>NC_079512.1:28450775-29650775 GCF_000801105.2 Raphanus sativus | reverse complement strand
TAACGGGAGTGACGGCTCCTTGGTCACGCCAATCGAAATCCGTCGGGAGGTCGCTGGTCGGAAGGATCGGCGCCTTCTGAGCGTCTTTTGGAAGACGGAGCTTCCGTTTCAGGCCTAGGTGCTTGCGGCGGAACTCCTTCGGAGTAAGATCTGAGAACTGCGTTACGCCGTGGACGGCCGACGGATCGAGCAGCTGGTGACGCCTGGCTCTACGTAGATTAGCCTCGAAGACGCGGAAGCGACGGTCGTGCTCCGCCTGAGTCGCGTAGGTCTTGTCGTACTTGGACTTGAAGAGAGAGAAGTGGTGCTCCGCGTTGAGCAGCTGCTCATCGTTTTCTTCCGGGACGACTTGCCTGATGATCGGGTTATCGAAACCGTCTTCTGATACGTGGCCCGTGATGGCGACGAGTAGAGCGGCTGCTGTGAGGAGGAAGAAGATCACACGATTCATTTTTTTGTCTTTCCAAGAGATAAGGAAGGAAGGAGAGTCGTTGGGACAAGCTTTGTTAAATAGAGGGATGAAGAACACGTGGCGTGATATTATTAGATGTATTGATTGATGTTAGTGACCACGGTGGATGTGACACGTAGCATGTTGCTTCTAATATCTTCGTCTTCGTCAGCTGTGACGATATTTTTATCTACTGTAATTTCAGCAAAACCTTGAGGGTGAATTGGTAATTAGACTTCATTTTCTCTTCGGCGAGTAGCATATCGAGTCTCTCAAGTCCAAATCGGAGGTGACTGAAAATATCTCCGGTTGTTTGTTCAGTTATGGAGGTGAGATCGGGTTTACGATCGACTTCGTTTTCTACTCTCCTGTTCGTTGCGGTTCTCACTGTTCTAAGCGGACTCGTTTCCCGGTCTGAGTCGGCTCAGCAACCTTTCCGCCGCGAGCCGGGTCACCCTCACTGGCATCACAGCGCCTTCCTCGACGTACGAGAGAGCGTGCGATCCGATGTCCGCCGCATGCTTCACTCCCGTGCCGAGGTAAATTTCCACTTGAGATAGTTTGAATCACAATCAATCATCATAACCAGTGAGTCAGGATTAGCTGAATCTTCGTGAAATTGTGCAATTAAAAGCGTTGAGCTCATGATAATGTCCCTCTTGTGGCTTCACGCGTGTGATCATAACTCTGTTCGTGCTTGTGGCTGTGAATTTTGTTTGCACTCAAATGATCTGCATCGTTGAGGCTAGATCATATGTTATATTGGTTCCTTTTAGGGGTGACACATTGAGAATTGAATTTCGCATCTATTTTTTCGTATGCAGGTACCATTTCAGGTTCCTCTAGAAGTGAACATAGTCCTTGTTGGTATGAATGGGGATGGAGGATACAGATATGCTATGGATCCTCACAAATTAGAGGAGTTCTTGAGAGTTAGCTTCTCGACCCATAGGCCATCGTGCCAAGAGACGGGAGAGCCACTTGATATTGAACATCGATTGGTTTATAATGTGTTTCCTGTGAGTATTTTATTTAATCTCAAACCACTCTTCATGATTTTGTATTACTTTATCAGTATTGGAATGTTGTATTTGTCGTTTTGGATTGTTAACAAACTAAGCAATGTGAGCTGTGGAATCTTAATCTTGCTTGAGCTGTTTGAGGTTTTGCATCTTGAGTCAGATTGTTACTGTGCATGTAGTTGTATGTTCTCAGTAATAAGTGTTATAGACTTCTGAATTCTGATGCCATATTAACCGTGTTCCCATTGGTTTACTATTCAAATATTCATCGTTTGTTTCCGGTTTTTAGGTTGGGCAACCTGAATTAATAGCTCTGGAGAAGACAGTGAAAGAATCCATGGTGCCTGCTGGGACTGCACTTGAGGTTGCTGTGATCTTATCATTTCTAATTTAACTCTCTCTCTCATAAAAAATTCACATACACATGGAAATATATAAGTATGCTGCTGAATGTAACTAAATTTGTTTGCTGTAAATCTACGTTTTAATGTATATAACATTTAACTGATTTTTTTCTCTCTCTCTCTTCAATTCAGACTGATTTTGGAAGACAGTTACCTGCCTATGACGTAGAGGCAACAAAAGTTGAGTCCGCATTTAACCGGCTTTACTCTTATATATTTGATACGGAAGTTGGAGCTGGATCAGCTGGCACGGCGGATAAACCCATACCAAGTGCTATATTTGTTGTGAATTTTGATAAGGTATGGCTTGCAGTGCTCTTCTTACTTCTTGAGTCTTGCATATAGTATGCAGAATGTCCAAATGCTTTACCTGCTCTTGTTTTTGTTTGGTAGATATTTGTTGCCTTCTTGGATTATGACCTTCGTATTTCTCTTTGTTCTTGAAGATGTTTATTTTTTGCTCATATGTTCATTTAATCTGTAACTGATTATATCCTGTTCGGTTATTTATCTGCCACTTTATTTTCTTAAATCATTATTCAGGTAAGAATGGATCCTCGAAATACAGAGATTGATCTAGACAGCTTGATGTTTGCAACGCTACCAGAGCTTAGTGAGGCAGACAAGGAGAAACAGGAGGCAGATTATATATATCGATATAGATACAATGGTGGAGGAGCATCCCAAGTTTGGCTGGGATCAGGCAGGTAAACCAATCTTTATTTTTCTTTCCTCGTTGCGGTAAGTATGGATAAAAGTACTCAGAACTCTAGAGGAATACGAAGAAGATATGCACTTATTATTATTATCATAGAACTTTTTTTTTACGGAATGGAAAGATAATCTACTTTCATTAAATGATTTATTAGATATTTCGTTAAACTTTGATAATCATATAATATGATAGTAATTGGCCTTTTTGTTTAAATTAATATTCAAGATATTGTTATCCTACTTATTTGTATTTTTATCTGATATATTTTTCCACTAAGCTCTCAATTTGGTTTTATTTCTAATTTATTCTTCTCGTCTTGATAGATATGTTGTAATAGATTTGTCTGCGGGGCCTTGTACATACGGAAAGATTGAAACTGAAGAGGGAAGTGTCAGTCCTAGAACATTGCCAAGGATCCGAAATATTATGCTTCCAGGAGAAGTTAGCCATGCTGGTCATCAGTCTACCCATGACATTTTTTCTGGTCAGTTAGCGGCATTAGTAGCTACTACAATTGAGCACGTCATAGCTCCTGATGTCAGGTAATATGATACCCAAGACTTTACTTACTTCTATCAATAAAAATAATGCTTAGGTGATTCATTTTGATTTCGACCAGGTTTGAGACAGTTGATCTTGCGACTAGAGTGCTAGTACCTATCATTGTTCTCCAAAACCACAATCGGTATAATATCATGGAAAGAGGACAAAACTACAGCATAAATATTGAAGAGATAGAATCCGAGGTAAATGTATCTTGCATTAAATGAGTAATGTACATGAAATACTGGACGCTCTGATATTTCGTTTCCTTCTCTGGATGGTGTTTTGATCCTTGAGTCAATATAATTAGTAAAGAGACACGTTAGCCAAATTCACTGCTATCAGAGAGTTAGCACCCATGATAAGGATTTAACTCTATAGGTTTTCACATGCTAATTGCAGGTAAAGAAAATGATTCATCATGGACAAGAAGTAGTGATCGTTGGAGGGGCTCATCCATTACATCGCCATGAAAAGTTAGCAATTGCTGTCTCAAAAGCCATGCGTGGGCATTCCCTTCAGGAAACTAAGACGGACGGAAGATTCCATGTGCATACCAAAACATACCTAGATGGTGCTATCCTCAAAGAAGTGAGTTTCAATAGGCGGCAACTGTGGTTTCTGAGTTAGGTTAAGCTAGGAAATCTTGTATTAGCAGAGAAAAATAATAGGTCTTTAACCTGCTGTGACTGCTCCAACCAGTGAAGTCTCATTATTCTTATGGACCATTGCAGGAAATGGAAAGGTCTACTGATGTTCTAGCTGCTGGTTTGCTCGATGTATCTGACCCTGAGCTTTCTAATAAATACTTTCTGCGCCAGGTAAATCTTAAAAACTCATATTCAAATTTCTTTCACAAGTTTTGTATTTCTTTTCAACCAAAAGATTCCATATTTTTGTACTCAGAGCTGGGAAGATGAATCTGAAGGTTCAAGTGATTCCATCGTGAAGCACAAACCTCTCTGGTCACCTTATAGCTCGAAACATAAAAAGGGAAAGAAAAAGAAGGCCGTTAAGAAAAAAGGAGATCTCTACCGGACTTACGGAACAAGAGTTATTCCAGTGTGAGTTGATTAATACAAACCAGCTGGTCGGTATATTCAGTACGCTGGCCAAGCAAGAGTCATACGTTAAGTGCTTAATTTACACTTTTAACCAAAACAGCAATTGATATAGATATCTACTCTGTATATAGGTTTATTCTCTCATTAGCCGATGTGGACCCAAAGCTCATGATGGAAGATGAGAGCCTCGTGTGGGCAAGCAGTGATGTGGTCATTGTACTTCAGCATCTAAATGAGAAAATACCTTTGAGGTGAGCTAAACATAACAACGATAGAAACAGAAAACAATAATAAAACTTGGCTACACTGGTCATCATATCGGGTTTTATTTCTTGTTTTTGCAGTTATGTTTCTGAAACAGAGAGACAGCACGCCATTCCATCACATGTACAACGGCATATACTTGCTGGAATAGCTTCTGCTTTAGGCGGTGTAAGTGCACCATATGAAAAGACCTCTCACGCTCATGAAAGACCTGTCACCAATTGGCTTTGGGCAGCCGGTTGTCACCCGTTTGGACCGTTCTCAAACGTCTCTCAAATGAGTCAAATGCTTCAAGATGTAGCACTGGTAAGTCCAACAATCATTATCATGTTTTTGAAAATAAATTAGCACTGATACCATTCACTGAATCTCACGTGAGCCATTGGTTTCTCAATCCGCAGAGGAATACTATCTATGCGCGGGTTGATTCTGCTCTACACAAAATCCGCGAAACATCAGAGGTAAGCTAACCTGCAACTAGTGAAAATAGGTTTCTCCTGCAGAGAGTTCATACTTGTGGTTGTTTATGTTGTTATCATGTGAACAGGCAGTACAAAACTTTGCATCTGAATACCTCAAAACTCCACTAGGAGAGCCAGTGAAAGACAAAAAGAACAAAACAAAAACGGAGCTATGGGTGGAGAAGTTCTACAAAAAGACAACCACATTGCCTGAGCCTTTCCCGCACGAGCTAGTCGAAAGATTAGAGAAATATCTAGACGTGAGTTTTAAGAAAACATCTTTTGTTACGCTCTGCTATTTCAATTCTCAACCAGATGGATTGTTTCACTCTTTTTGTGGTCTGTCGTTATCATAAAAATAGAGTGTAGAGGAGCAACTAGTGGATCTCTCGTCTTTGCTATACGACCACAAACTATACGATGCACATCTCAACAGCTCAGAGATTCTTCAGACCACCATGTTTACACAGCAGTAAGTATCTTCTTACTTGTCTTAATACATTTTTCTTTTTCTGAGCAAATAAAATGTAACAGACAAACAAAAAATAAACAATTGTTTCAGGTACGTAGAACATGTACTGGAAACAGAAAGGGAGAACATGAGATGCTGTAAGATAGAGTACAAATACACAGTTGGAGTCAAATCTTATCAGACATTGGTGTACGGAGGGATACTTATTGCAGGTTTTCTTGTCTACTTCCTTGTCATCTTCTTCTCTTCTCCTCCTGCTCGTTGATTCTTGTTTTGAGGGTCATAGATTTTGTAACGGTTCCGTTTACCGTTGAATCCATGTGACTAGAAGTTTGTTTTTTTTTTTGGCTAGAAGTTTGTTGACATATGATTTTAGTAATATTATAAATTACTAATTATATAAAGTTGTGCATATATAACTGGATATAATTATATCAAAATATGACTTGTGTTGTTTAATTTTACCTTTTTATTTAATGTCATAAGTGCTTATCTCTAATCTTTTACTTGTTGCATAATTTTTTAGTGTTTTTTTTGTTATTCCATATGATTAACTTGTGAGACTTTTCAAGATAATTTTGCACACCTACGTATTGTAGTATTTTTTTCAACCTCATCATCAAGATTAAAGATTTTAGCCATCATTGTTTATAAATTATAACTTCAAAAGATGAATCATTTTCAATTTTCCATATGCATGGTTAGATCTAACATCATTTAACTATTTTGTTATATGAAATTATTAATTTAATCACAATTTTTTTTCTTTATCATTTTTATTAGATATTACTATATTCTAATAAAACTTGTAAAATAAAATCCATTAGAGAAATAAATTTTTTTTTTTTCTAAATAACTTATTTTATTAAAATGAAACTGCAAAACAAAAAGTCCCAAACCACAAACGGTCTTGGGCAAGGTCCGAAAATAGAAACACTTCTAAAACTGCACACGGCTCTAAACAAAGAAGAAATAATTTTGTTACTAATCACGGCTTCTAAAACTGCACACGGCTTCTAAAACTGCACACGGCTCGGTTGAAAGGAAGTCTACAAGCACTCTTATTGCAGAGATTCAACAAACCATTAAACTCAGATTTGATCCGTTGGCTCGTAGGCAAAGGCTCATCACAGGACAGGATTCTGTATTGGCGGTATGGCTAACTTTCTTTAGTTTGTGAAGGATTCAGAAATAATTTTGTTACTAATCACATCATTTATTAGTTAAATGAAGATGAGTTGAATCATAAATTCAAAATATTAAAATAGCAGAGAAAACATCACGATCAAATAAACAAATATTTTTTAATACAGAAAAAAATACAAAAAGACAGCTGGGCCAAGCTAATCGAGCATGTGTGTCTCTTCGCCATCATGACCTGTCTCCGGCAACGATCCCGGCACAGTCGAGCTGGAGCCAACGGCGGAGAGAATGGCATTCAAAGCACGAATCTGCATCTCCATCGCAACGATGTAATCAGTAGTTTCTTCTAAAACCACCGGTAACGGTTGTTTCCGGCAACCGGGGATTAACCGGCTCAGCAGTTTCATTTTCCTCTGCACAGCTGTAAAACCCTTCGCCTTCAACCTCAAAACCGTCGCTCTCTTTTTCCTTAACCGGTTATACCCGGTTATCGATACCACCGCGGGAGGATTCGAAGTTCTTAACCGGTTCTGTTTCCTAAACTTGAGCTTCACTCTAACGGCTTTAGATAGTATAGCTCGGCTCCACAGCGTCCTGCCTCTCGCCGTAACGGCCAGAGACCTGTAGGCGGCGTCACGTACGGCTCTGCCTCCGCCGCGAGGAGGGAGCTTAGCAGAGGCATCGGTGGCGGCGGCGGCGCTGATACGTAGTTCCCTGAGAGATTGAATGATGTTGGTCGAGTAGATTTGCTGTTGCTTCTCGGATCTCCATTTCTGCACCGATGATTGAGACGAAGAAAGTGACGTTGGTTTCTTCTTCCGCTTACGCCGCGACTGATCAAAACCGGAGCTAGCCGTTGGATGATTCGTGAGTGGAGAAATAGACTCCATGTGGATTCCTATCTGAAGATAGAAACAGAGAAAGGAGATTAGCGATTAGAGAGGAGAAGGTGAGACACGTATGTGGAGGAAGATGAATCCTTTCTGAGGAAGGAAAGGTAATGAGGAATCGTTTTGTTATATTTATCTTCATCCTCCATGTGATCTCCACTCAACATTATTTCTTTTAAAATAATATTACCATCATTAATTAATGTTGACTAAACCTAATTACAAGTCCTAACAGCAACAAAAAATAAAAGAATTCCATCTAAGTTCTTGTTAAATTGTTATGTTGTTGACTTATTTATTGTTGTCATATAGATTGATTGAATACAGTGCTGTTGTCAATGTGTAACGGCGGATGTAAAAGAGAGAGTCAATTTGTAACGCCGTAGACAATTATTTCCAAAAGGAGGTATGAGTCCATGATTTTCTCAGTGCTGAATGCAAATTTGTTTTCACAAGTGGCTCTTTTATTATCATCTAAAACACTGGATATGTTTGCAGGATGGCTCTAAACCATACTAAATAAAACATTTGCAATAAGTTACCGAAATTTTTGGAAAAATTACATAAATATAAGTCCAAAAAAAAAGTTAGACCTCTAATTTTGCAAAAAAAAAAAATTGCATATACATTACCACAAGCTCCCAAATCTCAAAGCCAGCCCTAACTTTGGTTTGTATCTGAAAATAAAGTCGTTAAACATTTATATGTCGGATTCTTAAAATTATTTTGGTTCTTACGTTTGCATCGCATCTACTGTCGCGCTCGTATGTAGATTTTCCATTTTAGAGTAAATGAGCATAAATATTTTCATTTTATTGACTGAAACTAGGCGAACTCAAGGCGGCTGAACTTGTGTAATCTCTGTTTTCTTTGTTCATATCCACTTTGTAGTTTGTTTTAGCTCCCCTTTCTTAGGGCTTCATTCCAGAAGAACTTGTTCTTGCTGGCTCTGTATCTTTCAAATTCATCGTTCAAAAAAAAGTCTACGGAGTGACCAAATTATTCGTGTTTCACTTTGATGTCAATATAATTTCAGTGTTTTTTAAAAAAAACGGTACATGCACTAACCTAAACTATACAAGGTTTATGTGATAGTTTTGGCTATGGTCGCATTTACCAAAATTATAAATCCTTTAGCAAAAAAAAGAAAATTTACCAAAATTATAAGAAGTTGCACAACTATGCCATCACACTTGTTTAAACAATAAGAATGAGAAATGAATTATCACTTTCCACAAAGTGACTGATATTTTGTTAATTCACTATCGTGATAAACGACCATAAAAAAGTAGATAGACGAGCATGCTTCCAATTCCAAACAAACGTCTGACAGACTGACACAACCTCACCGGTCTCAACTCATATACGACATTTTTTCTTGTTTGGGTCCACATGATTATCAGCACTTTTATCCAAATAGGATAAGGTTTGTTTTTTTTCTAACTTAACTCAACGATGTGAACTAAACTTCCTAACGCAGTGGTGGACTTGATTTTACCAAAGATGATGAGAATGTGAACTCTCAACCATTTATGCGTTGGAGAGACCGTTTCTTATTTTGTACCGAAGCTATTTATAAATCACAGGCTGAAACAGGTGAAATCAAAGGACATTATTTGAATGCTACTGCGGGTACATACGAACAAATGATGAAAAGAGCTATATTTGCCAGAAAAAAAAAAAGAGAATGAAGTTCTCTAGTTCACTTTGATGTGGAAACGTAAGACTGTAAGTTTCATTTTTTTTTATGATATTATCCTTTTTTCCGACTTTTAAGCAAAAAAATAGAACAATTTAAACAGAGGAAAATGTGATATGTGATGTGTGGCTTCATGAGTTTTGAGTTTCAGACAAAACGTAGTCTTCACTGGCACGTAGAGAAATTTAAAAGGAGATGGAGACATATTTATGTAAAACTAACACAAATAACAACCTTATAATGAAAATCATCTAGAAAACGCTGGAAAGGAGATTAGCAGCAGTGGAAATGGCTGCTCCAGTAAGAGCAGACTGAACCACTTGCTCATGGCTTGTCCTCTCCGAGGTTGTCATAGCCATTGCCGCTCCTGTCAATGCTCCAGCCACTGCACTGTTTCTCTGCGGTATATGTATGGTTACAAATTAGGTAAAGAGCATCGTACAATGATGGTAACAAAATTTGTTTTGTAAAATGACAGTGTTGATTAGACTCACCCAATCATGAGCTCCTCCACGAGCCTCCTTCATACCATAAGTTATACCAGAGTATAATCCAGCTGCTAGCCCTACCATAACATATCACATCGATCAACATCAAAGCACTAGCTAATCTCTCTATTTGATGTTAAATTACAACAGTAGTTGGAGATATAAACTGACCCCATTGGAGAGATTCTTTTCCTGTATTCTTCACCTAAATATCAGACAATATAAACGGTAATCACATACTAGACATTAGTAAACTTATAGTCTAATTCACAAGCCTATGACCCACACTTATTTTCTTCTTACCAAACTTTCTATATGGCACATGCACATAATACACGTACATTATATGTATATACATTGAAGACGAATATTAGAAATACATTTAAAAGAGAAAAGAAAAATTAGCGTTGAGTTAAAAAACTCACCAATGCCTCCAGAGATTTGCTGTTGTTTTCACCTGAAAATGCAAGAAAAAATACTATTAACAACTCTAACAAATACGGTACATATTGTAATTGCAAGTGCCTGAGATAGTAAACGGACCTCTGAGATTAGGGAACCTATGTTTCTTGCTGCCGGTGTCCTCAGACGGTGGACCCATGCTGCTCGAGTCAAAACCTGTCCCTACGTCAAATGAAAGTTTTATTTTCACTTCTTCTGTTACTTTTTAACAACTTTTACATTGAATAAGAAAGTGGCGGGAGAATTACCATCGACCACTGTAAAGTAAGCTTCCCTCGACACAGCTTGCAAAGCTCCGACCTTCATAATTATAATTTTAAATCCCATTTAGACATATCTTAATTACTCATACAAATATATATATATATCATGTATATTTTCACGTATCTGAAAACATATAGAACTTACACCGGCGGCTTTGACGAAGGAGTCGGCGATGCGGTTGAGAAGAGGATGGCCAAGATCGAACAAGCTTGCCTTCTCAAAGCTTCTTATCTCATCCATCACTTTTCTTCCTCCACTCTTCTCCATTTTCTTCTTTTTTCTTGTTTCTCTCTTTCTTTCTTTATGTTAAAACACCTCTCTTCACAACAAAGTAAGAATGTGGAACCGAACAGAAAGAGCTTTCCTGCTCTCTCTCTCTCGACACGTGTTCTTCTTTCCACACGCGTCGGAGTCTGACCTTTGAACTCTTCACTCTTCTCACTCCTAACGTGTCTCTTCTTCCTAAAGACAAGGACAAAGATAATCTACTAATTCCAAACGATTAGAAAAAAGCCCAATGGGCCAAGGATCTAAAACCGGGTTTTTCTAAATCTCCGGTTTAAAGACGACAAAGTGCCACGTGTCCTCCCATCTTTGATATCTCCGCCTCCGCTCGTCTCTGTCTGTCCTGAGCTAAACTTGTCATCTCCGTCACTCCCATTTTTTTTCAGATCTCTCTCTCTCTCTCTCTCTCTAACAATGCAATCAGCTTTCTCTCTCTCCTTCTCACAGTCCTCTCTTACTCCACCCAACCGTCCGCTCTGTTCATCAAATGCAGCTCCGAGGAATCTCCGGTTCTGCGGTCTCCGGCGGGAGGCGTTTGGTTTCTCTCCATCGAAGCAGTTAACCTCTTGCCGTTTTCAGATCAAAAGTAGAAGGATCGAAGTCTCCGCAGCTGCTAGTGGCAATGGAGCTCCTTCGAATAAGTCCTTCGATTATGATCTGGTCATTATCGGAGCTGGTGTTGGTGGCCACGGAGCTGCATTGCACGCAGTCGAGAAGGTTTAACATTTCTATTAGTTCTGTAATAGATTAAGTAGTTCTGTCATAGAGTAAGTAGTTCTGTAATAGATTAAGTAATAGATTAAGTAGTTCTGTAATAAGATAAGGTGTGTTTTTTTTTAAATAGGGACTCAAAACAGCCATCATTGAAGGAGATGTTGTAGGAGGGACTTGCGTAAACAGAGGATGTGTGCCTTCCAAAGCTCTTCTTGCTGTTAGTGGTCGGATGAGGGAACTTCAGAACGAACATCACATGAAGTCCTTTGGTCTCCAGGTGAACGTTGCCTCATATATGATCCTTTGGTCTTTTAATAGTTCATGAAATGATTGTAGATGCTCAAATCAAAAGTTTGATTTTGATTTAACTGCGAAGCAATCTGATTCTATATGTTCTCCTCGCGGATAACAGGTTTCAGCTGCCGGTTATGACCGTCAGGGTGTGGCTGACCATGCGAGTAACCTGGCTACCAAAATTAGGAATAATCTCACCAATTCTATGAAGGCGCTTGGTGTTGACATATTGACAGGGTTTGGCTCTGTTCTGGTCAGTTATATTATTGTCTTTTTTTTTTTGGTAATGATGATAACTCAGAGATGATATCATAATACTCTTTATTCGACTTGTTCAGGGGCCACAAAAGGTTAAATATGGAAAGGACAATGTTATTACCGCCAAAGATATAATCATTGCAACTGGATCTGTACCTTTTGTCCCTAAAGGAATCGAAGTTGATGGTATGTGAGGGGAGGAGCCTCTCGAAACCTAAAACATTTCGTCTCTTTTAGTATAGCAAGCAACTTAAAATTGCTTAATGTTTTTGGTTCTGTAGGAAAGACTGTTATCACAAGTGACCATGCATTGAAATTGGAGTCTGTTCCTGACTGGATTGCGATAGTAGGAAGTGGTTATATCGGTCTTGAGTTCAGTGATGTCTACACCGCCCTTGGAAGTGAGGTAGTAGCATGTTGATTTTGTACTGATTGTTTGCATTATTATGATCAAGTAGTGTTTGTTGCTTTGTTGCTTTCGTGTAAGTTTTTTTATAAATAGTAACAAAAATTCTGTGCAGGTAACATTTATTGAGGCGCTGGATCAGCTGATGCCAGGATTTGATCCTGAGATCAGTAAGCTGGCTCAAAGGGTTCTGATAAATCCAAGAAAGATTGACTATCATACTGGAGTGTTTGCAAGCAAAGTAAGCTTTTGCGTATCTCACTCATTCTACGTATAATTTCTTTCTTATACAGTAACGTTTACGGATCTTTCATTCGTTTTTTCTTTTACAGATCACTCCAGCGAAAGATGGAAGACCAGTGATGATTGAGCTGATTGATGCTAAAACCAAGGAACACAAGGATACTTTGGAGGTAAACAAAATGTCATATAAAAAAGAGGTTTTAAGAACCCTCTGACGGTTTTATAAAGTTATTTTTCTGGAAAGATTAATGATGATTGTGCTGAAAGTGTGACGACCTTATGTTACTTTTCCAAGGTGGACACTGCTCTTATTGCTACAGGAAGAGCCCCATTCACCAATGGTCTTGGCCTGGAAAACGTAAGAGAGGATAACAAACTTGCATCCTCTAATGAATAAATGTTTTCACACTTTTGGTTTCTCTGAGTTTATTTTGTTATGAAAGAAATAACCTTCACGCTTTGTTTTCCACACAGATCAATGTAGCCACGCAGAGAGGTTTTATACCAGTTGATGAGCGAATGCGTGTTATCGATGGAAATGGAAAGCTGGTTAGTGTTCTTTTCATATATGCACATCTTATTATGTCTTACCACCAGTTCTTTACCGAGACATTCTTGGTTGATAGGTTCCGCACTTGTACTGCATCGGTGATGCCAATGGGAAGCTGATGCTTGCTCATGCAGCCAGTGCCCAAGGAATTTCTGGTAAGTTGATTATTAAATACTTCATTACATATGCATAAGTCTTTTTCCCCCTTTTAAAATGTATACTCTGTGTGCATCTACTTGGTGTTGGGTAGTGGTGGAGCAAGTCACAGGTAGAGATCATGTGCTGAATCATCTTAGCATCCCAGCCGCTTGTTTTACTCATCCTGAAATCAGCATGGTGGGATTGACAGAGGTAACTCTAGACACACTTTAGTGGATATGTAACCGCAAGCTTTTTTTGTGTAGTGGGTAGTAATCATTTATGCAATTCACAGCCTCAAGCGAGAGAGAAAGCTGAGAAAGAGGGATTTAAAGTAAGTATTGCCAAGACAAGTTTCAAGGCAAACACAAAGGCTCTTGCCGAAAATGAGGGTGAAGGACTCGCTAAGGTAAAGAGAAGAACAAATTTGAATTTTATTTTTTTCAAAGAAAGTTGTTTTGTAGTCATGGAGTTGACCCCTGAAGACGCTCTCTTTATGTGCACAGATGATATACAGACCTGACAATGGTGAAATCCTAGGAGTTCATATCTTTGGGTTGCATGCAGCTGATCTCATCCATGAAGCATCCAACGCCATCGCGTTGGGAACACGCATTCAGGTTAGGGGGAGGAATCTTCTTGCTGCAAACTAATAACCTGTTCCTGGTTTTCATCATTAAGCCTTAGATTGTGATTATTGTGGCTTTTGTGATGTGGTTGCAGGACATAAAACTTGCAGTTCATGCACATCCAACTTTATCTGAAGTTGTAGACGAACTGTTTAAAGCAGCTAAGGTAAAGAAAAAAAAAATATCAAGGATTTAGATTTGCGGTTCCCTTTATCCATAGATATCAAAAAAACTAAGTAACCAAACTCTTTTTATCTCTCTCACTTTCAGGTCGAAAGTCCAGCTTCAACAACGCCACAAAGTGTAAAAGCTGCTGTATAAACAGAATCTTGAGATCAACAGCCTGTAACAAAAGTTTTGTGTTCCAAGACATTTGTGCTTTAGCGACATTCGCCATGACTTCACTTATGATCGTTCTCATGTTTTTCCTTCTTTTTCTTATTATATCTTAAGATTATTATGATAACAGAATAAAAAAGCAAATTGTGACAAGAGACGCATACTTAAAATAGAGTTACCATATGTTATGTGGTTAGCTGTTCAAAAAAAAAAGGTCATGTGGTAAAAAAGAAAGAATTACCATAGGTCAGAAATCAAAAATAGAAAATAGTTCATTTTAACTCCTAATTTTCCTATTTTTAACACTTAATATTTTGTGGTAAGATATCGATTTGAAATTTTAAATTGATCTAAGATGTTTTTACTTTTTAGTGTTCACCAACTACAGCTTTCGGACAGAACTCTTAACACACGGTTTAGTCTTGTAATTATTCAACACTGTAATTTTTTTTTTTTGAAACTTCAACACTGTAATTTACACATTTCAATATTACACAATACTTCTTTTACATATTCATTTAACATTCATCTAACTTTTGATCTTATAATAGTTTTTTAAATAAAATTAAACAACATATCCCATCATCTTTTTTCTCTTATACTGTAGTTTGTGAACAAAAACGTAGAAAATATTTGTTTTAAATCATAATAACTAAAACTAAAATAATTTGTAATTTATTTTTTGACACAAAGAATATTTTTGATCCATTTGATACAAAAGGGTATTTTTCT
This sequence comes from Raphanus sativus, assembly GCF_000801105.2. Taxonomy (NCBI): domain Eukaryota; kingdom Viridiplantae; phylum Streptophyta; class Magnoliopsida; order Brassicales; family Brassicaceae; genus Raphanus; species Raphanus sativus. The sequence continues at coordinate 29,635,845 of NC_079512.1, read as the reverse complement.
AAAAAATATTGATAGAATAACTGTTAAAGTTAGATATTTTTCTGTGTCTAAATTAAATGAACCAAAATCTATTTACAGAGAACAAATAATTTATAATTTTTTATATAACTTACTTTTGCAAAATATTATTTGATATAAAATAGTTGATTTCAAAAGATTAGGATATAATAAAAATCTATAAGATCTCAGCAACCAATAACATTATTGTATATGTATTACTATATTTTTATTTTTTCAGTTTTAAAAAAAAACTAGATTTTGACCCGCGCTTCGAAAGCGCAGGTATTATTTTTTACTTTTATGAAATATATTATTTGTTTGTAATTATTGAACATATTTATTTTAGTAAAATTTTATTTATAATAAATTTGACACACATAGTGTCTCTGGTAAACTATGTGTTTCTCTGACTTTGTTTTATTCCCTCTCCAATCAACATATCGAAGCGCGGATATTATTTTTTACTTTTATGAAATATATTATTTGTTTGTAATTATTGAATGTATTTATCTTAGTAAAAATTTTTTTATAATAAATTTGATATATAGAGTGTCTCTGGTAAACTATGTATTTATCTGGCTTTATTCTATTCCTTCTCCAATCAACATATTTATTTGGCTTGTTGTTAAAATAAATGATTTTAGAACGCAACTGTTTACTTTGATATTTTGTTTAAACAATGTGACATATTTCTGTATTAATTGTGTTCAATTAAATATTTACATTGTAATTTAAATTTGTATACAAATCAACATATTTGTGTAGTTTGTTATTAAAAAAATGATTTGAATCCAAATGTAAGTACTCTTATAGTGATTTTTTCAGTTCATATAATTTTTTAAAATATATTTATTTCAACTGAATCAATTAATATTTTGTTAAATTGGCCCGTGAAATATATTTTTATACATCGATATTCAAAAGATCTGGTAACTAACGATACTCAAAAGATCTGGACTGAATCAGGTTATATGGTTATTTTTGTTACAAATATCCGAACCCGTTTTAGATACATTGGTTATTTAGATATTTTTAGGTTCCTATACATCAGAACCGAATTCATCCAGATCTAGAATGATCCAACTCAAAATCCACACATAAGTTTATAATATTCAAGCGGGACTTGGTTACCAAAAAAAAAAAGGATACCCGAAAATAACAACATGTACCTAAATAGACAGATAATGTTCATGTCTAAATGATTATATAAATTAATAAAAAACTGTTTTATGTGTTTTGCTAAATTAAGTGAAATAGAAAGAGTTTTTTTTATCAAGTAAAATAATTATATGGAGTGGAAAATTAAGTGACAATAAATATAGGACATTTTAAGTATTTTGATTTAAGTTATTATTTTATTCACAAAACATATTTTTGAACTATGTTTTTGGGTATGTAATTTTCCACCGATTGTAACTAAAATAAAAATATTTTAGTAAAATAAAATAAACCAAATGTTTAATCATATGTAAAACCTAATTATTTAGCATTTTTGATTTTATAATTGGCACAAAGTTAATATTGATTAACTAATAAATAAAAATATGCACTATTATTATTATGGTAATATAATTAATGATGTAATTTATTATTAAGGTAATATAATTAATTAAATTGTTAAACTAAGTGAAATATGGAAACACAATTAATAGATACTACTATTCAAGTTTCCAAACACTCCATTTTTTATAGCTATAACCAAACACACCAATTTTTTTTATTAATCTTATCCAAGTATCCAAACGCACCGAATTTGTACTTCACCTTTAATAAGATAGATGTTCACTTTCGATTACATTTTTTTCATTGAACATAAAAGGATTTTTTTCCTAAGACATCACTAATTTGTCGTGTGATATTGACTTACGTCTCCTAGATATTTCTGGTTGTACGTTTAGGCCACAGATTCCATGAAGTGATGAAGATCAACTATAGCTTCAAGGATAATTATGTACAAGTAATTGACCAATCAACAAAAAGAAAGGTATAATAACTTACCTATTATTTATCTTCAAAAAAAAAAATAACTTACCTATTAAATAAGATTAAATATTCTGTTACCTATTTTTATTTTATTTTATTGTGCTTCTTGACAAATTATTAGGGATTATAATTTTAAAAAAAAAGACACAAGTATCCCATTGTCCGAAGGGAAAATATTTAGACTCTTCCTTACTCGGTAAGTTTTCCATGGCGAATCGGTCCGGATCACAATCTTCTGTCGTCATAACCATGAAGGTGACCACCACGCCGGCGGCACATTTAGCTTTCACCAACTTGGCCTACTGCTCACCCTCTGATCTCTCTCAGTTCGCTGTTCCTGGCTCCGATCTCTTCCTCGCCAACGTCGCTGACGTCTTCACTTTGTCCTTGTCATATCCTTTTTTCCGTTACACGCCTCTGTTTTATTTATTGAGTAGTCTGTTTAAAGTTTTTGTTAACTTAACTGAGTGAATACTGGACACGAGAGCATCCAAGATGGAACTATTGCTCTTAATCTTGTTCAACGTAGACATGCTAGAGTTTCTGCTGATGACATGGTTACCATCACCAGGTAATTCTCTCCCACAGATTATTTTTTGTTTTTTTTTTTGTTGGTCTCTAATTCTTAAACCCTGTCCGTGTAGATTTGTTCCTCCTGAAAAATTTGACCTAGCTTTGCTAGCACTTGAGTTAGAATTTGTGAAGAAGGGTACTAAAACCGAACAGGTAACTCATTTTTTTACAGCTCTTGTGATCTGTGAACATGTATGTATGATGGATATTACTCTTCAGGTTGATGCTGTGGTCCTTTCAACCCAGCTCAAGAAGAAGTTCATGTATCAGGTAAAAAACGCTTTGGACTCTTGCTCTGTATGTCTTTATGTCTTCTGTCTCCTAATGTATGATGATTTTTGTATACTCTGAGGTCATGCTAACTATGTCACTAAAAGCATGAAACAGAGACGCATATGAAATAAATCAAGATTTATTGAAACTATGCATGCTTATATATATGCAGGTCTTCACAGTAGGACAGAGAGTTACATTTGAGTTTCATGGAACTAATTACATTCTTACCGTCGACCGAGCGGTTGTAGAGGCTGATTGGAACCAAACAAATGGTATCGAAAGAGGGATGATCTGTAACGATACATATTTTGTGTTTGAAGCATCAAACGCAAGTGGTATAAAGGTCTGTTTTCATATCAACTCTTTTGGTTGTCTCATCTCTTGATTGTGACAATGCCATCAATTTAAACCTGATTTGTGGAACTTGGTATATACAGATTATGAACCAACGAGAGGCTGCTACTAGGAAAATATTTAAAGAAAAAGAGTTCAACCTTGGGTCTCTGGGCATTGGTGGCTTAAATGCAAAGTTCGATGAAATATTCCGAAGAGCATTTGCTTATCGTACATATCCTCCTCATCTCAGGAACAGGTCTTCTTATTCCTTCTTCAAGCAGTTTTTTTGACAGTTACTTGTGTCCCTTTGAAGTTTATGCCTCTGATCTCTCGCAGACTTGGGGCAAAGCACGTTAAAGGGGTTCTTCTTTTTGGACCCCCCGGTACTGGCAAGACCTTGATGGCTCGCCAAATTGGAAAAATGCTAAATGGAAAGGAGCCCAAGGTATAGTTCTGATCTACTTCACACTTACCTCATGGAGCTGTTTTGTTGGATTTCTTCAACAAGTATACATGTGTTAAAAGCCTTCATTTGTCTTCTCTTGTACATGATAGATTGTGAATGGTCCTGAGGTGCTAAGCAAGTTTGTGGGTGAGTCAGAAAAGAATGTCAGAGACCTGTTTGCTGATGCTGAGAATGACCAGAGAACCCTTGGTGTGAAAGAACTGTTTACCCTTGCTTTGTGCTTTTATTATTTTCCTTTTCTTACCACCAGTATGTGATAATTTGGCACTCTTATTAAACTTTTCAGGTGATGATAGTGAGCTCCATGTCATTATTTTCGATGAAATCGATGCAATTTGTAAGGTAATCTGCTTTATTCAAGCTGTTGTCAAATTTGGACAATTCAAATTTAAGACAGTTACGTTTTGTAGAATGTAATATCAATCGTAGCATATGGTGATTTTGTGAACAATGTTCGTTTATTGAGTTAAAAAAACAAATTAAGTTGTACAAATTTTCAGTCAAGAGGATCAAGCAGCGATGGTACAGGTGTCCATGACAGTATTGTCAACCAGCTTCTGACAAAGGTTAGCCAACAACGATGAAGCTACTGATACTTGTTTAGTCTTTTAAGATAAGGCTAACACTTGGTCAATTTCCAGATAGATGGCGTGGAGGCCTTGAACAATGTCTTACTTATTGGAATGACAAACCGGAAGGATATGCTTGATGAAGCTCTTCTAAGGTCTATGCATCCTTTTTTTACTAATTAGTAGTGTCCTCATTTCGTTTATATAATCCAATTATTATACCCTAAAGTAGTTTATATTCTGACTTTCTTATATATTTTTGCATGTATATTAGCTTTCGGTTTTGAGTTAGTGGACTAATGTTTTGAGGTTTGCATGCTTACAGGTCTGGAAGGTTAGAAGTTCATATTGAGATTGGCCTCCCTGACGAAGCTGGACGTGTAGAAATTCTTCATATTCATACCAAAACGATGAGGGAAAATTCTTTCCTTGCTCCTGATGTTAATCTCCAAGAGCTTGGTATGATCTCTGCATGTTTTAACAAAACAAAGCCTTATGTGTTAGGACAGGGATATTATTACTTTAGTATAAATTCTGTGTCTTGACATGATCTGTCCTATTTTTTATTTGGAAAGCTGCTCAGACGAAGAACTATAGTGGTGCTGAGCTTGAAGGTGTTGTGAAAAGTGCAACATCATATGCTTTGAACAGACATCTGAAAATCGAAGATCTTTCCAAACCAGTGGATGAAGAGAATATTAAAATTACTATGGAGGATTTTCTTCAAGCATTACGTGAAGTTAAGCCTGCATTTGGAGCCTCTCCTGAGGCCCTTCAAAATTGCAGGTAAAATTTCTTGTGATGTTCAGACAATCTCCCATCATGCATATTGTATATTGATAGGCTAATGCTGGACATGTATTATAGACCCAAGGGATTCGTGGACTGTGGTGATCGGCAAAATCTCATCTACCAAAGAATCATGTTTCTTGTTGAGCAAGTTTCCAACGAAACAAGTCCTCCAGTCACTTGTCTTCTTGAGGGACCTAGTGGAAGGTACCTTCCATACTTCATCTTAAAAGTAGATTATCAAAGCTAGTGATTTCTAATGTTTAAGCTTCTTGGCCAGTGGGAAAACTGCTTTAGCTGCGACCATTGGCATAGACAGTAACTTCCCATATGTTAAAATAGTAAGTAATTAAGCTCGTTCTTTATTTATTTTTTTTTTTGGACCTTTAAAAAAATGTTGCCTCTTTTGTTTGTTCAGGTCTCAGCAGAGACCATGGCTGGTCTTCAGGAAAGCACGAAAGCTGCGCGCATTGCTAAGGTACTAGCCTGACACTCGTATATTTTTGTTCTCTATTGTTGTCTAGTGACACTTGTGTTTGGTGTGAATGAACAGGTCTTTGAGGATGCATACAATTCACCATTAAGTATTGTTATCCTTGACAATATTGAAAGGTCAGTGGTGCATAAATTTTCTATTATTTTTTTGTATCCTACACCTGATTGGTTTCTTAACTCAAGTTGAATGTTTTTAACATTTGTAGGTTGTTGGAATACTCAGAAATTGGACCACGATTTTCAAACACGATCTTTCAAACATTATTAATATATCTCAACAGGCTTCCAAAAGAGGTTTGTTTCTCAATTACATAAGAAAAAGTTTAAATCTTTAAGTTACAAAGTAACATGTCACTAACATGGTAGATTTGTCTACAGGGGAGCAAACTTCTTATACTTGCTACAACAAGTGAAATAACTTTCTTGAAAGCTGTTGGTTTGCGTAAAGCTTTTTCTGTCACATATTCTGTTCCTTTACTTAGGACAGAGGATGTCAAGAAGGTAATTTTTTCAACAAGAGTATTCATATTCAAGTTAAATAAAAGACGTTATATTTTACTTTTATTTTACGCCAAAGTATAATAATATGTAAATGGCAAATGAAAACAACCTAATCTCTTTTGCATGCTTCAGGTGCTAGAGCAACTAAACGTGTTCTCAAATGATGATATGGAAGAAGCTTCCAAAGCCCTTAATGATGTAAGTGGCTCAATCTCATATTATATTTTATTAGTAAATAAAATTCGTAACTTTGATATATCACTAATATTTGTGAATTTGTTTTCTCACATAGATTCCAATCAAGAAGCTGTACTTTCTTATCGAGATGGCAGCACAAAGAGATGGCAGGTCTAAAGAGACTATCTACACCAGAAAGGAGAAATTGGACCTCACTCATTTCTTTGATTGCCTTGAGGAAGTTACAGAAAATTAGAATACAGTAGTTAAGTTAAGACATTCATATTGATGTTGCGTAATCAAATTGGTTCAGTTTCGTATCGGAATATTAAACTCTAGTAGATAGTTTTCGGCGCTACGCGCGGATAATTATTTTTATATTTTACTATTAATTTTGTTGCGTGAATATAAAATATTATAGAATATAGTTGTGTTCTTAAACTATTAAAATTATATGTTATGATATAAAATGGGAGACTTTCTCTGATTTATGTTGTTTAAGGGTTGTATATAACTTTTTTTTACACATTTTTATAATAATTTTTATTAGTTTGACAAAATACAAAGACTGAATTTTAAATTCAAAATACATCTATCTTATTAAAACAGAAACATTTTGTTGGACCTAACATTTATTTTGTAAGTTTTTAAATTAAATACACCTTTATACTTTATAGTTAAACATACATTAAATCACTAATGTTCTTTTCTTTATACTACTATCCATGTTTCCAAACAATATACTTATTTCTTTATACTACTATCAATGTTTCCAAACAATATATTTTATATACTACTATCAATGTTTCCAAACAATACAATAATTAATCTTAGTTATTTTATATCCATAATTTTCTCTTTAAATTTTTTTAAACGTCATAATTTCATAAATTGCAAATAATGAACTTTAAAATTTGGATTATAAGATTACAAATTATTAAACTATTACAATTTAAATCAAATTAGATTACATATCAGTCATCCATTAGTTCAATCGATTAGTCTCGGGTTTTTAGTGATCTTTTAATATGAATATTTTAAAAACCTAAATTGAATTGTTAGATCTTCGGATTAACCGGTTATAATCACAATCGGGTTGAATTTAAAAACATTGATTTAAATGCAAAAATATTTTAGATACATACTCTTTAAAAGTTACCAAAATATTTTTTAAGTTATTAGTAAAAAAATTCATCGTAAAATATTCCGCGCTTCCAAAGCGCGGGTCAAGATCTAGTTATCTAAGTAAATCTCACACATACATAAATTTATAATATCAATATGAGCTGACATATTATCCTTTTCGAATAAGTCCTAATGATTATAAGGTTGTATAAATTTTAAATATATGATATAATGCTGGAAATGAATTGTTATGTGGAGAGATACATTGTTAAATTATTTAGTAGTGTAAGAAAATATTTTTGATTTGTTTGTGAGAAGTTGAAATGGGCTCAACACACTCTTATGCTAACACACTCTTGTGCTTGCATCTCTTCAAAAGTTGTTTCATTAGTGGGCTCCCAACTTTAGACAGTAGATTCATCTTGCGGTTTTTTTAGCTGAAACCAAACTCTCACTCTCACTCTCAGCTTGTACCATAATATCTGAAACAATGTTGAGATCAGCTTGTTCCATTTCAGTTTCCGGGACTTCATCAGATAAATCTTCTTGCCCTGAACTTTTTTCCACATTCAATATCCCTGAGTAAGTAGGGGTGTTTGTATTTGATAAATTTGTGGGCAACAATATTATTAGAACAACAATGATGTATTCAGATCCAAGTTGACAAAAATGAATAATATACTGATATCAAATGGTTTACAATACCGACAAATACGAATGAGACTAAATGGAAGGTAGATGTTGGCAGTAGCTGAACGTGATTGCCGATTGTAGTTGTGAGGCGAGAAGCTGTGGTCTGGAATTTTTAGTATGATCTTCTTTATTTTAATCACTATTGTCGTATGGTTGTGAGGTCTTTTTTTATTGTTTGGTACCACCATTATTAGGAAATTTGTAAATTTGTTTCTCCCCAAACAATACATTTTTAAGCAAATAGATTAATGTTTTCAATTATAATACATTTTTTAGCAAATAAATTAATTATTTCAATTATAATAGATTAATATTTTTTTTAGTATTAGAGATGTCATATAATTTATATATAACCTGTCTAAATATTATACTACACAAATGTATTACTAAGCATAGTAATAATCAAATGTTATGAAATATGCCATAGAAAAAGTAAACTAAATAGTTCAAAACATTCTAGTGATAAATCAGTTAAATGAGGATTTGTCTTACCTCTAGTAAGAAGATGGCGACCATTAGTTTATGGACATGAAGGTCTGCTTAAAAATACTTACACTTTAGGCGAGATGTGGAAAGGTGGTTATATGATCAGATTTAGAACTTGAATAAATCAGCAGAGTTTTTTTTTGTGGTGTCCGATATTGACGTCTTAGATGGGTGAGGGAGATGGACATCAGATTTAGAACTTGAATAATATCAGTTTTCAAATTAACAGAGAAAGAGTGATGCATAAATAGCAAACACTCAGCAGAGAAACCACAATTATAATTGAAAATACCAAGTGATTATTTTAAAAGCTTATAATCATCACGTAATAAAAAATTATCAAATATGTAAACGGATTGCAGGGGAAAAAGTTAAATCAAACACTGAAAGATGTTAACTAAAACGAAAGCCTTAGCCAATGCTCAAACTGAAAAAAGGAAAACTGAAACTGCAAACGAAGGGGTGAAATCTCTGAGATGAGTAGTGAAAGCTCTCATTTCCATGTTTAGGACACTTTGGTTCGTCACTGTGACAGGTACTATTATTCCCCTCATCTGGAAGATCTCGACAGCTGTGACAGGCTGCTTGAAGAGCACTCTGTTTAGCGTAGTTAAATGATTTGCAAGGAAGAGATCAAAAGGACAACCTAAAGATTCCAGTTGGAGCTATATGAAGTTCAAATAGATAAAGAACAAAATTCTCCAAGGTTAACGTCACAAACAGTAGCAGAGACATACAATAACCTTGCATCTTCAGAAGTATGATAAAACATACACTTTTTGAAAGATGAAACGGTTGCATTCATCCGAGATAAATGTACTGAAAAAGAAGAAGCTAAAGTCATACAACAATATAACTCATATATGATATGAAATATTAGAATTTTTTTAATTTGTTTTACTTAAACTCAGGCACTCTTCCTCCAAAAAGCTCACAACTTGCAACTAAGAAAGATAATGTATTACTAAAAGGTCATGCCTACAACTTTCAACACAAAAAAATGCTCGTCAACAGTAATAAGACAAACTCAAAACTCTAACAAATTTAGAATCGAGATTTATGTATGTAAGTAGGAAGAAAGACTAAAAACTACATCCAATCATAAAACAATGGGTTCGTGGGTTCCTGGTAAGATATCTTTGAAGAACATAACTTCCTGATCATTGGAAGAGGAGACAGGGGACTTGCCGTTTGGTTTCATGACCATGCTTGAGCTTGATTTGAGCAGGTTCTCAGGTTATGGTGTGTAGCAAGTGAAGAAAAAACAGTATATAAAGGGTGAGAGAGAGGATGCGAAACGAATTCATTAAGAGAGAATTTTAGAAAAACTATTGATTGATAAGAAGTGGGAACGCGGTAACTGATGTTGCAAGAAGTCGAAGTGGAGAAAACGAAGTGAGAAGGATAAATCGATAGAAGCTGCTGGAGATTAGGTTACTCAACTGGATTCCTTTTGGGCCAGAATAAAATAGTTTTAGGCCACGGGAAGAAGTCCAGCGTAGTTGATTTTCTGTGAGTGTGTGACGTGTTTAATAACCCTTCTTTCATTGGCTGATTTATTAATCTGACGTAGACAGGCTAAAAAGTTGAGATTATTCTCCTTTTAGTATATGTATGTATGATTTCACTAATAATTTATATTGTAATATTGGATTTGTTCAAAATAGTTTCTTGTAATATAATGAAGTATTTTGATTAGTATTAAGAGATTCCTCAAACCATAGTTATAGTTAAAAGGATCCAACCATATCTATGGTCAATAACTCAGGAAAAGACATTTTATATATATAAATGCAGCTGTCAAACCTAATCCAAAATTTTAAAAACATATTATATTTTAGTAATAAATCTAGATAGCATTAATATATTTATATTATTTTAAATTTTTAAATTAAACTAAAAAGTAAATAGCATTTTATATCTTTGGAAAGTAGATATTGATGGATGTTTTAGTTTTTTTAATATTTTAAATTGAGAATCATTTTGACATGTAAGTTATGCTAATGTGTCATCACTAAAATAATTCATAGAATCACTATAAAAATATGGTTATATTAGAAGAATAATTACAATACATGTCATTCATGATTTGGTCCATCTAACTATATGTTATAATTCTCGTTAAACTAACTATAACAATAATTCATAATCTTAAAAAAAAAATCTGTATTTTTTAAAATAAAAATTACTAAATTAAAAAATTTGTTATAAAAAGATGAAGATGATTATATAATTATATGACTATGAAATCTCATTTAATAGATATCCAGATTATATATATATATATATATTAACATCTTTTAAATTAAACTATATACCATAAAAATATATTTTAATTTAAAATTTTTGGAAATATGTATATACTTTAATTGATAAAAATTAAATATCTATGCAATTTTAACTTATTCGAAATATTTAAACATATTTTTATTATTTTTATTTATTTTTTTTAAAGAAAACAAGATTTATTTAACAATTTTTTTATAAAATATCTCATGCCACACAAAACACGGGTTATGCTAGTATTTAATATTGTTTTAGGAATTTATTATTCCAATATCATTATGTTTAGAAAATTGTTATTAATTAGTGACTAGTGTTGTTGTAAATATTGAGAGACACGTTCATTTTCTTTACCAAATCTCTACAAAAGATCTTTATTCCACTTTTATAACAAGGCAAAGAAAAAAAAACTAGTTATCACACGGACTACCGATAATCTCAATTGAAAATAATATCGTAGAGAAAATTAAAGATGGTGATTTGGTAGACGATTTTTCTTGAAGAAACTATAAATGGCATTATTAAAATAAAAATACTAAATTAGTTTGATGCATTTCTTTTTATAGTAATATTTTCCAAGGAATAGATAAGTTAACTTTTTTTTTTAATGGCGGAGTATCAACTAACGAGTGTCGGTAAGGAGGAAAACAGAGGAGCGGCGATTATTGCACAGAGCGTAACCAGAGAAGGGAGAGAGCAGTCCTATGTTGCAAAGGGTCATCCGTCTTGGTTATTTGAATTTTTTGTCAATGAAAGTCGTCAATGAAAATCGTCTCCTCTAAGAAGATTTACAAAAAAAAAAAAAAAAAAAAAAAAAAAAAAGAGGATTCTTCCTTTTAGTTTGTTGCTTGTAGTTTTTGGTTTGGCTTGCTGGAGGCAAGGTTGGTAGTGTTGGTTGTGTGGCGAACCCAGTTGTTGTGGGTCTCGTGTGTACTCTGTTTCTCGGTTTGATTTATAATGAATTCTGAAGTTAAAAAAAAAAAAAAGATAAGTTAGCTTTTAATGTGTAGTCTTTGCTAACTTCTTTGCAGATTTTGCTGTGAACTAAAGTCTCTTCATCTATTTGAATATTCCCATTCAAGTTTGACCTTAGGAAATCCAGATGTCAAATTTGGAACTATGAAGATCTACCTTATTAAAACCCAAGTTTGGAAAAAACTTACGAAATAAAACTATACTTAGTAAAATAGTAGGTTTAGGGATTGGTCGAATAGGTCAGTAAATCTTAGGATCATCTTAATGGACTCATAGACCTTTGATCATGGACGCCTTGTGTTTGTGTAGTAAGGTAAAATTCCTCTTTGCTCCACCATCTCCTTGAGTTGAAGTCGCTTGAAGCTTCGAATAGCTTGTCTTTGTTCTCCCCCTCTTCTGTGACTTTGTAACCCTCTTCAAAGGTGATTCATTACCAACTTTGTGCTCCAGACTCTTTCTGTCTCAAGCAACAACAAACAATAACACAAGCGTATCAGTTCAACAAGGTAAGACATATCAAACCAGATTCAACTAGCTTTAGATACTTCCCTTGACATTCCTGGAATGATTTGCAGTGACTGGTTGGCCAAGTCTGGTTGCTTTGGCCTCTTCACTTGCATCTCCTCAGTCTATTCCTTTGACTTTTTTTTCCATCAGCATTGCATCTTCATTTGATCGTCCACACTGATTATCTTCTTTTGACTAACAACATCCGGTTTGATCCTCCTTTGCCAGGTCAGCCTTACCCTTATCAGATTTTGATCAACCATGTTGATCTACATCAATGTGGTCTTGCTCCTTGCTAGCTTAATGGTTAAAGCGAAACCACCTTGTCCAAAACCTTACAAGATATATATGCCAAAAATGTCAATACCAAAACCTTGGCTATCCAAAAGAAAAACAGACCAGGTAATCGAAAGAAACTCCAAAGTAAAACACGAAACCAACAACACCAACCTCTCGCATCAAGGGAGAGGTTTCTTAGCCACTATCAAATCCTTGAGCCAATCTAGTTCTCCCACTGCAACATATAATTGAGATATCATTTCCTTAGAAACAATTTTCACGATCAGTGAAGCACACCTATTTGAAAACATCATCACTAAACTTCCGCAAAGCCATTCCTCAAATCAAACGCCTGAGCCCGAAACACAAGCCAATCTGACGAGCTCAAATTGCCTACATGTGACTGATTGCTTTTGCTTCGTTTAAACTTTCAATGAAACGAAAATCCTTTCAACTTTGTAATAGAACTTCATCACTGATAACCTCTAACATTCCACACAGCTCCCACAATCTTTATCTCTTTGACCAAGATAAACCCACATTACACTCTAAACTTAAAAGGGCCATCCTATCTTGTTGAAAACAAGAAGATAAACTCTCATTCTCTTGTTCACATATTTAAACCATGTACTCAAAAGAAATTTAAAATATATATTATTACCAAACCATGTAGGATGACCAACATGAAAGCACCGAGAATATCTGTTAAGAGAATAGTTGAGACTACCTAAACATTCCTGCAAACAGTAGATTGTACAGGAATGGTCACCAAGCTGAAAATGATTGTGAATGCGACATTACATAATACCCCTCAGTTGTTTCATCCTAATAAAAAAAGCGCATTGTCTGAATTAGCATTTCGGTAACCAGATAAGTATTAGGTGTACTTGTAAGCTTGTACCTTACCTGATCACTTTGATGAGTTTCATCATGTAACTTTCCCACATACCATGCGTTGGCTTAAGCTAACCAAACATGGACACCAAACCGCAAGTAAACCACTAAACATGTAAATCATACCAAGATCAAAACCAAGTATTGACATTTGCATAAAGATTAAGATAGATGTCCTCATCATATTGTACCAAGTACTTAAAAGAAACTAATGACATAAAATTTGACGTGAGTAACATTAATGTAAATGCGTTTAACCATTTAGAGATACCATAATATATACTCAACTTTTGAAATTGGTTTGAAGATAGATCTTATGTTATCATGTCCTCGTATGATTGGCTATGAATACAACATTTAGATAAGATAATCAGGATTAAGTCCATGTGGCCATACAAGAACCAATTAGAATATGTAACTAAATGATAAGATAAAAACAGTGTGTAAAAACTTAATTACCAAGCGCAAAAAATATCTAACAGGTCAACACGTGGATGTTACTTGGTTTATGTGCGTGACTACTACGCGCGTTTATGCTGTGCGTATATATAATTCTTATCTCTCACCGTCTCCCTCTTACTACCCCGTCTCTGAAACTCTCTTAAGGTCTCTGTCTCTATGTCTCTAACTCTAATCATCTTCTTCGTTAGACTTAATTAGGGTTTTGGGTACACAAATGCAGATTTTGTTTTGAGATTAATTACTTAATTGATTGTTTTTTCGTAAATTGATTCGATTAGGACGAAATAAAGGCAAAAGGTTCGAGCGAAATGGCAACAAAGAACAACAGAACCGACGATGTCTTATCCACTCAACAAGAAGAGGTAATTAATAAAGATCAGTTCAATTAACGCGATGTAATTAATATGGTTTCATGATGTTGTGCAATATCATTTGCTTTGAATAAATCTTTACAATCCTAAAGATAATATAAAATCTGGGTATCAATGAACAAAGATTTATGAATATGAAATGTCAATTCATTATTTTGTAATATAAGAATAGTTTTTGACTACGATCTCATAATTGTTTTGAAAATTAGGTCGGATTAGTAGTCAACAAGTCAAAAATATATTTTTGGTGAATTATCAAACCAAATCGTCGATGATTTGACGACGGCGTACACGTTTGTTTTCATGTTACGTTTACCATTCAAACATTGTTTTTGTTTTACTTTATTGTGGTCAAAATTAAATATTAAAATATGCCTTAAAATCTTTAAACTATAGATTCTGTCAAATAGTTCAGAAGCTGGAGTGTGTTTGTTGTTTTGTCTGGATGGATGATATTTCTCACAAGAACACAATCATTTTTGTAATAAAAAATCTTAGATTGAGATATTCTGATTAATATGGAGGGTTTTAAACGATAAGACTTATATTCATCTCTGAATCCTTTGTTAAAATGAACGGTTTCTTGAATTGTCACGTGTTACTTTTTCGGACACCTGTGTTTGAACCCGGATCTTCGTATCCAGTTTGATCTGTCCGCATATTTCGCTTTGGTCTATATATATATGCATTGTCTTTTTCTTTTTGTTTGAAAATTATTTGTTATACGATTGTGACATTTTTTGGATTCTTGGAATCGATCAGTTTATGTTATTAAACTCTTTTTAACCTGTTGGTATACCCGAACATCACTGTGGAGATTGCTTTTGGTTTAGTATCTGTCGGCAAAACTATCACTATCATGCTGTCTCTCATTATTAGATTTTAAACGTGACTATAGATTTTAATATCTAACAAAAGAAAAAGCTATAGATTTTTAATATTAAATTGATTGAATGTATTTTTTTGTGTCCTCTTAGTCTGCCTCTGGTGCAAACAAATACCGTGGACTCGTGCTAAAGAAAAAGCCTCTTATCTCGCAGGTGAGAATATCTCCAGTAGTAACCCATTTTTTCATATGTATAGATAATCGTGTGATTTGAGTTGTTAATACTAAAAGTTTTTTCAAAACAATGTAGGATCCCAAACGTACTTGGTTTGATTCCGCAGATTGGGCTTTACACAAGGTTTTTCAGTTTACCTAACTTGAAATCACTGATATTTCAATATAACTTTTTGGCATGTGAAGTAGTTTTTTTTTAATATTAATATTATACAGCAAGAAGCAAGCCCAGATGAAAGAACAATAGCAGCAATCGAAAATTTAAAACCCAAATATTTTCATATACCTCGAAAGGAACTTCCCCCTACCTTTGCATCTGGACAAGAGATTCAGGTGAGAAACTAACCATCAATATAGATATATAATGTGTAATTTTCTTATTATATGTATATAATGTGTAATTTTCTTATTATATGTAAACGTGATTTATATTCAAGAGTTCCTGAAAAAATCGTTTGACTTGCAGACAGATTCAAGCGTTTAGGGTGCAACGCAAAAAGGGTTTAATGTGGAAATGGAACATGATTGGTTTGGTGTGAGCCAACTCACGTGTATCATACTTCCATAAAAGCTCTTATGCAGTTGTTGTGTTTTGCCTCCTGGCCTTTATAAATACTTATAAAATACTTATCGTTTCAATAAATGTTTAAAACATTGACATTTGTTGCTGCTTCTTCATTTTCTCTCTCTTTAATATATACAGTAAATCTTAGTGGGGTTTTAGTTTTTATTTAAACAGAAAACATTTATAACTCAAAATTTGATGACTTTGACTTTAAACCAATAAAATGATTGTCAAGCATCTCTCAGTCAATTGAAGTCAGCTCTACATTATTTCTCAAAAATCTCTTAATTTGGTTCTATAGAATTTTGTAGTCCACAACAATATTCAGCATTACAGATTGCATTCTTTCAAAATATATTCACCATTCACGACAAGAATCAAGCTTTATAGAATTCAGTTTAACCATTCACCATTTTAATAAATATCTTAAGTTTGTTATAAAAAATAAAAATTGGTCAAATTTAAGCAAAAAAATAAATAAAAAAAATTGACCATTTTAATCATTTATAAATATTTAAAAATTATTTATAGAAGTTCATAAATTTAGTTCTACCTCTTAAAAATTAAAATTTAAACAATAATCAATAAATCTTAAACCCAAATGTTAGAGTATTTTTAATTGAGTGTATTCTAGAAATGGCATTCAACTTAATATATTTCAACCAATTGTTCGATCGGATGTAGTTTTAGGGTTACCATTTACCCTAATTTTTTTTGTTGTAATTTTAGGTTTACCATTTACCCTAATTTTTATTGTTGTAATTAATCTGTGATTCCTTCTAACTAAATTAAGAATGATTATAAGAAGGTCTAACTTAAATTTCTGATTTATACTATTCATGAGTTTATTTCTTATTATTCTCATTTTCCAAGTTCATAGTTGATCTTATAATTTTGTGGTTCATTTAAATTAATTAATATAAATTGATTTTTACCAAAAACTAATCAAGATTATAAATATAATAATAGTTGATCAGACTTTTATCAAAAATGATCGTAAACAAAAAAAACGAAACATATATAACTAAACTCTCCCAGAAGTCATAACCATATATATATTGTTTACATATTAACACATAGCTAAAGGAATCCAACTCTCTCTTTTTTGAATTTTTTTTTTTGGTAATTAACGATGACGCTTCTAATATAATTATTCCATGTAATTATTTAATTGCATTAAGGCTGATAGTGTTTTAACTCACCTGTATTAGTGGTAATGAAAAAAAAAATGGAGAAAACAAAGAGAAAGATGTGAAGTTTATGTACATTGAAATTCATTAATATACCTACAGTTAAGCTAGATGGGCTTCACACTTAAAACCAATTGGTGAATAGTGGAGCGACCCATTTATCTTATATATTGCTAAAGATCCCTTCCAATACCCGATATGAGACCTTTGCCCCTTATACGCCTCCTCGAGATGATGGTTCTTTGAGCGTCAATCTCGGAATGTTCGAGCAAAGATCGATGGGCCAACTTTGGGCCAGATCGATGTTGATCGGGTTGAACTGCGTGGATCGGACTCTGATATCATGTTAAGTTAGATGAGCTTCACACTTATAACCAATTGGTGATTAGTAGAGTGACCTATTTATCTTATATATTGCTAAAGATCCCTTCCAATACCGATATGAGACCTTTGTCCCTTATACCTACAACATCAGTTCCACGCAGCTGAACATTAGTGGCACAAACTTGCTACCGTCAGCTTTTCTTTTTCTTCAGCAAATCTCTATATATGCCAGTTCTGGCTGTTTGCCTACATATATGCTGACAGTTTAGATTCAAACACTTAACCTAATCCTAATTAACCTTTTTATAACCAACATATCAAAAAGGATAATCATGGTAGATAATAATCACTTCACTAATCATAACACTATCTCCTCTGTGATCAACCCATGTTCATTATTTGCCACTTCAGTTTTTGGGTGATTTATGTTCTAAATGACGCTTCAAAACTGATTAATATGTTCCTTGGTCAGATTCAGATACTATCTTCGTAGTACATTGGATGCAGTGACTCCTGTTTCTTCCATCTCCCTCTATTTCTACAGAAATGGCTTAACCAGTTGCTACCACAAAAGAGCTTCAATCAAACATATAACAAATTTATGGCTCCTCTGACATCTATATTTCTTTATCACCTTCCTAGAGAAACTCTTTAACCTAAAAAACGGATTCTAAACTCAAATTTCATCAATTAGCGAGAAGGAAGCAAACATGGAAGATGAAATCTCAGGGGCTCGCAGCAGATGAGGCAATGGAGAATATTTTCTAGATCATATTTCCTTCTTTACCACCACTTCGCAATCTCTATCATCAAAAGGAAAACTTTTTTTTTGCCGGAAAAGAACATATCTTGAGGTGGAAGCAAAATGAATCATGAACTTAAAATAAGGCTTTAACTTATCAACAATACTTGAACTTAGATTGAGACTAGAAAATATGTCTTACAGAAATGGGCAACCTAAGAGGTACTAGGAAACGGAGGAGATAGCCAAAAGCATAGAAATAGAAAGGATGAGATCTGAAGTTGAGGTGAAGATGAGTTAAGAATTAGGGTTCGGTTCGTGTTGTTAGGGATGGGAGGCGAAAACAACGTCGTTCTGATACATGTTACTAAAAGTCTAGAATAAATAAGAAACAGGAAGGTATCCTAAACCTTTTAGGAATTGAACTTGAATGAAAACAAGACCCGCTAGTGTTAAGCCATCATCACTTATGTAGTCAAAACTGTATGGCTTGCAATTTTGGAACGGTTTAAACTACCAAACGGTTATAACTACCTGGATTAACATTCTTAATGCTTATTCAATCAAATTTTTATTTTAAAAAACACAACTTAAAGAAAAATATTCATATTCATATGCCATATGCCAATTGTATGAGGTGAACAAATTAAATGAATTTATTCCATTTTCATATCCCATTCATACATATATTCTAACTATATATGTATTTGAATACCAAGAGTTCTAGGACGAAACCAGTAATATGCTCGAAACCATATCATATCATGTTATATTCATTTCGTCCTAGAGGTCAGTCGAACCAACGAACTCTAATACAATGGTTATGATATTTTCTCGTTGAAGTAATGACTTCCGGTTACAACAGTATTTTTACAAGTTTTGTTTCTAAAATTTATTTTACATGTGCATATGGAAATTTATATACAACCTAACTGGATATATATAATCTATATGAACATAGGTTATGAGAAAGTACAAGTATTTTTTGCCAATGTATCGGTCATTGTATTGTTTGTGAATGGAATAAACGAGATGCAATTTTGCTATACTGTAATTTGTTACATTTTTGAAATTCCCCGAGATGAATTATAAGTGCATGCCATCCTGTTAGTGTGAAACACTATCCTTACCAATTCCAAATAATCTGCCATGAAAGTAATTTTCGTTTCATGTAGTGCAATCATACAATCCATTTTCCGGACAAGATCACATGATCTTGGCTCCATGAATACACTTTCCAAACCCTTTTGGTTGTTGACCAAGCCGGCGCTGAAAGGAAACGGGCCAAGTTCATGCTTCCAGCCGAGTTGGTAAATATACAGCTGTTAGCTTGATAAGGTCAGTAGTTCCTGAAGCCTCATGTCTTCATTTTTACATTTCTATTTTAATATTTAACTAGATCATGACCCACTTGACCGAGCGGGAGTCAATTTTTTTTTTATCTTTGTTTATACTAAATGTTATAAATGATTGCAATGTGTATTAATATAACATTTTGATAAATAACAATGTGTACTAATGTGTTTAAATAAGCAATGTGTTTTAATTACTAAATTTGATTTTTAAAATTTATGATAACGTAAAGTAGATTTTTTATATATTATTTAAAATATATAGTGCTATATATTTTGTATTTTCAACATTTATCATACAAAATTTATATTGGAGTATTATTTATCAGAAAATATGTGTATCATAATATATTTATATATTATATAAACATATCTACGATTTTTTGTAAAAGGCCATGCGCATCCGCACGGATTTTATTTTTAAAATGTATTCTATATTGTTTAGTTTTATGTAGTATTGAGTTTGCATAATTCAATTTTATGTTTAAAGAACAATATCAAAACTGTCTTTCGTATGTAAAAATAACACTTTGCAAGCGCGAGTTGTGTCTTTTTATTGTAACACAAAATTTGATATAAAACTTATGTTTTTTTGTACATTACGAAGTTTAATTTTTAAAAATATTATTATATAATTTCAAAGTAAATTTTATCTCTGAGGTCAAATATATTTTGTGTGTAATGGTTCAAAGCATTTTGTCGATATATATTATATTTCAGTTTGGTTTGTTTTTAGTATTATTGTATATGTATATACTATACAATATTACTATATTCTATACAATATATAAAGCTATGTGTTATTTGTTTTAGAAAGTAGATTAGGCCCAACGTAGTTAAAGAATAGTCATATCTTTATGTATGTGTCTATGAATTATCTAATTAATGTTATTCGTACAAATAAAATCAATATGGCCAATGAAAGTATACTGATCAATTTAAAATGAATTGTATAGGGTAATTCTAGTACGATTTATATTTTTAGTATTCTTTATTCGTACAAATAAATCTATTTTATTTAAATCAACATGTAATAAATGTGAACCATATATGGAATATGGACAAACAGAGAAATTGTATTTAAGGAAATATATCAATGCAAAGTTAGACTATGGTACGTATTATATATAAGAAATAAGACATTTAATTTAAATATATGAGGTTCACCTTTAAAATTCACCTAGAAGAAGTTGTAATGTTTCTGCTTTAATAGTATAGATATGCCTAATAATTCTTTTTTTGTTTGTAACTAAGAATTCTGCATATCTGATGAATATTCACATTTGATATTTACTTGCATCGTAATTAAACAGTTTCTGATGATTTCTACGTGACGGTTCTCCTTGGGCCAAGATAATTAAAGATGTAATCTTTTTTTTTTCAATAATCATTGATATATCGTATTTTTGTGGGAATCAAATATTTTCTACAGTAATATCTCATAGAAAACAAGAAAGCATTGGACTAAGTGCTTATACCAGGCTAAATCATCTAAATTGAATAAAACTGATAAGATGGAATAAATCTAGGATTGAAGAAAAAAAAACTGAAAAGAGTTTGAAGTTGTATAGGTGATCAGTGTTACTTTTGTATGCCTTGTTTTTAGTGGGTTATTTTGTCCCACCCATATATATATTTTGAAGTAATTTGATTCAGTCTTTCATCATTATTTTATTTGCTCACCAATTATAAATATTGAATTACACATCTGTGTATACACATGGGACAATCTAATCTAGTAACTTTGATGAACAAGGATTAAACAAACTTGATTAACAGCATTACAAGAAAACAAGCCGGCCCATAAGTTAACTAAGTTAAGCCCAGGAAGAAAACACAGATAAGCCCAAATTGATAAGCACATTGATGTGCTAGACCCATATGTACATACAAAAAAAGGTTCAAGTCTCGTTGGTAAATAGTAATAGTCAAACGTTGAAATTGCCCAATAAGTTTCCGGTTGGTCTGAGACGGACTTTTATTTTAGTTTGTAATCATGTGGACATTTGTCTGAGTTCCTTAAAACGACACAGTTTGATTCTTCTCTCAAACTCTCACGCTTTCTTTCTTTCTTCGATCCTAAAGGCGGAGGGAGATAAGTGATTGAAATCGGGAGACGGGTGAAGATGAAGATTGATCTGAACAAGGTGGCTCGTAAGATCGAGGTGGATAACCGTATCCCTCTCCGTAACTACTACCGCATCGCCGATAACCTTCTCCGTCAGGTATGCTCCGAACCGATGATTCGGATCTCCAGGATTTGATTTTTCTTAGGTTATCTCAGGATTTTAGCTTTATCAATTAGATTTTGATAGCTTATTGGATCAGTGTGATTTTGATTTCTAGCTCCTGTGTAAAGCCTAATCGTCCTAAGTTCCTTACGGTTTGATATTTGTAGTAATGAGGCGTTGTTACAATTGTATGATTCGCTTTTGCTAAGCAGCTAAGCTAATTGATTTATTGGCACAGGCCAGCATATACCGGGAAGAGAAGAATGTTGTTGATTTGTATATCATGCTTCTTAGATATTCAAGGTGAGGATGAGAAATGGATCACTATATGTACTTTTTGTATATACTCTTCCTTAGAAGAGCTAATTTTTTGTTTTAATTACAGTTTGATTTCTGAAACCGTTCCTTTCCATCAAGATTACCAGGCATCGCTTCCACAAGCAAGACTTGGGAGTAGGAAGGTCAGGTATCTTTATTTTTTAAGCCTTCAAGTGTTGTTTTAGTGTCGACAGGCATAGTAATATTCTCAAAAGTGGATTTTTTTTCTTTTGTACAACAGAAGTTGCGTGCTGTAATCAATGAGCTCGAGTCTTTGAAACCGGAATTTGACCGGCGAGTTGATGAGCTGAACCGAGAAGATGATGAATCTTATCGGGTTGGGAGTGATTTCCCTGTCGTATCATATAGTTCAGATGCTGTTGAATGGCCTCCTGTTCACAGAGATCCATACTCAAGACCTGATATTAAGAAGGTTCAAGACTTTAAATTTTGCATTTTAGTACATAAGATAAGATGGGGTTTCTTTTCTTGACTTAATCTTTGTATCTTCAAATTCCAAAACTATGTGCTTTCTTACAAGTATTGTCTTTTCTTCTTTTTTTTTTCTACCTTGAATGCAGACATCTCAACCATCCGCCACGTATAACAATAATCTGACCTTATCTTCATATCGTACACCAATTGATCAGCAATTCCAGAAGTTGTGAGTATTCTCCTTTGCTATTATTTTTTGGAAACCCTGAGAAATAAGGGCATTGCAATACAATAGAATATATGTCACTAGTTTCCTTGCATGACCTCTGTCTGTTTTTCCAACCACTATAATTTTGAAGATGTTTGGGTCATTGTTTGTTACCAGAAATTTTGTCATTTTGATGGACTTGACTGCTAATGTTACTTGGCTTCTCTGTTTATGGTATCAAGATGCTTGTTTTTTTTTGCCTTCGGTTGAATTTATATTTAGTTTTGATTATTGGAACAAGAAATGAGTATATAAGACTCATCACGTGTTTGCCCGGATGGTAACTGAGACTTTAATTGTTCTCCTGAACCTGCAGATCTTTTGATTTTCTTCCTGCAAACCAAGCAACCTTGTCTAGACATTCATTTCTAGGTCCAAACGGTCTTAAAAGTCAGTGGGTTGCACCCAAGTCGGAGATAAAGGTAGAAAGTGCTGATATTCACATATTCTTAGTCTTTGTTTTTCCTTGTGCGTCTAATCCAATGTTAAATTTGAGTTTTAGTTCTAAAGGATCTGAAAAATCTCTATTTTGTATGGAATGACAGGTTCAATATCCGAGTAATACCGAATGGGGTTCTGCTGAAAATTCAGCGTAAATACTGATCTTTTGTTACCCTTTAAGAATTTATTTTTTAGTAAAAGTGATGGCTGTTTTTAACTATCTCCACGTATATCTACAGTTTGATTGACGCTGGACCTAGCAGTTCCTCAACATCACTAAATGGTGATTCTCAAGGGGTCTCAACGTTGAACTCTGTACTGTCCTTAGATGATGGTCGATGGCAGCGTCATTCTGAGGCGGTTACTTCCCAGTTTGTCAGTGACGTAACTGAAGACCCGTTTCAGTTTGTGGGTATGAAGCAACCTACCCCTCCTCCTGTGCTTGCCCAAGTGCATCAAGAGTTTGCCCAAATCTGCCCATCTAAAGTAGCTGATCCTAGACCAGGACCTGCACTTCCTTCCTTAGAAGAAAAAGAAGGCAGCAATGCTTATCAGCATTTGCATGTGGTATGTTGCAGATATTTCTTATTTCATTTCTTTTGCAATTTCCTTCATTTCGTGTCTGTGAGCGAAAAATAGGAAGACGATGCATTTCAAGTTGAAAATATTGAGAAGATATCCATGATTATTCTCACTCTGTATGAGCTCAAGGATCAGTTCATTGATTAGTCCAGAAGCTATTGGACGGAACTTTGGGATATGAATATATTTTAAGTCAAAGAAGTGGATTAATGCCCATTAAATCTCATATACTTGCTACAATTGGCGGCTCTTGTTTCACTGGAAATCTACTCTCTTTTTTTGTCTTGTTAAACCATTACTAATATCGTCTCGCTTTGTTTAAATCTGCTGCTGAAGCCTGTGCGGATAATGGAAGATTTCTTAAGGCTAGCTCGGTCAAACACAGAAAGGAATCTAGAAACTTGTGGAGTGCTTGCTGGCTCTCTGGTGAGTGCTGACGGAACACACTTTTGCATTCATATAATTATATTGTGCTCGATCAGCTGAGACTATCTTGTTATCACTTCACTTGTGTGTAGAAAAACAGGGTTTTTCATATCACAACTCTCATAATCCCAAAGCAGGAGTCTACCTCAGATTCTGTATGTTCCTTTCTTAACCGTTTACATGAACAACGATGTTTTAGTTGTTCTCCATTGAGATTCTTCTCACTCAGCCCATCTTTTACTTGTTAAATGTACAGTGCCAAACACTAAACGAAGAAGAAATATTTGAAGTTCAGGACAGACTCTCTCTATTTCCCTTGGGTTGGATTCATGTAAGTTGTCTCAGCAATTCTCATTCACTATCATTGTCTTTTTGTTAATAATTCTTGTGGCTAATTACCTTTTGGTTGCAGACACACCCTACACAAACTTGCTTCATGTCATCAGTTGATCTTCATACGCACTACTCGTATCAGGTAGGAAACTTCCCATTACAATATACTCCCTCTGTTTTTAAAAGATCCATGTTCTAGAAAAAAAAATTGTTTTAAAAAGATACATTTTTTACTTTTTCAATGTATTATTTAATGAAAATCTGTTAATTTCAAGAAAATTAATTGTGTTTATTGGGCTTTTATTGGTTAAAGGTTATGGAAAATTGTTATTCACAAAAATTAATGCATTTTTAATGTGATTTCTTAATATATGTGAAAAATCTAGAATATGTATTTTTTAAAAACAGAGGGAGTATCTATCTATATGTTCACTTATGATGTCTAACCATATGGGTTGTGTGACCCTCTAACAGATAATGCTACCCGAAGCAGTAGCAATCGTGATGGCTCCGACAGACGAAACAACACCTCACGGTATATTCCATCTCTCGGACCCATCGGGTGTATCCGTGATCCGAAACTGCCAGCAACGAGGCTTCCACCCGCACGAAGAATCAGAAGATGGTAACCCAATCTACGAGCATTGCTCACACGTCTTCCTCAACGCCAAACTCAAATACGAGGTCCTCGACCTCCGCTAAGACCATATCCCCACCCCCAATTACAACCATGTTTTTTCTTTGTTGTTGTCTGAGCCGTAC
Source organism: Raphanus sativus (assembly GCF_000801105.2). Taxonomy (NCBI): domain Eukaryota; kingdom Viridiplantae; phylum Streptophyta; class Magnoliopsida; order Brassicales; family Brassicaceae; genus Raphanus; species Raphanus sativus. The sequence continues at coordinate 29,610,576 of NC_079512.1, read as the reverse complement.
ATAATATATTATGTGTATTACACCACTTCAAAACCTACTACTACTAATGATTGTGCTTTATGATTTATCTACTCCAAAAACGAATATACTTTAAAAAATTTATTGTACCATGCAAATCCCAGTTGGCTAGACATTTATATTTGTTTAAGAATCAAAAAAATCATGTGAAGTTAGTTACTGGATTTACATGTTTATATAGAAATTTATCTAAACGGCATGGATTATTACTATTTTCTATATTAAAATTATATGTTATTCATTTAATTATCTTTAAGTATTATTTGTTAAGATAATACAAAAAAAAAATCTATAAATTTATTAAGATATAAAATACAAAAATAAAAAGAAATGGATTTTTTTTGTTAAGATATATAATACAAAAATAAAAAGAAAATCTATAAATTTATTAATATTAATTACAATCTACTTGTAGGACTATTAAATCTGAAAGTTATTTATAATGTACAAATCAATGAATGAATAAAGCAGCGAAATTCAATGAAGGAATAAAAAGCAAAGGGAAATTCAATAATTTTCCTCTTTTCTCGTACCCCTCCACTTCGTCTAGGGTTTACCCTCTCTCTCTCTCTATCCGCCGATCCTATACATACACTTCTTCTCCCATATACACATACACACACACACACAAGTCTCTCCTCCGCTCATCTGTTAACTCACTTTCATTCACCGCCGCACACAGAGAGATTCCAGTTCGCTGTCGTAGCCATGTCTCTGAGACCCAACGCGAGGACCGAGGTTCGCCGTAACCGCTACAAAGTGGCGGTGGACGCGGAGGAAGGACGCAGGAGGAGAGAAGACAACATGGTGGAGATCCGTAAGACCAAGCGCGAAGAGAGCTTGCTGAAGAAGCGTCGCGAGGGTTTTCAACCCACTCAGCTTCCTCAAGTCTCTGCTTCATCCGTCGAGAAGAAGGTAAAGTATCAACACCGGATCTGGGAATCTTTTTTTTTTTCCGTATTGGGAACTGATTAGATTCGTTTTTTCGATTGAAGTTGGAGAGCTTGTCTTCTATGGTTGGTGGAGTCTTGTCAGATGATAGGAGCTTGCAGCTCGAAGCGACTACTCAGTTCCGTAAATTGCTTTCTATAGGTAAAAGCTTTTGTATGAGTTCTCTTAAAGCTTTGATTCGACGGACTTGAGCAATTTGTTGAATTGAATTGAATTGAGAATCAATGGTTTTGATTTGATTTTGGCAGAGCGTAGTCCTCCGATAGAGGAGGTCATTGAAGCTGGTGTTGTGCCGAGGTTTGTGGAGTTTCTCAAGAGGGAGGATTATCCACAGCTTCAGGTTTGTTGCATCCGTCTTCTTATATTTGACTACATTTATTATTATTATTATTATTATCAGATTCTTTATACTCAGGGCCGGCTCTACCCCATGGCAACATGGGCAATTGCCATGGGTCCATGGGTCTAAATTTTTTTTTAGTGTTATTTTACAAATTAAATAGGTCTATTTTGTTTGTTAGATTATCAATTAGTAGGTAAAATTATAATAAAAGATTTATGATTAGATAGACCTAATTTAAATACAATAAAAACAAAAAAAAAATATCTTTCACAATTCTCAAATTTTCATTAACAAAACCTAATTTACACATAAAAATTCATTTCTCAATTTTTTTTTCTGAGTACCACATTTTTTTTGCTTTAATTTAGAGAAATATAATAAATAGAAGTTGATTTTTTTTTTATAAAAAGGTCTTTATTTTCTGTTTCGCCTAAGGCAAAAATTTTTTTTAAGACGGCACTGTTTATACTTTGTGTGTGTGTGTGTGGCTTCAGTTTGAAGCTGCTTGGGCATTGACGAACATTGCTTCTGGGACTTCTGAGCATACCAAGGTGGTCATTCAACATGGTGCTGTTCCCATTTTTGTTCAGCTCTTGGCTTCCCAGAGTGATGATGTCCGCGAGCAGGTAAATATGTTTGCTCATTACACAACTTTTTTTGTTTTTAAATATTCAGAGGCAAAATATGTTTAGTTTTATTTTCTTAACCTGTTCATGTGTCAGGCTGTTTGGGCATTAGGGAACGTTGCTGGTGATTCTCCACAGTGCAGAGATCTTGTACTAAGTCAGGGAGCTTTGTTACCATTGCTCTCTCAGTTGAATGAGCATGCTAAACTCTCCATGCTCAGAAATGCTACTTGGACCCTCTCTAATTTCTGCAGGGGCAAGCCACAGCCTCCGTTTGACCAGGTTTGTCTCTCTCATTTCAGTATTATTCTCTTCGGGAATATTTAGTTCTGACATCTGTCTTTTCTTGGGAACAGGTCTGTCCAGCACTTCCAGCCCTTGAACGCCTGATTCACTCCACTGACGAGGAAGTGTTAACAGATGCCTGTTGGGCCCTCTCTTATCTTTCTGATGGCACCAACGACAAAATCCAATCTGTCATTATGGCAGGTGTTGTTCCTCGACTTGTCGAGCTTCTCCAGTAAGTCTTTTCAGTCCTGCGATTTACGTTGCTTTTTGGACATGATTATGTGTTTAACGATTATCATTTAACTTTTGCTTGCTGTAGGCATCCTTCACCGTCTGTGCTTATCCCTGCTCTTCGTAGTATTGGTAACATCGTCACTGGAGATGATTCACAGACGCAGGTATACTTACTCTTCTATAGACTCATTCATTTGTATTTAGTATGCATGTTCTACTCGTCCTAGACAGTAATGGGAAGAATGTGACACCACTAGCTTCGGAGTCGAATTTTGAAACATTATGATAATGAAAATTGGCTGTCAAAATTTAATTGCATAGCTTCCTGCTAATCAGATATATGATATATCACATTGAGAATATTAGGTGTACCTCTGGAATGATATTCTATCATTCTTTTAATATTTAGTCGACGCTAGTATGATGCATCATTTCACATAGCTACTTAGCCCAAAGCATCTCTCAAATAGTGCACATGATTTCTGGTGTCCTGCCAATAATGCTCTCTTGACTCGAATATTTAACGATTACTTTGATAGTTCTTTTCTTTTTGTTGGTTCTGAACTGATGAGAATTTCTGTTGCAGTGTGTTATTAGTCATGGTGCACTCCTTTCTCTTCTCGGCCTTCTGACTCAGAACCATAAGAAGAGCATTAAAAAGGAAGCATGCTGGACAATCTCAAACATCACTGCTGGAAACAGGGACCAGATTCAGGTATACTCTTTTTTTTGAAAATTGATTTGCTTATTACTAGTTTGAGAAGGTTTGGTTGTTTGAAGAAAGAGTTTCTGTTTGTTGATCTTACTCTAATTTTCGATATAGGCTGTATGTGAAGCTGGTTTGATTGGCCCTCTCGTCAATCTGCTTCAAAATGCAGAGTTTGATATAAAGAAAGAAGCTGCATGGGCAGTATCGAATGCCACTTCGGGCGGTTCTGCTGACCAAATCAAGTAAGCTTATTTGATACCACCATCCCCATCTTCTCTCGATCTCGAGTCCATTAAAAAAATCTTTTCTAGCTCTCTTCAAACGCTCACTCAAAATTTCTCCTCTACTGCGTGCGTTTTAGGTACATGGTTGCTCAGGGAGTCGTGAAACCATTGTGTGATCTCTTGGTATGCCCGGATCCAAGGATTATCACCGTGTGTCTAGAAGGACTAGAGAACATTCTGAAAGTCGGGGAAGCTGAGAAGGTGACGGGAAACACAGGGGATGCAAACGTTTTTGCACAGTTAATCGATGATGCTGAGGGACTAGAGAAGATTGAGAATCTGCAGAGCCATGACAACACCGAGATATATGAGAAGGCAGTGAAGATTCTTGAAACATACTGGCTGGAAGAGGATGACGAGACTTTACCACCTGGTGATGAGTCTGCTCAGGGATTCCAGTTTGGGGGTAGCGACGCAGCCGCACCTCCAGGTGGATTCAACTTCAAGTGAAGGTAATACTCAATAACTACAGGACTAAACTAATTCTGTCCAGATGTCTGAGCATCTGAAAGCATATAGACTAGGTTGAAGTATAGTGAATCATGTGTGTAATTCTTTGAGTCTGGTTTTGTGTAAACAGGAGCTAAGGCATGATGATTGAAGAGTCGGAAGGAGGTCAAGAGTCTTGGGGGCACTGGTTTTAAATGGGTCTGATTAGAGTCTGGTCTTGTGTTTAAAAAGTCAGATGGGGTGCCTTGGTCAGTCCTGATCTTGTCTGGTCAGATGGGTGGGATTGAGTCATAAAATAAGCTTTTGTTGGGGAGTTGGGTAGGAGTCAATGGGAAGGGAACATTTTATGAACTCAGATGGGAAAATTTGGGTGGGAATGTTTTTTTAATAGTTTTGTTGTTTGATGAGTCTCTGAGGCCTCTGTTACATTTGTTAGTTACTACACAACAGTCATTGCAAAGTCAAAAAAACATAAAAAAGTTGGTCAAACTTTATTTGGTCTTATTAGTGGCAAAGAAAGCCCACTTGGTGCGTCTCTTTATTTGTTAATATTTTTTCTGTTTTCCAGTGCGGTCCAAGTCATGTTGGGCTATTGTTGTCTGCATAAGCACGCTTTTCTATAAATTTTATACTACTAATGTCTTTTCTTTTCAAAGTGTTATGTCCCACAAATCGAAGTTATTAATGCTTATCGTCAACTTCGATCAAGGAGGGGTTGTATATTCCAATATTTTATTTGTTCAAAGTGGAAAGTCTGGGGTTATAGGCATTATTAACAAGATCCTATTTTCAAATGTATATATACTTATATTTGAAATGAAATATAGAAAAACTGATAGAACATGGTGTTCAATGTTTGTTATTATTTAAAATTGTATCAAATTGTAACAATTCTTTAATTTCGTGTGATGAATTTACACAGAATGTGTAAAAGACAGCCGATGAGAAATGCATATGTATCTCTAAGCCCAACTTGGCAATTGGCAATTGGCATACAGATTGGACAACTGTAATAAATATGTGCGCCACATTTTGAAAATAATTCAAATTTTAATTTAATTTTTGTGAGGCTTACAAATGTTGTAAAATTTAATTTTCCCTCTTCTTTTCTTGTTTGTATAATATTTGGCGGGTGGCTCCATGGTAACAAAATCCCCCGCGCGAGGGTAGGTAAGTAATTAAAAGAAGGATATCTAGGGTTTTTTAGTCCCCGCCTCCTATTTTGTTATAAAAACAATGTCCGTTTGTTTATAATTCTCGTTATTCCTCCGCGGCATCTCTCTCTCTCTCTCTCTCTCTCTCTCTCTCTTCCTTATCTTCATCACAAGGCATCACACTCTCTCCACTTCACAAGCGGAGATTTCTCATTTCTATCGTTTCTCTGATTCTTCAGCTAAAAGCCAAATAGCTTACTTTCTATCTCGATCCTCGAAGTGAATCAATGTAAGTTTGCTTTTGATCGCTTGATCCTTCCTTACAGGTCGATCGCGTTATTATTGTTATTGTACTGAAGTCGTCTTGTTTTGCTTTGTAGATGTCAATGACGGAAGAAACAAAGACGAGTAAGTTCGAATCGGCGGCGGGAGATTCCTCCGATGTGGAAAGTGGTGGTAACTGTAGCAGTAGCGGAAGTGGAGGCGACACGAAGAAGACTTGCGTTGATTGCGGAACTAACAAGACTCCTCTTTGGCGTGGTGGCCCTGCTGGTCCTAAAGTAAGAGATCAACTTTCCCAACCTTTTTTTTTATTTGAGTTTCTTCTAGCAGATCTAGTCATAAGTACACTCAAATGTTGCTTGATCTTGAGTTATTACCTCTTTTGCAAGTGAGTTTAAGTATAGGTTTTGCTATATATGTATGATCAGATCATCTTGTTTGGTGTGGATTTTGTATGGCTACTTGATCGTTATCCTTTTTTTATCAAAAAAGAAAAAAAATGTTAATGGTAGTTGGTTGTTAGTATCACTTGCGTTCTCTGAATCTTTGGTCTGATCAAGCTTTGTTCTTTTGCAGTCACTGTGCAATGCGTGTGGGATCAAGAGCAGGAAGAAGAGGCAAGCAGCTCTTGGGATCAGACAAGATGACAACAAGATCAAGATCAAGAACAAAAGCAACAACAATCTCGCTACTGATCATCAGACTGTCAAGAACGGAAAAGGAGATGCAGGAAATGTCAAGAAAAGGATCAAGACAGTGGATGCTGCTGATGATAGTTGCAGCAGTAGTAGAGTTAACAAGAAGAGTTTGGAAAGGGCAAGTCGATTTTTGGATTTAGGGTTTAAAGTACCGGCGATGAAGAGGTCGGTGTTGGAGAAGAAGAGGCTGTGGAGGAAACTCGGTGAAGAGGAACGAGCAGCTGTACTTCTCATGACTCTTTCTTGTGGTTGAGTTTTGGTTCTCAACTCTCTCTTTTTTTTTGTCTGAGTGGTTTGAGAGAGATTGGGGAAAATAAGTTAGTAATGAAATGAGGAATGAAGAGATATTTAACATAAATATAAATATGTAATCCTGTCGGAATTGTTTTTTGTAGCCCAAGCTAATGTTATTCTATTTTACTAATTATTTCTTCAGTCTAATATAGTTAGCTTTTTTACTTTTAACATGCTACTTGAGGTATTTTTTAGCCACTTTCTGATGATAAGTATTTTATTACATCTGGAAAAAAAATATAATCATGGTCCCGGCATTTTTTTCGTTTGTCAATGATTTAAATGAATTTGAAAATTTGAATTATTTTGTTTTTTCAAAAATCCCCATAAATACCAGCTGTTCCCTCTTATCTCTCGTACAACTCGATGTGACCCCGTTTCGACGCGCTTTTCGAGTGCGTGATATCAGAACGGGACAGCTATAAAACAGCTCACGACTTTTGGGCTTATGTTGGGGGTGAAATGAAAAATGAGAAGATGATGGAGACGGCCCCATCCACGCACCTCTCTCTTCTCATTTTCATGCGATTCTTTTTTCTGATTTTCATACCCCACTTCTTTTTTGTCTTCACAATACTAATATAATAAAAGATTACCAACATTGAATAATAGCTTAGTCTGCATATAGTCAAGCCCAGCCCATGGTGCCCATGATCAAGTTCGAACAAAACTACAGCGTATTCAGTTAGTTTGAGGTGTTTTGCACTAAAAGCCGTTATTCAAGCATAACTTTTATTAAAAAATTATAATCACTATTTTTGAAATCTAGTGCTATTAAAAAACATCTATTGACTATTTAGTAATTTGTGAACCTTTGTGTGTGTTTGTATCATCATTGTATAGGTTACCATTGGCTAGACTAATCACTAATGTATGCATTTATGTTTAGAGTGATGCTTTGGTTCTATAAGTTTATTTCATTGTATTTAAATTACTTTAGCTGGTTTGGTGGCTTCTTGAAATATGAGGCTTTTTGTGTGTGTTTGTATCATCATTGTATAGGTTACCATTGGCTAGAATAATGTATGCTATAAAAGATCGATTATCAACGATAGATAGAGTAGCAAAATGGAGCCGAGGTATTGATGAAGCTTTGTAAAGCTGCGAATGAAACGAGAAGTCATCTCTTTTTTTATTGTGCTTACACTGCTCAAGTTTAGAAATATGTAGCAAAGGGTTTTCTTGGTAGCTCGTATACAAAGCTCTGGCCTAAGATCCTGTCTATTATCATAGATAAGGCTAGGGAAAAAAGAGCTTGTTTTGCATATGTTATGCATTTCAAGCGGTTCTATATGCAATTTGGAGAGAACGTAACAAGGTTAGACATGGAGATAAGATGATGCCTCTAGCTGTGATAAAAATAGTAACCGAGAAAGGGATACAAAATAGAATTAGCCTATTGAGTGCGAAGAAGATCAAAGGGAAGGAGGATCTCCTGCAGTAAAATGAGCTTTTTTTATTTTAAGGTTGGAGTAGTTTGAGTTTAGCATATTTGATTTTTAAAAGAAGTAAACAATATACACCAGTTGTATAGAGGTTTTTTGATGAATAAATTTAATATTTATTCAAAAAAAAAATTGTATGCATCTATGTTTAGAGTGATGCTTCGGCTCTATAAGTTTATTTCATTGTATTTAAATTACTTTAGCTGGTATGGTGGCTTCTTGAAATATGAGGCTTTTTATTTCTACTAGAGCAGGGTAACTGGATCTAAAAATCAAGGGAAATTACCAATCAGCAACAGCAAATTAATGACGACTTGTTAGTTGTATGCTCGTTCTAGAACACAGAAAAATAATGTGTCTAGGGAAACATAATAACATGAGCAAGTCAAGAAATAAGTGTAAGATGGGTTGCTAAATTTGTGGGAATGAAATATTACGAAACTTTTTCCTATTAAATTGCAGAAAATAGCATAGTCAGAGTGTTTTTCTCTTCGTCCCATGATCTCTCTGCTCTTAGCCTCTGACCCAAGGTTAAGGGTTTCTTTCTACACAAACTTTTCTTCAAGGTCAGACGGATGTATCCTAAAAATGTGAATCTTTTTAACCAGAAGTTCAAATTACTTAAAATAGGTTTCAAATTTAAAAAGTACTTCAAATGGTTTTATAATTAAGTTCAGTAAATCATCTAAACATGAATTTTGGAAAGACATCATCTGAACTTAATTTTTAGTACATCAATTATGCGTGACTGCTGAAATTTTGCATTTTGGAAATTTTAAAGGTTTGCTTGGTATTGTTAACTTCAAAACGTGTTCATATCATTATGCGTTCAATTATAGTGTCAAAATCATCAAAATATTATTCTTGTTCAAATTAGACATCAACTTACATCAGATGCTTGGTAAACATGTAGACCCAAAATCATTTATTGCGGTTTCGATTTTTTCGAATAACAAAAATAAATAGTATCCAAATAAGTTTCTGGTGTATTATCTTCAATATCCAGTAACTCCTTTTTTCCCATCAATGTAGAATATACTACTAGGTTAAAGCCAAATATTCACATGACCACAGAAGGTTACAAGGTTAACTAGGCGAGAAGATGCCACAAAAATGCTAAAACCAGCATCAGCCAAAGGATTAAACTCCCAAAACCAGAAGTTAAAACAAAGAAGAGACTAATCAGACAGAGGATCAACTTTTATCATCCTCAAAAACCTCCACCAACCAATATCAGTAAGTCCTATTTGTTCTTCTTAGGAAAAATGCTTCTGTTTGTCATTTAAATTTTAACCATACTCCTATTTAGCATCAAACAGTTTGTTGAAATTGGAATGTAAGCACATAAAAGTAGCAATTTCACATAAAAGTAACTAAAACCCAAAATAGAGACAATTCCCATTTATTTATTTTTAATATTATGAAAAAGGGGAAGAAACTACATTCATAAAATTGTTAAAAGAGATGGAATTACAAATATATATCTACTCATACAAGCGAAGACAAGTGAAGAAAAAGAAAAGGAAAATGAAGAAACAACATTCACCGTTCTGAATCTGTAGCGTAAAGATCTCTCATATGCATATGTCATCTTCTCTGCAAAGAGATGAGGATTTTTCTTGTTGTTACAAGTAACCTCTATCATCTTCTTTAACCTGTATTATTTAGAAGCAACATACTGAAACAAAGAGCAAAAACTAACGCAAATGAAAACCCGTAAGAGAAACTTGTTTTCCCAACGGATCCAGACAACACGACAGATTGCGGCGGAGGGTTGTAGTAGTAAAACGGAAAGTAAGGAACGATTGGGTTCGGCGGCGGCGTAAAAGGATAGTTTCCTCCACTTTTAGGCGGTGGATAAACGTAGCCACCATCGCCGGAGGAAGACGGTGGTGGGCGGTAAGAGCTAGACTGAGAAGGAGGTGGGTAGTAATAGTAAGGACCACCACTACCACCACCCCCAGAGCTAGGAGGCGGAGGACAGGCAGTGGTCGTGGTTGGAGGTGGCGGAGATGGAGTCGGTGGTGGAGGAGAGGGATTTGGCTGACATGGATTGTCGCAAGACGTGCACATTGTACAGTCAACGATCTGAGAGTTTGCGGACGTAAGCGTAGTGTGTGTCGTCAAGAAGATAAAGTGAGAGAAGAAAAAGAAGAGATGGAATGTTCGGAATGTTTCCATTGTCGGAGTGAATCTGGAGTTTGTGTCTGGTGAGAGAATCTGTAAGTGAACGAAGCAAATTTGAGGACGGAGGAAGGAGGGAAGAAGACAAAGAAGAGAGCGGGCACAAGTGTTAGAGTGAATCAGAAGAACGTGTAGATTATGTCCGATTCTTCCTTTTATTTCTCACCATTTGTTTTCTCTTTTTCTTTTCAGTAACAATTTTCTACGGTAAATTTTACAAATATATTTACGTCAGAATGGAATCTTATATTTTAATTTTTTTTTTGAGAACTACAGTAGTAAAAAAAGTGTCTATAGTCTGTGATTTGATGCAAGCCATAGTGTCCAATATAGGCTAGCATTATGTATACCACGTGATTTACCAAACCTTTCTACATTGAAAATCATTACTCTCACAATACCGCCTTTCGATTGATTATGTTAAGGACTTTAGCAGTTGTTAACGAAACTCAACTCAAGAATAATTTAGAAAAAGACTCAGCTCAAAACGATTGTATTATTTGGACGGTGGTTATTTCAGCTAAAAGCCTAAAACCTATTGCATTTTGAATACGATGATGAACAATGTTGGATGCAGAAAGACACGTGTGAGAATAAGGACGGTTGGATGAAGGAAGCTCCACTGGATCCGATGAGAACGCGTAAGAATGAAAGTGAGCACACACGTGAATCATGTCGGTAACTCGTTTATCAGTACAAGTGCCTTTTCATATTGTTCAGATCTCTGCTCTCTTCTTCTTCTTTTACTATTTGTCTAAATAGATTCAGTTACGATTTTGTATATAACTGGTCAGTTTTTGATTTGTTTTGAACACCATAGAATTGGTCAGCTATCAAGCTCAAACCGGCGTATAAATATGTGTTGACGAGCCTTAACATTTAATGTATAGAGTACTAGTAATAAGGACACTATCATCATTTTAATTAATGATTTTAGAAAGGCATAGAAAAAGTGATGGGCATTAAAAATCATCGGGAACCGTGCAAGTATGATATTTTAGCAATCCTTTACCCATTCTCTATAACCCACCCACCTTACCAACTTGTTCTCAGCTTATTTACTACTTCCATATTCACATACACACATAGTAAGCCAGTAACTCGGTTAACTGAAGAAGTGAAGAGCAATTGTTTTCTTTTTTCTTTAAAGTAACGTTGCAGTGTATGCACAAGCTTCATTTACTACTTTGAAAAGAACCGACCTAATTTATCTTATTTTTTTTAGATGAAACTCTTTAAGGATATGATTTTAAGGAACGTAACGTATGCTTGACGAAACAAACAATAATAAAGTGTCTACCAAATTAAGGAGAGAGGCTGAATGGGGGAATCAGAGAGAGACACGACGTCGGATCCTGAGGTAACCGAACTTGCCAGCTCCAGGTGAGGAACCTTCGAATATGAGCGGCAAATACCCTGTCGCAGCTTTGTACCTCTGCTGAATCTGAAACAATACATTTCACCACCACCCCATTAATACATATAACATTTACCCAAGGGCTTATACTAAGTATATATCAAAATTGAAATCTAAGAGTGTTTACTTCCAGAATTTGTTGGCTGCTGCGCAATGAGTTACGGCCTATGACGCAAACTGTCCCCCCGGACCCACCGCCAGTGATTTTAGCTCCATACAAAGTTCCATCATCTGTTGTAGACTTGTTGTGCTGCATCCCTTGTACTAACTGGACCAGCCTGTTGGTTCCGTCCGATCCTAGTCCGCACGCGCTGTAGCTATAGTGACACTGACCAAACAAGGATAAGACACACAAAAAACATCAAGATATTAATTCCCTTATCTTACATAACTCAATCTATAGTTTGATGTAATACCTGATAAAGAAGTCCTCCAAGAGCGGTAAGTTGCTCATCTGATGTTGCAGAAGTCAAAAGGGCTTTAAAGGTCTACACAAGAAGCCAGCACATGATATGAAACAGCTATAAAGGAATTAAAAAATCGAAGATATTATGTAATGCTACACATTCTCTTCAATAACTAAAGACGTACCTTGACCCGGAAGTTTTCGTATATAGGGTGTCTGGCAGGAGCTTTAACACTGTACGAACGTTTTTGATCAATCACAGTGACCGGATCGTCATGATCCGAGTATTCATCAATGAATGTCTGACCCAGCATGAAATCTGGAAGCTTATCAGCATAACGGGCTTCATATCTGCAACATAACCAAAGCTTACGAGGATTACCAAAGGTGTGTTAAATTAGGAAATGGTTCGAAATCTTTTGCAAGTTGAGAACATGGATGGTTTCAACCACTTGTGTCCACACCTGTGAGGAGACAAATTGCACAAGTAATCTAGCGAAGCTTCAGACTCAAGTAGCTCAATCCCTTCATCCTCTATTTCTTCCGGGTGGCCTCCATTACTATTCAACACTGATTGAGACAGAATAGAAGACGCCATTGATTTTATCATCTTCCTCCCCATGTAGGCACCAACTCTGACTGACCCATAGTCTGCACCTCCAACGCTGCAGGACAAAGTTGATAAATGATATATAAAAAGCTCAGTGAGTCTGCAATCTTTTGAGTAAACGAAGAAAAATAAAATTATTCTCTACAGAATTGAGAGTGTATGAAACGCGTGAGGCCGTAAGAGAGGAGAACAGAGAAAGACCACCTACCTATGTCGAATTCCAGAGTCGATTCCCCAAAATCTGACATGGTTGGGAATCTCAACAAGTCCAATTACTTCTGCAGGCTACATGTTTTATCAAAAAAAATTTAGAAACAAAAGGAGTAGATAAAATCAACTAAAGACCTACTTGGGAGATCATGGACAGAAAGAATTGCGATATCGTATGTGCTATAAAACAACTTGTGTTTCTAAGACCTACTTGGCAGATCATGGCCAACAGTTTGTTGGCTTCCCCACAGGACGAGGTCATCTGATCCATAACACCACATGGAGCTCCAACAATATGATTCTCCACCTAGAAGGCAGCAGAAGAGAATTAGAAAACACAAGCATTGCACAAAGTCAGGAAAGGAGTCACTATAATGCTGAACATGAAACCTTTTGGCAGAGTATAGCAAGATCTCGAGGGCTGATAGTCAGTCCTGCACATGTGATCACACAATTGTTGGAATAGGCAAAACTAAGATGCGTATATTCAAATTTCCGTGTTCCTTTTTGGTGTACTTAGCTATCTCATATGACGCCTTTTTCACCAACGTCGTGACCATATGACTCTCATTTATGAGAATATGTTAAAGAGACTTACCATGCGCAGCAGCTATTGCGGACATACTCGCCACCTCCACAGCAGCAGATGAAGATACACCTTTACCTTCAGGTACAGCAGAAGAAACCTAAGAAAACAAATAATCAGCCCTTTAGCTCTAACATTCGTTATATATGCATAACACGAAAAAACAAAATAATGGGAACAAGTCTGAGGCTTTTTAGGAAACTCAAAATAGAACTGGACTAGTGCCCAGATGGATCATAGTTTGCCAAAGTTATAACTGGAAGACTTAGTAAATGTGGCTCTCTTAAGGGGATGTCAAAACCCAGGACTGCTAACTTCTTATCCTACTATTGGGTATTCTAACTCTTGAACACATTCTCTACAGTTTTCATGACTTCACTCATAGAACATGTTAAACTAATGTATGTGCATTAGAACAAAGAACAAGGCAAAAAAGATTTACCAACAGATAGTAAATGCAAAATTAAAAACGGTAAAGAAACAAATATGGATCAGGAGGGATTCTGCAGTAGAGAATGAAAAGTTCTAAAAGGATGGGAAAAAACAACGAACCAGCAAGCTGAGGCTATCTTCAAAACGGACGCCAAGTTCTGTCATCAATACCAAGATTGTCCCAGCAACATATGCTGCCCACCTGGAAGATAGTATTATCTTGTTAACGGAGAAAAATGAAAGAAGTATTTCAAATAACAGAGGAAAGACTCACTTCTGTGCAGGATCCTGAGCAAAGAATTTCCTCGCTTTTTCATAAGAAATTGGTTCATCACCATCCATGAAATCAGACAAATCCATGTCAAAAGTAGGGGCACGATTGCTGATCTCAGACCCATATGAGACCTAAAATACAAATATGAAAGGAAGTCACAGCAGGACCATAGAGTAAAGCCTTAAGCTAGGACAATGCAGTTATTGTAAAAGCAAGTCCGCGATGGCCATATAAAGAATTCATTCAAATACTCTTTACTTACAATTTGGAGAACCGGTGTTGCTACTTGTCCCTTAGCTTGCTGTCGGGCTTGCGCATGTTTCCACAGTCTATGTTTTCCGGGATGGTTTCTTTGAAGAGCTACATGACAAGCTTCTCTTATTGGCATCTGAAGTTAAGGGAACACAAAATAAGGAAATGTTCAAGGTCAATCAAAATAGAAGATACTCTGACAAGGAGGAAGTTATTGGCTTCGGAATTACTACATACTGTAGAAGATAGAATAATGTTTTGCAAGATAGGGACTTAAAGAATTGCTCAATAAGTTTTAACTACTGAAAATTTAATCCCTTCAAGAGTAGATACCAAACCAAAATAAAAATCAGACACAACCGACCTGCAAGACAAGGCTTCCTGAATAGTCAGCAATTCCACCCATCACATCTAACCTTCCAGGTGCTCTGGCAACAAATATTTCATCCTGAAAAAGTAAAAAGGTTTTTCTCAACAGATAACAACCCAATTCAGAGTTATAAGAAGCTAACTTAAACGTTGTTCAAAAAAAAAAAAAAGCTAACTTAAACTGATTGCATGACGGTTTTTTACGAAAGATGATCGCAACGATTAAAAGTAATGATGCCACCATATAACTGCGATTTCCAAAAACACTCGTAATAAAACCTTTGTTTTGGAAATTGCAAGTTGATTTTTGCAAGACATAGGGATGGCCTCGGGCCATTAATTTTTGTTTTAGCTCTATGTAGCATGCTCTCTGTGAGCTACAAGTAAGTCAGGGAAAAAAAGAATAAGCTACCTCCCAATTGAAAAGCCCACCAGCAGCTTTTCGCTCACGCATGGTTTTCTTCTCCATACTCTTTTCAGAATCATGAATAGAATCTAGCTTGGCTAAACTCTTAAGGAATGTCCATGTATCTGAAAGACCTTGAACGTCACCTTGAAGGATATCAAAATCATCGCTACAGCTGCAAGATAAGTGACAGGATGAAGAAAATTAAAAAGAAACGAAAATTTGAAAATAGCTACACAAAAACAATACGTACGACTCCACCAATGAGTTGTTCTCGTTCACTTGAAACGTAGGTGATGATCCAGCAGATTGACCTAGTTCATTTTCAGCCCTTGAATACCACTCCGGAATTGCAATGTCCCTTCCAGGGACCCTCTGTAGTTGATATCCCAGGATTATTGCATCACGTAATCTTCTTGCACCACTTAACTGTGACACACAAAAGTCCCAACTGAAATCCTCAACATAATTTTCTTCAAAGAATGATTCTGCTGCTATGATATCAAAGAATCCAACGCACAAGATACTTTTCATGGCACAATACTCAGGAACCTAATAATATCTTGATGATTTAAATTAAATTTAGATACAAACTTTACCTTATCGGAAGCACAATGTCTTCCAATGGCCGTCTCCTGTAAAATGTGCGCCGCAATCTATCATTGCGCCAGTGTGCAAAAGCAAAAAAAAAAGAGTTAATTTACGGCCGTATGAATTTCAGAAGAGGGCTTCATCAATTCTCAAATTTTGCCAGCTTAAGAGATATGTGAAAACACGATGGAGCATTTACCTCCCCACCATTGATGCCACCCTCGTAGCAAGGTTTCAAGCTAACTGCACGTTCAAGATATGGCGTCCATTGGCCCATTAATAGGTCTCTCCTGATCATCTCAACACCACATTGATAAAACTGCCCAATATACGTGACTAGGAAATTTGAGCATACAGTCCAAATATTTAAAGTGTACGAACTGAGTTTAATAAGGAAAAGACAGTCGGAATGAAAAGAGGAATTAGTTGAACCTCGAGCATATTTCTGAGAAATGGTTCTTCATTGAAATAATCTCTGCGCACAAAGACAAACGGAATCTTGTACGAAAGAGCTTCACTGACAGTGCCATAGCCAATTTTTCCTGAAACCATGGAAACCTCTATTATATAACACACCCATAACCATCTAATCTTATTGATTGTATCTTCATCAGGTTGCATACTGACCAAGCATACAGTCAGATGCAGCTATAATATCAGGCGTATAAGCATCCTTAGCAAGCTTTACAAAATTTGGTGGAAGCTCTTGGGTCTCAGATGCGCCGCAAACCTGAAAAACATAGTGATAAGTTTAAAGAACAGTATAAATCCAACTTGGGAGTATACATAAACAGACGCAGGGTGAATTTTAAGAGATACCAAACACAGCCACCCGGTCGGTAGTGATGCTTCCTTCAAATTCCACCCTGAGGGCTGCAAATGAGAAAAATACAACATAGCTACAAATGAGGATTTGATATTTTCAGTACTCCAAAATAATCATTACGCAAACATGATCAATGAGCATGGCTATGGATAAGTTATGCCTGGTCAATGCGCAAATATGTAGAACACATTAGACATAAAACCAGAGAGATTTCAAATGGAAGAGCAAACAACCAGACCTGTCCACCAAAATTGAGTATAACAACATTCACATCTTCAGCAATCCCGAGTTCTTTCCTCACCTGATCAAAAAGGGGCAATATATGTTATTTGGCTTGTTCTTTCGACAAAGATAAAATCAATAAAATGTTGTTGAACAGACCTCCTTGCGAGATTTATGAAGTCTCCTCACTACTAATGGTACATCGATGACATCGCGAAAAGCAGGCACTAGGAAATAACAAGGAAACAGAGGTAAGGCAGTAAAGCAGAACACAGTAGGAAGAAATGAAAGAAAATATTTTTTCTAAAACAAAAAGAAACAAATCGAAGTTTAGAAATGTTGCATACTTGGACAATACCCTGGGAGGCGTATTAGGAACTCGCAATGAGAATAATCTTCAGCTATCTATGTTAGAGAAGCAATGTATTAACTCCAAAATATACGGTACTGACCACATCTTACAAGCTAACAAAAACGAGTATTCTATAGCTTTTACAAAAACAAAAACAAAAAACAACCTGCCAAACGATGGAGCGATGGTGATATCCAGCAGCCATCACGTACTCAGCATAGATAAAATCCCAACTACAAGAAACAAATTTCAAAATCAATTCATAAGAGTTTCACTATAAAAAAATTTCTTCTAAACCAGGGGAGTTGAACACAATTGATAACAAAAGCTTGGCTGTGAACGTGGACTACAACAACAAGCTAAAGAACTCAGGCCAAAACAAGACACACCAAAACTGACAAATAGAATATTAAAAAAATGTCACCTGAAATTGGTGACACAGACAGAACGTATCCCAGCATCAGCCGCTGCACGGCACGCGACAGGGACAACATCAGACACCTGTTTGTAACAAATGACAACATTTCTCTCATGGTAATTTTACAAAGCAAAAGTCCCAGTAAAGTTGCTGAGATTGATTGATTGTATGAAAAAAAAAAGTTAATTACCACGAAATCGGATCTGATAGAATGAAGCCACTCCACTTCTGTTTTCAAGATTTCAGCTCGAGGAACCACAGCTGTTTCGACATACTGTGGAAACACGAAGCAATCACATAGAGAAATTGCAATCAAAGAGAAGAGACCAACATGGAGCAAGAAGAATCACATGAGTTAAAAGAAAGAAAAAAACCTTTTCTAAGGAGGCAAGACGATCAACAGTCAAAGCATCAGCTTGCACAGCTCCACAGTCCAAAAGAACCTAAGTAACATCCCCCCCCCCCCCAATAAAATCAATAACTATCCTCCTTATGTTTCCCAGTAAGCTAAAGTAAATGATCGACAGCAAACCTTTCGAATCTTAAGCCTAGGGGACTCAATCTCGGACGTGAAGACGAAATCAGGCGCGCCGGTGACGACATGAACGTCGTGCCCGGCCGCGATCAAGTGACGGACAACCTGAAATTCCACAAAATTAGCCACGATCGAACTAACGATGGAAGAATACACCAGGACGATCCAGAGAGAGAGAGAGAGAGAGAGTGAGAATAGAACCTCGACGACGCGAGTGGCGTGGCCGAAGCCATGTCCAGTGACGTAGTAAGCGAAGACTAGGTGCTTGCTGGAAGCGGAGACGCCTTCGTTTTCGTCAATCCTCATTTTCTTCAACGCAAAAATATATCTCTAAGGGGGAGGAAGAAGAAGACTGATTCTATATCTCCAGCTTTAATGGGGGCTTTGGTGATTTTGTCCTCTAGTTCATATGATTAATCTAATTAACAACCAATTTAAAAAAGATTTGTTTTTCTTAAAAATGTAATGCGAAGGTTACGTAATCGCTCTCGCAATTCGAGAAGATTTGGATAAAACGGATGTTGCGTCTGTGTTTATATATATACTCCACTAGTCCACTCCTATTATATGCTATAAAATCCAATTTACATAGACTAGAAATAGCAATGTCAAAAAAGTTGAACAACTGAAAGTGTAATATATGTTTTCTTATCTAAACAGGAAAGGAAACACAATCTATAGTGACGTTTAACTTACAGTTTGATCTTATCCGCAAATATCATTATCAATCTATATCATCATCATTCATCGTTCTTGTAATTCAAATTAAAATTTAAACTCAGAGTTAGCTCCACAATGAAACATTTTTCCATCGTTGTAGTATATATTTGAATATTCGTTGAAATATAATACCTTTTTTTTTTGCATTTTCTGCCGCATTTTTTCAACAAAAGAAAAAAAAACGATGTGTATCAACAGTAAAGATAGCAATAACCAATAGGATAAAATTTTCTACCAAGTTGTACGAGTTGTGGTTGAAGAAGATAAGATCATCATTTATAACAAGGCACGGATGATTTCTGTGACAACTAAGGATAAGAAATGTAGATCCCACTAGTAGAGTCAGTCGACATAATATTAGCAACATTGGAGGTTGTTGGATCCCGGAAGATTTCTCTATGGTTTAAAACACAACTTATTGTAAACTTTTTGTCATCTCAAATTTGATTAGAAAAGCCCAAATTTACACAAGACCCGAAGACATAAAGCATATAACCAAAGAGGCCTAGATAGGCCCAGATTACATAAGAGCCCAAAGGAAAACGTTCTTGGATCTGTCCTCATGCAGTCAACCATTTATTTCTTTCAGTCAACCTCTTAACTTAGATCAGTTTTAATGAATTCTACTAATTGATTAATTTTCATGGTTAGTCTTTTTGATTCACATTCTAACATTGATTTGGATCATGACTTGCATAGAGAAAAACGTTTATTTGCACTTTTTCTGTAAAAGATACTCGTTGAATTTTGACCAACATTGGTATCAAATACGAATGATTGGCCCGTTTTTCCTAGGGGTGGGCATTTCGGTTTAGTTTCGGGTTCGGTTTGGGTTCGGTTTGGTTTGGGTAATTTGGGTTTTATAAAACTCAAACCAATTAAAACCAAAGTAGTTTTGGTTTGGGTTCGGTTTGGGTTTAATTCGGTTCGGTTCAGTTCGGTTTGGTTTAGATTTAGTTCGGTTTACATTATTATGGTCTAGTTTGGTTCGGTGTAGTTTAAGTTGGTTATAAAATATGAAGGCATCAATTTTATATGTTTATTAAAAAATAATCAACTCATAAATAATAGAGTGAGAACATAAAAACTTATGCTACATGATTTTGTATATAATAGTATTATTTGAATCGTATTTATAAGTTTTTTTTAAGATATGGAAGTTATGAAAAAATGAAAAACGAAACTTTAACTAAAATTTACAATATGTTAATACATATATATATATCATATATATTTTTACTATATATATATTAGATTATCGGTTTGGTTTGGTTTGGTTCGGTTTAAACCCAAACCAAACCAAACCGTTCGGGTTGAGTAAAACATGAACCAATTAGGTTATATAAAAGCACGGTTTGGTTTGATTCGGTTTAACTTCGGTTTGGTTGGTTCGGCGGTTCGGTTTGGGTTTTTTGTCCACCCCTAGTTTTTCCCCTTGAAAAATCAGAGAACTGATGGACAGTCTTTCGTGAGTTGCCCACGTATTCCGTTCTCATTCATACTATACCATCGAAACAGATCTATTAGCAAGGAATGCTCATGATGAGCTTCCATTTTTTATTTATTTTGTCAACAAACTAGTGAACAACACAAATGTATTCGCTTAGATTAAAAAAGAAGAAAAAAGTGGTTTTGGTTTGTATATTTTAAAAATCTCAGGCTCCATAGAAATTTGAAATTCGTTTGCAACACACTTTTCATTACAGCTCATAAAACGCGGTCGCTTTATCATTTATCTGTCACCGTCTATAACCTTCCCTTTATACTCATCTCTCAGTTTCAAAACAATTCGAACTCAAACAGCTTCTTTTCTGCTCTGACTAATAACACTAAGGCATAGATTCATTAGGGTTTCAATGGATTCAGCTCCCACATCCACTCTCCTTCCGTTACTCCTACTCTCTCTTCTCCTCGTCCCCTCCTCGATTCCACTCGCAACCTCCCAACCCGCCGCCGATACCAACCCATCTCCCCCTTCCGATTCCGATCTATGCAACGGCGTCTTCGTCTCCTACACACACACCAAAGGATCCAAGATCCCGCCCAACGACTCCGCGGACCAGCCTTACCGCTTCGAATCCGTGGTCACCGTGCTCAACAACGGCCGCGACGAGCTCAAATCGTGGCGCGTCTTCGTCAAGTTCGCCCACCGCGAGATCCTCGTCTCCGCCTCCAACGCCGTCCTCTCCGACGGCTCCAGCCTGCCGCTGAGCGTGGAGAACGGCACCGTTTTCGCCGGGTATCCCTCGTCGGACTTGAAGTCGGCTATTCAGACGGCGGGTGATGTGACTCAGATGCAAGCGAGCGTGGAGCTCGTCGGGACGCAGTTCGGTGTGGCGCCGCCGGGTGTGCCGCTTCCGAAGAACATCTCTCTTGTTACTGATGGGTGGAAGTGTCCTAAAGCCACCCAGAAAGGTATGAACTTGCTATATTTAGGAGTTACGTTTCACTGATCTTGGTTTTGATTATGTTAAAGATGGATTTAGATTCCGTTAATCAAGGCGAAGTTTATGCAATGCTTAGATTACTAGAGAGAGAGAGAGAGAGAAAGTGAGAGTCAAACTCCAGAAAGAATCGCCGCACTGTTTAGATTCCCATGTGCTTACTCGTGCAAAAAAGTCTTTTAGCTTCCTTCTGTACACCTAACGTTTGAATTAGTCAAATGGGGTAAAGTCTATATTGGATTCTCCTGTGATATATCAAGATTCAAGGGTACCTTGAGTAAGTATATTTCCAAATATTTGATGGAAATGTCTAGACATGGGGGACTTGTTCTGACTTATTATTTTTCACTATTTACTGTTGTATTCTGTTTAGCTTCCTCTTTTACACATAAAGTTTGAATTAGTCAAATGTGGAAAGACTAGATTGAATTCTCTGTGATAGATCAAAGATTCAAGGGTATACCAGAGTAATCATAGGAGCCTTAAGAATTTGAGGTAATAGAGTAACACCTTTGCAAATATGAATCAGTTGATAAAGGAAATGTCTTCGACATTGGACACTTATTCTTTCTAATTGATTCTAGGCATCTATGTGTGCTGTGTTGTTATGCAGTTCTTGAGATGTTGATGTGGTAATTGTTCTTTTTGACTATTGCTTTGTGGTTTACTTGAATTTTCTGTGTGTGTTTCTCTCTCTCTTTCGCCAGGTAAAAATGTGCTGCAAGTATGTTGCATGCCGGATCCAAGTTTTAATAACACAGAGATCATTGATAACGAGTTCCTTCCCCGGCAAAATGGAGATCTCACTATCATGTACGATGTGATCAGATCATATTCATCGAACTACATGGCACAAGTCACAATGGAGAACCATAGCCCGCTTGGCAGGCTAGATAACTGGAAACTGAGCTTTGACTGGATGCGGGACGAGTTTATCGACACCATGACAGGGGCTTACCCGAGTCTTGTTGACTCATCTGACTGTATTGATGGCCCACAGGCCAAGTACTATCAAGCTCTTGACTTCTCCAACGTGTTAAGCTGTGCAAGACGGCCAACCATCATAGATCTCCCCCTTACGAAGTATAATGACTCTACCTTCGGGTTTAAACCATATTGCTGCAGAAACGGGACTATTCTGCCAAAGTCCATGGATCCTAGCAAGTCCATCTCCGCTTTCCAGATGCAGGTGTACAAAATGCCTCCGGATCTTAACATTTCTGCTCTTTCACCTCCTCAGAACTGGCGGATCAGCGGTTCACTTAACCCGGATTACAAGTGTGGCCCTCCTGTTCGAGTGAGCCCAAGCCAGTTCGTCGATCCTAGTGGATTACCATCAAACAAGACAGCTTTTGCGAGCTGGCAAGTGGTCTGCAACATCACTCAACAGAAGAACACGAGTCCTAGGTGCTGTGTATCGTTCTCTGCCTACTTCAACGACTCCATCATCCCGTGCAAGACTTGCGCTTGTGGATGTTCCAGCAGCAGAGCTTCTCGCACTTGTAGCACAACCTCCCCAGCGCTTCTTCTACCCCAGCAAGCTCTTCTGGTCCCTTTTGAGAACCGAACTGAACTCACACTCGCTTGGTCTTATCTAAAACACCGTCCTGTCCCAAACCCAATGCCTTGTGGGGACAACTGTGGAGTGAGCATCAACTGGCATTTGGCTACAGACTACAGAGGAGGATGGACAGCCCGGGTCACAATCTTTAACTGGGGAGAGACAAACTTTCCAGATTGGTTCACAGCTATTCAGATGAAAAATGCCGCCCCAGGTTTCGAGAAAGCCTACTCGTTCAACGCAACTGCACTTGATATTAACGGGGAGAACAACACTATTTTCATGGAAGGTCTACCTGGCTTGAACTATCTTGTAGCGGAAAGAGACGGAGACAATCCGCTAAAGAACCCTCGTGTTCCAGGGAAACAACAGTCTGTTATTTCCTTCACTAAGAAACTGACTCCTGGGATCAATGTCCCTGGCGGAGACGGCTTCCCGAGCAAAGTGTTCTTCAACGGTGAGGAGTGTTCGCTACCATCTTTACTCCCAACGAGCAACAGCAACAAACGGCGACACATCTCTGCTATCCTCTTGGCATTACCGGTTTTGGCACTCTTGATTTTGCGGGTGTAAGTAGTAGCAGCGGAGCCTCCCGTAGTACGTGTTGGTGATACGGTTTCTTGAATGTTTACCAGATAACAAGCCAGTTCCCAAGGGTTCCCCGATGGAGAATCAATCAATTCTTTATCAGCAATCAATATGATGAGTGTTGGAAGAAGCTTTTATATAGGTAATATGAACTGAAGATATGTGTTTACAAGTCTCTTGTTTCTGATTAGTAATCATATGTACACTATTTTTGTTACTCTCTCTGTCATTGATTTGTTCCTTCTTTCCTCCAAATGACCGAACCAACCAGTTCTCTTACTTATAAAAGAAAAAAAAAACAATAGCAAACACAGGTCAACACTTGTGTGTTGGTGGGTGTATTCACTAGTCGGATCAATACCGTATCTTTATTATTATTATGAAGCAACAACGCATAGAAATATATGTACACAAATGTTCCCAACACTCAGAAAAAGAAAGAGAAGCAAAACATTGCTAATTTGTGGTGCATTATAAGATCAAGAACCCTACATGTCTCAAGGCTTTGTGTAAGAAAAAAAATACAAAAACAATCTGAATCCGCAGCAAATTCACATTACTCCTAATAACCAGAAGAAGAAAACAAAGTAAAGGAATTTATTTTGCTTTCCAATTTTTCCTCGCAGATTATATCAACTAAAGATACAGTACATGATGATCCGCTTGGACTATCGCCATTTGTGGAGTTTTCTTGTTACCTTTTGATGAGAAACAAAGAATCTTGGAAGTCTACTCTTAAAGAGTGAGAGTATAGGTGTGGGTGAGGTCATACAGGAATATTATCGATGGAGTATCCGTCAAAGTCGAACTCGTTATCTACCAATGGAAGTCCTTCCTGCATTTCATTCCCAAGAAAATGAAAGTTAAGTGTCAAGCTTCAGTTGAAGATGTTCATAATATGAATACTCTATGTATAGAAATGAAACCTGCTTGAGAAGTGCGCTCATGAGATCTTCTTGGTTATACTGCTCTTGAAACAGTGTTGTTGCTGGAGGACAAGTCACCGTCTCCGCCACTCTCTCTGACTTCACTCTAACCGAACCACCACCGTTCAACTGATTAAGACTCTGGCTTGGCAAATGCTGTTGCTGGTGGTGGTTCTGCACCTGCTCAGCCCTTTTTCTCTGGGTGGAAGACGAACATGAAAAAGCGGCAGATGATGCTGCTGTTGTGTCCTGGTGAGAATTAAAGACCATGCCGATATTCTGCAGATCCCAATCATTGCTGTTATGCTGCGGATAATCATTGAATATGTCGTAGCTCGGGTTACCAAACCCTGCAGTAGTAGTAGTAGCAGTAACACCTTTAGCGTCTGAGCTGTTGACCTCTTCTTGGTAAGAAACTGATATCCCCGGTGCACTTGCCAACGGGAAGCTGTTTCTAGGTAGCTCCGAAGAAAAGTTATTAAAGACCACCGAGTGTGTAGGAGCTGCTGGTAACACTCTACAGCTGCTGCTTGACTCGGTGAGTTCGCTTCTCCTTGGAACACTACTTGACAACATCACTTGTTGTTGCTGCTGTCCGAGTGACTGTAGCATTGATGTCCCTCCTCCTACAGGCATCATCATTCCACTGCTCTGAACATTCTGTCCAGCAACACGACCACCACCAGACATTTGTTGCTGCAATCGCATGTGACCACCACCTGCAAATTGTCTCGGTTCCATTCCCATTGGAACACCGTGAAGCAGGTTCATCTGCTTATTACCACCACCACCACCACTGTTCATCATCATCTGCTGCCCATGTCTTATTTTCGGGCTTTCGAAGCTGAAGATGCCTCTCTGATCTACTGAAATCCCCGGTTTAGCGAGCGAAGAAGGCCGAGCAAGACCAGCTGCTTGAAGCTGCGCGAGGCTCTGAGCTGGGAGCTGACCAGCAGCAGCTAGAGCTTGAAGATCAAACCCATTCAACGTAGAAAGAGGACTGAAACTCGGATCTTGACCTGTCATAAACGAATGGTTCATGTTCCCTTGGTGCTGAGACACTCCTCCAAGCCGTCTTAGATATATCCTATACTTCTGCAAGATATCACAACGGTGTGTTAGCAAGCACACATCAATCTAATACTTTTATTCAGTTACATGTCTTATACCTGGAGGTGACTAGCTACGTTCTCTCTCGTTAGCCCTGGTACATTCATCATCTCCAAGATCTTCTTCGGAACCGCTTCTACATTTGAAACAAAAGATTAGACCACCAAAAAAAAAACACAAAACTCATAAGTTTCTTTTTTGCCACTTACTGTCAACGCCGAGCTGATTCACAGCAGCGACAAACTGTTGATGCAACTCAACAGACCAAACCACGCGTGGTTTCTTCAAACTAGACGTGTCCTCTTTATCATCCCCTTGCTCGTCTACTTCCCCTTCCTTCCTCTTCCTCGAGCTCCTCCAGCTCCCTTCGTTATTAGCCGAAGAAGAGTTGTTATCACCACCATCGTCCCTCTGCTGCTGCCTCTCTCCAGTAGTCTCTTCAACGCTTCCTGAATGCTCAGACACATTCCACTCGTTACGCTTCTTCCTCACCACGTGCTGCCATATGTTCTTGAGCGCCTCGATGCGTACCGGTTTGATGAGGTAGTCCACTGCACCGTGAGTCACTCCTTTCAACACAACGGCCTTTGAATCATCCGCAGACATCACTAAAAACCATAAATGAAAAAAAAAAGATTCATCAGATCTCTCAACAAGTGGAGAGTGTTTATATATGTTAAAAGAAAGTAAACGTACTGATAACAGGTAGATCCATCTCTAGACCGACGTGTTCGAGGAGCTTGAACCCGTCCATGTCAGGCATATGAACATCGCTGATGACAATATCGAAACCGTTCTTGTTCTGTCGTAGCAGAGACAATGCGAGCTCTGCTCTGTTACACTTCGTTACTGTTACAAAAAGAAAAAAAACAGAGTCAAGGGTAAATTAAATACCATCAAAGACAATAAAAACCGAACCAAGAATCAATCAAAATTATTACCAGAACCTCCAAGCTTCTTAAAAATAAAAAATAAACCGTAAATTCAAAATCTTTCACCAGATCACAGATAGATGTAAAACAGAGGACAAGGCTTATGTATATATATATATTCACTCCGAATCTAACAGTGATTAAAACAGTCTTCTAGTCAATTTTTCAAAGATCGTTTTACTATTAATGGCTAAGTCAAACCACCGTATTTAAATCCCATAATTATTTCACAAAATTACCACAAAAAGAAAAAAAGAAAATCGCAAAATTGGACAGAGAAATCATCATCCTGAGAGAAAGAAGAACAAGAGGAACCTCTGTAGAGACAAGTCCTGAGCATCCTCTCCAAGATCATCAGACAAGTTGGGTCATCGTCCACGACGAGAACTCGAAGACCCGCTGGAAACGGGTCGGAGTTCGACGACACACCACCAGCGACTCCCGCCGAATCGGGTCCTCTTCCCTGACCCGGATTTAACATCTCTCTCTCTCTCCTCACGATAAGGAGAATATATGCGCAAAGGAAAGAGTTTTATGCTTGTGGGAAGGGATGAGATGAGATGATGAGATGCGAGAGAGTTGAAGAAAGTATTAAGCTTTTGTTTTTGTCTCTCTGCTTCAAGCTCTCTCGATTTCTCTCTGTTTCAGATTTTTTTATTTTTATTTTTATTTATTTGGTTCCTGCTAATAATTTTTTTTTAGATTTAAATCTGAAATATATATGGAGATGTTTATACAAATTTATATAGTTATGTCTCTGAAAATATGTGTATTTCTATATTATTTTATACGTGGGGTAGAGATGACCTTTAATTTGTACTTTTCTCCAGATATAGACTATGTACTTTATCAACTTTGCTTTTCAATCCTTTCTTCCAATTGTGTTATCTAATAATTTACTAACATATTTCCTTGAAAATTTGACACAACTGTTTTGATAAAAAAAAAGCATGCTACTCATTCAAAATTATTTTGCCAACATCAACTATCTAATCTCCTAGAAACTATTTAAAATTTGATTTTTCATGTGTAATCACCACATTAATTTTGAAAGAAAAATGATAACATCGCTTGGAATTAATTACAATAATTCATATAACATCACTAATATAAAAATATATAATAGTTGAAAATGTAATAAAATTTTATAATTTTTGAAGTATTATTTTTTATTCTTTTATAATTATATATTTTACTTAAAGAATTTTCAAAATTTTATGCAGTTAAAAAAATATTGAATCCCAATATCGTTAGTTTCTTTTTTAATATCTACAAATTTTAGAAATATTATTAAGTTTTACGTTTTGATAATTATGTACCTAACAAAATTTTCTCTTAATTTATAGAATTTTATTTAATATATTTTAACCAGAAAAAACAGATAAAAACTTTCAAATATTATGAAAGTATATGCATATATATTATTAAATATAATTTTTTTAAAAAAATATTGATTTAATCTTAATTTATATATATATTATTAATTTAAAATTAAATACTGTAAAAATAATAAAATCTAAAAACTATCAAATCTTAATTTTTATTTTAAATATAATTTAAATTTTAAATCTTTTATTTCTGCATTTGGTGAAGGAAAACACCTAGAACAAACTTATTTTTTTTTGAATTGATAGTATAAACTTAAATTGGTTTAAAGATCCACATGAGAACATATGTATTTTTTATTGAAGATTTTTTGTGTATTCTATGTTTATTTATCCATATAAATATCTATTGCAGATAAGATAAATAGTGGAAATTATAGATTTTGACTCATTCAAATTCGTTTAGATAAATAGTGGAAATATGTCACTTTGTTAGTGTAGAAAACATCAAAAACTAAAATATATTAATATAACCATAATTTTGATATTATTTAATTATAAAATTAAATTGTAATCTTTTATTGACATAAAATCAATTTCTTAGAAGATAATTTTTTTCCATATTTCCTTTTAGACTAATTTTATAGTTTATTTAATTTAATTTATGAAAGGCTATTAGAAAAATCTTGTATACATTTTCCTACATCCCACTACAAAAACCAAAGAAATTATTTATCCATTATTGAAATAAATATTCCTTTAATTTATATGGAGTTTTACTGTCACGAGATATATATTTTCGTCATTTGATCTTACATACTTATTCTAAAATATCTAAACGGATGTAATTCTATTTATTTTATGAAATAAAAAAGTGAAATGATTTAAATTATGAATTTTACATAATTTTTTTTCTTACAATTTTCCATGATTTAAATGTAATGCTTATTTCATCAACTCACCAGTAAATGGATGTAATTCTTTTTTTCTTTATTTTACGAATTCCATTATAAATTTACTATTCACAGCTGAATATATATTACTATGATTCAGGTATTTGGATGGACAAGAATATATAACATTAACCTTTTCAGAGTTGATGGTTTAGCCATACAATAAAACTCAAACTAGTTAAATAATTGAGTAGTTAGGCGATTCATGAGCAAAATCATCAAGACCACCTCACCCTAACTCATCAATATGCTGCTAAATAGATTTAATAGATTCATCTAAAAAGAAAATGTCGAAATTTTACATCTAAAATTTGGTATCAAATACTCGGATCAGGTAGTATATACAACAACAACTGAGAAAGACATATTGATTTGAGTTATGTAGATCTTTTATCATTTTATTTTAAAATTCAGAAAATCTTGTTTTTGAAAATGATTTTTCAAAAAAATTGATTACGTTCCATTAAAAATTCACAAATTTAAAAGATAACTCGAATCAAGTAATACAATGATTCAAAATGTTTTTACAATACAAAAACCAAAATCCTCGAGATATATGTTGTTTTTGAAAATGAGTTCTTGTTCTTATGTTCAAATAGTTATTTATGGTTTGAATTGACAAGTAAATTTAATTTACTGTAGAAACACTTTTATTGTTCGACTAAATGTTTCTACATCATAAAGTTTGGGTTTAAAATTTTTAAATTATAAAAAAAATAAACAGAATATTGAATTTTTTTTACATGAGATCTTTATTATGGTACACAAAATACTGCCGGACTTAAATCCTATATGATGGTTTCAAGTGATTTAGTCATACATATTTTTTATGAAATATTTAGAATTGTTAGCGATAAAAATATTTATGTAGTGTTTTTGGTAATGTTTAATAAATAATTAAACAATATTTTAAATTAAAACATAACATATTTACATTTTTGTAAACTAGAAAAAGTTTGGGATAATTTCTTAATTTCTTCTAGGTTCGAGATCAACCGACGCTAAATATCATATAAAACATCCATTCTAACATGAAATTGGAGCAGAGGCACAATAAAACTAACTCCTAACATTAAACTATTGACCCAACGCGCCATTAGTAAACATATTTCTATATAATAGGTTAACATGTTTAACAAAAAAATGACAAAAACAAAAGTATGAGAGTCCCTGTCAAGGTCTCTAGGGCTAAATCCACTACTGAGAGCATCTACAAAAAGAATTATATAATTTCAAATACATAATTTTTTGTTTTTCAAAAGAAACTTCAGAACATTAAATTTAGAGTTTTGAGGAGTGAAAATTTCATATTTGAAATTTCACTTCTCAAAACTTCAAATTTGAAATTTCATTTTTTTATTTGTATTTTGATTTTTACAATTAATTACATATCATATTTATGATTTTTAAGTATTTTTGTTTATTGTTTTAATCTTTAATTTTTTATATCTCATTATTTATTTCAGATTTGTTTTTATAAATTCAAGTTTTACACGTAGAATTAAATTAAAAATTAAAATAAAATTTATATTATTTTAAAACTAGAATTAAACAAAAAAATATTATAAAAGAAACTTATTAAAAAAATTAAAGTTATATGAAGACAAAAATTATTACACACATTTAAATATTACAAAAACACTAATGGTCTAGTAAATTTGCTCTGGAACCTCCAAAATCTCTAAAATATTGTCCAAGTAAATTTGTATAACCGAAAATGAAGCATTACGGGAATAATTTTAGGAAATAATATGATATTTTCTTGTATTTTAATATTTAATTATTTATCTCTATTTATAATTTTATATTGTAGTGTAAGATTTTATTTATTAATATTGTTATAATATGTTTTATATATGTTATAGTTCTTTATAAAAGTTTTATGAATCTACATTAATTATGACAAATATAAAGATTATAGAATAAATTATAAATAATTTTGAAGTTAAGTTTGAACTTTTAATTTCGGAGAAAAACACCTTGACACTAAAAATATTAAATTTTGCAAATTTTACAATAGATATTTTTTTGAAGATTCTCTAATACAAAATACAACAATCTGAACATAATTAAATGTTTGTCAGAAATACAAAAATCTGAATGTAATAAAAACTAGATTTTGATCCGCGCTTTGGAAGCGCGGAATATTTTACGATAAAAAATTTCACTAATAACTTAACATATATTTTGGTAATTTTTAAAGAGTGTGTATTTAAAATATTTTTGCATTTAAATCAATGTTTTTAAATTCAACCCGATTGTGATTATATCCGTTAATCCGGAGATCTAACAATTCAATTTTGGTTTTTTAAAATATTCATATTAAAAAAATCACTAAACCTCGAGACTAACCGATTGAACTGATGGATGACTGATGGATGACCGATATGTAATCTTATAATCCAAATTTTAAAGTTTATTATTTTGCAATTTATGAAATTATGACGTTTCTACAAAATTTTAAAGAGAAAATGATAGATATAAAATAACTAAGATTAATTACTGTATTGTCTGGAAACATTGATAGTAGTATAAAAATATATTGTTTGGAAACATTGATAATAATATAAAAAAATAAGTATATTGTTTGGAAACATGGATAGTAGTATAAAGAAAGTAACATTAGTGATTTAATGTAGGTTTAACTATAAAATATAAAGGTGTATTTAATTTAAAAACTTACAAAATAAATGTTAAGTCCAACAGAATGTTTCTGTTTTAATAAGATAGATGTTTGTCAGAAATTAACCCTGCAGCCAAATTTAGTAGATAAAAATGAATCAAATTAATGTTTTGTATTGGGTTGACTTGTAACCTATGCAGAATAAACTTTCTTGACCAGCATTCCCCCCTCAATGTGGTAAGATTTATAAATGTGATCATCTTTTCTCCAAAAATATAATACATTATGTTGGGTTTGCTTGGAGAAAAGATGATCCAAATATTTTCTCATAAAACCAAAAACGAAAATCCATAAACATTTACAGTTTACTTGTGAAAAATGATTTTAGATCATTTTTAAGTCTTGTGTTTTCTTTTTCATTGTAACTAATATTTACAATACGCTGCATCAAGGATATTTAACTGTAACTAGATTATTTGTAGTATAGAGATATGATATACCTTCATCTTTTATAGTTTGTTCTTTAACAAGAAGAGACAATACACGTTCAAATTCTTTGTGGTAGTTTCAAAAAAAAAAATTGTAGTATATTTTGTGACAACATAAAACATTCTGTTGTGGAAAATACATAACACATATGATAAAGTTATTAAGTTTCCTTGTCCAAAATTGATCTATGTCGTTCATCATGACAGTTTTATTTCAAATGATAATAGACCAGTTTATTTTCCGAGTAAAATAGAACAGTTTAATTGAAGTTTTCGTAGCCAAGTGGTAATTGAGCTCTGCTTTCGGACTCTGGCGTTAGGAGTTTGATCTCTCCTTACCCCAGTTTGAGGATTTTGGTCCAAAGTGATCAAAAGTTGACAAAAAAAAATAAAAAAAAAATGAAGTTTTCAATTTTGAAGAAAAGCTTGATGCTCATGTCCCCTCCCTATATAGCTTAAACATGGGTTGTTTTGGTAAGATCAAAACACGTTGGGCTGATGTAAATGTTGTTTCAAACTTTGGGGTACGGAACCTATAATAATTGAGATAAAGTGGGTCCAGAGACCCTTGATGCGTGGATCCAGCTCATATATGAAAACATAAATAATTCATTTTATAAATCCAACCTTAACAAATTATATTACTATTATTGTTCCATTTCCACTTTTAATATAAAGCCATGCCGTCTATCTTATGAGTCTGACCTACATCTACATGTATTAAATTAAAGGGTTAAACAAAACTGATTAATACAACAACGCACATTCAAGCATATGATTAAGGCAACGCATTTTCTCACACTACAATACTACATGTATAGAACCACGTATATGTTCCGCTCTTTAAATTAGTCGTCAACATAATAATATTAAAATGCGTTTTAACCAAAAAGCTAGTCGTATCACAACATTTAAGATTAGCATAAGAAGAGATGGAAAACCCTTTTTTGTGTAAATGCAGAGGCATACCCAAACTTTTGTCGTTACATAAAACACTATCTTATCGTGTACAACCAAAAATATGTAATAAAATTATACATAATTCAATTGACATGTTCTCATGATTATACAACTAGCGAGCAAAGACAACTAAAATGCATACCTAAATACTTTTTTTTTGACATACATATCTAAATACTTGCTCAAACGGAAAACATAGTAAAAGGAAAACATAGTAAAAGGGTGAAAATATTTACAGTAGTGTGTTGTCTTATGGTCAATGAATGAAAAAGTTAATTCATCTTCATTCCTTAGATTTTAACATCATTTATAAAGAATATTTATTTTTAATGTTTCTTCTCATTCCTTTTAATTTTTTAAAAATATATAATAAAATTATTCTTTATTAAATCTGAGAATGAACAATAAGAAATAACTATTTCTTTTATTGTTATTATTATTATTATTTTTGTTTATTTTTTCGATGTTCCTATTATTTTTTTGTAGTTATCGGTTAAAATTTTAATTCTTCTGGAATCATTTATCGTAAAATACGTCATAATGGTCAACCAAAGAGTACAAATTAAGGTTTATAAAGATAGTTAAACACTCACTCTGTTTTATATTACATACTATTTTACCTTAGTGCACATATACTAAGAACTCTGCTCTTTATCAAACTTATTATTAAAATATAATTTAAAATTAATTAGTTTAATCTAAAACATTATCTATATTATATATTATAATAAAAAAAATCTAAAACATTATCTATATTAAAAAGGATGGACTATTATTTTTACATTTTCCATCTATATATTACCCCGTTTTTAATTAAGTATTAGTCTTACACTATTGCACATATAAATTTACCATAGGATAAGGCCGTATATACATATGCTGTAGCAAAAAAAATATAATGTTAAACACAGAAATATGAATAATTTGCAAACTATATTAGTTGATGACAGAAAGAAAATAAAATACCTCTGAATAAATATTCAAAAGTTCTATCCAAATAAAAAGTGAGTGAAACAAAATGTTAACTGAAGTTGAACTCAAAATGGTTATTTCAATGATTTGTAAATATTTAAATGATATAAATACTTTGATGAAAATCAGAATAATGCATATAGAATTGTTGTTTATTTTATTTTATTATCATGTTTTTATATCTCAATTTTTTAAATTTCCATTTACGCTATTTAATTATATATATTGCCATTTATTTTGGCTGATTAAATTATTTCAAATAAAATATTTTATTTTTGAAATAAATCTCAATTTCTTTTGGAATTATCAATTGGCTTGATTTTATATTTTCAAAATAACTTAAAGTGCCCAAACTGAAACCTAGATTAGTCTAGAGTAGGCCTATTTACTAATTACTAGTGTCACATAAACATGATTGTTATGCGTGAAATTTAGATATCCATATTATATGTAGATACATGGATGAATAATTTGAGGATAAATTTCAAATTCGAAACGATTAGTACCTTTTTGATTTTTTAGTTTTGACTATGTTGTTTAATCTCAAGGCCGGTTTTGTATACAACCGTATAAAAAATTGTTTTGACCTCCAAATTTAAAAGAGTTACTATACATAAGTTTTATGGTCTAAAATTATTAAACAATTTGTTTTAAGAATGATCTAAAATACGTGAAGACTCGATGATAAATTTTGCCTCATGTCCGCTTTAGTAATAGATTGGATTTTACACCTACCAATATTATTGGAGATTGTGCGAAACCACAGTCGTAATGTTCAAAAGAAATATATTACTGGCGATCGGACTCTCTGATGGTTCTCATAGACATAATTTGGATTGAAATTCGATGTCACCATTTTCGTCTAGTGTACGACCGGCAAGGACAACGTTTGAACCATTAATTTACATTTAAAAAAGATAGCTTGAAGTAAATATAATTAATAACTGAATATTATGTTATATTAGCTTGAATTACTTAATCAAATGAAACTAATTGAAAGTTCACAAATTATTGTTTTGTTCGATCGAACCAAATTCTTAGTGGTCAAATGTTATCGAACATCATCCGATTTTCTTTAGAACTTTTCTAGTTAAGCATATGATAACAAAAAGAAAAAGGAAACAAAACAAAAATGAGTTCACAATTTCACTGCCACTTGCATGGCCCAAACTTATTCTCACAAAATAATAAACCTAAGAGACACATATCACATTCGTGTAACGTGGGTGTCCAATAGTATTGGGAAAAGTGGCACAACGCACTTTGGTAAGTGATGTTGGTGGATCTCCTATGTTTGCTTTCCAATCCACTACAGCATTCATGAACCCTATTCTTTAACCACAAATGTTACGTAAAATATTGGTTACATTTTTATACGAATTATCCATACATGTTGGAATACAACCTGGTAGTAACAAATGATAAGAATACGACGAACAGTGTTCAGTAATGAAATCTTGTAAGCATGTATGACAAATGTTCACATATAAAGCTTTTTAAAAACACTTATAAGTTAATGGGAAAGTTAATAAGAAGACCAACTAGGGCTGGGCAAAAAATCCGAACCCGAAAAACCGAACCGAAATCGATCCGAAAAATTAGCACCGAACCCGAACCAAAATTGATTAAATATCCGAACGGGTTCAAAATTTTGATATTTAAAAAATCAAAACCGAACCCGATCCGAACCAAAGTATTTCGGGTACCCGAATGTATCCGAAATAGAGTTATATACTTAAATATATAAATTATTTTTGATATAATGTATATTAAAAACATTCAAAATATATAAGATACCTTTAAGTTTTCTAAAATACTCGAAAAATATATGAAAATACTAAAAAGTAAATGTTTAAAATAGCTAAAGTATACTAAAAATACCAAAAATAGTTAAATATATATTGATTCTCTATCCAAATATTCAAAGAAAACCAATATATATGTTAAATTTAGGTATTTTGACATATGTTTTATTAAAATTTATATGTAATATATTATTTTTCTTATAGATTTTGAAAATTTAAAGTATATAATGAATTTTAAAATTTTAAAAATAATTTGAATGGATTATCCGAACCCGAACCGAACCCGCAAAGATCCGAATCGAACCCGAACCGACATTTATAAATACCCGAATGGGGCTGAAATCTTTGACCCCGAAAACCCGAAACCCGAGTAGACTGAACCGAAACCCGAGTAGACTGAACCGAAACCCGAATGGATACCCGAACGTCCATCCCTAAGACCAACTATTAATGCTTATCACTTTGAGTCATACCTTATGATCACTTCTTTTTTCACTTTCAATTCCTCTCGGGATATTGTATATTTATACAATCCGTGCAATAAACCACATACAAAGTTATAAAAATTTATTTTATAACAACATATATTCTTAACAATTCGCATTAAAACCTGCCATATAGAAGTTTTAAAATTTTACCCGATAACAGAGTTACAAAGGCATGAATTTAGCAATTTACTGGTATTGCCATTCCGAACGCAGCATATAGATAACGTTTAACAGAATTCAGCAACGAACAAGTCGACGATATACATTGGCCTCTTGGACGAACTCTATTGAAGTAAGTCACACCGTTTTGATCAGCTGAAAATATTTTGAGAATTGCAGTAGATGGCTCACCTTCCCTAGTGTTTCCAGCAGCTAGTCAAGATTTAAACTGGTTTTTTGTGTAAAACGCATTTACCTTAGCTATGTTGGAACTTGGAAGACGATTTTTTTTTTTCAAAAAAAGGAACTTGGAAGACGCTCTCGCAACAAAAGTGACATCAATCACAAAGAAACATGTTTACTCCAAAGCAATTTTGTCACATCGCATCCGTTGAATACGATATCGACCTCTTAATGTCTTACGTCTAAGTAAACATGATATATTACTTAGGAACCAGGTCTCGAGACTTCATTTCTCTAAATCAAAAGAGACGCAAAACTTAAAGATATACAGATCAAGCAAGTAATCTTAAGAACGCTAGAGGTAAACTAGATATCCATATCTTAAAAATCCATCCAAAATAATATCAAATAATTTAGAGCATTTCTAACTCATTTACAGTACTATTTTTTTTAAAAAAAATTCATCTCTATTTTTCATCTAAATAGAGATTGCTCTCATATATATAGGAGAAAATAGTATTTTCTGTATACTGATTAGAAATGATAATAATATATTGAATTTAATTATATTTCACTTTTATACTTTAAAAAAAAAATATTACCATTCATCTTGGTGACTGGTAAAAGGTTTTTGATGCAATTAATTTTGTTTATGCTATCAAGGTTGTTAAAATATAACTCAAAGGTTAGTGACAACAAAATTAATACTCCATCCGTTTCATATTACTTGTCGTTCTAAGTTTTTACACACAGATTAAGAAAACATTTAATTTTATATATTTCCAAAATAAAAATACTATTACCAATACACATCAACCAATATAAAAATAGAATAGAGAATATTTTCAATAAATTTTACACTGAAAACTGAAAAGGACACTTATTTTGAAACAAAAATTTTGCTCTCAAATAATTTGAAACGGAGGGAGTAGTTGTTGTAGTGTCAACGTGTCAAAAGTCGGTGGATCAGAATGATCAGAACATTATTATATGAAAATTGAGTGACACATGTGAATCCAGCCACCTCTTTAGCCAATGGAACACTATCTTTGACCCAACCTTTCTATTGAGAGTGACGTTATTTGCATTATAGATCCCGATTACTTAATACGTCAGATAATAGGGCTAGAAAATATCCATATGATTCAGTTCGTTGTTTTCTGTTTCTATTAGAACAAAAAAATCAGGATATCCATAATTCTAAAATACTTATATATAATAGCTATAATAAACAAATAAAATCATAAATATTAGTATTTTTAGAGATATCTATTATATATAATTTATATAAATATTATATTTTATATAAGTTTTACAATATATTTATTTATATGATTTATTTTACTAGTTATTAAAATTTCAAAAAGTAAATAATATTTTATGTTTGTAATAAAATATTTTATTTTACTTTTTATCTTTATTTAATTTTATGGACCGAATCAGATATCTATAAAAAAATTATTGTTTTAGGATATCTGAGACATAAAATTTATATCCGGATTTATTCAGACAAAATGGATCAAACCATAAATACTTTCAAAAATCTAGATATATGATTTGTGCCTAACCTTGTCTGATTTGGAGAAATTAGTTACAATCAATGGTTCTATGCATGACTAATCCAAATGTTACAGACCATGGACTTAACTTATGGTACCCTCTAAAAGACGTGATACTTATTTGCCGCTTGTCATATCTCGTACAAATACTTCTCAAACAGTTTCATGTGTTCAGTTTGGAGAGCAATGACCAAGGATAAGCTGCTATCATTTGTGGGACTTGGTAACACAAACGACAAACCCTCGAATGCAATTACACTAGGTCCCATAAATATGGGACGTCCCAACCAAAGTCTGCATCGTAAATAGGTACAGCTTGTGATTCCCAAATTTGGACAATTGTAGGTATGTGCACCACGGACTAGGACTGACAGATCAGGTTGCATCTCCAGGTAGTCAAGAGCGGACCTCAGATACTCATCGTCCATGCGAGCCAAAACATCATGAATCAGTCCAGCAACATACCATGTTGGGGCTTTGACAGAAGATCCCCTGCAGCGGCCATTGGTGTGGCAGTAAATATAACGTTGCCAAAGTAACCAGGGGGAAGCTGCGGGCCTTCGTGACAGATCTCCACACATGACATGCCAACGTCTCGTACGAGGTGTAGGCGTGTAGCTTACTGCGTTGACATCTTCCTTGCCTTTAGCCTTGAGAAGGTTGGTATTCAACATGATTGCAATCCACTTCAGGTCTACTTTCTACTCCAGTATCCCTTACATCACCACACTTCTTTCTAGATAATATTTTCTGAGCAGTGGTAATGTTATCTTCTTCTTCATTCCATAACGCTCTCGTTGTCATCCTCACTAGATCGCTTGCGTGTCTTCTTTGTCTAGTGCTCAGTTTTCTTCAGTCCATCTCCTAACATTTGAAATACTTTGGCTCAATGGCAGTACCGTAGATACACCATCATCATGATCACCTTTGTTGCTTGTATTGAATGTTTTAGTTGTTTCTTTCCACATTTAGGAAACTCATTTCATCCACCAGTATCGGTCTCCCGCAGCAGTAACAGAAGCTTTGGTCAGCGAGAAGGAATGTTTGCTTTGAACCATCAAGAGGTCTATTGTTATCCTCCCAAGCTTCCGTTCCAAGGTGGGTTTCTGTTCCTTGACGGTTTAGCTTAGAGACACAAATGAAAATCATCAAAAAGAAACAGTCCCACGTTCTCAAAACTCTGTTTGAGACCACTTGTTGACATTTGAACAACACAGCTCTAGTACCCTGTTGAACTTTTCTTTTAGCTTGACCTCACTCTCTCACGGCCAGCCCCTCACGTTCTCTTGTTCACACTTGATGAGCCTCTGTCACTATTACTCTGTTTTGTTTCATACAACACTCTCTCTTTTTTCACTTGTGTTTCATTCTACACAAGCTTATTAGCTTTCTCTCTCTTTACTCTCTCACGTTTGTTTTCTTTGTTTTCTTGTAGAGATCGAAGAGAGAACACTTTTGTGTCTAGACATGTGGTTTACAAGCAAACTTGCTTTAATCACTAACACTCCTAACAGCTATTACCAACTCTTAACCACTCTTACTCAATTTACGGTAAAACCTCTATAAATTAATAATGTTGGGACTTTGAAATTTTATTAATTTATAGAGATATTAATTTACAAAAGTTTCCTTATTTAGATTTTTTTCTATTTTTAAATATTTTATTTATAAAAAAGAAAAAAATATTTTATTTTACCGTATGTACATTATTTAAATTTTAGAAATTTGATTTTCATATTGTTTTACTATCTTATTTTATGTATATTTTTATGTTTCATAGAATTGTTAAGTGGTTTTCGGTATATTTTTACTAAATATTATCAAAATATATTGAAATGTTAAGAAAAATAAAGAATTTTCATTGTGAATATAAAATCAACAATAAAATATTTAGCTTATACTTAAATAAAAATTATATATAGATAGATTATTAATTTATGATTTTAATGGGACTATATATTTACATAGAAGTTTTAAAAATATGATTATCTTATTATTTTATCGATTTATGTTATATTTAATACCGGCCCAACTTGGGACCGGCAAAATTTATTAATTTATAAAGATTATTAATTTATAGATTATTAATTTATAGAGGTTCTACTGTACTTAGATTTTTAACTAGACCAACTAGTCACTCTTATTCTTCTTGTTGTAACTTGTAGTTACACAACCCAAGTCGTCTTTGACTTCCTTTCTTGTGTATCACGTTTCTTCTTTTTCTTCTTGGGCACCTCTTTGACTCCACTTCTTTTGTAGAATCTAATCGAAGGTTCAATTCCAACACCACTCAATTGAGCAACTCTAGGCTCACCGTTTGCTATCACTTTAGCTTCTGCCTTCTGGTCTAATGCGGTTCACTCTCTCCCATATCCACACTTGGACAAACTTAGACAGAGATTTCAATAATATATTGATCCCATTAAAATATCATATGGTTGAGAGAATTCATGGCCTTTAAGTGTCTTGCCTAAGGATAATATTCTTAAGGTAATTAACTATGTGAAATTTTTGAAAGATGGAATTCCTGTGGTATTTTTTTTTTTTTTTGGTATCTCTGGTGTCTGGGCAGCCACTTTCCCAAATATCCCCCGAAGGGGTCCAGCGCCCCAGCAGTAAGGATGTTAAATCGCTGTGGCCGGGTTTCGAAGCTGGGTGGCGGGCACCTCAGCCGAGGTTCCATTACCACCAGGCTACGAAGCCCGGTTAAAATTTATATATCGTATTTTGATAAAATTTATGTTTTGATAAAATTTATATATCGTATTTGTTAGTTAAGAACTTAAAAACATTATGATTATGTTTTCTTAATAGCCAATATTTATATACCTCAAAATATATTTGTTTAAAATTATGTGCCTTTTTGGAGGTTCCAACCAGAAATTTACAGAAAATACAAACTACATACATAAAGACCAGGTTACACTAAAAAAAAAACGGCCAGGTTACATATATGTACTTTTAACATGCTACAAACAGACACGCACACAAATTCAAGTTGTAATATTATATTACAACCTAACTCTTAAGAGAGTAAAGTTTGAGCCGGTCCGCACTCACTCACACACACCATATCTAAATAAACAAAGATTGCAAGACAACTCCGACAACTTTTCCCATAATTCTAACTTCATTCCTTAACAACGAAACCTGAAAGGCTGGAACAGTGATTTTATTTATCGCCTTTGGTTTAAGCAAGAGACTAGCAACGGAAACGTTGAGCTGACTCTATAGTTGCGGGCAAAACCGCTTGTTTTACAAGGACTGAATTATTTGGATATTGATAGACACAAAAAGTTGCGTTTGTAGAAGATGTTATGGACTCTCTAACGGTATGGACTTGTGGACCGTGGTAGACGTATGAACTATTATGGGTACTGGCAGAAGAGAGATTAGGATTTGAAGTGGAAGTGTTTGTGTTGAGCTTTTCCTTTCGAGAAAATCCCATGGTGCGTAGTAGAAAGAGATGATCAAAGAAGAGAGATGAAGAATGTGTTGGGTTTGTTGTCTTGGGTGGTTAGATAGTAAGAAACTCGATGGCCTTTATAGAGAGAGCCCAGAGGGTAAAGTTGTATTACGTGGAGGTCACATCTAACATAAAAACTATCATACATTTTTTTCTTGGTAACTACATTTTCATAAATTTCCAGTATTATTGAGAATCTGATTCATGCTTTTTATTGATGTGCATGTTAGTAATTTTGTTGTTTTATTGTGTATATCAATTTAGAAGATTCTAGATTTAATCAAAATATAGAAAAACTTGTTAGAATATATTCTGAAAATTAAGATGTTATAACATTTTTATTTTTTATATAGTACATTCTTTTTTTCCAAGTCTTATGACTAAAGTATTTAGAAATTGTTTCATTTGGTTAGAATCACAGTTTTGCAAGGAAAAGTGGGAGTTAATGGATTAATTTAATACTTTAATTGATTTGAAAATGGAGAATTGGTGAATTAACAAACAAAAAAACCAAAATTAGATTTCTGAAAAAATAGGAAGAAAAAGGAAGAGATAAAAGAAGGTTTGGTTACTTTCTTGATTTGTTTTTTTTGTTTG
Source organism: Raphanus sativus (assembly GCF_000801105.2). Taxonomy (NCBI): domain Eukaryota; kingdom Viridiplantae; phylum Streptophyta; class Magnoliopsida; order Brassicales; family Brassicaceae; genus Raphanus; species Raphanus sativus. Next base: position 29,568,851 of record NC_079512.1, on the reverse strand, counting down.
GTTATATGGTGAAATTTTTCGTTTGGAAATACAAACAAAATAAAAATTATTAGTTTATATTTTAGAAAAAAATTCTACCTAAATTTATATGATTATGAAAACTCTTTAGTCTAGTGATTTGATTAAGTGTTTATTATTAATTGTGCATTGGAAGATTTGAGTTTTGAAACTCAGAGAAAACGACTTATATATGATATTGAAAAAATGATTATAGGATATTTTTAACATGGTGTAAAAATTACAATCAGACCTATATATATCTTATAGAGCAGTTCAAGATAATGCAATCTGACATGAATTCATTTAAACAAATATATTTTTTAATTGTAGAATTGTCTTTATAACATTTCTCATAATTGATCAAAAAAAATGTTTCTCATAATTTATACTAACATAATTAACTGACATTTGAAAAAAATACCAGATCAGTTGAAATATATGTTCAAATCCGCATTTATGGACTTGGAGATCAGAATGGATATTGTATCACCAAATCATTAATTATCTGTAGATGTTACATAAGTTTTAATATGTTATGAATCATAAACTGAATAACATGGTCAAAACATTTAAAATCAATGCATGAACTGAATAACATATTATGCAACTTTAAACCTTGGTCTATATATATACACACTAATGTCCATTAATAATATGTATCATGTCTCACCTAAATGTAGAAAAAATCTTCAGAAAGCTTGGGAGAGAAGGGATAAGGAATCAGCTTTATGGTTTGGTAAAGCAACACTGCACGAAAATAAAAAGAGAAAGGTCGGATAGGATTTGGTATCCAATTTTATTCTCAATTATTTCTTCTCTTTTAGCATCCCATTCAACTCTACTATTATTCCCCTATATACAAACTCCATTCAACGCTACTATTATTCCACAACCTTTCTTCTTTACTACGAATAAATATCTTAGGATTAATCCGTTGTTTTATTAAATAAATACTTTTCCTATAAAGTTAATATGAAGAAGTTTCAACTTGGCATAATATAATTCAGACAAGATATATACTAATCTTCATTTAGAATACTAAATCATTATATTGTTATAGATATTTGTATCTATGTAAAACTTTTGCAAAGATTTTTTTTTCTTTTTTTTTTTTCAAAAAGGAACTTTTGCAAAGATAAAGGTTAAGAGGATATATTCATGATTTAAGTAATCTTTAAATGTTCGGCAAAGGGCAAAACAAATACATTTTGGGACAAACGATAAAATGAATTCACATATATCTAAATATCGAGTTTTTTTTTTTTTTTTTGCTAAAATTTGTTGCATAAATATCGAGTTTTTGTACGTCTCAAGAAAAGGATTTCAAAACCCTCCATGAATATATATATACGTATATATTATATACCATAGAGATTATCTGACACGAATATGTAGATAGATCTGGTCATCGAACTAAACCATGCAGCGGTATGCTCTTTGTATTTACTATTGGTGATGTGGATAAGCGCTTGGGTTTACCACATTAACGTCTCGGCGAAGTTGTACGTATCCCTATATGCCGAGATAGTAGCTAGCCTACATCTCCCGCAACAGTCGTTTAATGTGTGATCTTTGGGAGATGCTACAATGCGTAGACTTTTGTGTCGCTGAGGTTTTCTAATGGGAATATTGCTGGGAGGTGTCATGATAAGAATACATGGCTAACTCGTTCAAATAATTATTTTTAATCCCATGTATATCCCCAATTAATTTAAAGTATGTAATAATACTCTTAACATTTAAACCAAAAAGTATGTAATTAATATTTGCGGTTAAATAATATTTGCGGTTTAAAAGTATGTAAAAATAATATAATATTCTTAACATTTATTAGTTCTTGAAAAGAAAAAAATTTGTTCCCAGCAATATATATAGATATGAAAACAGTCTATGAATATCTTTTGTTGAATGAGAGGGATCTCTACAATATTCAATATATCTGGATTAGATCCATAAATTGCTTTAGGCAGATATCTGGTTTGAATAGTAAAAAGATTCATGGAATATAGTTTTTAATATTTTTAAATTCTTTATTTTTCTAAGATTTTGATTTCGTTCAAGTAAACACATGGGTGTGCTTAACAATATGAATTAAAATTATCAATTAACACAGAGAGAGGGCCAATAATTAAAATTAAGTTCATATTGAGAGATATAAAAGATTGATCTAATCCAATGGTCAATGTTATGATATACATCAATATGTTAGAATAGAAAATTTATCATTATCTATTATATAATATTCCATATATTAGTTTAGGAAACTATGTTAGTTTATTTTCTATATAAACTATGCATTTTGTAACATTATTTTCAAGAAAGTCTAATATAATTCTTACATAAGTACTTTTGTGTTTTTTATTTTCATCAATTTGTCATGATATCAAGTCTAAATGAAACTCTCCACAAAAATTAAATCTTATTGTTCTACCAAATTGCTGGCCAACTATTTTATTCTCTCTTCTTTGTTTTTCGATTTGAAGCATATAAATTTATTCAACAATTAAAATTTTATTCATCAACTTTTCTATAGCTATTAGTTCACAAAAGATTCATATTTTTTGACGGCAGTCTATCGACAGTTGATTCACCTTACCGTGAAGATTGGACATCAAACAATCATCTCATTATAGGATGGATAAAACAAAGATCAAACCAAAAATATCAAAAATCAGATCACCTATTTCAACTCGCGAAATTGCAAAAGAGTTACGGGACATTCATCAAACTTCCGCAACATGAACAACCATCATTGCTTCACAAGCTTTTGAGTTATTTTTATCTGAATATTGTCCAATCTCATACGTATTACCACGCATAAACTTGAGAGAGGATATTGAAAGATCTGGAAGATTGATCTAAACCAATGGTCAATGTTATGATATATATCAATATGTTAGAATATGAAATTTATCATTATCTATTAATATTATTTCATATTAGTTTAGGAAATTAGGCTGATTTATTTTCTATATAAATTATGCATCTTGTAACATTATTTTCATGAGAATCTAATATAATTCTTCCATAAATACTTTTGTGTTCTTTACTTTCATCGATTTGTCAGTTCAAATTAAATTAATCCATTTTATGTAATCAATTTACTACACTTAGATTCATATAAGTGAAATTTATGAATAAGAACTATATGTATGTTTCTTGAGTTTTAGTTTAACATTGGCTTTTCAGAAGAGTTATCGTGTATATATATATATATATATATATAAGAACGAGCAGACCGACAAGCCGGACCTTTGAAGGAGATGTCCACTATTAGAGGAATAATGCCCAATACAATTTGGTTATATTCGATTCCATGTACATGTATGTGTTGGTTACACGTATAGATAGATTATTTCATTTTGAATATATCAGAGCGTACACGTCTACTAACATTGGATAACCTCATGAAAATGAATGTTCTTAAGCAATTTTTTTTTTGTTCTTAAGCAAATTCTTTTTCTTTCTTTTTTCTTTGAATGAAGTCTTATGCAAATTTTTGCCAAAAAAAAAAAAAAGTCTTATGCAAATTCAAGCGGATAATACACACAATATATTTCACAAGAAAAGTAATCTAAAGCTCTTATTAAAAGATTATGTTAGGTTCCTTTAGTAACGGAGAAGCTTCTCAATTCTATATAAAGGTCGTTAGCTTTCTTTCCCAAATCAAACTGAATCCAAAGAAACTAAGATAAAACATAGAAATAAAACACATTTCATCTCTTTCATATTCAAATGGCTATGGCTCAAAAGGATAGGAATACAAGGATGGCTCAAAGGGCCTTTGAAATGGTCGATAAGGTGTACGGTAGGTCCCAGAAAACAGGCCTTCCAGTACTATATGTTCCTAGAGACGAGCCTGCTCCTCGTTTTAGCCAAAATTCTTACGAATATGGTGGTCCAAAAGTCTATATACCGTAAAAGAGGGAACTAATACTACTAGTTGCCGCCGAGTCATTTATCAGTATTCAAAAGAGTCAACCACAAAGGAACCGGTTGTTTCTCTCCCCACAGAACATATTCAATACTTCGATGGTGTCCGTCCTCACATGGGCCATGCAAACAGGTTTGGAACTCCGAAAGGAGGGGCTATTAGCTGCGACGAGGCCGTCCAACTCTATGGAGGGGTTCTTATAAAGGAATATCGTAAATAACCGAGGGAAACTAAATTAATGTTGAAGATGGATGGTGAGTTTGTATAAAAGTGTTTATAGTTGTTATTTCTGATAACGGAAAAGTGCAGACCAACACAGGTACTAAAGCTTGTTGTAATGGTTTTCACTTGGAATAAGCTTTAGATCACTACAAGTGTTTGTGTCTGTTAAGTATCTACCAGTACTTCAAGTTGAAGCTTTATGTATTATAAAATCCCAGGGTGTTACTTCTGATGAAGATAGATAATATGCTTTATATAATATATGATACCAACACTTATTATAAATTGAAAAGGAATACAAAACCCGCATTAAGCGTGACTCAAATTTTCTTTTAAACACTGGTTAATATTTATAGCAAATTACACAACAAAAAATTCAATTTGACTTGTAAGAATTCATGTCTAACTGTTGAGCCGCCTTATAAAATTTATTTCGACAATACTTTTTTTACTATGCTAAAGATCTCTTGCAAACATTTTCTCTAGTATTTTGCATAATTCATTTTTATAGAAGTTAAAACTTATGTCTGTTGGTGTAGAATCATCAACAAACCAATAGTCAAATTACTAGACCAAATTGATTTCCACAGCGCAACTCGAACTCTAGTATGAGTTAAAGGATATCTTAACACTTTTCCTAACTAACAATCTAATTCAGCGCAATTTATGTTTCTCTGTGATAGATCCAAAAGCTTAGGATTTTCTCACATCAATACTATTAAAACAGAAGACCCTTTTTCGAGGTGCCCTTCTGTTTCAATAATATTTACAGATCTTTGCCATTGGAATATATAAAACCTATGCTTTTCTATTTTAGATATTATCTAGGCCTTTTAATTCAACAAAAAAATTATTATATCCTTTTCCTTTTAGTTTACTTAATTAATATATCTATGTATCTACACCAATACCGTACCACGTTAAATTTTTTGACAAAACTATAGAATACACATCAAAGTTATTTCTTCGATTTTAGCCATCAAGGAAGGGTTAACGACACTTTTCTTCGTTTACGTATATGTTTAAAAAAATTGTATATTTGAAATTTAGATCATGTTCCATCAACACTGAGTCTTGAACATTTAAATTCATTTGTTGTCTCCTCACTAATTTTGAATTCTGCAGGCTTTAATATTAAACTATACATTAACGTCAATATTTCATCCATTTGTATTAAAATCGATGATAAACTCCAAGTATATAATATTCGTGTTCGTGTTCATATGGAAGCTTCAATTTTTGTTTTCGTAAACTCCAAGTCTTCCATTTGCATCAAGCTACAAACGAATCCCCATATGGTTTGAGAATTAAACGGGATTAAATATTTTTATATAAAAAATGCTGGTATATTAAAAAGATGCCGTATATTAAAAAAATTGAATAACAGTTCCCCAAATTTTGAGATTTAAACGGGACCTACAACTCTGCAATATACTTGAACAATATATTGTTGTTGCAAATCTTTTTTAAAATCAATAACCAAAAGAATCGCAACAATTAAAACAAAGCTGTAATTTTGGAAGTTATTTAAACTTCTAAACCAAAGTGTTTAAAACATGTATATCTATTGTATATATCAAAATATTTCTGATATTAAATATAAACGATAAAAATGAATAATTTAAGTTTTGGAAATATTAATAACCATTTCTTAAAATATTTTTCATTGATATCACAAAACCAAAACATATTTAATTTTTACCGTAAAGGAACCAAGGAAATCTAAAACATTTTTTTTTAAAAAGAAGATAATTTGTTGTTAGATACAAAATATCACTACAATCTCACATTTTGAATTATATGATAAGAACTATTAACGAAAAGTTTAAATCAAATCTAAACAATAATTTTAAAATCAAGTAGTTTGGAAATATTTCCATAATCCACGGAATTAGGTAAGTTTTTGGTATCTTATCATATATAGAGTATATATTTGAATCTTCACCTTAATTATCCAAAATTTGTGGCAAAAACATAAACCTTAAACTAAATACATACTATAAATATACAAATACCAACGTCAACTTTTTACCATTCACGGAATAAAGTGAAAGGTATTCTTATATACGTTTCTTGGTTCCTCTCCTCTAAGTCAAGATGTCGCTGACTCAGTGTTATATGTCTCTTAGGTAAATAAGCATGCCATTCTCCAACTCCTATGATATATCTCTCAAGGTACAAATTTACACACTACACACTTTGTATAATCCATGTGTTGATAATTATATGATTTTTGTTAGAGTTTAATCCATAATACAATTGTTTGATTGCAAACTTGTATGTTTAATCTTTTGGGTAGGTTTGCCACCCAAAATCTGGGAGAGCGTGAAGATTTTACTCTTGATGTAAAGTAGTGTTCATTTGCATACAACAACTTGTGCCAGGTAGATTCAAAAAGCATATTTTCATTATGTATATATAAGTTCTTAGCTTTAGAAATGATTAATTTTCTGGATTTTTTCACATCATTATAAGGATAAGAACAATATTCCATCTGGGTTTACTTTGAAGTTGAGAAAGCATATTTGCACTGGGAAACTTGAAGATGTACAACAACTTTATTATAAGGTAATGGAAACTGAGATTTAGATGTATTTGTGCCATTATCTTTTCTGAATATTTATTGTATTATATATTTATATTATATGTATTATGTATATAATCGTAGATTCTTTTGAATTTTGATACACGATGGGACCCACAATTCAGTTTTTATTTATCCATGCAGAAAATTATATAATCAAAACTACATCACTTAAATATGTTATATTAAAATATGTTATACATATTTTATACAATATCACATCAGTGTATATATATATAATTCGAAAACAGTATCACTTTCAAGTATATTACATTACATTCAGATGGTTTGTTTATATGCAATCCTTCTTGTTGGAAATGCAGTAGTTGTGAATTTGACCAAAAGTGTAACAATTTATCAAATTGTCTATTCTATTAAAACATAAGTATGACCGTTAATATATGTTGTGTCCAAATTAAAATATAACTTCATCTAAATAATTATCTAGATATATCATGTAATCGTCTTAATAAAATAATTTGTAACTTCCATTTTTGTTTCAAATTTTTGGATCCAATTTTGTCAAATCATCCTTTAATTCCAAAATAATAGTGATCCACTACTTTCAATAATATAATATGTCAACTACCTTTTACGAAGTCCAATACATCAAAATTATATCATTTGGAGATAATAATATTGATAATATATATATTTTAATAAATATTATTTTCACTACTATACCAATTAATGGGAATAAACTATAGTTTAATCAATGTTTTAAACACAGTCTAGATGTTGAATCTGATTACATTTCGTTTATTGATTTAATTGAATAAATTTAAATAGTTGGACTAAACATATATCAATAGGTCATGTTTCTAATTTAAATCATATAAATTCAATAAACTAAAATATACCTTATAACTTCCAAATTCAAAAATAAAAATAAAAATGAGATATAAATTTTATAATACATGAAAAGTACCTAAATTTAACATGAAATTACTTATGTTTAATTCTTTGGTTAAAAACCCAATAAATATTTAAATTTCTCTTATATTTTAAGCATTTAGGATTTACAGTTGCTATTTTTATGGGTTTTTGTACAAAAATTTTGTAGCAAAAAAACTTATTTAAATTATGAACATAGTTTCGCGGTTGTATCTAAAATTAATTTTTTCTTGAAATAATAAAAAAAAAACAAAAATATACCCGCCCTCTAAAGGGCGGGTCAAAATCTAGTATTGTATTAAACAAACTCATTGTTTACTTGTTTTTATTGGATTTCCTATTTTCATCATTTTATTTTATACCGCAAAACAACTTCCACATTTCATGTTTTAGTTTGATCATATTATTCGTAGCCCAGATACACGGTTTCATTTATCTTTTTTTTTTTGACATCAAACACCATGCTTTATTAATTCAGAAGGAAAATGCTATATTTATGGGTTAACCACTCCGGAATTACAGAGTCTACATGGGAGAAAATAGAGTTTTTTAAGCGAGCCCCTTTCGCAAGGATGTCTGCTCTTATATTCCGCTTTCTTACGATAAAAATTGAAAATTCAGTAAAAAGAGAAAATATATGGATGAATTCATTCCATTCCGAAGCCATAGCAGGCCAATCTTCTTCATCGTTAATCATCTTGACTAGCTGAAGACAGTCCGATTTAAAGGACATCGATGTAATTCCTAACTATAGGGAGTTTTTCATTGCATATAGCAAAATGGTAAACTCATCATGCATAGGAGAGAGAACCTTATCTATTCTGATGGACCCATACATATGGGTACCCGGCGCCGGATCAATGACGAAACCTCCTCCAGAAACGGTCGTTTATCTTAGACCGACCAAACTGGACTATTTTCATAAATATGAAAACCATACTTTTGGTTTGTTTTATTTAAGATTATCTTAAATTTCCTCAAAAGGTTTATTAGACGAACTGTAGATGAGAAATACTATTTGGTAACAAAATACATACCCGGAATAACGACTTTTTATGAGAACCCATTTATTTTTCGTCTCGTCTAATATAAGATACAAAATAATTAATACTTTATTTCATATATAATGGAGTCATTTTGTGGAAATATTTTTGCCGAAAACATTGTAAAGAACAAAGTGTGTCCACGCCCAGAGGAGAAGAACATTTCAACATGTAGGGAAAGTGGCAGCGAGAATGACATACAGCACAAACTAACCTGGTCATATGAATGTTGCGTATCACCTCCAGTTTGATTGGTTCAGCATCAACTATTTGCTTTAGACTAATTAAGTCTCCAAGTGTACATTTGATATGAAATGTAATGCAACACTCGTCACATCTATAGAACCATTGCTCTGGATTTAGTTCTCCCTCGCAAATTTCACACAAGTATTGGTCACCCGGGTTTTTGCCGTAGCATAGAAACAGAAAATGATTTTTATCATACTTGTGTTTCACCTTATTTGGTAAAAAAGGGCACTTAATGTCCAAAAAATATCCGCACTCCTGGCAGCTCAAAATGAAAGTTGCCTCATCTCCACAAGCCTTACAAGTTTTATTGCCGGTAAAGTCAATGTACAACGGATGATGAGGATGGCTTTCATGAAACAGAGGTTCGGATATAGAACCACATCGCACATCAAGGGTTAAATCATCCTCAGTTGCGTACCGAAAACCCTGAAAGAAGTGTTGACAAACTTCACAAAGCCCTAATATTGTTTCCATTTTGTCACATGGAAATAGAGTAATCTCCATCTTGTAGAATGAATCTATTTTCTTTTTTGGAAGATGGGCACATTTCTGATGAAGAAAATAATTATCACACTCTGTGCAACTGTAGAATGGGCCACAGAATACAGGATATACACATGCTTCACAAACTATGCCTTCGTCATCAGCATCATTCTCTTCTTTGAGCATCATAACATGATCTTGGTGACTGGAATGCTTTATAAGTCCCTCTTCAACCACCTCGTATGACTTAAGCTCGATATTAGTTTCTGATATCCCTTCAAGTTCAATCCCATCCCAAATCCCGAACTTTGTGGCACATCTTAGATGAACTGCAAAATCTCGACACTTCAGACAAGAATAAGCTCCACACGTCCATTTTATCTCTTTATGACACACACCACATTCCCAGTCATCAGAATCAAGATAATGATTGTAATAAATGCGGTGGTCATGATGATTGATCTTTATGACGCGTGGTTTATCAATACAATTTCTATGGATCATGAAATTGCATTGAGGACATACATAAGGATTTGGGTCATCATCCATTCCACAAGCATTACAAACAAAACTTCTTTGCGGCATAAGAATGATTGGATGCTCATGAGCCTTAGGGTGGAGAAGACTGAAAGGAGGTGGATTCTTTATACAGTTGACATCCACGCTGAAGTTGCAAACTGAACAATGATAAAACACGTTATGAAGTTTGTTCCCACACAAACAACATTTTCCACCGGTGCGACTTGGAACACGCGTGAAACGCTTCAGGGGGTGTTGCGGATGACAAGAATAGTTGATCTCTGATATTGATTCAGCACAATCTTGGTGAAAACTCAAATTACATAAATTGCATACAAAAGGAAACCGGTCATCAGGTACTTGACATAGATGACAAGTAAAGCTAACCATCTCAGGAACAAGGGATAATGGATGCTCATGGTTCTTTGAATCTACAATCTCTATCTTGACTTCTTTTTTTACACATATCAAATCAATGGCAAAATCACATATAGAACAAGAATAATACATTTTTGGCAAATTACTTCTACAAAGTTTGCATTCTCCATGCACATTCATGTTTTTTGCACGTACCTTAATTTTCAAAGAATGTTGTGGATGATAGAGGTTGCGAATCTCTAGGCTAGAATTAGCACACTCTTTGTGAAAGAAGAGTCCAGAACGAAAACAACGATAACCATCACCATAGTAGTTTTCACCAAGATTGCAACCGTCGCATTTTAGCCCGCGAGTTGGATATAATGCATAAAATTTCTTAAGTATTTCCATAGATGATACAAATGTATGTTTTTACTTTAATTAGCGTTTTCAGAGTTTTGTTATATTTGGTTTCTGAATGATGAGAGCTTTCTTTATATTCATACGTTCAAGTAGTTTTTATTTATATAATACTATGATATGATCACTATATTATATTATTCCTTCTGTATATGAAAATTATACTCAAAGAATTTTGCTTGTCATCATGATTTGTAAGACGCAAAGAATAAATTCCCGTAAGGTAACTATTTGTTCTTAACTTATCAAGGAAAACAAACTTTTATCATTTAATCAATTTTCGGGAAGGAAGAAATGTCAAATCAATAAAGTTATTCTTTGTTTATTTGACTAAGAGAACATTCTGATTTCAAAGTGGTTTTCTAACATACGGGATCTATGATACAGGAAAATCCGTATCAAGCTATTATGGAAGAATTATTTGGTTGCAAGGGAAAGGTAGAAATAAGGCCAATTGTTTTTCTTTTGTCAACATAAGGCCAATTATTTTTCTAGTGGCTCTAAATATTCTGCACAATATTAAATCCAGATAAGTTTTGGTTGGATAAAAAGTTATACCAGCTAAATGTCAAGTAAAAGTGGTAACACATATCGTGTGTGTTACATTTTACACGGTAAGATCTTTTTCCTTTGAAAATTTCAAGATTATAGCAAATAATAAATATCGATAAAATAAAGACCGGGATATCAGATTAAACCAGAAATAACATAAAACGTAAATCTGAGAATTTAAAAACCGGTTAAGACTTCAATGTTTTGGAGAACAATAACTGAAAACAAATTACAAAGACAAAGACAATTGACAGAGGATGCATTGTCTCATCCGACACAAAATCGGGATGAGAATGTTATCAATGAGAAGAGGAGGCTTGATCACGCGCTGCATTAAGGCTCATGGCATGATCAGCATTGCAGTAAACAAATCTCTTCTTACCAGTTCCTGTGGTACTTTCCACAGTGGAGAATCCCACGTAGTCTTCCTCGCACTTCTTCTGGCAGATGTTAGCCATGTACTTGAACATCTCCTTGTTCTGGTTCCATGGCTGGTCTACGTATTCTTTTATCGGCATCCACTATAACAACAAAAAAACGATATAAACAAGCTCAGGTGAAAGTAACTTCTAAACATTTTCTTGGCTCATCCACAGCAATGGATAAAGTTAGAAATGTTATATACCTTAGCTTCCAAGATCTCAGATTTTTGTTCAATGATTTCGTAGGAGCGTGGAGTTAAGGCACACAGGAAAAACAGATCCGATTTCTTGTTCAAGAATGCTTTGTGGCTTTGCCTATATATACGAGTAAAGAAAGAGTAAACCTAATGGGGTAAGCCAGGTCAAATGTTTGCCAAGTCAATGAAAACATAATTTACCTGAAAGACAACACTTCCACAAAATCTGCAACAATCTGAAGTAAGAAAATCCCATGAAAAGAACACAAGTTTTAGAATAAAGTGGCAAGTAAATCCCCTAGTCTATATTTGAGAAGTGATTTGCCACATGTCTTCTCTACAATCGTTTTCACAAAAAAAATTATGACGTGGCTGTTAAGATTGATGACATGTCATATGGTTAAATATGATATGGACAATTATATTTAATGCTGATATATATTTTTGGAAATCCTTTTAAAATATGACAATAACTCATATATTACATTTAATATTGATTTATATTTTTGGTAAACTTTGTAAAATATGGTAATAACTCATAATCCATCACTAAAATAAATATATTCAAATATGACATTTTGAATTTCGAAATATTATATAATTTTACTTTTATAATTATAAAATTTTTATTATCTAAAATTTTCTAAATTTTCTGAATTTAAAAAAAAAATTTAAATCGTAATATCATTAGTTTCTTTTAGATATCTACAAATTATATAAATATTATTTAGTTTTAATTTTTGATAACTATACAATTTTATATGATTTTTAGTAATTTTGTACAAGTTGATTTACTACATTTAACCAAATGAAATAGATAAATTTTTTAGTCTAAGATTTTAACATTATATATATACATATATATTCTTAAATATAATAAAAAATATTTTCTCTTAATTTTATGCTTAATTGATGATATTTATATTAATTATTGGTCAAAATAATATAATATATAATAATAAATTACATTTTAAAATATAAAATTTAACTTTTAAAAAATTCATCACTACACATGGTGCATGAAAACACCTAGATTAATAATTGTGACATGACTACTAAAATTGATGACATGTCTTATAGATTAATATGACATGGACAATTATATTTAATGTTAATTTATATTTTTGGTAAACTTTTTAAAATATAGTAATAACTCATATATTACATTTATTGTCGATTTATATTTTTGAAATTTTTTAAAATGGTAATAACTCATAAATCATCATTAAAGTAAATATATTCAATTATGGCATTTCAAATTTCGAAATATCATTTAAATTAAAAATATTTCAAAAATATATACATATTTTTAGAAAATTATAAAAATTAAATCATAAAATCAAATTAATCGTAAAATCATTAGTTTCTTATATATATCTACAAATTTTATAAATATTGTTTAATTTTAATTTTTGACAATTATACAATTTTACATATTTATTTAATATATTTAATTAAAATAAATAGATAGGAAAATCTATCTAAGATTATAATTTTAAATATATACATGCACATTCTTAAATATATTTCAAAATAAAAAAATTGTTTTTATGTTAATTTTAATGTTCAGTTAAATCAAATTTATATTAAAATATTGATAAGAAAAGAGAAAATTTGTAATATTAATAAAAAATTAAATATATTTTTTTATTTATTTATTAAAAATATTTTAAAATTCTTTTACTGCACATGGTGCAGGAAAACACCTAGTTAAAGATCCTTAAATAGATAATTTTGTTTTCTTGGAGAACAAGCACGATACATACACCAGTTTCTTCTTCCACTTCCCTAGCTACTCCATGGCAAATATCCTCACCCTGTGGATTTGGGAAAATTCTCGTTAGAGGCAGCAAGGAAAAACAATTAAGACTTCATTTCCAACATTCTCCTTTACTTCCAAACTTGATATCAACGGATTGTATCTTTTCAGGGACCAATGTTTATGTACTAAAAAGCTGACTAGCTATGCCGTGAAAAGAACGTTTTATGGTGTAACAGATTAAATTGGGTTTATTACTGTTCATCGGGAGTAAAAGAAGCGATGTAAATCACCTCGTTGACGACACCAGTAGGGAGCTTCCACACATTTTTATTTCTAAAATAACCACTCTTTTCCTGGACAACGAGGACCTGCGCTTTGATCATGGTTCAGTCAAAGTATTGCTTTTTTTTTCATAACCCAACATTATCTAGAGAACATGCAAAGAATGGAACAATTTGTTTTTTTTTACCTCTCCAGTATTTTTGTTGAGGACCAAAGCACCAACACCTACAACGTGAGAAGCATTGGCTGGGATTGTATCAGGGGTGTTTGCGATCCAAGACACAAGCATTAAGTAATCAGGCTCCGCGTGGTGATATCTAAACCCTTCCTGAAGAATCAATCACCAAACACACAAACATCACATATATATATAACCCCACAAACAAATAAACCAAAAGTCAAAAACAAAGCAAGTAAAGATTATGAATCATTTCATATAAAACCCTCTTACACTAACTGCAGCCTCTACAAGATTAGCAAATAGAATAGGTAGATTGATCCAAATCCCCCTCTTCCCCTGCAAATGAATAATGAAGAGTAAAAAAAAAACTCAAGATTTTCAACTATCAGGCATAATTCAAATCCTTCAAGAGGGTTTTGTTTTGAATACCTCTTGTCTCCAATGCGAAAGCGAAGCCCTAAGCTTTTCAGTGAAATCAGCAGCATCCATTGCTTCCGTGATGGTTACGGTAACGCCATCGTAGTTGTCAGACTCGCCTTGAAATATCTTACTAGTATCCATCTTAATCAACTCTCTACGGCGGTTTAGCCGAATATGCTCCAAGTAATCTGACCTCGACGATCGAATTGAATCAAAATGTCTCTGGGAAGAGGGTCTACCTTTATACAGGGAAGGTGAAGAGTAAACTTTGCTTTGATTTGTTCCAGGAACTTTCTTTTCTTGACCAAGTGCAGGATATAGAAATGTGTTACAAAAATGTACATTTCGGTTGAGGACTTGGAGGTATGAGTCAACCATCATTTCTCATCTTCTACTTCCTCGAACCGCCAAGACGACCAAGACATTCCCAACAACAAACATTTTAGAATTGAGTATTATTGCGGATGTAGTTTACAAATTTCATTTCGGATAAAATACGAATTTTCCACAGACCAAATTATTCCAAATTATTTTATATAATTGACCAACTACTCTTCTTTTTCTATATAAAAAACAAAAAGTATTTTAATTGCATTTGCCCGTTCAAAAAGTTCTTAGTTTAATTTAAAAGACCTTATAGATTGGATGTGTCAATTGACGAATAACATTGGAGATATGAATTGAAACAGTATTCAACAAGGTACCTTTCAGGGTTGTGGAGACAAAATAGACAAATTTAAGCCCATATTCAAATCCAAAAAACTTGGAAGATCATATCACAAAATTGTAGGGGTGGCGTTCAGATATTCGTTCCGGTTCGGATCGAGTATTTCAGATTTTTTTTCATATTTTGGTATATGGGTATAGAATCCGCGCGGATATTTCTGTATTTCGGGTCGGATTAAAATATTTTGAGTTGAGATTCAGTTATTAAAAATCAGTTTTGGATATTTAGATTTTGAAAGATTTTTTTTTTCATTTTCAAGTTTCTTATATTTAAAAATATAGATCTCACTTAACTGATTTTTAATAGATTAAATGATTAATAGATTTAGGGATAACATTTAAAAAAATAAATAGATATTAATCTAGCTGTTGTTTTAATTTTTTTTATTTAAATTTTGTTAATACATGAAACAAAAAGTTTAATATGCATTTTAGGTGAGTGTCAAATCATTTTCTTTGTAATTATATGTTATATGATCTGAAAATATGTATAACATCAATATACATATTTTAAATAAAATGAGAAATAGAAACTAGAAATATAAGGATAAGTATACACATTTTCGATTATTTTCAGATATCTATTCGGATTTGGATATCCAATATCTACTAAATCTATATCTATACTAATATTTTACTATTTCGGTTTGGATTTCGGTTTGGATTTTTGGGGTTGAGTTCAGATATGGGTTCGGGTTTTAGGTAAAATGTCCACCATGTATAAAACGTTTGGTTTATATATGCCACGTCCAAATATTCTTTCCTTTTTCTGTTAAGATCATTCAACTTTTTTTATGCATAATTTACTATTTATTTGATCAAGCCATTTATTCTTGTTGGATTCTGGAAACTTATAGGTTAAAGGAGAATTGTAGTCGTACATTAGAAACTGGAACAAATACCGATAACTGGTTATTTTGTGAGTATATTGCTCTGCCTCTTCTTCATTTACAGATTTAACTATCACAAACCAAATTAAACCTGGACTCTCTGCTAGAAATTAATTGGGTAATTAAGACTCACATATGCAGACACCTAAGATTCAGCAAACTAAGTGAAAATAAAGTTAAACCTACGATTTAGCCAAATAGCTCCAAGATAAACAAATTAGTAAAATTTAAATCAACTTGGATGGTTTGCAATGCAGACTTCTTATTATTCGTCTTAGATAGGAACAATAATCATTGATGATGTGTCTGATGCATTTCCTCGGATGTTCATTCTCAGTCTATCGACATGATCAATTGAGTGCCATACGGCAAAACTCAGTTTTTTATGTATTCCATATGTGAGCACATTCTTCCCTTTTACCGCGCTCCAGTTTGTACTTTGGAGAAGACACTAGAACGCCCCTTCAGTCATTAAAAGTTTGCTTATCGCTCTCTCATTGAGAAAAAAATGAAACTTCATATGACATAAGGCCTCATCACTAGTGTGAGTTGTTACCTTGTCACCAATGTGAGAGCCATTTTCTTCGTGTTTGCAAAAGTGTTAGACGCATTAAAAAAAGTGTTAAGAGTCGCATCCTGGCTTATGTACCGTCAATCTCGTATGAATTAGTCCTAACTTACCACCAATGTAATGGAATCCGTGTTAGCGGAATCCAAAATGTCATATCCCAAGGATTATCATGGACCATCCATACGAAGTCGATCCATATATCTATTAACTGAGATAGATAGTATCTTTATTTTACTTTAACCTCCAAAAAGTAGATAATTAAGATAAAACATAACAAACGGGAATCATAGTAATCCCATACAAGGTTACAACATAGTCTAGTGGGACCCAACCAATTGAAATCCTCAGAAAGGCTTGGCTTTATTTTTCAAAAGCATCTCACGGAGCTCCGCTGGATCAATCTCATCCGCACGGTTAGATGGTCTGTAGTACCCCGTGACTGGATCCGGGGACCAAGCAGACTCTGCCTCTTGATTTGCTCTTTGTTCCATCTTTCCCACCATAACTCTTGTGGAACCTCCCTTACGAAATCCTGGTACTGTCGCAACGTAACTCCTCCTGAATACAACAAGAATACGACAAAAAATATAAAAACGTTTTTTGCATTTTGCTAAATATAGAAGAGCTCATGATGTAATAAAAAGATGAAAAACGTGATAAAGTGATCTATATCAAGAATTTTTTAATAGTAAAAACTAGATCTAAGTGATCATATGATATATCAAATCTGTGGACAGATCATTTTAAATAAAAGTACCTCAAGACAATGGAACCAGAAAAGCTGTGGGATGCGGTGGAGCAAAGAGATTTAACGGCGCCGGAGAGTGAACGAGCAGCTGCCATTGTGTTATTTTAGATAAAATATGTATATATACTGACTGAGCTTAGCTTTTAGCTACCGCGAAAGACGTTATGTTTCTTCCAAAAGGTAAGTAAAATACCCCCAAGAAGATAAACAATCTTTCTGCAGTAGCAGTCGGTGCTAAGCCGCCGTCAGATTCTCCGGTGATGTTTTTTTGGTGGGAGTCTTTAGGGTTTCTGGTTGGACGCGGTTATATACACCACGGGTGGGAGATGGTTTTGGGCTCGTGGGCTTTTCTGTGGGTCCACGAGAGTAAACCGAGTGTTTTGTGGTAACACTGTCGTAGATATTTTATCTACAGTCAAGTTCAGTTGAAGGAGAAAAACGAAATGTTGGTGGAATAAACAAGTAATATCGAATGAAAAGATCTGAAAAAGGTCGGTGGGATCTGATGATGATCTCTACTGTAAACGTGTTCGTTACGTATCATAACAAACAAAAACAGGTGTCGTCGTGCTACAGATGATAATAGGCTTTACTTTCCGTTGAAAATTGTGATTTTATCGGGTCTGATCAATGCAGGATCTTGAATCGCACTCAACCCATTCATATTATATTTTTCAATCAGTGATATTTACTTTACTTTTATTTTGTTAAAACATCAATAATATGTATAAACAACAAAACGTGATATAAAAATCTTTTCTCTACTATCCCTCCATTTTCTCTATTCATGGTTTATCTTCTCTGTCTAGTGTTCAAGTTTTCAGAGGTGGTGCGTCACCGTGGAAGTAGTGTCTGTGTTTTTTTTCTTCTTTTTTTCTTATGTGTCTCAGTGTCTGGTATCCTATGAAAAGTACATTTTAAAATTTATTCTCAAATCTCATCACTCTAAATCTTCGTCATTTAAAAAAAAAATTATATGCACATTAGATAAAAGTTATATTTTAAAATACAAAATGTTTCAATTATTAAAGTCTTTAAACAAAATAATGTACAAAAAAAACTTGTGAAAAATAAAAACACAAAATTATGTTTTGGCTGATAAATTGGCAGTCAGTATTGAGTACCGTATATTTGATAAATCAATCTCATTTTAATGAAAGATAATTTGTAACTTATATAAATATAAGTCATGGAAGTGCTTCAACTATATCGTGTTCTCTCTATTTCTTTCTCTCTAACGTTCTTTGATATACAATACAGAAGATCAATGGTAGGTTTAGATTTTGTTGGCGATTTGAAGCATTTCAAGTCGATGTGGAAAATCCGTGTTAAGGTGATTCGTCTTTGGAAGCAGTATTCTTGTGTTGTGGGAGAAACGATGGAAATGGTGTTAGCTGATTCAAAAGTAAGCACTCAGAATTTATATTAAAAAGTTGTAAATTATGTTAATATTCTTATGTTGCTATTTTTTCTTCCAGTGCGATATGATTCATGGTACTGTCAAGAAAGAATTGGTTAGTCAGTTCGTGACCAAAATCAGTCAAGGTGAAACGAAGTTGATGGTGAATTTCACTGTCACAATGGCTGCTGGATCTTATCGCACCACAAAGCACCCTTACCGAATTGTGTTCCTCCCCACCACTCACTAAGAATGTGTGATGCTTTGCCTTCAAACTTGACTGGTTTAGATCCGGTCAAGTATGAGTCCATTAAGGATGGTTGTCTGAATACGGACTACTTGGTTGGTGAGTCTTATAACAGTTGTATCTCTTTGAGGGAATTTTGTATCAGAGATGATTTGTTTGTTTCGACCTATAAATTTAAATTTATATAGGTTTCTATTTAATTAATAGTATAATTGTGAAAAAATAAAATGTCAAACTTAACAACACTCAATCTAAGTAGCATGCTATTTTCGTGGTCATTATCCTCTTTCACGTAATTTGATTTTTTGTACATTTTAAAACAATTTTCTTCTTGATTTTAGGATATTGTGAATTAAGATATAACAAAATACAATTATTTTATAGATCAAAGTCCACTAAATATAAACTAATATATACAAGAATGAAAGTCTTTTACATAAGACTCAATATATTATGTACTCCGGTCTATTTCCTTTTTTAGAAATATATACTTATAAATTCTATATAATTCACTTTAAATAATACAGACCATGAAAAAATATGTATGTTTAAATTTTAATTGATCCTTTTAATGTTTATCTCACCCCGCGCAAGGCGCGGGTCTCAACCTAGTTCATATTATATTTTTCAATCAGTGATATTTACTTTACTTTTATTTTGTTAAAACATCAATAATATGTATAAACAACAAAACGTGATATAAAAATCTTTTCTCTACTATCCCTCCATTTTCTCTATTCATGGTTTATCTTCTCTGTCTAGTGTTCAAGTTTTCAGAGGTGGTGCGTCACCGTGGAAGTAGTGTCTGTGTTTTTTTTCTTCTTTTTTTCTTATGTGTCTCAGTGTCTGGTATCCTATGAAAAGTACATTTTAAAATTTATTCTCAAATCTCGTCACTCTAAATCTTCGTCATTTAAAAAAAAAATTATATGCACATTAGATAAAAGTTATATTTTAAAATACAAAATGTTTCAATTATTAAAGTCTTTAAACAAAATAATGTACAAAAAAAACTTGTGAAAAATAAAAATATTTATATTGACAACTCACAGCAATCAGTGAAACACAGAGTTAATTCAAAATTAAACTGAAACACGTTAACGAATTAATAAACGAGTAAACCAGAAACTCTATTTCCGGTTAACGAATTTTCAATTTTGGTAAAGAAAAAAAAACTTATAGGTAATTATTATTAGGGTTTTGAGTTACGCCTCCTAAAACCCTCTATATAAATTAAGCTTTTTCCTCTCTCGCTCTCCAGTACCTTCTTCATAGTCTTCTTTTTATCTTCTGATTCGCTGTATCCAGTTGACTTTATTCGTTATCGATTGATTGTCTAGAGTTTTTACTAGTTTGATAAAATCGCCCAGTGAAGAAGAATTCCCAAAAGATAGGAAGTGCCGTATGACACTTTAAATGCAGCGGCGAACTGAATCGAGGATTGCATCCGGTTTTTTGATTTCTCAATCCTCCGTTTTAGTCTTCACCCCCCATGTACCGTACGCGGATCCTAACCCGGGTCCGTTTACGAATCATGCTCGAAGCTAACCGGACCGTGTTTGGTTATCACGACCGTACTTCCCACCGTTTCTGTGTTCGCTTCTGTTGTGTTTGATTTTAAACGGGTTTCTGAGGGTTTTTATTTATTTATTTTATTACTAATTGTCCGATGCCACGTCGACGATAGCGTATGGGCTATGATCGTCGATGCTACATTGGACAAAAACAGATGTACGTGTTTCGCTTTTCTGATAGGAACCTGTGGACTTTGATTCTTGTGGTCTACGGAGCCATTTCGGCGATTACATTCTTTAAATTAGTTATAGTGATTAGTGGGAAGTAAATTGATGATGATCATTGCTAAAATTTGGAACTACCGTCTGAGTTTAATTACTTTGATGTGAAAAACGCTGGCTTTACTGAGATTTATTTCCCTTATTTAAAAAAAAAAGATTGTTGTTTTCTTTTTTTGAATCTGTTAATGTTTTGTTGGGACAGTGACGATTGATATTAGGTCTCGTTCGTCGTAATATCGGCCTTAAAAAAGCCGATTTGCCGACCATTCTGTTATATCACCACCCATATTCTGAGTCCTTTTTTTTTGTATGTTTGTTTTCTTTGTCTTTTGATTGGCCGATGATTAAATCGATTAAGACAAGCATATGTCTGAATTAAACCCTGTTGATAAGCCTAATCTTCTCAATGAGGCCGATTTATTACTTCTTTTTTTGTTGTTTGGTTTAGTAGGAGGAAGGGGTCAAGTGATGAATAATTATGCATAGTTCAGATGATAATAATCTCCATGATTACAATTTTGAAGCATAGTCTTTCGCTCCTATCTGATGACCCTCTCCTTGATATTTGTTTTCTCTGCATTTGCGTACGTAAATCTTTGTTGTTAAAGTCTAATCTTCTATAGTGTCAGTAGAGTAATTGCATATTTTCAATTATGTTATTTTGATATAAATTTTGGATAACATTTTCAGATGAAAACTTTCATTTAGTGAAGACTGCAAGCCCTAACAATGATGTGATCATCAAGAGTATTCAGGTGGTCAGGTGGTCTTAACCAAGCAGTTCCGAAAGAAGTCTTCTCGGCTTGAAGACTGCAAGCCTAATAATGATGACGATCCAATGCAATATATTCAAGTGAAATTGCAACAAACTTGAAAGTCCTGAAATTGCAACAAACTTGCTAATACTTGAAGATACTCAAATAAATTCGTATGTGTGGCGGAAACCAAAATTATATATACAATTTTGCTGTGAGCATGTTCTTGTGACGATCTCAAGAGGAGGGTGCAAAGCTCGTTAGGTTTGACATATCTTCGTTTTATTCTCCAGTACTTGTCTATTCCCTTTGTACCCATTACAAGATCAAAGAGCAAATCCTTGACAGAAACCATTAGACTTTTTTTTTTTTGATCAAAAAACCATTAGACTTGGTTTAGTAAGATGAAGATGAGCTGACTCATGGGAAAGATAAGGACCGACCACTTGGTTTATTGTCTATATACCACAAAAATTAACCCTTTGCAAAACAAGTCTCACTGAACACCTATCTCTTTTGTTTATTTCTGAGAAGCCGAAGAGTACTCTTCCCATCATGTGAATATTCAACATCATCAAACAAGGTTACAACAAATTAGCAACAACTCAAGGCACCTAGTAGCCTTTGAATCCAACAAATTATCAACAACTCATCATTCACACACGAATACTAGTAGACTCGGAGTTCCAAAGACATCATTCTGTTTTTGGTGTTCTGTCTATGTATATGCCATGTTTTTAAAGGGTCGTCTTTCTCTTTGGGGTGATCATTTTTTTTTTGTCATCGGGGGGTGATCATTTGGTTTTATGAATGCAATGCAATTTTTACAGTTTTTTTTATAACAGATCGATATTAAACCAAATTTCCCTTGCCAGAATCTGTTAATAGGGATTTTCGTTGTTGACTGAAAAAACTAAAGTGAGCAACACATCCTCTCGAGTACTAAAAAAATATACGAAGCGCAGTTGAAAAAAGCCATCAAAATTGGACGAAAAGCAACAATCATTCCAAAATTTCTGAAGAATTTGAGGTGTCAGCATTTTAAACGCTACTGAATCCGACCTGTTCGAGTATTTAACCCGTGCGACACCAAGACCAAAACTATGCTTGTTCCGATGTCGCTTTGTTGCGTTTTGTAGTTCTTGAATTGTGCTTAAAACCTACTTGTCTTCCTCTTTTCGGTGCGATTGGTTCAACCGACTCCTTCAGCTTCGCCAGAGCTGAAAAATGAGAAAATGATTTACTTCATCAAAACCAGTAAAATCCAATTCAGGTCGTCAATGGCATTTAAAATGTTTTTTTTTTGCTTTTCCAACAGCTTCATAATGCATTTTATTTATAGACTTAAAACTCTAAATTTAGATCAGTACTAGTATTCTGTTACTAAAACTCAGCATGTAACAAAACAATGGTCTTAAAAAAGGTTTAGAATCTCAATTTAATTCCATATAACACTCTTATTTTTTCATGTCTATTTGCTGTTGATGTTTCCTAGAGCTTAGGCTAGGAAGTTTACCAGGTTCGTAAATGGCACGGACAGGATTAAACAAATCGGATGGGATTGGATAGATTGGGCATGAAGCATTCCCAATTTTCTTCAAGAGATTTGAAAATCGTCTCACCTGAAATTTCATAGTAATACCAAAATAAACAAACAGAGATTAGAGTCCAGAACTTAAAGAGCATGATAATCAGATAAGCAATCATTCTACGAGACTAAGGTTCAGTGAGAATATATTATAGAGAAAAGAATGTTTGTGTGTTCAGGTTACCTCATGATCACCTAGCAATGTGAAGCACCGTCCGGCACGACCAGCTCTAGCTGTCCGTCCAGCACGATGGATGAAGGTCTTTGGACGATGAGGCATGTCGTAATTAATGACATTTGTTACCAATTCAACATCCATTCCACGAGTCAAAGCATCAGATGAAATAAGAACTTGAACATCTCCTTTTCTGAATGCCTTTAGTTCTTTGCTGCATCCCCAAAAAAAACATTAGAAAAAGTTGGAACTGTTATTGGTTTCCAAAGAGACAGTAAATGTAATGAATTCAAAATATTACCTCCGAACTGCTTGGTTAAGACCACCTGAATACTCTTTTGCTTTTATCATTGAATCACCGAAAAAGTTGAGTAGCTTGCACAGACGGCGAGTTGTCTCAACAGAAGATGTGAAAACGATACACTTTTCACCTTCCAGTGATTTCAAAAGACCAACCAAGTATACAGGCTTCACCCCGGTTTCACAAATCTGTTAAAAAAAAGACATGGCAAAGCAAAATCTGGCTTTTATGTTAAAGGAACAAACTTGAAGAGAAAGTAGATAATTAATTAAACATACCAGTCTGAGACATTCCAACTTCTCGGGTAATCTGTATCGTTTTGCACCAGTTGTCATGAATAAAGGGTGATGCAGGTCAAGCTGAATAAGCTTGCTTGGGTTCTGTGTCAATGTAGCTGATAAAGCCAACTTCGCCAGCCTTGGGTATGGTTTACCCTTGAAACCTCTCTCCACACTTCTGAGAATTTGAAGTACCCATCAACATGGGTCACTTATAATCAGTTTTGACTAAAGTTTTCTTTTTTTTTTAAATGGTTCTACGGAGATGGTAGAGAGATGGAACTCACTGCCTACGGATAGTCTGAAGAGAACCAAAAGAGGAAGGAACAAAAGGTGTAGTAGAAGAAGGAAACAAGCCATCGTCGGATGCCTGAGTCAGTTTCAGAACAGTTGGGAGCCAGTCTTGATATGACTCACTAAGCAATCTATCGGTTTCATCCACGACCTGAAAAACAAATGTAGCAAAATAGTTGGAAACTAAAAGAAGAAGGGAAGTAAGTAGTTACCAAGTGTGTGTTCTTCTTTTTGGCTTACAAGGTAACGCAAATGCTCAAGGGTAAAGCCCTTTGTGTTATTGATATGGTCCATCAACCTTCCTGGTGTTGCAACTAATATGTCCACAGCACTACTCTCAAGGCTCTGCGATGTTATATCCTCAGGATCATAGCATATCCCTGCATCGAGTTTAGGTGTGTTGATGAGCTGCGCGATGTCGCCAGCTATCGAAGATTGACCCACAGCTGAACCAACGGATAACCCCACAGATGGTGCTATAGCATCAAAAACACCCTTCACCTAAAACAAATAAAAAGAACGAGTGAATTAAGGCGTATATTAGACTCTGGTTTTGATTGAATAAGAACCTTTACCTGCAAGGCCAAATCACGAGTGGGCAAAACGACTAAAGCACGGAGGCATCTAACAGCACGAGATGAAAGGGTCTGGACAATCGGTAAAGCGTAAGAGAGAGTCTTTCCACTTCCTGTAGGAGAGTTAACACAGATGTCTCTTTCGAAGCCGCCTGGTCCTATTGTCTCATGCCAAACTGCAACTTGCACTGGAAAGAGTGAAGATATACCCATCTTTTCCAACGCCTCCTTCAACCTATTCAACACAGAGGATATAAGAAACCAGAACTAAACCACTCAGGACAAACCAAATGATGGCAAAACAGAGGACTTGATGTAAGAAGTAGAGCCGCAGGAGACAGAACAGTGTGAGAAACACATAACAGTTTGTGGGTTAATCCTCAATTTAAATCCTTTTCTCTATACAAACTGTTGCAAGCTTAAAGTAAGTTTTCAGCACAAAAAAGGAATCGAAAGGTTAATGTTGTTACCTGGGATGAAGACAAGGGAGGGTTTCGAGTGAGCAGCTATCGACAAGGCTGACGTTAACGGGAGCTCTCATCCATGGAACAACCAAATTGGTGGTCTCTTCTCCGGCCTGAGCCTCACCATCTTTCTCTTTCTCGACCATACTCATACTCGCTTTAGCTCGTTCGATGGAGAATATTTACTACGGCTCTTTGCCTTAGAGAACGAGGCCGACGAGACACTAATAATTTGTGGAACTATGCCGTGTCGAGAGGTCGAAGACAAAAGAGCTTACTGAACGACGACGACGATTTTAGTGATAAACCCCAGAAAAAGGAAAACGATGTCGTTCGGACGAAATTGAAAACCCTAGGAAAAATCATTTTTAATATTTTGTTAACTTATATATAAAAGTAGGTATTAGTAATTCTATTACTAGGTTTTGACTCCCACAACCGCGCATATATTTATTTTTAAATTTTAATTTTTATTTACACTAAAATTCTATAGTTGTAAATATACAAAATTGTTATAATGTAATGTTTTTAAAGATAACATTGTTTAATTACATCGAGTAATTTTATTGGATATCATATAAATAAATCTAACATTTATATAGTTAAAGTTATGTCTAAAATATATAGGAAACAAATTTTCTAAAGTACAAATACAAAAACAGACAATGAATTAGTATGCTATTAAAATTTATACATTAGTTATAACATCAGTAAGAAAATAAGCTAAAATGTAACCAAGCTCAAAATTCTATAAATAATCTTTCTATTCTTTCATTCCTACTGGATTTGTCATCTCAACTCCATGATAAGTGAAGCAGATTTGCAATGGCTTCAGACAAATCTTCAAGTTGCACTCTCCTAACTTCATCAATATCTGCAGGTCCTGAACCAACCAATCCCACTCCAAACCGTATAGCTATTTTGTAAAGTCATCAAAAATATTAGGACTATAATTACAATTTACCAAAACTATTTGGGGGCTAAAAATAAATGCATGCTAACAATTGGGACTATCATGGTGAATTCTCAAAACATATATGTGGCCTATTTTGAAGTCGTACAACTAACCGAACTTTATTGTAATTTATCAAAACTATAGGGGACGAAAATAAAAATCTCCAACTCGGAGTGAGTGAGTGAGAGAGTGACAGACTTTTGAGTTAGAAACGTGGAGTAGAAAAATGTGGCGCCGGAGCTTCAGCACGACGCCTGGTCAACTCACGAAGAAGAAATGGGACGCGGTGGTGATCGGCGGCGGCCACAACGGTTTAGTAGCAGCAGCTTACCTAGCGCGCGGCGGTCTCTCCGTCGCCGTTCTCGAGCGACGCCACGTCATCGGCGGGGCGGCGGTGACGGAGGAGATCGTCCCCGGCTTCAAATTCTCGCGCTGCAGTTACGTCCAGGGGCTAATTCGTCCATGCATCATTAGGTAACTTCTTCTCGAGCAATGTTCGATTTTCTAGCTAGTTTTGGCACGCCTTTCTGTCTGATTATATGGTGGATTGTTGATCGATTCAGGGAATTGGAGTTAGGCAGGCACGGGCTGAAGCTTCTGAAGAGGAGTCCTGCGTCGTTTACGCCTTGTTTGGATGGGCGTTATCTTCTACTAGGGCCAGATCAAACGCTTAATCACTCTGAGATTTCTAAGTTCTCGATGAGTGACGCTGAAGCTTACCCAATGTGATTCTTGTTTTTTTTTTCTAGTTTGGGAGTAATTATAATATTTTTGATTTATTTTATTTGATTTGCATTTGCATTTGCAGATACGAGAAGCAGCTAGAGAGGTTCGGTAGATTCATGGATACTCTCTTGGATACAGCTCCTCCAGAGTCTCTGCAAGGTGACTCTTCTTTTAATGATAAGCTGAGCAACAAGTTGCACAAATCTGCTTTCTGGGCTCGTTGTCTCCGCCAAGCGGCTTCTTTGGGGCAAAAGGATATGGTGTAATGATTTCTTTATCTCTTAATGTTCCTCCATTGTTTCATCTGAATGCTTGCTCTTTGATGCGTTTGTGTTGTTTTTTTGTTATGTGAAGGGACTTCATGGATCTTCTATTGGCCCCAGCTTCAAAAGTATTGAACAACTGGTTTGAGGTGGGTTTCGAATATATAGTTGTCCTACAGTTAGCAATTAGTACTGGTAATATCTGATAGTTACGGTTTTTGTTGGCCCTGTTGTGCTGGCAGTCTGATGTCCTGAAGGCGACTCTTGCAACAGATGCTGTGATTGGATCTACGGTAATTGGCTTTCCTAATTTTGATCTTGAGCTTTGAGGTTTCAAATTTTCTTGAAATGGAGTCGTTTAGTGGTTTATTATTAATAATCTGATGGAACGGGGGAAAGGTGTGGGAGATGCTTCTTTACGTTGAGGAAGCTTGTTAGTAGTTGTATTGGGAGTTAATATAGTGCTCTGAACATTGATTGACAGGCCAGTGTCCATACTCCTGGAAGTGGATATGTATTGCTACATCATGTGATGGGAGAAACAGATGGAGAGCATGGCATTTGGTCGTAAGTATTCGAAATATTAAATTGTATTTTCTTCTAAATGAATTGGTAATGTAGAAATAGTGGTGTGTGTTTTGCATAAGTCTAGATGCATAAGCAATAGAACTGTTTTTATCTGATCATAGTAAAATATGCATCCTCGCGAGGAGTGAATGAAGGGCACAAGATGGTCTGTTAAAGTAAGGCCTGACTCTACTTAGTAGCTGATAAGAAATCTTATGCAGTTACGTCCAAGGTGGGATGGGCTCTGTCTCCATGGCTATAGCCAACGCTGCAAAGGAAGCTGGTGCTCAGATTTTCACAAACGCAGAGGTATTTTGTTTCCAGATCATTTTGAGGGAATCCCTTATTCCTACTTTATGCGTAACGAAACAGTGGAATTACAAGTTAACGTCTATCTTTCGGAAAGCAGAACTGCTTAGTACACTCAATTTTACTTTGCAGGTTTCTGAAGTATTGACTGAGGATTCTAGCAGCGTGAAAGGGGTTAGTTTGTCTTCAATGATTCCTGGATAAAGTGAGAACTTGAATCAAATACATCTGACACTATATGGTATAAGGTTTTGCTTGCTGATGGTACACGGGTGGAGTCATCGGTTATACTGTCCAATGCAACACCGTACAGAACTTTTGTGGTAAATCTTTTGGTGTCATATCACGTCTACTTGCAAAACTCCAGTTTATGTCAGTCTACATTGAGGTCGTCTGTTTCGGATAACAGGAGCTGGTTCCGTCCAATGTTCTTCCTGAAAAGTTCGTCAGTGCTATAAAGAACTCAGATTACAGCTCAGTAAGCTATTTTTTTAAATTTCATTTAAAGTTCCTTAAGCCAAATAGTTTAGTTATTGCTCCATCTCGCTAATGGTTTTGGTGATTGATTGTTTGTCTGCTGTGAACAGGCAACTACCAAAATAAACATGGCTGTTGACAAGCTACCGCAGTTCCAATGCTGTAACACTAATCATTCGAGACCAGGGCCAGAGCATTTCGGCACAATACACATTGGTGCAGAGACGTATGCCTCGTGCTAATTTTATCTTTTATTTTTGCATCTCTAAGCACTAATGGAAACATCAACGTCTCTGTTTTATCTCTGGCTCTGTCAGCATGGACGAGGTTCACACAGCATGTCATGATGCTGAAAACGGCTTACCATCAAGAAGACCAGTCATCGAAATGACTATTCCATCCACACTAGACAATACCATATCTCCTCCAGGCACGCTTATTCTCCTTTTTACTTGTGTCTAGTTATAAGAAAGAATGCATTTTAGCTCTGAATGTGAATTTGTGTTATAGGGAAACATGTAATCAACTTGTTCATCCAGTACACTCCTTACAAGCCATCAGATGGAACCTGGGAAGATCCTGTGTATCGAGTGAGTTAGTTTATACACTCTCTTTTCTAACGTCATCTTTTTATCACTCCTCAAATTTTACATTCCGTATGGGATGTTTTTACCAGCTTGATTGTGTGAAATCAGGAAGCATTTGCACAAAGATGTTTCAAATTGATTGATGAATATGCACCTGGGTTTAGCTCATCCGTCATTAGCTACGATATGCTGACTCCTCCCGACCTCGAACGTGAAATTGGTCTTACAGGTATAGATTATGATCCAATATTCAAAAGGGATTATATGGTTCAAACCATATTTGACAAATTCTCCCATCATTCTGTAGGTGGAAACATCTTTCACGGTGCCATGGGATTGGACTCTCTTTTCTTGATGCGACCAGTGAAAGGATGGTAAATCTACGCACACTTTTACAACTCTCAGAAACAGTCTTTACGATTCAGGATTCAAACAGAAAGATGTGTTATAAATGTGACACAGGTCGAACTACAAAAGTCCTTTGAAAGGACTCTACTTGTGCGGAAGTGGAGCTCACCCTGGAGGCGGAGTTATGGGCGCACCGGGAAGAAACGCAGCTCTTGTTGTCCTTGAAGACTTGAAATGAATCTAGAGACGTCAATGCTAACTGTATCTGTTTTGGACTCTTTGACTACAACTTAAACTCCTGTTGCCCTTGGATACTTTGATGTCTCTCTTGGTCAGGACAGATGTGTTATTACCCAATAAAAAGCTTCCACGTGTATGTTTACCGAAAAAAGCCCTAAACAAAATTATGAAAAGTGTGATAAAATAACATCGGCGCCGCAAAATACGAAGCAAAATCTTCGATGGAAACTCTTCCACCTCTAAGAGACGACGACGATGAGGAGAACTGCGCAGACGAAGCCAATATGCTCCTCATCGGTGAGAATGGAGTCGACGACGGTAAGAGTTTCTCTCCTCTGTGCGACGGTGCACCGGAGGTCCAGCAGTACAACATCCGCTCCGTCGAGTCAACGGTCGTGATTCGTCAACTGACCTCACAGGGTCTCTCCTTCCAGCTCTGGCCAGCCGCCTCTACTTTCGTCGCGCTGCTCGATAACTACCGCCTCGACCCCACCACCAGCCCCCTCGCCGCAACACTCTCCTCGCTGAAACCCGCCGGTTCTACCACACCGATGAACATTCTCGAGCTCGGATCCGGAACCGGCGTCGTCGGAATCGCCGCGGCGATCACTCTCTCCGCCGACGTCACGGTTACGGATCTCCCGCACGTCCTCGACAACCTCAGCTTCAACGCGGACGCGAACGCTCGAACCGTCGCGAGATTCGGCGGCCGAGTCCGCGCGGCGCCGCTTCGCTGGGGAGAGGATGATGACGTGGAGGCTCTGGGGCGGAGCCGGAGCGTCGACTTGGTCGTAGCGTCCGACGTGGTGTACCACGACCATCTGTACGAGCCTCTACTGAAAACGCTGCGTTTAATGGCGGCGGCGAAGGGGTTAGAGGGGAAGAGGTTGGTGTTTCTGATGGCTCATCTGAGGAGGTGGAAGAAAGAGTCTGGGTTTTTTAAGAAAGCGAGGAAGGTGTTTGATGTTGACGTTATACACTCTGATGCTCCTCCGCAGGGTGCAAGAAGCGGCGTTATGGTTTACCGTTTTGTCGCGAAACAGCCGAATCAAAATGGTCGGATTGTTTCGTGTTAGCAGTTTGCTTAAATTGTCAGGATTAGTTGCCTTTTGATGATTTTTCTCAAATGTGTTTATCAAAAGATTTCCACATTCTGAAGCAAATTGGTTACTCTTTCAAATTGTCCAGCATACAGCGTTAGCTGCTTCCTCCTCTTAACAACACTCACGTTCTTATACCACCAGAATTCATTTCGACAGTTACGAGCAGATGAAGTTGATAGCATTCACTTTGATCCTCAGATGCAATCATGTTTGATACCTGTCCCTTTGATTTGTTTCATTCATTCGATTGGTCGTCACAGTAAAATGTCCTTCAGGTATTTTTTTCGTCGATATTACTCCGCATGAGAATTCTCTGAAAGAGAAGAGTAAACAGCAAGTACTGACTCATAATTCATGGCAAATCAGGGTTTTCTAAAACAAACAAACCAAAAAAGAACCATTAGCATTTATACAAACCGGCAAGTACAATGCTAATATTATACAGCATAGGCACATAGAGAAGATCCAGTCACCACATTTCACTCTGTTTCTCAGATCGTCTCTCCTTGACTCTTCTCATTGACTTATAACTTCGCTCCATGACCATGGGTCCATTAACCATGAGCATCACACTATTTGAAACAGAAAGAATAAAAATAACAAATAAATCCCCAAACCTTTTAGAATATTCTGTATATTCCTTTTTTAAATTTAACAACTGAAATTGACCCAATTCTTCCAATTGGACGCAAAAAGCTTAATTTTGTCTCGAGCCGCTCGTTGTGTGGTGTGGAGACACTTAACTCTATGTGGACCTCTCCTATTCCACACCATAACTTCCACAGCCACCACAGGTCCACAAGCTCCAGATAAACCCTCACAAAGCCCTACAAATCTTATCAGACAAACAACAAACAAACAAACACACAAAAAAGCTTCCTCTTTTGTTCTTCTTCCTTGTTCGTTTTCCTTTGTTTTCTTCCCTCTCTCATTTGATGCTTTTTTTGGGGCAAATAACAAAACTATAAAAAGAGAGGGTAATTAAATATGGAGAGGCGGGAGAGGCTTCGAGGCATATCGATTATCGCGGCAGAAGCGGTTAATCCGGAGAAGTCACGAGGAATCGCGGTTCCTGCGGTAAGAGCGGTGGTGGCCGACGCGCTGCTTCTCACGCGCAGTCTCTCTGGCACGTTTTCATCTCCTGGTTCGATTTCAATCCGTGCACCAGTTACGCTTGACGACGAGGATGACGATGATGATGGTTCTGTTATCGAGGAACATAACTCAGCTAGTTACAGTAAGGAGATTGATTCCGGGACTGATGATGATGATGATGATGACGACGGTTTTGAGTCTGTCTCTGGGGATGCAGACGACGAGGCTGAGTTAGAGGATGTGATTAGGGTCTTAGGGGAAGAGTCAGTTGGAGAAAACGGAGATGGGAGTGAGTTTTCACCACTTGGACGTGATGTTGAAGAGGAAGCTTTTTCGGTGAATTACTCTCCTTTAGAGGAGGAAGAGAGTGAAGTTAGTGACGCTGATGAAGATGGTACGAAAGCTGAAGTAGTCATTCCCCGGGCCAGTTTGTCTTTGGATGACGATGAGGTTTTGGGTAGCAGTGGCGATGAAGAGGTTGCTTTGTTGCGTGTGACAAGGGGTTTGGGTGATGAAGGAGCTGAAGTCGAAGATAGGATCTTGTTGCAGTTTGGAGATAAGGGGATGGTTGATGAACCAGAGTGCTCAGGTTCTGTTCTGACTGATGTCGTTTCCACGGAGGATGAGGCGGTTGAGATGAAGGTGACAACAGATGGGTTAGAAGATGGTTCTGTTGATGATTTTGTGGTGGAAAATGAGGCAAGTGTAGGCTTGGATGGAAGTTCCAGGAAACTCATTGATGAAGGGGTTGTTGATAGAACCGCCACCAAGGAGGATGGTGGTGGTAGCATTCATGAATCTGACGCATTGATGAAGCCAGGTGACGTTGAAGGAGTTGAAGGTAGTGCAGTTGAATTAGGAGAAAGGGGAGTGACTGTATTATCTGAGGGCTCAGGCTCTGTAACAGGGGAACTTGTTTCCACTGAGGAAGATGTGGTGCAAGTGAATCTTTCTGATGATGCTTCGGTGTCCTTTGAGACTGCGCCAGGAGACTGCAGTGAGTTTGTGGTGGACTGTGAAGGAAACGCTGTAGATGCGGATGAAGGGTTAGATGAAACATTCAGCGAGCTTGTAGAAAAAGGGGTAGGTCAAGAAAGTGTCAGCAAGGAGAGCGATAATAAAACTGATGACGGTAGAGCTTGTGAAGCAGATGAGTTGATGATTGAAGGTGAAGAGTCTACTGGATTAGGAAGCAGAGAGTCAGAGGATGAAGACACTGGATTCATGATAGGCGAGGCAAACGTACTCACCGAAAATGCTTGCAGTGCTGTTGGAAAATTAGAAAGCCCGGAATGTGAGGACGAACCTGATATTGGTATGAGTTCTGAAAGTTCTCAAGTGACTCCAACTCTGGATTCTGCAACGACGAGAAACCTTGACGTCTCTCGAGGAGTAGATGTTGCTGTAAGTGGGTGTGATTCTTCCAACCAAAAAGCTGTCCAAAAGACTGAGAAAGAAGGAACACAAGGATCAGAGGATATTGATAGGAAGCTATCACTTCCTGATGAAGATAGAGCATCTAGTTTAGCAAGTTCCTTTGAAATGGCTAATGAGGGTGTGGAAAATGGGGAGCAGATTGATAAGCAAGTCAATTTTCAGTCTGATAGTGTACCGAATCAAATCTCAGTGGGCATAGAAGAAACCAGCTTGCTTTCGGTTAAGGATGTTGAGAGAAGCATGCCTGAACATTCTTGTGTAACGGAAAATGAGACACAGATATCACGGCTGATTCATAACCACACCTGTATGGAGGAGCTTGACGAGTTCGAAGGAACAGGTGATACAAAGGAGAAACTCACTGAATCCACTTTCCAGAATCATTCTGAAGAATTATCCCCCGATCCGTCTTTGCAGCTGATAAGTGGGAGAGTGAAGGAAAGAATTGCGAAGAGCAAGCTCTTGAAAGATAAGATCCAGCGGATTATAAAAGGAATAGATCTTTGCAATGAAGATTCAGCTGTTACTGAAGCTGATGAGTCTCAGCAGAGCCTAGTAGGTGAAGAGCATCACACGTCCTCACAGCTTGATGATCCTCCCTTGCATGACGAAACAAAGACAAAGCTGCCTGAACAAGAGCTTCCTCTTGGTCTAGACTTGTCCATTAACGTCCTTGTCCTCGGGAAAACCGGGGTGGGAAAAAGCGCAACGATTAATTCTATCTTTGGGGAGACTAAAGCTACCGTCGGTGCATTTAGAGTTACCACAAAGTCTGCAAACTACGTAGTTGGGAATGTAGGAGGGATCCTGATAACAATACTTGACACGCCAGGTCTCATGTCCTCTGCAAGCGAGGAACGGTATAATCAGGATGTGCTCGCGTCGATAAAGAAGAGCATGAGAAGGTTCCCAGTTGATGTCGTACTCTATATTGACCGTCTAGACGAGAATCCAGACGTCCGTTTACTTAGAACCATCACCAGTTCTTTAGGCTCATCAATATGGCGAAACGCTATCGTGGTCCTAACTCACGCAGCTTCTGATGTCCCAGAAGATTCATCAAGCTACACTGCTCAGAGATCTTCTCTTATGCATCAGTCGATCAGAGAAGCGGTTCCAGAGTTGAGCTGTGTAGAGCAGAGAAAGATGCCTGGAATTGTTTTGGCAGAGAACAACATGAGTGGAAACAAAACCAGCGAGTCTACTTGTCAGGACTGGAGACTGAACCTGCTGATCTTGTGTTGTTCGGTTAAGATCCGGTGCAAATCCGGTTCTTTGCTAAAGGAGAACACCCTTGTAGAAAAGCCGGATGCGTTTGACTCCTCGCAGCTTCGCTCTTTCACATTGTTCTGTTCCTTGTGGAATATGTTGCTTCTTGGTTCTAATAACCAAGGACATGCTTCTCAGTCACTTGATGATGATGATTTGGAGGAGAAGAAAAGGCGTTTACTGGAATCGTACCCTGAAATCCTCTGGGACGAAGAGAGTCAGGAAAGTCTGGAGCAACAAGAAACTCCTCCCGTGAAGAATCAAGGCGAGGAGAGAGAAAGTGTGAGAAGAGGAAGAAGAAGAAGAAGTGGGAGACTTGGATTCCAAGCTACGAAAAGGTTGGGTATCTATCTCGAGACAAGTGATTTGCACACAGGGTTTTCAATGGGAAGCGGTGGAAGTAGGAAGGTGGAACAAGAGGAAGGGAAGAAGATGGTGGTGAGGATGAGAGGCTCGTTGTCTGTTTTAGGATTGGTTCATGTGTTGATGTCTGTAATAACTAGTGTCTACGGTCGGAAGGATATTTAAAATTGGGCAAGTTGTAGTAGAATTTGTAACAGCATATTCTTATATGAGCTTCTGTTTATACTATTTGAGGAACATACAAGACCCTTTCTATTGGATATAAAATGAATATTCGGTACAGATTTGGTTTGTATCGATTTTGAAGTAAACCAAATTGGGAATATTTGGATGTAAATCTGAATACCGAAATTTTCGGTCTAAAAGATTTGAAATTTGAAGGACACACTACTGCAAAATGTAAAAGGGGTATTTTGGACATTTTCTATACCGCAGGTTAATTAAAAAAAAAAAACTTGACTGTTATTGTTTTTGACAGTCAGTAAGACACATCGCGCTCATCTCCGGTGTCTCGTCGCTTTTCTCTTCTCTTCATAGTTCTCCGTCGTCCGAGCAGACAGAAAAAACCCTGAAATGGTACGTACTACGTACGATGATCTTTGCTTGATTTATGTTTCCGATGACGAACATTAGGCCCGTGTTCTTCAGATCTGTCGATTGAATTTCGATAGAACTATCAATATTTTCGATTAGGTGGATTGATCATCGAAATATCCGGTGTCTAGAAACTGTTTGTTCTGTGGACTAAACGTAAAAATTCAAGATCTGATGGGATGATACATTATAAGTTGAGTAGCAATGTTTCTGATAAAAAAAAATTCAAAATTCAAAAAAAAAAAAGTTGAGTAGTAATGTTCATGCATTGAGTTGCTTGTTGTGTACAGTGTTGGAACTAAGATATATCCCCAGAGATAATAAATACGCATAGTAGTTCATGCTCATCCTTCATCAGTTTCTCCATGTTCATAAAGCTTTCATGACCCTCCTTTTCTGATTTGCATGTATGGTGATGTGAGTGACAGGATGGGCATGACTCTTCTGAGGATACTAAGCAGAGCACTGCTGATATGACTGCTTTTGTAAGTTTCCCCCATATCCCTATCTCTATAATTCAACTAATTATTATTATTCAGAATTTATGAGACAAGTTTCACTTTGGCTTTGTCACTGACTGGATCTTTCTGTTCTTATACGTAGGTCCAAAATCTTCTGCAGCAGATGGTTGGATTTTTTCTCTTTCTAGCTTTTTTTTTTTTGAACACTCTCTTTCTAGCTTTTTATGTCCTATTTAAGATTTGAAAATTACAGCTTTGGTACGGTAGATTCTGATTAGAATTTGGTTTCTTTTTGTTGTGGGTTTCAGCAATCCAGGTTCCAGACAATGTCCGACTCCATCATCACAAAGAATATCCTTTTTTTTCTTATCAATCTATGCTCTTATAATATTTGAAAATGTTTCCCATTTAGAGCAGGAATGATGATGATCCTTGAGAATAAGTTTAAGTGATTAGGAACTAATTATTATCTTAATGCCAGAATAGAGTTGGTTTTCTCTGATTAAAGTATATCTTGAGATTCTATTTGTCTATTCTACAGATAGCACCACAGGTTTATATGGTAGGATATCATGTTAAGTTGCTCTTATTTGTATACATTACCTGTTGTTCTGCACGCTATACATATCCGTGAATTGGATATAAGTTTGGAATCTGTGGGAACTTGAATCACTGGTGTGTGTTTGTGACACTGGTTTCTATCTGTCTCTTTTACATAAAATACGTGATCTCCTTGACTTTGATTTGTTTAGTTCACTCGATGACATGGGAGGCAGAATCAATGAGCTGGAGCAAAGCATCAATGACCTTAGAGCCGAGATGGGAGTTGAAGGCACTCCTCCTCCTGCCTCCAAATCTGGCGATGATCCCAAAACACCTCCTAGTTCCACTTGAACACTGTTAAGGGTCACATGATCCTTCTGCGCAGAAGCGTTGTTAAGTTTGTTAAGAAGCAGTATTATTACTTTTAGGTATCTGTTTCAAAAGACATATGTTATCGAGTTCATCAAATATATTGATGGAGGATGTGGGTAAATTACATTGTTATGCACTTATGATGACTTGCGTTCTATGTTGGTTTTGAGATAACTGAGAAAGCCCAATGCTTGATAGACCGAACCAGTTGCTTCATTAGTTAACGAAATTGTTCAAGAATATCTGATGTCTTAGAGCTTAATTTCATTTCTCATGAATGTCAAAAACAAAAGGAGACGTTTGGTTTTGAGATCATTACTAAAGTTGGTTTTTGTGTTTCGCATCGTAACTAAACCACAATACTAGCATATTAAAAAGAGTAACGTTACAATCACAAACGTAGTAGTGTAGGTAGCCATAAGATGATAAAAGAAAGAAGAAACATTTTCATGGTCTAATTGTGCTCTGCTTCTGCTTCTTTCAACCGAGCTTCCACTTTCTCTTCTTTCGCCTCGCTTTTCTTATCCATTTCCCCTTCTGAATCTTTAGGTTTACCTTGTAGCTGCAAGGAGAAACAAAGTGGTTAGAATCATGAAGGAGGCTGGTTTCTGTCTGTTTTATTTATCTACGAAAAGATAAAAGTGTAAGAAAAAGAAGAAGAGAGTTACTGACGCCTAAGCTTTTGAGGCTAGCAGAAACATCGTCTTGCTGCTGATTCAAAGTGGTTTTCAGGTCTTTGAATTCCTGATGGGTGTTTATGGACAAAAAAAGCAAACCAATCAAACATAATGCATCATGAAACAGAATCCGGTAAGATAGTAATACAAATGCATACCTCACGGAGCTGCTCAACTTCAAGATTGAGAGTCTTCTTCAGCCCAGAGAGCTCCTATTAAAAGCACCGAGTCAGTTAAGAGTCTATATATATATATACTCCGAGCAGAAACAAAAAGAAAAGAATGGATAGAGAAAAGGAAGTAGAGACCTCACGGTAGACTTGAACTTGGGTGTCGAGCTTACCTCTCCAACTTTGCAAGTCCTGTTGAGAGATATGTAATACTGATTTGTTTAGAAACAAGACATGAAGAAGAGAGAATATGTGTGTTTAGAAAAAGAACCCAACCTGTTTGAGATTCTGGATCCTGTTAAGTAACTCGGCCCTTGATTCGCTTAGTTCCTAGAGATTAAAACAAAACAAAACTCAGAGAAGAGAAAAGAGATTGGTATCATGAAAACATTTGACGAAAAGGAGAAGAAGCAAACAGAGGTACATACAGTGAGCTTCGAATCAACTGGATTGCTGATTTCTTTCTTCTGCAGAATAAGAAACAAATCAAAAAACAACATCAAAAATTTCAAGTCAGCCAAAAATTCCGCATGGATAATAATAAGGTTATAACTAACTAACTAACTAACTAACTAAGTCCATAACAAAATCATAAGTATGCATGAACATATGAGTTGTTGATTAATCAATTGCAATTGAAACAAAAAAAACACAAATCCATCAAGAAATTCTCTGACTGTTAACCATAAGATAAAGAGAATTTACAACTACTGCAAAAAAAAAAAAAAAAAACCACCAAATCTACTGTTGAAGTCCTCAGTAATAAGAAGATGAAAAAATCGTAAAAAGTCGAGAAATAAAAATTGGAGAATAATATCTCAACGGAGTTCCAGACAGAACAGAACACACGGTCCAAAATGTCTCACAGTTAAATCCCAAATCCTAGAAAACTTTATTTAATTATCCAAAACCCAAATCCAACAAACTCTCAATCTCTGACCACCATGCGTCCATTGGATCGACAAAATTAAAGCGATTAGAGAGCAAATCAAAGAGAGAGAGAGAGATATTACAGGAGACGATGTGGAGACAGGAGCCGCAGGAGATGTTGAATCGGTGGTTTGGTCCGCCATTACAAATGTAAATCTCTACGCCAAATTTCTCTGGTTGCGATTGATTGAAGAAATCAAATCGGTTGAGGAAGAAGGAAGGAAGGAGAAGGAAGATGTATTAACTAAAAGAGATTGGTAAAGTGAGAGAAGCAAACAACTCCGAGAGACTATTTAGTGATGTCGTTGAGAGCGGAGTCTGTCTCAATTTTCAAAATAAAATAACTAAAATACAAAAACTAAAATAATTTTCAAAAATATTTTATTTTATCTTTTTTTTTGATCAAAAATTATTTTATTTTATCTATGTGATTGTTTTTCATCGGTAGAGTGGGACAGCCGAATATCCAGGATATATTAGAATATCTGGATCCGCCGAATCCTAAAATTGCTATCCGAATTCGGATATACAGCGGCTACAAAATGGAAATTTGCTAAAATATAGTCTTTTGGTTATTTGGAGTTTCGAATATCCAGACTAAAATCCAAATACCCGAGGATATTTGGATCTAAACTTAAAATTTTTTTTAAAAATTTAGCTAATTAACCATTTAATTAGTCTATTTAATTTTTTTTTTCAATTAAAATAGAAAAATATTAAAATTTTATATATAAACTATATATGGTATACATATATAAATATAATTATATTTAAATATTTTAAATATATAATAGATCCAGATCCGGGTATTAGAACCTAAAGTTTCACTACCTGAATTCGTATTCGAATTCGTAGAAACACTACGCGAATCCAAATCCGAACTCCTCAAATATCTGTTTTTGTACCGGTTCAGAGAGGATACTTGATCGGATTGTTGATCGGATTGCGGATCCGAATTTTAATTCTCAGGCGTATGTGTTCCAGACTAGCTCTCATTTTGTAAAATATTCATTTTTATCCTTAAACATTAGAAACGTAAAAACTTGTTCTTTTTGGTTGGCCACAAATCCCTTCTCTCATTTTTATAACCACTTTAGTTTTAAAAAATTTACCGTATTAGATTTTTACATGCATACTCTCTTCTTTCTACCCTTTCTATAATTACTCCCAAGAACTTAAACTCGTGCTTTTGATGTCACCAACAATAAGAAAAACCAATGTATGTGTTAGCAAGTAGAAACAGGTAAGAGTGTGTTATTTGGTGTAAGGGAGAGAAGCAAGAAAAGCAAGAGTAAAAGGAGACGTGGACTTTCCAAACTGTGAGCAATATGATGGTAGTCTTTCGAGAACCCTTTGCACTTGCGGAGTGACACGATCAAAGTCAGTTCTCAGTTTCAACACAGGTCTCTGCACCCTCTCATCACCCTTCTTCTTCTTCTGGTAAAGTTTGAGAACAAACTTCGTTGGCGCCTTTTTCCCACCAGAGAACTGAATCTGATGCCATCCGTCTTCGCCGCTGCTCTTCTCCCCACGTCCTATCATCAACTCTTCCTCCTCCTCTTGGCCTGCTTGCAGTGTGAAGTCTTCTACTACCTCCATGTCAATCCCAAGAATCCACCGCGATGACCCTCCCGTCTCCATCGAAACCGCTATCATTCTTCCCTCCTCTTCTTTCTCCTCGTTTACCACACGCAGAACTGGAACATTGCTCTTGTCCCATCCAACCTCGGCGTCCTTCTTGCTCACACAACCGTACTTGGTCACAAAACTGACGAAATCTACCTTGTTCTCTCTCCCACACCTGAACCCTTCCTTGATCTGCTTTGCTTCCACGTTCAGGTTCCCAGGAGTGTTTGAGAATAGCGAAATGAACGACACTTGATCTTCCCCGCTTGTATCCACAACATGTACTACCTACACATGTTCGTCAACAACCATATCAGCAACACATTACAAGAATTAAAACAACTTCCACTTGAAACGAGAGAATCAATGGGAACTACTACTTACATTTACGGCTCTCGCAGTATCCTCAGTAAACGCAGGAAGAAAACCAGAAGACACGAGAGCAAGAGAGAGGACAGTGATAATGCATAATGCAGTGACAATCGACCTTTTCGACCCTGGAGACCACAAGTTTGTCAGTTAATGGCTTAATCAAGTAAAGAGTGTGTTAAATTATCGTGATAAGTTTCTAAAACAAAGTTTTGAGATAAGAGCATTTACCTGAGAGATGAATATAGGCCAGGAGGTATACCATAGTCAGACTTACGAAAGTAGCAATGACAACAGCGATTATCACATTGCCTAGCCATTCTGGACTTCCACCTGGGTTCCTACACACAGAAAACACCAGCAGCTACAATATAAGGTCTGTTGAAGCTAAGAGAAGAAAGAACCATTAGTTCTCATTGCAGCAACCTGTGTTCTCCGTTTTTCTTTAGTCGCCATGTTTACTAAGATTGCACAGCGGCGAGCTTACAAACTAATTACCGCTACATGGATTCACTTCAATAGTATTCCAACTTATTGGTAACAGAGCTAGCAAAGATACTACTGTTTCGTACATATGTATCAAAAGCATCTCACAGTATAGTGTTTACCTGTCAAATCGAACGAGCATGCCGATCATTGTGCCAGCTAACCGGATGAAATTGCCAGCTGAAACCAAAATTGGTACAGCCAAGCTGACAACGAGAGTAGCAAGTTTGAGGGGCTTTGGGAATCGGATTGGAGTTAAAGTCGCCTCAAGCAATCCATCTGGCCAAACCATTACGTTTGAGTAAGTTAAACTTGCGAAAACACTTTTCAACGTCTTCGATGAATGAATATAAAATACAGAGACAGCAAAGATTGGCTTACATGCAAATGCAGGAGGAACTAACCAAACCAGAGCGAGGTAAGTTGATCCAAGTTTATAATAAGTTCCAAACGCCAGAAGAACAAACCACTGTATAAAACCAGCTTTAAACAACCATCTCTCAGCCTCAAGCTTGGCCAAATCATCACGTAGTCTTGCTGAGAGCTCCATATTGTTAGAGTTTCGGTTCGATGGTTTCTTCCGAAGGAAACCAAAGGCCAGGTGCTGGCCACTTATCGACCCCAAAACCGCAGGAGACACGAACAATCCGATCGTCATCAACGGGTATGAAGCATAAGGCACAGGCGAGGAAGAGATCCAGGGCAGTATGAAGGCAACAGCTACAGAGAAAGCTACCGAGAATATCCATGCCAAGATGAAACTCAAACACGAGAGCATCACCGAGACAACGGCCGGATAACCGCCCATGAGCAAAGACATAACCCATATAAGCATGGATTGCATGATCACTGAAACATACATCATTGACGCAAAGTTTTGCCGGTACACTACCATATACTTCCCCTGAATATTGACAAATAGGAGAAGAGGGAAAGATGTTAGTACATGGTATAATGAGAACCTTATATTAGTAGATAATGAAAAACAGAATAGTTAGTTCTGAAATCACCAGAATGTCAAAATAGATAGCTGCGTCGGAGTTGGATGTCTGGAGTGTTTTATCCTTTGGGAGATCAGAAGATGAAGCAACCCGGATGAGGAAAGAAAGCATGTTTTCCCCAAGATGCTGGAGAGATCCTGGTTTTATCAGCTCTATCTTATCATTCTGCCACAGCAAAGCAATAAAATATAAACCAAGAATCAAAACAAGAAGAACAAGAAAAAAAAAAATAAAGAGAGTTACCTTAGTGTGATAGACAGCAGTGTTATCTGCAAAAGCAAAGTCCAATCCTGAGAGACCAGCAACCTCCTTGTATACTTGAAAATCAGTCGCAGATTTTATGATTCCGGAAGTAAACAGATCCTGTCATAGCAAAAGCAAAGACATATGGATGCATATATATAAACAGAAAAGGAGGGAAAGACAGAGCAGTTGAAAAGTAGATAGATACCTGTCCAATGATCTGAGCAGATGGATATTTTGCGGCCAATGCAAAGTTTTCGACAGCCCATGGACTCGGACCAGCCTACACACCCGGAGGATATTTTCCAATAATCAGAAGAGGTCGAAACTCTCACTTAAATATAAGGGGGAACTCCCATGGACTCATCATAAGATTAAGGCACAAACAATGGTGACTGTGGAATGAGAGGTGGTTCATAAGATAATTAATTACCTGGAAAATACCGGACTTCCCACCCGTACCCATGGCCTCTAAATCAATCGCTAATCGTACTGTGGAACTCCATGGATGCTGCATCAGTTAGTTTACAATGTCACCCACAAGTTCAGGACTTAAAAGATCTAAATCACAGAGAGCGAGATAGAAGTACATACATCTAACTAAAACCAATAAAGTTAGTATATAAATAAATGTCTTTTACCTGAGTGATAAAGCTATGAGCTCCATTAAGACCTTCTTCCTCTCCAGTATTGAACAAGAAGATAACAGAGTTCTTAAATCCATGAGCCGACTGTGAAACAGATCGAGCTAGTTCCAGCATTACAGCTACACACGAGCTACAGTCTCCAGCCCCACCTCTTTAACAAACCAAAGTAAACAAACAAACAAACACACACAATTAATACTAAAAAAAAAAACAAGAACAGTAATCTTAAAAGTCAATTGAAAGCAGAGAATACATACGTTGAAAAGACAGTATCAATGTGAGAAGAGACGAGAATAGCATTCTCTCCTGCTTCTGATTCATACTTGGGCATGACTCTCACAACGATGTGACTTATATCTGAATACACAAGCGACTTCCCTTTAAAAAGACCACCAACAAGCCGGTTCACACCTGATCTCGACTCGAAGAAATCAACATTCACATCCACATCAAAGTGAGCCGTCTCTTTAACTTTCTCAACTTCCCCCAGTACATACTAGCAAAACATTTTTTTAAAAAAAAAGACTTTTTAAATACATAAAAAATTATGACACACAAAACAACTTTCTAAAAACAAAAGACAAAACCTCAAGGGCGTGGACAAGAGCGTGGGAGGAAACGGGATGGGGACCGAACTGAGTCAAAGCCGAGACGTGTTTCATAGCCTGAATCTCGGAGAAACCTCTCTTGCCAGCTTGTGTAGCGGTCAAGGGACGAGGTAGGTTGCCGTGCTGGTGGTTGTAAACAGCCCAGGAGGAGTATACGAGGAGGATCAACACTGAGAACCATGTTTTCCCCGATCTTCTTACGTCAACCACCTTATCAGGGACGTGGTTGTTGTTTTCATCG
Source organism: Raphanus sativus (assembly GCF_000801105.2). Lineage (NCBI taxonomy): Eukaryota > Viridiplantae > Streptophyta > Magnoliopsida > Brassicales > Brassicaceae > Raphanus > Raphanus sativus. The sequence continues at coordinate 29,524,816 of NC_079512.1, read as the reverse complement.
GTTTGTTGTTGACTGGAAGATGATGATGATGATGATGGCTCTGGCGACGAATCTGAGGCCGCCGCCTTGGGATGACGCTTCCTCATCGTGTGTGTTCAGGATCTGGCGGCAATGGTTAAAGGTTTTTGATGAGGAATTATAACAAATCGTAGTGTCTCATCTGCATATACAGGATCGGACAATTTCGTACCAGAGTGAGTTTAGTCACACGCGAGCTGTTCTATCTTGTTGTCTTCCTTCTCGGACAGTAAGAAGACTCGGGAGAAGCGAAAGAGAGACGATGTGATTTTTACTCCGGGAACAACAACAAAATAGCTAATTATTAGATGCAGATTGAAGACTATGTATAAAGGTTGACCTATAATGTGAAACATTTAATTAAATGTAAAATTGTACTACTATGCTTTAACCGATCTAATAATAAATTATTATATACACTATTTAATTATTTATTTTATAAGACCGTATTTGGTCCGCATAATATATGAGCCACTGTTGTAATAGTACCATACGTTTTTGGCAACTAATATATCAAACTTTAATTTCACCTTTTATACTATTCTCTCCCTGTGCTTCCAAAAAAAATACGTATTTATATACACTATTTATTTTATAAAACCGTATTTGGTCCGCATTTATGAGCCACTGTTGTAATATACCATACTTTGTTTTTGGCAACTAATATATCAAACTTTAATTTCACTTTTTATACTATTTGTGTTTCAAAAGAAAAAAATACTATTCTCTCCCTTTTTTATTCTCTTAACTCATTAATTAAGATAATCAAATATAATAATATATTAATTAAAATCAAAATGATAAAAAAAAAAATCTGTGAAAAAAATATCAAATTAAATGAAACCAAATGAAAAGAGTTTCTAAAAAAATGTTTGAAAGAATTGGTCTAGATGCCAATATAATCCATTATCTCGTATAAAGAACCTATCTACAGCAGAACAATTTCTTAAACTGATCTAATTCGAACTCTAGATGTTGTTATAAAGAAAAAAAAGAGAGATTCGAACTCTAGACTTTTTGACATTTTAAGATTTTGAAAAGAGAGTAAAGCAAAAAAATAAAAAAGAAAGAGAGAATTAGAAATGGAGTAAAGTTATAAGTGGAGACGAGAGACACGGGCATGTTCCTTTGTAGCAAAGGTAAATAAACTAATAAAGAAAGAAGATCCCAAAACTCTCTCTCTCTCTGTTTGAGGCGAGTCGGTGGCGGACTCAATGGGTCAGGAATCGTTCATCTACAGCTTCGTGGCGAGAGGCACTATGATCCTGGCCGAGTACACGGAGTTCACAGGCAACTTCCCGTCGATAGCAGCACAGTGTCTCCAGAAGCTTCCTTCCTCTAGCAACAGCAAGTTCACTTACAACTGCGATCACCACACCTTCAACTTCCTCGTCGAAGATGGCTTCGGTCTCTGCTTTCTTCTCTCTCTCTCTAGGTTTTTGATGGATCTAGGGCTCAGGATTAGCTGAAAATCATTTTGCATCATCTAGTCATCTAGGATTCAATTTTCTTTGAAGATTGAATTAATAACAGAACACTTGAGTTTCTCCACTTGTTTGTTTCAAACATGTGTTTTTGCAGTTAACTTTAGAAGATTAATGGGGGTTGGTTCCACTGTATATAAAAAAGTTTCCATCTTGAAGCATGCACGAGGCAGGATTTTGAATGACCAGTGTTAGTTCCGTGAATTAGAATCTACCTCTATTAGGCGCAAAAGTTCTTACACAGTGGTTATATGGCATTGTAGAGTGTACTTATTACTTGGATCCACTTAAACAGTGATAGATCGTTTGCTTTTATGTCATCATTTAGTCTTTACAGGACACAGAAACTGATTACTGCTTTTGTGTATGGGGGGGCATTTTATTTATACAACCCTCTTGAAAATGATATATATATATATATGTCTCCTTGTTTTACCTTTTTCAGCATATTGTGTGGTGGCGAAAGATGCTCTAAGCAAGCAAATCTCGATCGCATTTCTGGAGAGGGTGAAAGCTGATTTCAATAAACGGTATGGGGGCGGAAAAGCAAGTACAGCTATCCCCAAAAGTCTCAACAAGGAGTTCGGGTAACTTTACCTACTACCTTCAAAATCTTCTTTTTTTTTTTAGACTGTAGTGAGTGATTTCAATCTTAACCACACAAAATTGCAGGCCGGTAATGAAAGAACACATGAAGTATATTGTAGACCATGCAGAGGAGATTGAAAAGCTAATCAAAGTCAAGGCTCAAGTTTCAGAAGTCAAAAGTATAATGTTGGAGAATATTGACAAGGTAATTGCTCTATTGCATTCACTCTTATGTCTTTCTGCACACTTTAGACAACCAATCATTCTCCTTTGCTTTTTACCTTTTACAATGATGGGTCTGCTGGAAAAAGGCAATTACTATATATATTAATCACAAATGTCCCTTAAAACAAAGACAAATAACTATGCACAAAAACTTTATGTTTGGTCTGTTCTCAGGCAATCGACAGAGGAGAAAATCTGACGGTTCTTACTGACAAGACCGAGAATCTACGCTCTCAGGTAACAGTAACTCCAAAGTCTTCACCTTTTATAGTTAAGTTTCTCTGAAAATAATAGCCACTTTAATGTAATGTTTTTATTTTAAACATGTTTTTAGGCGCAAGAGTACAAGAAACAAGGGACACAAGTGAGGAGGAAACTGTGGTACCAGAACATGAAGATAAAACTTGTGGTTCTCGGGATCTTGCTACTACTCGTTCTCATTATCTGGCTTTCGGTTTGTCACGGTTTTAACTGCACTGATTGAAGACAACTTCAGAACGTGTTGTTAGAGAGCCTTTGACGAGGAGGGGTAGACTGAGGGAGAGGGACAAAATGATATTTACTTTGGATGTTGTATGATTAAAAGTTGTTCTTTTTTTAGCTACGGACCAGGACCATTTGCAACTTGCACGTTGCGTAGCAATCAGTTGCAATGAAATGTATTCTTTACTTTCATCCTTCAAGAACAACTTATATTTAGCCCGCAATGAAATGTATTCTTTACTTTCATCCTTCCAGAACAGCAACTTACACTTTTGATGTTGTATGATTACACATTCGCATCTTATATGTCGCGTAGCTACTAGTTGCAGTGAAATGTTTTCTTTACCTTTTTCATCCTTCCCAAACAGCTTATGTTCCGTTTAAATTTTGAAAACTAAAAAAACAAATTAGTCGCCCACCGTGGGGCTCGAACCCACGACCACAAGGTTAAGAGCCTTGCGCTCTACCAACTGAGCTAGACGGGCTTGTTGCTTTGTTTAACTAGATATAAAATATAATGAACTAGAATATCTCTTAACCAAACCAAGGTTACAGTCCTGAGCAACGCGTGACTTTACCCTTTGCACAAACAAAGACCGAGACACTTGTTTCGATTACACTTTACACTGTTACAGTATTAAATGTGAAGATGACAATGAATCTCGATCTCAATTTAAAAATATCTTCTGGAAGCAACCTTCTGGTTTGAACAAATCCAAGACGTTTCTTTGGGGGCTCATTTGAGTTTTGCAGATAAAAACCGTAAACTGAGGTTATCCAATGACGTTACAATATATTTTTCACAAAGTAAGAACACCCCCAAATTTTTCCATGGAAGTTATGAAAATTGTCTCAATAATTTCAGTATTTGGTTTGAAAATGGTATACAAAGTAAAACCATCTGTATACCACACTATTGGGAGTATTACAACCTAACATATAGTTCTTCTATGTGCCTAGTCATTAGCCAAGTGCTAATTCCCATCATTTGAACATTTTGATTTTCTTTTTTTTTGAAGCAGTATTAGCAAAAGTAAAGTGGTCTTCCAAACAAACCATAATCATCCGCTTACATATTTGAGAATCTCTCATATGTAAATTCTTTTAGCTTTAACATACTCTCAAGACACTTCAGACTAGACACAGATTCATAAAAATCAAGACTTTCATAGATCCAAGACCACATTTTGTAACAAAACTACTACATATCTTAAACCTCAAAAAACATTAAAACAAGAAACACAACCAAAGCTAACATCCATCCCCCGAAAGACAAAACCATTTCAAAGCTCATCTTCATCCCTCAGATACTCACCAATATCAGCCTGATGAAGCACGACGATCCCATTCGGATCCAACTTCCGACAATCCTGCGTACTCTTCGCCGCGATCCCAAACCCCAGCGGAACATCAGACATCGAGAACACAACAACCCCATCCCCAGGAACAATACTATCAGTAATCCTCCCCAGCCCTCCTTTCAACACGTGGTTCCCGTAGAGAAACGACATCTCCGAAGTGGGTTTCAGCCACACCTTGTGCTTGGCGTTCGCCGCCAGGAGGCCGAGCGACATGATCGTCAGGTGGAAGCTCCCCGCGTGGGTGTACTTCCCGATGCAGGTTCCGAGGGAGACCAGGCTTTTCCGGGAGACGTTCGTGGCCCGCTTCACGAGCGACTCGCTCACGTAGTAGACTCTGCTCTTCTGGAGGCGGAAGCAGTAGCGTCCCGGTTCTGGTTCGGGTCCTTCGTGGGAAGGGTTCTCGACGATGTTCTTGAGGTTGTTCCCGACGAATTTGAAGATCTTCTCGAAGACGACGGTGGTTTCGGTCTCGTCTAACGGCCGCATCTTTTTGGGGACGGAGGAGAAAGAATCTCTCTCTGTTTTCTTAGGGTTTTAGGGAATTTAGGACACGACCTAATGTGGCCGACCAGTTTTTCTAACTTTCAATTCGGTCCTTTAAAAATAGGTATTTGTTATCCCAACCCCTGAACTATTGATAACTTCTAAATTGTTATACACAGGTTACCCGTTACCTGACCTCTAAATAATAATAATAAAATTATGATGATCTGTGTTCAAAAAAAATAAAAAAAATTATGATGATCAACCATGCAAATGAGGATAACTTATCAAAAAAAATTGTCAGCTATATCAATTATTAATCATTTATTTAAAAAAAAAAAATTATATCGATTAATAAAGAAGGAGTGAACATTTTACAAATGAAATCTATATAGAGAAGTCTGTATGAAATGAAAAAAAATATAGCCTACAACTCCTATCAATGCGAATAGACTTCAAACCGATGTCTCAGTAATCCTTAAGGAGACAATTTGATCTCTGATTGACTTGTCAATGGTACCGATCAGAGTGGAAAGTCTATCTTTAAAAACTAATCAAACATTGAAAAAGTGACAAGGAATAGATTGTGTGTGAAAACAAACCAGTCGATATCAGTAGACCTTCTGATTTTTCACCTGAATGTGTTCCCTAGTGGATGCAGCAGAAAAATGATCTTTATACACATTATCATCAACGTTTCTAGAGTACTCTGTCCGGACCCGAGTTTGCTTGTGGAACCTGACCTTTATTTATTGTCTCATATAAATCGTTGTAGACTCTCCTTCCCCTGTGTCAAATGTTCCATGTCATATCCGATGCTGCCTCAGATACCGTGGTATTGCGAGGGTCGAGGGATCCCAAGATAATGCAAATCAATTTTCCCAGTGATATCGATCATCTTTCCCATTTCTTACCAAATGTCAGGGAAACTGTATGCCAATTATCAATCATTACATAAAGAATATTAATATAATCCTAATGTAATTTTAACAAAACTAATTATACTGTTAACATATATTAACATGTGTATGCAGTTAACATTATACTCATATTGTTATTGTCAGAATATTAAATCAGACGTCAGAATTCGGTAACCTAGTTCTGAAAACCGACCTGTTATAAATAGAAAACCAAGCTGTTACAAATAGGAAACCAACCCATTCCAATTTAACTAATCTGATCAAATCTATAGTCGATATGTGTTCAATTGATATGGATCAATTCAATTGGTCTATAGGTCTATCGTCTTTTTGAAAGGATTAGTTTTTGAATACTGTACTGTCGGATTTTAATGTCCATGATATACTCTTTCAGCAACAAAAAATATGATTGTGGTTTTAACTATATAACACATGTTGATACATTTTCAAATTGACCATATAGCTACATAGTTAGTGATATATTAGTATTATTTTAATGTGTGGTAGTCATATCTATCTATCTTATTAAAACAGAAACATTACAACTTCTTCTAGGTGGATTTTAAAGTTGGACCTGATGTAATTAATGTTATATTAATCTATCTTATTAAAACAGAAACATTACAACTTCTTCTAGGTGGATTTTTAAATTGGACATCACATTATTATTCATACCTTAACCTTTCATTTAAATATTTCCTTAAATAACTATATATCAACCAACTATGTGACATCTTACACTCGATGTATAATAATTTAACTCTATTGACACTATACATTATATTATACATCTATTCGTAAACAAAAAAAAATCCATTCTTTTTATTATTATACATCGAATGCGAGTACAAATTTAAAATTTGTTCATAAACAACTATAATTTTTATACATTATATTATACATCTGTTCGTAAACAACTATAATTTTTGCATACATTATACATTATATCATACTTCTGGACATTATATTATACATCTGTTCGTAAACAACTATATTTTTTTATACATTATATTATACTTGTGTACATTGTATTATACATCTATTCGTAAACAGCTATAATTTTTTGCATTATATTATACATCCTCTTTAGTCGACTGGGAGTCATTAACAAGTCATTAGCCAGTTATTGATTAATATTTAGATTTTAAATTGCTGGATATAGATATCAGAATATATATATTTCTTGATACTCAAATAATATAAGTATAACATAGAACATTCTATAATTTAAAGGGACGGATTTGCCTTAGATATGCAATAACTAGAATATATTTCCGTATCTATATAGCAAAGAAAAGGACAATAAGATATAACATCTTTCATTTTTTCCTGTACAATTGTTGTTACGGCTTATTAATTACATATCAAAACATGGATATTTACAATAAAATTTTACTTTATGGGCCATAATATTTATATTGTGAATAAGTATAAAACAGAAACATTATAAACATTTAACTTTATAAAAAAACACATTAGTCATTTTCTTATTGAACTTTTTACATATATATTCAAAATACTATTTTATTAATAAAAATAAATTGAAACTATTTTTTTGGATTAGTACAGTTTCGTTTAAATTATTTAACCAAATATAAAATATTTATATATCAGCACGGTTAATCTTTGTTGGTTTTTTGCATAAATATTTTTATTTGTCTATTGTATAAATTATAACTATTTTATTAATATCCTAAGAAAGACTTCAGTTATGTTAGTCTAAATTTTATTGGTTAATATTTAGATTATTGTTTTCACCTTTACATCTATACTACGAAGCAGAGAAACTCACAATTATATTAAACTACACAGTATTGAATTGGACATACTCAAAATTATTTAAAACTACACAATATAAAATTAAACAAACTCCAAATTATATTAACTACTATAGAATATGGATTATATGTTAAAACAAAAATGGAATCCGCGCGGTCGCGCGGGTCATGATCTAGTCTACTTATTATTAGACATGTTTTTTATAAATAATTAATATCAACCATTACCATAGTTTTTCACTTCTTACCTTATTATTATATCCACTACACATGTTTCCTTATATTGCATATATTTTATTATAAGCTAGATACATCCACTAGCATATTATACTATAAGATAGACTATTAATAATATATCTACTAACATATAATACTATACGACAGATTACTAATAATACAATATATTATCTGTATTCATTAACTTGCATCTATCAATATTAGCAATACTATGAAGACGACTAACTCTATAATTTGAACCTATAAACCATGATATACTAATTTATAACAAAAATGATATTACTGTTACAAATTAGTTTTTATAAAAATTATTTATAGCAGTAATTTGTTATATAAGATAAATTTAATCAAGACCAAAATCTTTTTTTTTTCCTGTTCAGAAAAAAAGAAACCTACGAATATATACCATTAAGTTAACCAAAAATCTTCCGAATAAATAGTAAATCTCACCAACCCATAAAAATGAATTAAAAATATAACAAAAGATATTATGTTTGAAATTTAGCTCACTCGGTCGGGTATAAATCTGTTCATTTCATGTATGAGTTCTTCGAGTTCTCAACATTTGGATCTAAGTAGGTATTTGATTTTTTTTCTCCCGGTCGATTTTTTTAGTTCCGGATCATTCTAATTTTTTATATTATAAATTTTAAATAATATACAAGATGTATATAAAATATGTGAATCAAAAGATAAATCCGCGCAGGCGCGCGGGTCATGATCTAGTCTATACTATTAAAACAGGATCCTATTGTGCTTTTTACTAAAAATACCATTTTTTACTAACATTTCATATTTCATTAATGGCAATCAAGTAATATTAATAATACATCTATATTGGTTCTTTTTTTCTTATCCAGCCCACTGCCCACATCATATCTCTCTTGGGTCATTTGGGCCGATTAAGAAATCAGATCCAATTCTTATTTTTTCTCCAAGTTCAAATAATTTCTTTTCAACCATTCTTAATATTTTGTGTAGTGAACAAAAATTAATCACGTAATTATTATGTTTTTTCTTTTTTTTTTAATATAATTTAAGCATTCATAAAAAATTGAATTTTTTCATTGAAAATTATAAATCTTTACTAAAAGTATATAATTTTTATTAAAAAAATTAACCACATAATAAAATTAATTTATAGAGTTATACCAACTTAATTCATTAAAATAAAGTTTAATTTTCTAAACATAAATACTCATTAGACATGGATGTTCGGGTACCTATTCGGGTACGGATTGGTTCTTTCGGGTATCGGGTTTTGAAATTAAACCTCATTCGAATATTATAAAATATTAGGTCGGGTTTGGGTAGGATCTTTCCGGGATTGGGTGGGTTCGGTTCTCATGCATGAGAACCTGAAAAATAACCAAATAACCAAAGTATCTAAAACGGGTTCGGTTATTTGTACTCAAAGTAACCAAAGTATCTGGTTCGGTTCAAATTTTTGTATCCAAATTACTCAAAAGTAACCAAAAGTGACCAGAAATATCCATACTATACAGTTTTTTTGGTAAACTTTTATCCAAACTATCATATTTTATCCAAAAATACTCAAAAGTATCGAAAATAACTACTATAGTTAACTTATAATATTAATTTAAAATATTAAAATAATTATAAATATAATTATAACATATATTTTTAGATATATATTTACATTTCGGATATCTTCAGGTACTCATTCGGTTCTCGGTTCGGGTCGGGTTCAGGACCGATTCTTCAGATATAGCAATTTAGAACTCTTTCGAATATTTATCCCGAGTCTGATCGGGTTTAGAACCCTGGTTTTCGGGTTGGTTCTTCGGGTCTGGATATTGTGCTCAGGCCTATACTCATTTAAAATGAAACACAATAAAAAAAATAAAAAGCTTAAATCTTTTATAAAAACAAATATATGAAAATATGATATTTACTAAATATTTGTCAATTTAAAAAAAAAATAAAGAAAAATAAATCCGCGCTTTAAAAGCGCGGGTCAAAATCTAGTACTACTTTATAATTGGTGCATTGTTTGGTAATAGTTTCCATTATAAAATTTAATTTATTTTTAAAATATACGAAATTAGATGATCTAGAATCTCTTAATTAACCACAAGTGTGCGACCAACCAAAACGAAAAATGGCATTCAGAGATAAATTTATAAAAAGAAGAAAAACAAAATCCGGGACATCAGACACCGACCAGATTAACGAGAGCACACCATTACCAAATGATCCATGAGAAAAACTAATAATACCCATCTTAGTGGAAAATACAGTTTTTATTGATAGTTAAAAAGTAAGCGTAGTGGCTACTTTTAGCCGAGACATTGATTCTCGTTGCACCCTAAAGAGTAGATGAAGCCAAAGATGGGAATGCAAATAAAGGAAACTTGCGGCAAACTTCAATACCGGTTGCTTCAGCTAGATAGTATTGATCATCATCTCCAAGGGGTCTAATCTCGACTTTCCAGTCAAACCTGTTCACAAGGTTGGCCAGTGTCACCTCCATTACAGCCATAGCAAATCCTATTCCAGGACATAGCCTTCTTCCTGATCCAAACGGAATAAACTTGACATCTTGTCCTGAAAAATCTTAAGGTAGATCCAATTGTCTCTCTGGCTTAAACTCTTCTGCATCTGGTCCCCATGTTGTGGTGTCTCGATGGATCGCCCATGCATTAATGATCACCTGCTCAACCATGCACACGTACTTACTATATATATATATTATATATATAATATTCTTAATAATTAACTGATGGTTGCTTTGTTTTGTTGTTTAGATGTGTACCTGTGTGCCAGCGGCAATGTCATATCCTTTCAGTTTGACATCTTCACTAAGTTGTCTAGGAACCAGTGGGGCAGGAGGATGTAGTCGCATAACTTCTTTAATCACAGCCTTTATGTATTTCATTTTCTCCACTTGTTCTTCCGATACATAGAACTCATGTCTTGAATATGTACGGATCTCGTCTTGGAGTTTTTTCATACACTCTGGGTGTCTTATAAGAAGCATCATTGCCCAATCGAGAGTCGTGCAAGTCGTATCCATCCCTCCTATGAACATATCCTATAAAAAGCATAGAAGTGACAAATCAAATAATTAAACATTAGCCTTCTTATTATATTTTTACTATTATAGGATATTTATATATTTTTCTTGAAAACTTCTATATATTTATTTACTTAGATATTTCTATTTTAGGAAAGACGTTGTTTTAAAGTAAAGAATGGTTTATCGTAGTTACCAATATGATGAGTCTGATGTCACTTCTATCGAGCTCGAATCCATTTGTCTCGTCTCTTTGAATTCGTAACAGCATATCAACAAAATCAAATGTCTCTTTCTTCTCACCTTCATCTACATGTTCTTGCACTACTCTATCTAGAAACTCCGCAAACGTTCTGCTTACTTCTTCCATTTTACGATCCAGACCGCGTATTTTATCTATCCAGGCCAAACCCCTGATGTAATCCCCAACTGGAAATGTGCCTATACGCTCCATGAATGTTCTCACTAATTTCCCAAAATCCATAGGGTTTTCCTCTTGGCTATATTTTCTTCCCATTGCAGTTCTACATATCACATTTTTTGTCAAATTCAGGAGAGATTCACTCAGATTTACCGGCAAAGAACAAGAGCTAGCTTTCTCAAGCTTCTCCATCATTGAGACTATCTCTTCTTCTCTTATATTTTCAAAGGACCTAACCATTTTCTTGTTGAGGAGATGAAAACTGCACATGCTCTTCACCCAAATGCATTTTTTTCCAAAAAAGAAGTTTCATTATTTATAAAAGAAATAGCCTCAACTAAGACAGAAAGAGGAAAAGTTAACAACATATTATAATCATATAATCGATTATGCAACTCTTACTCACCTAACTCGTTGTTGAATATTTTATTTAAGTGCAGTAGATACGTCAATTTCCATAACAACATATTATAATCATATACAAATTTAATCAAGATTCAAACGTTAGCTGGCAACAAGTAAATGGCTTTTCAGATTAGTTTAGAGCAGCACTAATGGTGTAAATACTTCTAAAGTTTCTCACCAATTCAATATTGATATTTTCTTTTAATTTAGTTAATTAATTAAAATACATGAAGAGGAGTGTATCCAATTTAACATGTGATTTAACTTTTAATAGGGTTTTAGATAATTTTAATAAGTTGTTGAGATTTAAGTTATTTTTGTTAAGCGACTTTAGAATATCACTTAAAACCATGAGTTTTGAGTTTTGATTTTTAACTAAGAAACTCTACCGAAACACCCGAAAATCACCTGAAAATTTAGAAATTCTATAACTTAAAATATTTTCAGTAATAGTGGATTTCATAGTATTTTACAAAATATTAAGTTTAATAACAATGATTTTTAAATGAATTTTTTAAAATTCTTATTTAAATAACAAAAAAAATTATCATTTTGATGCAAATCAACTAAAAGTCTCCGTTGAATATACCTCCAAAATGTAACCAATCAAAGAGTGCAAAATGTTAGTGGAGTACCTCAGATAATTTTTGGAGTACCTTCCCACAAAATCGATTAACACATTTTGTTCTCAATTTTGTCTTTCTCTTTCTTACTTTTTGGCAATTTTAATATTTCTTTTTTTAGTCTCCACTTCACTTGAATTACAAGCCCGCATTACCAAATTTTAATATTTCTTAATAGATAAAATATCTAGTCAGATACATTTTTTTTTCCCGTCAACAGATTTTATTGCTAGCAAATTTGTGAGCAACACAAACCAACAGAAACCAACGGATACAAGACCTTTCCGTGGTTAGCTTAACCGGCAGAACATAGAGATATCTCCGGGAACTAGAACCCACAACGGGGTAACATACAAGATTAAGAAATATTACAACCTTAAGACAAGTGACTAATCTTCCTCACTACTAGTATAGGTCTTACAAAAACAGGAAATCTGTCCGATAAAGTATCAATGGCATCTGCTTAGTGGGAATGCCCTCGGCCAGACCACCACTAAACCTCCTTCCCCTAGAACTCTGAGGAAACACCTCAAGGACCCAGTAACAGAATCTTCATAATCCGGCAAGTAAAAAACCTTGCTAACACTCCCGGAAACGGTTTGAACAACGACGAACATTGAACGCCTAGGTATGAAGCGACAAAACCAACAGATTTCCGCACGATCTGCACAAACAATTAGGGGCGAGGCCCATCTAATCCGGAAGCCAAGAACAGGCTGAGGACAGCAGAAGCCGTGAACAGCAAAATAGGGGATAAGATGGAAGCCAAAGCAAACTCAAAGAGGACAAACATCACCTGCAAAAGAAAACCAAGCCAGCAGCAAAGGAGACCCGCAAAAACAGAATGACAAACAGATCTAGACGAGAGCTTCAGGACAAAGCTATTGTAGCTAAAGCTACACCATCAATCCACAGATCCGGAACTTTTGAAACCAAACTCCAATCTAATTCTGAAAGCCAAAAACGAATTGGCAAGGGCGAATCTCCTCCCAAAACGAAGGTAAGCCACACACCATAAACAACACACACAAACAAAGTACACGGGAAGAGATTTCGAAGGACAACGACACCCGTAACTGCTCTTCTCTACAGCGTCGAGTCTCCAGAACAAGTAGATTCACCGAAGATTCACACACCCTCATGAGTGAGTAACGAAACCAACAGCAACCTCTGACCAGAGACACAGACAAGACGGTAGCAGAGCATAGACGGAGGCCGAGCAAAGGAGAGACGAGATGACTGGAAAAGGAAGCCTCCGACGCCGTTATGCACGCTCACGCGCTGTCCGGTCATCGGAGCATATCAGATCTACATGATGAGAGGTTTATCTAGTCAGATACCTTATGTGGGAAAAATGATCATCTAATTCATCAAATATTTAAAATTATCATTTTAAATCCTCAACTCCTGGATATTCAAAATAAAATCCTAATGTTTGTGTTGAATTCACAACATTAATCTTGAAAAAGTCAAGGTTAGACAATAACAAAGAAAACGTTAAATTAAACAGCTAATCTGTTTCTATTTTGTTTTTATCATTTTCTTCCCTAAATCAAAACCCAAAGTTCTAAATCCCTAAAAGCACCATCTTCTTCATATCAAAACTCTGAATTTTATATTCCTAAAGTAAAGTCTCTACCGGCTTTAAAACTCTAAAGAAAAGATTCATTTTTAAAGTTTAGCTTCTTTAATTATTTTTTTTTGTAACTTTTTTAGTCGTCTTCATAGTATTGCTAATATTGATAGATGCAAGTTAATGAATACAGATAATATAATATAATAGCTTCTTTAATTATTGACTGAAAGAATCTATGATAATGTTTGGTAATTGGGTTTGATCATATCAATTGTTACGGAAATAAAACTAAAACATGCTACGGAGGCTCGTCCACGAGATACTTCTCGATGTTCTCTTTTTAGCAGGAACGAATCTGAAAATTTAGGGGGGGAGGAGGTTTGAAATATTTTTAAAGAACTTTAATATTTTTTTTTTCAAAATTTGGGACCGATACTGCATAAAAAAATCCCAAAATTTTTAGAGACCAAGACCAATTTTTCACTTACCTATGCCTAGATCCGGCCCTGGTTTTTAGCGATATACAAAATGTTTCAAGATTTTCTCATCACAATACTAAGAGCTCTATGATTTTCAAAGATAACAACAGAGAAAAATGTTCCGTTTAATTATCACATAAACCATGAAGGCCGTGAGGAGTATATCCTCGTTTTCCTTTTTAGCACCACTAAAGTAAGCTCTAACCTTTGGGTTTTGATTTAAAGAATATGTTTTTAGGGATAAAACTTTCTTTGGGAATTTAGAACTCTGACTTTTGATTTAGGGGAAGACGATGATAAGAAACAAAATAGAACGAGATTAGATGTTTAATCTAACGTTTTCTTGGTTATTGTCTAACGTTGAACTTTTAAAAAATTAAGAGGGATGTATTCAACTACGTATTTAAAGTGATTTATATTAATACGACAATTCTGTTGTTATTTAAACACAGATTTTTAAATAATATTTTAAAATTTTAAATTTAAATCTCATTGTTATAGATGAAATTTTAGATTTCTTTAATAAAAATTACACTTAATTCTTAGATTCTCGTGTAATCATCTAGAAACTCATTAAAAATAAAATTTCATCACATTTCAGATTCACTACACTCCTAATATTATGAAGTGAACACAAACATTATGATTTAAATTGCATACCCAAAAATTAAAGATTTAAACTGTTAATTTCAAATACCTGAAAAATTAAATATTCATTTTATCCCTGCTGGTGCCCTTAGTTTCGGTTCAAGATTTATCATAAAACAATAAATTATTATACAATAATCATACCTTCATCTGTCTCCAGTATTCGCCGGAGGAAAAAGCCACATCACGCCCTCCGTTCAAAAATATATCGACTGCTTTTGTTTTCGGGCGGTTTGCAAACTTTAAATCGTGTGTTTTCATGATGTCGTGAGCTACGTCAGCTGACGAAACTACAAGTATAGGGACTCGACCAAAATGAAGGAGCATGAGCGGTCCATAGCGGAGGCTGAGGTGACGAAGTGAACGGTGAGGATGGAGGCTGAGCTGGTGGAGGTTTCCGATCACGGGGAGTCGCGGCGGAGACGGTGGTAGGTTACGGTTAGTGGTGGTAGCTGGTTTGAGAATTTGTTTTAGAAAGAGAAATGCTAAGATAGTTGCGAAGCATAGAGAGATTGTTATCATTTCCATTCTTTGCTGTCAGAATGAAATACTCTTTCTTTTTTTCTCTGTGCACATCAAATACTCTCATATAGCAACTTATATGGAGACTTCCCCCTACTTGTTATTATAGTTTATTAGCAGCATTATTGGTCAGGGGTCTCAAAGACTATATACTCATATAATACTAACATAATATAATTATATAGTTAATATTAAATATAAAAAAAATTCACAAGAAGACACAGGGTTTTTGAAATTCTTCCCTTTTCATCATTTTCTCTTTTAAGAAAAATATAAATAATTTATTAATGAACCCAAACCAGACAACTGATTTAGTGATTATGAAAACGAATAGAAGAAAACGAATATTAGAATAAAAGGCCCTAAAATAAATCTGTTTCCAACAAAAATTTATTAATAAATAAAATCATTAATTTACAAAAATTGGATTTCAAATTTATATATTTGAACTTTTATGTAACAAAAAGAGAAATAATTGATTTTTACAATATACATAGAAATTAAATTTTGCAAATACAATTTTTGTTGTTTTATTCAATTATTTAGTGTATATAAATAAAAATCTTAAATATAAATGAATTAACGGTGGATGTTATAATAAATGAATTATTTAGTGTATATAATAATTTTTGTTGTTTTGTTGTTTTTATTGCAATGAAATGTATTATTTATTTTAGCAAGTGTTATTGGTTTATATATTTTGATTGATTTAAAAAGTCATGTAGTATTTATAAATCCAAGTAAAACATACAGATTTAAAATTTTCTCGGATTAATATTTACAAATTCGGAAGTTTCTCTCGGATTTGAGTTTTTGTATTTTTAACAAAGAAATCCATACAAATCCATTCAAATTTATTATGAAATCAAATATATAAATCCATACAAATTCATTCAAAGAGAAAAATGAGCATTTAACAAATGAAACCTATATGGAGAGGTCTGTATGAAATGAAAGAATATAACCTAGAAGTCCTATCAATGCGAATAGACTTCAAGCCCACGTCTCAGTAGTCCTTGAAGCCTGTGATCCCCTCTGTACTTTAAGGAGACTATTTGATCTCTGATTGACTTGTCAATGGTACCAATCAGAGTGGAAAATCTATCTTAAAAACTAATCAAATATTGAAAGAATGATGAGGAATAGATTGTGTGAATCAAATCAGTCGATACCAGTGGACCTTCTGATTTTTCACCTGAATGTGTTCCCTGGTGGATGCAGCAGAAAAATGATCTTTATATTCATTATCATCATGTTTCTAGAGTACTCTGTCCGGATCTGAATTTGTTTGTGGAACCTGAGTTTCCTTTATTATCTCATAAAAATTAATGTTGTAGACTTTCCTTCCCCGGTGTCAAATGGTTCCATGTCATATCCGATGCTGCCTCAGATATTGTGGCATTACGAGGGATCCCAAGATAACGCAAATCAATTTCCCCAGTGATATCGATCATCTTTCCCATTTCTAACCAAATGTCAGGAAACTGTATGCCAATTATCAATCATTACATAATCACATACATAAAGAATATTAATATAATCCTAATGTATTTTTAACAAAACGATTTATACTGTTAACATATATTAACACTAGGTGTTTTCCTGCACCATGTGCAGTAAAAGAATTTTAAAATATTTTTTAAAAGATAAATATAAATTATATTTATTTTTTATTAATATTATAAATTTTCTTTTTTTTTATCAATATTTTAATATAAATTTGATTTAACTAAACATTAAAATTAAGATAAAACCAATTTTGTTTATTTTAAGTTATATTTAAGAATGTGCATGTATATACTTAAAATTATAATCTTAGGTAGATTTTTCTATCTATTTATTTTAATTAAATATATTAAATAAATATGTAAAATTTCAGAATTGTCAAAAATTAAAATTAAACAATATTTATCAAATCTGTAAATATATATAAGAAACTAATGATTTTAAGATTTAATTTGATTTTATGATTTAATTTTATAATTTTCTAAAAATATGTATATATTTTTGAAATATTTTTAAATTAAATGATATTTCAAAATTTGAAATACCATAATTGAATATATTTATTTTAATGATGATTTATGCGTTATTTCCATATTTTAAAAAAGTTCAAAAATATAAATCGATAATAAATATAATATATGAGTTATTACCATATTTTAAAATTTTTATCAAAAATATAAATTAACATTAAATATAATTGTCCATGTCATATTAATCTATAAGTCATGTCATCAATTTTAGTAGCTATGTCATAATTATTAATCCAGGTGTTTTCATGCACCATGTGTAGTGATAAATTTTTTAAAAGTTAAATTTTATATTTTTAAAATGTGATTTATTAATATTATATATTTTATTATTTTGACTAATAATTAATATACATATCATTAATTAAGCATAAAATTAAGAGAAAATATTTTTTTTTATTTTAAATTATATTTAAGAATATATATGTATATATATAAAGTTAAAATCTTAGATAAAAAATTATTTATTTCATTTGGTTAAATTATTAAATCAACTTGTACAAAATTACTAAAAATCATATAAAATTGTATAGTTATCAAAATTTAAAACTAAATAATATTTATATAATTTGTAGATATCTAAAAGAAACTAATGATATTACGATTTATTTTTTTATTAATTCAGAAAATTTAGAAAATTTTAGATAATAAAATTTTTATAATTATAAAAATAAATTATATAATATTTCGAAATTCAAAATATCATATTTGAATATATTTATTTTAGTGATGATTTATGAATTATTACCATATTCCACAAAGTTTACCAAAAATATAAATCAATATTAAATATAATATATGAGTTATTGCCATATTCTAAAAAGATTTCCAAAAAAATATATCAGTATTAAATGTAATTGTCCATGTCATATTTAACCATATGACATGTCATCAATCTTAATAGCCACGTAATATTTTTTTTGTGAAAACGATTGTAGAGAAGACATGTGGCAAATCACTTCTCAAATATAGACTAGGGGATGTGTATGCAGTTAACATTATACTCATATTGTTATTGTCAAAATAGTGAATCAGACGTCAGAATTTGGTAATCTAGTTATGAAAACCGACCTGTTACAAATAGGAAACCAAGCTGTTACAAATACGAAACCAACCCATTCCAATTTAACTAATCTGATCAATGTAGGAGCGCGAGAATCCTGATTGAAAATTACGAAACAAAAGGTATGTAGACGATAATATAAATACTTACAACATTTAAAAAATCGTAAGGAAATAGACGAATTCACGGAGTCGAGATTTGATCTCTTTCCTTAACTCAATAAATTGCCCGTAATGTGTGACGGTTTCTAATGCAATTTTGAATCTCAGGATACAACTGTGATGAGACCATTTCGCAACACCCGAAACAGAATCTACGAACTCATTACTACGATATACTCTCAAGACACTTGAACTAAAAGAAAAAAAATCTAAAGAGTATTTTTTTTTCTAGTGAGAGAAAGTAGTTGTGAAAGAGATCAATGTATGATCTTGTGTGTAAATGAGGTGATAAATTTGTGAAGAGGTTATGGGGTATTTATAGTGAATAAAACTTGGTTACCAAGTTAGCTAAGCTTGGTTATCAAGTTGGCTAAACTTAGTGGCCAAGTTGCCTTAACTTGATTACCAAGTTGGTTTAACTTGGTTATCAAGTTGGCTAACTTGGGCACTAAGCTACTCTTAATTCTTTTTTTTTTAATTTTAAATATTCACAATTCAATTTACTCAGCCATTAGGCTTGCAAATGATTTCAATAATCCCTATAAACATTCACATAAAATCAATCTTTTACTCAGCCTATTGGGCTTGCAAAAGATTTTATATTCACACATCCAATTAACCACACAGCCCATTGGGCTTATGATTTAATTGGTCCAACAATCAAATCTAGTCGATATGTTTCAATTAATATGGATCAGTTCAATTGCTCTATAGGTCTATCTTCTATTTGAAAGGATTAGTTTTGAATACTGTACTGTCGGATTTTAATGTCCAATCTACTGTTTCAGCGACAAAAAGTATGATTCTGGTGTTAACTATATAACACATGTTGATACATTATCAAATTGACAATATAGCTGCATAGTTAGTGATATATTAGTATTATTTTAATGTGTGGTAGTCGTATCTATCTTATTAAAATAGAAACATTATAACTTCTTCTAGGTGGATTTTTAAATTGTACATCACATTATTATTCTTAATCTAACCTTTCATTTAAATATTTCCCTAAAGAGTTCAATATCAACCATCTATCATTTAATTCCACCTTAGATCTATGTCTTACATTATATACATATATTTAACAAAATATCTATTCTTTCGTTTAAGTATACTAACATTATCATATTTATATTATATCATTAGTACAAATATAACAATCCTTCTCTTTTATTATAGTCAAATGAATACAATAAATGTCTCCAATATAAATATTACACGAGTCTGAATTCTTAAAAATAAAAATATAAATAGACAGAAATAAAAATAAATATTACACATGTTATTAAAAATACAAATATTATAAGAGTAGGTTGACAAAAAAATATTAATATTACACGAATCCTTAGCCTGCCATTATATAATTTTGACTATCTTGATCGAGTTATCTCCTAAACCAATCGATTCAATTAACCAAATAACTTAAGAATATGTTTCTTCCCATCATCAAACTATAATTATCTTAAACACAAAACCTCTTTGAATTAAAAAAAACAATTATTTGGCATCAAATACTGATGAATCTTTAAATTTTAAATAGCTTGATACAAAACTTTTGAAACTCAATACTAAAGATATCAGAATATATTTTCTTTCATACTAAAATAATCAAGGTTTGCTTTGAATATACACTAAATAGAATATACTAATCGTATACTATTATTTCAATAACAGAAACATCAATTTATACTTTAAAAATCGGTTGCAGGAAAACCTCTTCACCAAGTTGAGTCTACTAGGCCTAAAATCTCGGTTACAATCAAATATTCACAATCAAATTGCCAGATTTGATAAATCATGAATATGGAAAATCCCATTTTCCAAATTTATTCTACTATACCTAAAATTTCGGTGTCATGATATTTTGTATTTATTATATGTAATTTAATAGATTAGAGAATATTCATTTCCTCCCACTAAAATGTGTGTATAAGTATTTGCATTCGCATTCATCATTCATTGGACAATCACAAAACATTTAGAAAAAACTCTTAAAAAGCACAATGTCAAAATCAAATAGTATTGGTTAATATTATATTAGTATTTTTTTCACCGCACAGTTATATCTCTTATATACCAACGAAAAAAATTATTAATACAAAAAACAATTTTAACATTGTTCTTAAACAACATGTTTTGGACAAACTCAAAATTATATAAAACCACGTTATGTAAAAAGGACAAACTCCAAATTGTATTAACTATTATAAAATATTTTTTTTATGTTAAAACAAAAATAAAACCCGCGCGATCGCGCGGGTCATGATCTAGTACTAGTTTATAATTGGTGCATTTTTTGGTAGCAGTTTTCCATTATAAAATTTAATTTATTTTTAAAATATACGAAATTTGATGATCTTGAATCTCTTAATTAACCAAAAATGTGCGGCCAACCAAACCGAAAAATGGCATTCAAGATAAATTTATAAAAAGAAGAAAAACAAAAACTGGGACATCAGACACCGACCAGATTAACAAGAGCACACCATTACCAAATGATCCATGAGAAAAACTAATAATACCCATCTTAGTGGAAAATACAGTTTTTATTTGATAGGGAAAAAGTCAGTCTAGTGGCTACTCTTGGCCGAGACATTGAATCTCGTTGCATCCTATAGAGTAGATGAAGCCAAAGATGGGAAGACAAATAATGGGAACTTGCGGCCAACTTCGATACCAGTCGTTTCAGCTAGATAGTAATGATCATCATCTCCATTGGGTCTAATCTCGACTTTCCAGTTAAACCTGTTCACAAGGTTGGCCAATGTCACCTCTATTAAAGCCATAGCAAATCCTATTCCAGGACATAGCCTTCTTCCCGATCCAAATGGAATATACTTGAAATCTTGTCCTGAAAAATCCAAAGGTAGATCCAAATGTCTCTCTGGCTTAAACTCTTCTGCATCTGGCCCCCATGTTGTGGTGTCTCGATGGATCGCCCACGCATTAATGATTACCTGCTCAACAATGCACGTATTTAATTATTATTTAGTATTTATATAATATTCTTAATAATTAACTGATGGTTTCTTTGTTTCGCCGTTTAGATGTTTACTTGTGTGCCAGCGGCAATGTCATATCCTTTCAGTTTGACATCTTCACTGAGTTGTCTAGGAGCTAACAATGGGCCAGGAGGATGTAGTCGAAGAACTTCTTTAATCACAGCCTTTAGGTATCTCATACTCTCTACTTGTTCTTCCAATACATAGAACTCATGTCTCGAACATGTTCGGATCTCGTCTTGGAGTTTTTTCATACACTCTGGATGTCTTATAAGAAGCATCATTGCCCAATCGAGAGTCGTGTAAGATGTTGCCATTCCTGCTAAGAAAATATCCTATAAAACACATGTTTAGTATCGTAGTTCAAATTAACATTATGGGTGTAACTGGATTTACATTTTTCTGAATGGAATTACACGGAATGACCTATTCCTTAGGATTCCAAAAAAAACTACATTTTTGGAATGCAAAATAAATCTCATTCCAAAAATTTGTGTGGAATAAATGGAATCAAAGGGAATGTAGTTATAGTTCATTCAAATTATTTAAGAAATGTTTTTAATTAAGTTTAGATATATGTAACTCATTTATTGTAAAAAAAATAGATATGCTAAGATTCTTGAAGTTTTTTTTTCTTGTTACGATTTGTAACTAATCAAACAAAATAAAAGCAAAAACTTCTTTTTTTTCTTTTTTTTTGTCACAAAAATAATAGCAACAACTTATTTCTTATTAAACACTCTTATGTATCAAAACAAAAAATCAAAATTGTTTTATTTTTTAAATAAATATGTTTAGTATTAAACTGAGTTAAAATAAATACTTTTGTTTCCTTTTAACATTATTTATTAATTTTCATGCAATCTATTTGAGTGCCATACACGTTTATTGCCATATTTTAACATATTCTTAATAGTTTAATTTAAATTTAAATCACTTTCATTCCATTCCATTCAATTCCTCTAAAAAGTTACCATTTATGTTACAAAAATATTTCTCTGCAATTATCCATTCCATTTATTTTATTCCATAACTTCCATCATTCCATTAGTTGATATTCCATTTTCTTTAATTCCTTTCATTCATAATATTCCAAACCTCGAATACCAGTTACAGCCTATGCCTTGTTATAGATTTTTATTAATTACTTAGATATTTCTATTTTAGGAAATGCGCTGTTTTAAAAGTAAAGGATGGTTTATCTTACTTACCAACATGATGAGGTTGATGTCGCTTCTAGCGAGCTCGAATCCACTTGTCTTCTCTCTTTGAATTTGTAACAGCATGTCAACAAAATCAAATGTTTCTTTCTTCTCACCTTCATCTACATGTTCTTGGACTACTCCGTCAAGAAATTCCCTAAACGTTTTGCTTACTTCTTCCATTTTACGATCCAGACCGCGGATTTTATCTACCCAGGCCAAACCTCTGATGTAATCCCCAACGGGAAACGCGCCTAGAAGCTCCATGATTGTTCTCAACAAGTTTCCAAACTCGCTAGTGTTTTCCTCTAGGATATATTTTCTTCCCATGGCAATTCTACATATCACATTGTTTGTCAAATTCAGGAGAGACTCACTCAGATTTACCGGCAAAGAAGAAGAACTAGCTTTCTTAAGCTTCTCCATCATTGTAACTATCTCTTCCTCCCTTATATTCTCAAAGGACCTAACCATTTTCTTGCTGAGGAGATGAACACTGCACAAGCTCTTCACCCAAATGCAATTTTTTTCCAAAAGAGAAGTTTGATTATTTATAATAAAAGGTCTTAATTAAAACAGAAAGAGGAAGAGTTAACAACATATCACAATCATATAATCATCCCTATAATCAATTATATAACTCTTACTCACCTAACTCGTTGTTTAATATTTAATGTCAGTACAGTTGGTACACAGTTGGTACACAGAATTAGCTGGCAAAAAGTAAATGGGTTTTCAGATTAATAAGTTTACCTTCATCTGTCTCCAGTATTCGCCGTAGGAGGAAAACGCCACATCACGCCCTCCGTTCAAAAATATATCGACTGCTTTTGTTTTCGGGCGGTTTGCAAACTTCAGGTCGTGTGTTTTCATGACGTCGTGAGCTATGTCAGCTGACGAAACTACAAGGATAGGGACTCGACCAAAATGAAGGAGCATGAGCGGTCCATAACGGATGCTGAGATGACGGAGTGAACGGTGAGGATGGAGGCTGAGCTGGTGGATGTTTCCGATCACGGGGAGACGCGGCGGAGACGGTGGTAGGTTACGGTTAGTGGTGGTAGCTGGTTTGAGAATTTGTTTTAGAAAGAGAAATGCTAAGATAGTTGCGAAGCATAGAGAGATTGTTATCATTTCCATTCTTTGCTGTCAGAATGAAATACTCTTTCTTTTTTTTCTCTGTGCACATCAAATACTCTCATATAGCAACTTATATGGAGACTTTCCCCTACTTGTTATTATAGTTTATTAGCAGCATTATTGGTCAGGGGTCTCAAAGACTATATACTCATATAATACTAACATAATATAATTATATAGTTAATATTAAATATAAAAAAAATTCACAAGAAGACACAGGGTTTTTGAAATTCTTCCCTTTTCTTCATTATCATTTTTATTTTTAAATAAAATAGTTTATCAATCAATCCAGACAAGACAATTGGTTTAGTGATAACGAAAAGAACCTAAAACCATGATTAACCTCAGTTTTTTAACTGAAGTTTTTAGTTGCGGATAAAAGACGGTTTTAAGTTTCTTAGATTTTAATGAAAAAATGTAAAAACTATTTTTTAAATAAGAAATATAAAAACTATCTCTTATCTAAAAATATAAAAAATGTAAATTATAAACTAAGAACTCCGACCAAGAGATCAGGGTTAAACATACCTAATACAATAAAAATTAGAATAAATCTGTTTCTAGCAAAACTTTAATAAACCGTAGTTTTCATAATTCCGTCTCTGCCGAGCTCACTAGAGCTCTGATCACTGCTATCAATAGTGAGCATCTCAAGTTTTTATTTTGACCATTTGCAATGGAGAGAGAATGTCTACGAAAAAAAGATCTAGAAAGAAGAAAAAAACATTTTTCTAATTTTAATGCTGAGCAATTCAATAAAATATACTCCCTCCGTTTCATAATAAGTGTTGTTGTAGAGATTTTTTTCGTTGCAAAATAAGTGTCGTTTTCGAATTTCAATGCAGAATTTATTAATTTTATTTTGTATTTTATTTTTCTATTGGTTGAGATACATGGGTAATGATGTTTTTGTATGGAAAATATGCAAAATTTAATGATTTCTTAATCCGTGTGCACAGCTCTAAAATGACACTTATTCAGAAACAGAGTAGTATATAATAAATCTAATTTATTAAAACAGAAGTACATTTAATATTTATCTCTTAGTTTTGCACAAAAATTACAACTCAATGCCACTGTACTTAACTTCCCTTTAATCACGTTGGTTTTGAAATGTTACTAAACCAGCGAAACTATAATGACTTTCCAAAATCCTAATTGTGTACGTACTAAACCAAAAATAATTGTCTGCAAAATTAATTCTTCTTTCCAAAATTCAATTCACTATTTTTATACCAATTGTGTACGTGTGTCAGAACCAATTATTTCTCTCTTTAATATTGTCTGCTGAAATCCAATACAAGCATTCAATAATGAATGGTTTCTCATCTAAGTATTTTTTTGCTAAATATTCTCATCTAAATCTAAGTATTGTTCTAATGGATACCGAGAAATCATACACATGTTTTTGTTTATTTTTGTTACATTTATGTGTTTCTTTGCTGTTCTTACGCACCATTTTTGATAAATAATAAATGGTTTGAATAATATTCAAAGTATATTTAAAATACTGAATTTTAGTTGTTATAGAAAGATTAGATTTTTGGTCCACCAAATCTTAAATAATAATTTCGTCAGGGAAGTAAAATCATAACATTCCTAAATCCTTACCTATTTTAAAGCAATCATTATAACTAAAACGATAGCAATCTTATGAACACGATAGTGCCTTTTAAAACCTTGCAAATCACGTTTGATTTAACAAAGTAAACTACTACACAGTGAAACATCTATAAATTAATAATGTTGAAAATACATTAAAACTATAAATTTTTATTAATTTATAGAGATTATTAATCTATCGATATACTAATTGAATTAAAACCTCAGTTTGGGACTATAAAATTATATTAATTTATAGAAATTTTTAGTGTATATTAATTTATCGAATATTAATTTAAAGAGATTATATTGTACTGTTACAATAATCAGATTCTATCAATACAAGCATTCATTAAATGGTGCGTAATTACTATTTTATCAATTACATTGTCCAAGAGTGAAAGATGGGAGCTAATTTTAGACAATAATATATGACTTCAAAGAGTTAACAGAAATGCTGTCTTCTTAATTAAAAAATCAATCTGTTTTCTTCTTTTTTTTGTTATCACGATATTTTTTTCGGACAACAAAACATTAACAGAAACCTAATGGACTGATAGTTGAGTTTTCTATTAATATGGCCCAAATTACAATTTTTAATTTTATTTTGTATGATTGTTATAAATTTTACAATAAAAATTAATGATAATTATCTATAGTTTTTGATCAAACAAAGAAAATTAACTATATATAATTAAATGTTTAGAGGTATTTTCATACATTTAGTAACAACACACTTGTATAATATAGATTTGTAATACCAATTTAATAATACTGTACATTTTTATTAAATAAAATATAATTTATAATTTAATTAGATAACTATGTAGTGTTAATTTTGGTTTAAATTTTTAAATGTAATCTAATTTTTTTGATATATAAATTATTGATATCTTATAACTACAGATCTAACATATCCAAAAAAATATTTCACACAAAACAGTACCAAAATATCTATTTAACCAATAAACTAAAATAATATAATTGAAACAATTATTTTATTTGTTTTTAAATGTTTATTTATCGTTGAAACACATACTCGTGCGGACGCACGGGTCAAAACTCTAGTATACCATTAATATTATTTAATGGAGATACTAGCAATGAGTAGTTTTATTTAAATTATTTTAATGAAATTGCAAACAAAATGCTAAGATATTTTGTCCCAAGAAAACTTATGATTTATTGTAGAACACGTGTTACACAGATGATAATAGTGTACATGTATATATAATAAAACTCAATTAGTTTAAAAATGTTAAAATATTTATTAATATCTAAATAATTAATTAACAAGATTGAATTTTTAATTTATAAATTTGATTTTTTATGTAGAAACAAGAGAAACAATTTATTTTTAAAACACATATATAATTTTTTTTTTTACAAATTACTTTTTTATTCAATTATTTAGTGTATAAAAATATGCATGTAAATATAGACGAATCCAGTACACCTAGTTTAATTCTAATTGATTGGTAGAATTATCAAATGTTGCCTTCTAACTTTTTAGACTTCATCTATATATTTGATAGAAAAAGACTTTATCTATATATTTAGGCAATATGATTGTATTTAAAAGTTGTTTCCAATATATTCTAAAAACTTTATTTTGAAATCAGTCCTTAAGTCCAAAAACTCTTTCACCGTGTGTACATGTGTTTTATATTGGCGAACATAATTTTTTTTTTTTGGACAACAAGTGAACAGACAAAATACATAATCCGTCAAGACTATAGATTTAAATCATTCTAATTTATCTCTATTTTTTTCTTTATATTTTTTATTAGAATTAAAAAATATTATAATAATGAATTTACTTTAATGTATATCTTTATAATATAATGGAGTTTTTTTCTGAAAAAATATATAGAAAATTGTTATTTACGTCTCTAAATACAGAGATAAAAAATAGACTTTTTCTATATTTTTATGAAATTAGAAAAAAACTATATTATAGAATCGTAATATTTAACCAAATTAATTTCTATAATTGAGATCTTTGTTTTCGAGGAACAATTAATGTACATTGGAGATGCTCTAAATAAGTCGTATAATTTCTATAAATAATACTTTGGTACCATATAAGATCTGGAACTTTTTTTATTATTTATGTTAATCTTTACCATGTTTTTCTTTTTCTATTTGTACAAAAACCATAGTCAGATAGGATAATGGTTATGTACAGAACCTCGTAAACATAATATAGTAACTTTTTTTTTTTTTGTAACTTGGCTTTCTGTATAGTAACTTATATCTCCTTATTGGTGAATGTTTTGGTGTGACAGGCTTGGGGAACTTCACACATCTAAGGGACATGTTGAATTAGTCTCAAAGCTAAAGGGCTTGGATATTGATACATCAGGACATCACTACACTCTGTAGTTAGCCATAACTGTAGAGTGAAGAGAACTTTGTGCATTGCCATAACTCTTCCAAAAACTCTTTTTTTCTCTATTGTTAGTCACTGTTCCTAATCTTCTAATACATCTTGGTGTTTTTTCACTTTGACTACTCCCTTTTTAATGTCCTAATTAATGTGAGCATGTTACTCTCTCGTTTCTATTTTACGTTTGTTTAATAAAATTTCATATGACTTCAAGAATGAAGACATGTGTGAAGGACTAAAAAATTAGATGACAAAATATCTAAGAATTATAAATATAATATGTAAATATAAAGATCAAAATACAAAGAAAAAGATGAAACTTCAAATTTGAAATTTTGAGTAGTGAAACTTCAAATATAGAGTGTAACTACTCAAAACTTCAAAAATTTTGAAATTTTCTTTAGAGAACAAAAATTTTATATTTGAAGTTATAGAACATTTTTTGAGATGTTATTGCTTCTTACTCTTTGTAATGTGATGGGAAACTCTATTATGACATTATTCCTGAAGTGACATTTACTAAGCTTTATTTTACTGGTGCTGTGGACCTGTTGTATCACAGTAAAAAGAACAATGCTTTGAATGGATAATGCAGATCAAAAAATGCAGATCAAACAGAAATGCAGATCAAGCAGAACAAATGCAGATCAAGCAGAACAAATGCAGATCAAGTTAAATCGATAATTTATTGTATTTAAAATAAATATTGAAATTATTTTAATGAAAAATAAATATTTAAACAAAACGCAACTTATTATATATAATTAATAAATATCATGTTGACAAAAATAACAATAAATATCATCATTCTAATAAATATAATGAAATT
Source organism: Raphanus sativus (assembly GCF_000801105.2). Lineage (NCBI taxonomy): Eukaryota > Viridiplantae > Streptophyta > Magnoliopsida > Brassicales > Brassicaceae > Raphanus > Raphanus sativus. The sequence continues at coordinate 29,496,107 of NC_079512.1, read as the reverse complement.
TAAAATTATATGAATTTTTTACGAATGCAGATCCGTATATCTGAAAAATATTGTTGGATCCGTTCATTTAGTTTATAAATTAAATATTTGGCTTTCGGATATCCGTCTAGATATCGTACTATCCACAATATCTGGATCCATTCGTAAAAATCTTTTTTTTGTTTAAAATAATAAAATTCTAAAGATATAACATAAATTAAATATTTATACAAGATTTATAAATATATACATGTATATATTATTAAAAGATTAAAATATAAGCTTTTAAAACTAATTTTATGTTAAATATTAATATATCAGATATAATTATTAATAAAATTAAAATTTTAATATACTTTTAAAATATGGATCCAGATATCCAAACTAAAATCAAGATATTCGGATCCGGATACGATTTTGACGGATCTGAGATTTTATTATCCGGATCCGGACTCCCCGTATATTCTATCATGACATTGATATCCGTACGAAGTCCGGATCAGGATAGTAAAATCTCGGATCCGTTAAAATCAAATTCAAATCCAAATATCTTGATTTTAGTCTGAATATTTGGATCTATATTTTTAACCAAATATAAGACATATGTATATATATATATATAAAAGAACAAAAACATATATTTACTATTACATTGTCTAAAAATATTAATTGGCTATAAAATATTATAATGTATAAATATATGTAAATATTAGATGATTATTAGTTACAGGATGAATTTAATAAACTAATTTACATAAAATAAGAATTAATTAACTAGAACATAAAAATCATGTATGTGTAATAATATATTTGTAGATAATTAGTATTTTTCTGCTAGTATTATTGAAATAAAACATTTAGTGTTTTAAGATAATAAAATTTTCATAATTCACTGAAAAAATTGTCTTGTTTTTCCAATTTTTAATACATGCTGATATATGAGAAACCTGAAAAATATTAGAAACAGTTAATCACAAGATAAAAATATTATTTGAACATATTTAAAAAATGGAATAATTATTATATATAAAAACAAAAATTCTACAAAAAGCTTACTTGTTAGGAAGATTTTTTAACTTATGAAAGAGTTTTTAATTTGTAGAAAAAGTTGTACTATTAAAGAAAAAAAAGAAGCCCATTTATTGGCCCTCTGCCCATCGAAAGACACATTCCCCTTTTTATTTGCAGGACAACCTAAATTACACATAAAAAAGTTCTGCATGCAGTTCATATATATTTTATTAAACATTTTCATGATTGAATGGAAACTATTTGCAGTTCCTCCTGCATATCAATCTATCCTGTATTTCTCCTGCAATAGTTCTGTCTTACATTCAAACCCCAAGTTATATCATCAACATCGTCATGATCACAGAGTCTTGTTCCTAGAATTTTTGAAGAACGTGTAGAATTTTCAACAGGGGAAGATGATAGCTTGTGTTGAAAAAAATGTTTCTACACAATTGTTTTAGCAGAAAAGCCAAAGTCATGTCTACGTTATGTTTCACAGTGATATCTTTCATATTTATGTTGTTTTAGTCATTCATTCTTGTACATTTTGATAATTATTTCGACATCTTTAGATTTCATTTACTATTTGCATACATAAAATCTTTATCAGATGCTGGAATATTTTTTGGAGTTTTTTGAGTTGTTTGGAAGCATAGTTGTTCAGGTATAAGTCGTCTCTGGCACATCATAAAACATCAGACAAACCAGATGTCCACCGGCTTTATATGCTTCGATCACCAAATTTCCTTCATTCTCAAAACATTAATATTTTCCCCTGTATATCTTCACTAACCATTTCATACACATGCAGGGGAACTTATACGAAGATAGGCTTTAAACAGATATTTCGGCAGATAACAAACACATTTTGAAAGAAGGAGATATTTATGAATTTTGGAATTTCTGGTCATACCAAATTTTCGGAAACATAAATTGACCCAACACCCCATATTCCATTCAGTTCACCCAGCAAACCACAATGACAAAACTTGAGGATCTCATACTGAACATTTCTGTTCACAACTTCTCTCCTCAAAATTACAACCACCTCCTACATTTGGCTACTGCCAAGACCTACCTATCAGGTAAATAATTCATACCACTTACATTCTTATCTCCAGAATTAAAATATAACGAAGTAATCTGCGCATGATGCAAGACCTAAAATCACACAATCCAGAAACCAAATCAAAACTCATAATAGGCCTATTGCTAAACAGGTAATCTTAACCAAAAAATTAAAATTTTAAAATTAAATCAACACCTAATCATACATAGAATTCCATTTTAGGTCCACAATGGTTAAACTTATGCTGTGGGACAACCAAGCCGTAGATTTTAGGTTCCTACAAACCAAGAAAAATAAGAAATTTCAAGTTGTTATCGCCACAAGCATCATCCCAACACTATCTAAGGATAACTGATCTATAATTAATTTATTATAAATACAAGTACTAAACTGCAGAAACCTAAAATCTGCGGCAATTTTACTATAATTAATTTATTAAATTAATTTTAATTTATTATTAATTTCAAATTTACTACTGCAGGTATACTATAACTCGTTTCTTCACTAATTACAAAATTTTACTTTGACTCTTCAATCAAACACTTCAAAAGACAATAGCAAGTCAACCAAAAGATGAACTCAATGCAAACTTCACCTATTCATCGGAATTAAACCATCAAGGCAAATCATAGCCATAGAGAAAGAAAAAACTCTCTAAACCTTTTTATGGTTTTTTTATTCGTGTCCTAGCAACTTTTTATATTACATCTTGGGATCTAATTATACCACCCAACTCTATTCTCATCAATTAATTCACAAAGTGGAAAAAATCCGTGATACAACACATAATAAAATCTTAATTAAATTAAACAATAAAATTTGATTTTTTTTCCTAAATTATCATCTGAAAATTAAAATATCTAAAAATATTTTTCGCTCGTAGCGGACAAAGACTCTAATAAACGTAATAACTTATATTTTCTAATAATTTTTTTAAAGAAATAACATTTCTCTAAAGTGAAATCGTAAAATAGTATCTTTGAAATTTTCCTTCTTCAGTATAGAATCATTTATACAAAGTTTTGTACATTGTTGATCCGAACTATGAGTATGGTATTTTGAATACGTCTCCTCTTTTATCGAGTGGAACTTCTCTTATGTGATGTAACTCGTTGAATTGTGCTAGTGGGACACCACTCGAGGTAGACATAACGTTTTTTTTTAATTCAGATTTCATGAGGTCATAAAATCTTATTTTAAAAAAAAAATTACACAATGTAAGCGTAGTAAGTTCATGACTAAGAAGATTTTTTCAGCGTGATTATACGTATGTACCCTACAACATGGACAAGGTGCGTTTTTTTTTTTTTTTTTGAAACACTAAGGTCAACTACTACATTCAGACAAAGGGACAAGGTGCGTTATATTTCTATAATTTTGTAACATTAGAAGTTGTCCACACGCAAACTTGTGTATATTTTTGTCTTACTTTACATTTGCTAAAATAGTACAATACAAGAGTTTCTAAAAAATGGCTTCCTCACATTTGCAAAGAGCCATAGAGAACCCAACGCTTGAGCTCAAAGTTGTATCAGCCAGTGGCCTCAGCCATGTTGTTGCCACAGACAAGATGGACGTATACGCGGTCGTTTCAGTTAACGACGAAACAAGACAAGCGGCCAAAACACCCATCGACTACGATGGTGGTCCAAATCCGACGTGGAACCACACCGTGAAGTTTACCGTCAGCGAAGAAGCAGCCCGTGAAGGTCTATTAACACTCAAGGTCGAGTTATTTAGCTATTTGCTCGAGGGGAAGGATGACCTTTATTTAGGAGACGTCGACGTCTCGGTTCAGGAGCTTTTCGCCTCAAACCCGCTTCCACCGTTTGCAAACGGTAACGTCAATAAAATGAAGTCGTTGACTTTCCCTGTCAAAGTCACAGGAGGAAGTACCAACGCAAAGTTGAGCCTCTTGTACCGGATTAAACCAGTAGCGGTTATGGGTTCATATCCTCTGGCGCCTCAGCATCATTCTCCATCGATTGGTCGACCGGTTTATTCACACTCGGATCAAACCGCTACGACTAAACTGATCCTAGAGATTGTGATCAAATTCGCCAGAAACATCGAAGATGTCAACGCCTTTTTGGCTATGGACGTATATGCTTCTGTTGCAATCTGTAAGGATAGAGAAGTTAAGGATAGGATCAATACCCCTGTGGCTTTCTCCGCCAATACAAACCCTAAGTGGAATCAGATGATTAAGTTTTTAATCGATGAAAAAGTAGCTCAAGAAGGGCGTTCGATGCTCCTCGTGGAGTTGATGAGCCACAGACCTTTACTTGGTGACAAGGAAGTAGGATCTATCAGACTTCCGATTCAACAACTGTTAGTCTCAAATCCACCTTCATCATCAGCCAGTGATGATGCTAACGGTATGAAGTTGGAGACGCATGCTTTGACCGGTCCTTACGGGAAGAAAGGTGTCGTGACCTTCGCGTATAGGTTTCTTGCAGAACAAGTTAAAGTTTCAACGGTTCCAACACCATATACAACATCCCAACCATGTATTATGTATCTACCGGTTAAGTCTCGTTCATACGCTTCGTCTGATCCGATTCAGGTGACCTCTAGCTATGTTAATGTTCAACAAGGTGGAAATGGTGGGTGTAGCAACAGTTTAGTACCAATATATATGCCGCCACAATATCCATCACATGGATATCAACAACATTTATCATGGAAACAGCAACCTCGAGCGCAACCGCAGCCACCACCACAACATTCGGATCTTAAACCACTGTCTCAACAGCCACTCCCTCAGTCACTACCCGATACACAAGAAGCATAGATGTGTCGCATTCGTGCTCCATCTTTTTTTTTTTGCTATGACATTCGTGCTCCATTAAGGCATGAAAATAAAATGTTACTTATTTTTTAATGCATTGGACTACTTTCATCCTTCTGAATTTGTAAGAAGTAATCTCCTTGTATTTTCAGTTAATTTGTGTCGTTCCTCTTTTTTTTTTGAAAGAGTTGTTCCTCTTTTCATTAGCTTTTTCATTGGCTTGAAGTTTAATAAAATGCATTTTCCCAAGAAGTTTCCGTTACTTTTTCCAAATGTCTTAACATTTCCACTTTCATAATTTCAATTTTCTTAACCACTTTCATTTTTTAATTGATGTTCTAAGTTTGTTTTTAGCCACTTTCTTATTCTCTTTTTTGTTTGTTTGTGTGGAAGTGGTCTTGTGAGTAATGGTGGGAAACCAGACCACACAGACATCTTATTGCCTTTTGGAAATAGTCTATGTACAGAAATTGATCCAGCTATATATGAAATTTCAATTACTATAGAAATTTTATTACTTCCAAAGGGTATGTACGTATAATTTATAAAGATCTACTCTACAACAACATGGTTTTTGGTACTTATAAAAAAACATGGTTTTTGCTTTGTATAATATATATATATATTATCTTATCTTTCATATATAATATGGTAACTCAGAAAATGTCCACACGGTTGTGTATTTTTAAATACCATTGTCTTAGCTTGGAGACAAGATCATGTGGAGACTAGCTTTCCACCAAAATGTCTTCCCAACGGTTGCAAAGAACGACAGAGAACCCAACTCTTGAGGTTAAAGTCATATCAGCCTGTGATATCAGCTACATCGATTCGACAGCCAAGGTGGAGGTGTACGCCGTCGTTTCACTCAGAGACTACTATACTCAAAAGAAACAAGCAGCCAAAACACCCATTGACTACGATGGTGGTTCCAACCCGACGTGGAATCACACCATTAAGTTCTCCGTCAACGAGAAAGCTGCGTGTGAGGGTCTATTAACCATCAACGTCAAGTTATTTAGCTATTGGCTCGAAGGAGATAACGACCTTTAGTTGGGAGAAGTCAATTGTCTAACTGGTAACCGATTTGAGAATATAAGGAACGATCGGGGAATAAACAAAAAGAATGAACAAGAATAAATTAAAAGGAATAAATGCAGAGAAGAAATGAAATAAATTGTCCTTGTAAATGGTAACCTACAAAAGGAATGAATATTTTTAACTAAAGTAATTTAGAAACACATGACGTGATCTGCTTGTGTTTTTTGAACTTGACATGATATCTAACAAACACATACAAAATATGAAAATATTATGTTATTTTCCATCTTAATTCTTGTTATGATATAGAACCATCTTAAAAACATCCCCTAGGGTTTGTTTAGCAAACCTATCGGACTAACGTTAAATGCAAGAGGCTTCCGTTGCTAGAAAAGAAAAACGTGTTAACGTGTTGTAATTGTGTAACGTAATGTTCTTTGAAGACTTATCTCGTATAAGCTTTCTTTTCCTTTATACGTGACAATATTCTAATCCGTCTTTTCAAGGACGGATATGTATTTATTAATTTTTGTATTTAAATTTTGTATTTGATTTTTTAATAATTATATTTTTGTTTAATATTAATTTAGTTTGATAGAAGAATCCTTTAAATAAATGAAATTTATAGTTAAACATAGTATTTATCAATAGGTTATATTCATGTTTTAGTAGAATAAATATAACATAAAAGAAGTTATTTAAGATATATATATATATATATATATATATATATATATATATATAACTATTTGATTAAAAAAAGATATATAAATAACTGTAAAATTCTTTAATGGTTTAAATACTAAAGTTGCAACAACAAAGGAAAAGTAGTTGAGTGAAATGGATCTACTCCGTTACAAGTTAAGTAACTGCCATCCATTTTAGTTTATTTAGATTGAGTTATTCAATTATCTATATTATATGTAATCCAGTAGCATAAAGAAGTAATATTCCAGGATAGAGTGATGACAAATACTCCCTCCGTTTCGTAAAGATCCATATTCTAAAAAAAATAGTTTCAAAAATATATATTTTTTACTTTTTCAATATATTATTTAATAAAAAATTGTTAACTTCAAAAGAGTTAATAGTGTTTATTAGATTTTTATTGGTTAAAAGTATGAAAAATTGTTATTCACAAAACAATGCATTTACAATCAAATTTAATGTGATTTTTCTTAATATATGTGAAAAGTCTAGGATATGCATCTTTTTGAAACAGAAGAAATAAAGTAATAGCATAAAATTAGTTCAGTCAATAAAAAATATAGAATATTTTGTAATTGATTACAAATTTCAAGTACCATTAAATTTTGTTTAGAAAGATGAGAACATTGCTTATTTTAAATCAAAATAGAAAATTTTAAAAACCACTTAAAGTAATACAGACGGAGTAACACAATTTAACAAGATAGTAAAATAAAAATTTTAAAAATTAAATTTAAATATATAATTTCAATAGAAGCATAACTAATGTATAAGTTTTTTTTTGACAATAACTAATGTATAAGTTTATTTAAATATAAACAATATACTGTATATTTTGTTTTTGTTTTGTGACAAAAAGTTTGTTTTTGTTCACAAAAAGATTTTTTTTTGTTTTTGTTCACACTGAAGTTTATCTTTAACTTTTCTGAACAAATTAATATTATTTTTCATTTAACACTTAAAAATATATTTTCATTTACAGTATATATTTTCTATTCACCAAATAGAAATGCGTAATTCAACAACAGATAGTGGTGATACTTTTAGGAAAAAAAATTATGGGGGTACTGGTATATATTTATAGAAACAATAATTTCAATAACCCTAAGCGAATGGTCAGCTAAAAAAACTGATTTTGTTTATTGGGTAATTAATAGTTTTCTTTTGTCAAAATGTTTTCTTTCATCTATCATGATCCAACGCACGAAATCACTAGTCGGGGCCTAACTGTTTCAAACACAGCGGTTGCGGTTGCGGATGCGAGAGTTTACAGGTGTGGGTGGTTGCGGTTTCAAGTGTTACATGGCGTTTTGTATGACTGGCGTAACATTTAAAAATTGTTGCGTTTGCGAAATGTTTGTGACTGGTTGATTATGAGACATTACAGCGGTTTTATAATAAATTATCAATATACACATATTATAATATTATAAAATATAAAAACACATAATATTGTGATAAAATATAATAACTGTTAATATAATATGATTAATAATAATATTAAGTTTTTTTTTAATTTTTAAGTAGTTGAAAGTTATAGTTTTAATATATTTTTATGAAGATTTATATCAAAACTTTTAAAGAATATTTTGGATCTTTTTTATATATGTATATATCTTTATATGTGTATATATGTTTATATATGTATGTATATTAATTTTAAAAATTATGATGAATAGCTACTTTAAAGTTTTTATAAAAAAATACTATATTGTTTGTGAATTTAAATTAATATAAGTTGTGTATATATTTTTATTTATAATATTTTAAATTTTAAACTTTGAAGTTTAAAATATTTAGAAAAAAAAAGTTTAATATTTTTTTATCCAACCGTAACCGCCCACAACCGCAAACTCTAGCTGAAACCAGCTTTTGATTTTAAGAGATTCGAAGCGGTTTGAAGCGATTTATAACGGTTTGTATGATTGTTTTGAAATGCTGTTAACTGCTACCAACCACAAAAACTGCGTTTGCGGGTGGTAGCGGAAAAACCACTCAACCCCTTAATCTTAGGAGTTTTATAAGAAACTTTTTTTTAAAGAAGTTATAATATAATGAGTATATAAGTAGACTTTCTTTCCAGCTGGTTTCTAATCTTATAAGAATTTATAGTTGACATAATATTAGCCTGTATGTAAATAATACTATTTGTTGTTAATGCTGTATGTCTATATATAATATATGTACAAAACATTTCTGATGCTTTGTGTATATGTCAACGCATTACTTGGTAATTATCTTTGTCAGAACTCAGCATTTGCCAAATTTTCCAAGACAAGACTTGATTCTCTTCCCGAAAATGTCACCACCGGAGTTGCAAAGAGGCAGAGAGAATAATCCAACCTTGGAGCTCAAAATCATATCAGCCAATGATGTTAGCCATATCAATTCAACATACAAGATGGACGTGTACGCCGTTGTTTCAATCACCGGCGGCACTACTCAACAGAAACAAGCAGCCAAGACACCCATTGACTTTAACGGATGTTCCAATCCGACGTGGAACCACACCGTCAAGTTCTCCATCGACGAGGAAGCAGTCCAGTTTACCCTCACGGTCAAGTTGTTTAGCTACTGGCTAGAAGATGAAAACGACCTTTATTTGGGACAAGTTACCATCTCTGTTCAGGAGCTTCTTGCTTCAAATCCGGTTCAACCGTTAACTTTCCCTTTAAAAGTCTCTCGTACCGGTTTAACCCGGCAGCAACACTTGATGATATGTCTCCTTCGGCCCCGGACTACTCGCTTGCGTTTGGTCAACCCGTTCACCCAACTCCGGATCCAGCAAGTTCAGGTCAGCCCGTTTACCTAAATACGGATCCAGCAAGTTCAGGTCAGCCCGTTTACCTAAATCCGGATCCAGCGAGTTTAGGTCAGCCTGTCATGCTTTCCCCTCAGTTTCAAACCACTATGCGGAAACTGAAACTGATGCTTGTGATCAAATCCGCTAAAGACATAAGAAGTGTCAGCATAGGTAACGACATGAACGTATACGCTTCGGTTATGATCCGTGGGTAAGACACGAATTAAAGATACAGCTAATACCCCTGTCGCCTATTGCATCTACAGAAACCCGAAATGGGACCACGAAGTTGAGTTTTGTCTAGACGAGAAGTTAATTCAAGAGGGACGTTTGACCCTCATTGTGAAACTAATCGGCGTGAGAGCGTTACTTGGGGAAAAAGGCGTTGGTGAGGTCGTAGTCTCGTTGCAGGAGCTTTATGGATTAAACCCACCGTCTCCTATGCCATCTAACGGTGATGATGACGACGGCATGAGTTTGATGACCCGGGATGTGAAGGTTTCTTCAGGGAGAAAAGGAACATTGAGCTTCACATATAAGTTTCTTGCGGAGCAAGCTCCCCAACCGTTTTTTATGTATCCTATTCAAGGAACCTCGGGTTACACAGTTTTTCAACCCGGAGCAAATGCTGTACAAAGCAACGGTCAGTTACCAATTTATATGCCACCACAATATCATCAGTCGCAGCCTCAACCTCAGCCTCTCCACCAGCCACTAGTGCATACACAACCACATCAGTCACAAGGATACCAACAATATTCACCAACGCAGCCACATAAGCCGCAATCTCAAAACCAACCACTCTACCACCCACAATGCATACACAATCACTTTCATACCAGCAATACCGTCCGTCACAACAGCAAGTGCAGCCGCAACCACAGCTGCACCAGCTTCCACAAACGCAACAACCAACACAACCAGAGCCACAAACACAAAGCCAAAAACCGGCAATGAAGCCACAAGGAGGGAGTACTGCGGCGCTAGGACTAGGGGCGGCGTTTGTGGGAAGAGTAATAGGTGGGGCTTTAATGGGTGAAATGATGTCCGATGAAGTAACCATGTATGAGGCTTGATGCCTGATCGGCTTTATTTAAATTCCATTAGAGTTTTCTGAATTTTATTTTCATTGTTTTGTTTCGCTTGTTCAGTTTGGCAGGCTTCTGTGTTTTTGTTTCCTTCACTTCTTTACTTCCATGGGAATTTTATGATTTGACATGGTTCATGAGATAGTATATGTATTTCATTGGTTTGTAGACATTTCCCACCACCAGAAGTCTTCCCAAGATACATATGAATATATATCTTTTTTTACTAGAAAAAACTACAACACATAGCATTACCATATTATTTACAATGTTTCTTCTGTAACCACACAAATATTTATTATAATAAAATATACATTAAGCTAAAAAACTAAAACACTTGAACAAAAAAGCTAAAAAACTAGAACTACATATATGGTTTTTATGCACCATTTAACACTAAATCATCATTTTTTATATTTAAATGTAAATCCAAACATCACAATGTAATAAACATGTAAAATATGTAATCTAATAATTCTATATTATTATCTTCAAATCTAATATAAATATCATAAGTAATTTTTTTCAGATCTAATATTAATGTATGAAATTTATATATATTTTTATTTTATTTTAGTTATGTCTATTATATTCATTTAAAAATAATATATATAAAAATTATGTTTAGTTGTTTATGTCAAATGGTTACACATTTTATCTTAATATTATTAGTATATATTTAATATTTTTGGTTCGATTTAAAACCAAACTAAATTGAACTATTTAGATGATAAAATTTTGAACCAAATGATTTAGACATATATTTTGATTTGATTCGGATTGGTTTGTGTTCGGATCGGTTTGGTTCGTTCGGTTTGTTTTCACTTTGCCCTCTCCCTAAATATATCTGAAAGTAAGTTGACAATAAATGTATTTGTGTTGACTTAGTGATTAGGTTGGTCTGAAAGTATGTTGGAAATGAATATAGATTTGATATCAATGAGTCGTACCATTTGAGATATGAATATTTGAAGTTTGCTATTATGGATCCTTTGGTGAGTTAGTCTGTTGAATAATCCCACGTTAATAACTTTGTGAAGGATCGAATAAATGTAAGCATTAAATGTGCCTCGGACAAAATAGTGCTTGAGTAGCAGACTCTTGTAAATTATACTTTATAACCAAAAGGTTGTTAAATATTATAGGTGAAAAGGGCTACCCACCTCAGCATTGATAGAAAGATTACTGACTTAAAGTTATTTCTCTTTTAATATACAAGAGATTAGTAAAAATTTAATGGAGATTGCTCTACTTATGGTATTATTAATTATATTTATTACGATAATGACTATTACTTTCTTACAATATAAATTGTGTTGTTTGGAATAGAGAATGGTATTTCTTTTTTATACCAAGATGACCCAAACATTTAGGATGTTATTCATATACTAGGGATGGAGTGGCATCAAATATAATGGGCCTCTAGACCCAGGAAAGGAAGGGGCTAATAACAACACGATACGCTTAAGAAAATATGGGGTGTCTTGTCTATTTTAAAATAGCAGGTTATGAACGTTAAATTCTACGAAATAATAGGGGTACAACATGTAAATATCTGTGTAGCTTTAAATGAAAAGAAACGAAGAAAAAAAAGAAAAAAAGGCAAACAGAAAAATTAATTGTAAAATAAATAGATTAAAATCATTAAACCAAAGAAGAACCCTCCAAAAGAAACACAACACTTCTGGTTTGCGTCTTTGTCTTGCAATAAAAACACGGAGACGCAAAAGGGAAGTGGCGAACGTTTCGTAAAACCTTGTTTCGCCGCCTCCTCGGTTTTCGACTCGGGTTCCCAACTCGACTCAGTGATCGAAAATCGTTCCAAACGTCTCTGATCGTTGGTTCGGGTTTTTTAATAACGGGATTAAGCGATTAAATTACGCGTTTTTTGTTTGTTTGTTTGCAAACAATCAAAAACTCAGAACTTTGTGGTTGGAGATTGAAAAAAGTTGAGGGCTTTACGAGGATAATCTGACTGTTTATAATTTCAGTTTCTGTGTGTTGTGTGTGTGTGGCCGATGTTGGATTTTCGAGACGGTTTGTAGGCGGGCAGAGAGTTGAGTGTTTTGGTGGTTATTGAGAATGGGAGAAAGTTATGAACTTGAAGAAGGAGAATTTAAGTGTTCTGCTAATGTTGATCTTGACCTTGATCTCTCCTACATTGTGAGCCTTCATTCTCGTTTACTAGTTTTTTTTCCATTAAAAATAATGTTCCCTGTGTTAATTAATTATGTTATGTTGAATAGTTAAGATTCTTCTGAGTGCTGCCTCTTGATCGTATTATATTTATGTTGCTGCATTGTTGAAATAAAAGCCTTTGTTTTTTGGTTTGTTTGTGTTTTGAAGGACAAGAAGATACAGAATGTACTAGGCCACTTTCAAAAAAAATTTGAACTGGGATCCTTGGATATGTTCGGTAAGTAATATTATCAGTGGCTTTAGTGAGACTGTTGAGAGGTGGAGACTTAATTTGATAGAATGATATGACTGGTCAGGTCCAACAGTCTATAAATATGGATCATTTTTGCCCACTTACAAACGTCCTCCTGCGGTGGTGCCACCACCATGTCAAAGGAGTCCCATGGTGACTAGTGACGTTCAAAGATTTCCAAACAACTCACCGCTGAAGGTATATGAGAAAATTTGGATTTGAAAATATCTCCTTGAATTTGTGTTCTTATTATGGATTATCTTAGACCTTTTAGTGGATCAGTACTTGTTCTGATTGTTACTTTAGTATTATAAGTACTTTACATATGAGTTAGTAATAAATTGTTTTTCTTTTCTTGCGCAGAACGTTGTTCAGAAGTTTCAGTCACTACCTGCTACATCTTGTAAACCAACAAGTATTCAGGACTCCCATACCAATCAGTCTTCAGGATCCCTTTTGCCTCAAGCTCCTGGAAAGGTTACCACCATAAAGAAAGAAGATGCAAGAGCACCAGGCAATGATTCGACTGATCATAAGCCTATTAGAGTTCGAATCAAAATGGGTTCTAAAATCTTGTCTCAAAAGGTTACGATGGTTTGCAACGATCTTGGTCTCGATGATTCCCCAAATTCGCCGACCCGAAACAGCCATGATGATGGTAGCAGAATGCTCCCACATACATCTCTGGAGAAGACAAGTGAATCTCCCTCCCGTATTCTTCAGGTAGATTATATATGTCACATTCTTTTGTTCAAAACTATTTCTTTTTTGTGGATTAAGTGGTTTTGATTTTAATAAGATTTAACTTCATGAAACAGGAAATGACTGCCTTCCCTGTCCCAGAGGATCTACTGATGTCTCCTCTTCCTGAATATCTGCTTATTTTGAAGGATAAGGAGAAGAGATATACATTGTTAAGTAGTGAACCAGTTACCAAGGCAGGGAAGGTTCCTTTTACTCAGACACAGAACAAGCTTTCTGATGTTTTAGTCTGTGGGGTGACTCCAAGTGGAAGAAAAAGGAAAGCGGTTGACTGCTTTAACGCTACCACTTTGAATGAGACTAAATCAATTGGTGAGGTGAAGAAGCAAAAAGTTTCGTCCACTGGTCCCTTAGCCAGGGAGAGCACAACTTGTGGTTTAGGTGGGATAAATTCTACTAGTGATGGGTTTACAACAAAAAGTAACTTGCAGAAAGGTATCAAAAAGGATGTAGAAGAAGGTGATCCTAGAGTCGGCTTTGCTAAGTCAAACAGAATGAAGGTTGTTGGGAAACATGCTGAGAAGGAGAAAAAGACATATCCAGTAAAGTTGAAACCGAAGAGTAGCAAAAGTAACCATGGTGATAAAGTTCTATCAAAGATGCCTTCCAAGGATACTGCAAACAAAGTTGATTTTGCGCTTGCGCTTGCACCTGTCTCCACTAGTCTTGACAATGATAATTGGGCCCAATGTGATACCTGTAAAAAATGGCGGCTACTGCCCTTCAGCGAAAACCCTGATAAGCTGCCTGATACGTGGGTGTGTAGCATGCAAACCTGGCTGTAAGTATCTAATCTATTCTGTTTCTACATCATTTCACTCGCCTTCTAATATATATGGTACAGTTTGTATCTGGTGCGTCTTTCTTGTTTCATCCACTAGTCCTTTTTGGTTAAGTTTGACATCTTTCCTGAAATCTTTTGTAGGCCTCGGATGAATCATTGTGGCATCAGCCAGGAAGAGACAACAAACGCTATTACATCCATTCATCGTACTAAGGTTTACGGTCCTGAGACAAGTAATGCTGATAAAAGCTACCAATCTTTAACTTCTGGTTCTTTGCCTAATCTAATTGAGAGAAAGCCACAAGGAGTTTCAAGCAATATCCTGGTTGATGCTGCAAAGCCTACGAAAAGTACCTTACACGTGCTTAAAATAAAAAACGTAAAGCTGCCGCTAAAAACTAGTAATGCTGCTCAGATATCAACAGACTTTGGTGTGTCACAAAAGTTTACTGAGGATAAGATTGACGAGAAAGCAAAAGGGCGATCAGCAGGTCTGTCGTGGCCTTTTTACAGCTGATGTACATTTGTAACGCACTTTAAGTCTTTTTTTAAAAATCAAAGCAACTTGTCATTATTGTAGGCACTGGTATTCAGATAAAGATCAAGAAGGAAAAGGAGGCAAATGAAAGTTCCAAGCAAATCAAGACTGGTGATGGCAACAAACTCTCCAGAGATGTAAAAGCAGAAGAAATTCATTGTAAGCAAGATCTGGATTGTACTCCAGCAGAGAGGAAAGCAAAGCGTCATGACAATGGTTTGTACCCTTCTTCGGATGGAGAGCGAGCCACAAAGAAAAGATTACTCCCTCCATCGAAAGAGAAACCTGACCACCAACCTCAACCAACAACTGGTAGTGGCTCTTTATGCATACAAGCTCATGGCATTATCAATAGTCCTGTGAGAAACATGAATCAGCCAAAGCCAGAAGTATGTAAACAGACCTCAAACTTTGGTGATTTGTCTTGCACAAGTCTGAAAAGGTTCCTCGAAAATAGAGCTGGGGTTAAGAATGTCAATGCCATTCTTCAAGAGGCTGAAAAGCTGAAAAAGCTTGCTGACTGTTTAAAGGTCAGATTTTTGGTCTTCCCTCTAATGTAGTCTGAAGCTTAAAGTTCCATCTGCTATCATTAAACAAATGATGGAACATTAATATGAACCATTGCTGTCTTTCATCTTATTGTGTTTGGCGACTAATTTGGATGTCTTTCTATGTCAATGAACTCAGGACTCTGGATTTGACTATGTTGAATACAAGGAGGTCAACTTCAACGCGGCTCTCATGTTTCTATTTGGTGCTTCGCTTCTGGAAATGTTCAGTCCCGAGAAAGTGGAAGATGGGAGGATGAGCCATTTTGAAGCTTACCATACTGCTGCAAAACTCTCAGAGTAAGTGAATGATTGTGCTTTCTCATTTCCTTATAGCTGAGGAAACTGCTCATGAATTTAATGCAATTAGGTGTTGGTGTTGCCGTAGATTGTTAATGAATTGTGGTCACTGAACACTTTTGCTTGTTTGTCACAGAAGCTGTGCCCATCAATATGAAACAAATAAAGAAATGTCTGCGGCTGCTTTGGCCTATAAATGTATGGAAGTGGCTTGCATGAGGGTAGTGTATTGCAGAAGTCTAAGTCTGAGTGGGGAATGGAATGAATTGCAGAAAATGGTACAGATGACTCCTCAAGGTAAATTTTGGATTTTGCACTTATGCTAATATCAGTGAGTGGATTTTTTTTTGTCTTTCTGAAAGTTCTCTTTTCAATGTTATTTTGAATTCAGAATTTTAGTAGTTTTCATTGTCTAGAGAAATATCTGACAAAAAAAACTAGAGAAATATGTATAAAGTTATATTCTGTTTATATGATTGTTACTTCAGGTGAATCACCCTCATCATCTGCATCTGATGTGGATAGCTTTTGTCACCAAGGAGTGATTGATAAGTCTGCTAAAACAAAAAGAAGTATTTCCCATGGTCTTGGAAACCTTCTCCCTCTTGCTAAAACCCATCAAAATTTTGTTCCGCTACTAGAAGTTGTAAGTTATCCCCATATTCATCAATTATTGGAATGATACATTAGGAGCATATGAAAATGTGAGCTGGATTTGATTTTGTGAAATCTTAAGTCCTTTAAATTGGTTGATACAAAATATATTGACCAAAGAATACTTTCCTTATATCTCTAGTGCAACACTTGATGCACTAAAAAAGGATATATTGTACGAGAGTTTTCATGGATAATTTATATATTGAACTAGAGTTTGTTAGTTGAACAAGTTCATAGAGTTCCACATGGGAATCAGTGAGAAAGATTGATGTGTGCGTAGTTGAACATATCAGTCTCATGTACTATGGAGAACTAAGGTCCTTGTGTTGCATAAGCTGATATTTTACTTTGATCTGATACAGACAGAGAGTATGAATCTGGCAATGGAAGCATCGGCAAAATCCCAACATGCTCTTGGAGCAGTCACTATTGTCACCTCTGAAGAAACGAAGCACAAAGACTGTGTCTCTGCAATCAAGGAAGTTGTCGATTTTAGTTTCCATGATGTGGAAGCGCTTATTCAGTTGATTGAGGTTGCCAGGGATGTCTTACGTACATCAAGAAACCGTGGCCCATAGTGTAGTCGACTCTATTTTGTACATAGGCTCTGGTCCTATAAAAGAATAGAATAGTGTTTTAAGAAGGGAAGCCCGGAGGGGCTTGGATCTAGATTTTTCCTTTTGGTTTCATGAGCTTCCATAGAATAGTCTCATTAATTTAGCAAATTTTGTAAGGCCTAATCCATTCAAGGCTGATAGTGATTGGTTACCCTTTGAATGGATTAGGATAGGAAGACTTTGGAGAGGTGGGGAACAAGTTTGCAGTAGTAACTCTCATGTTCTTTCTTCTTTTTTGGTCTCTGGGTACTGAAGATTAATTATAGAATAATATAGAAAGAGTAGTAGGTTGCTTGGATATAGTCATTTATGAGATTGGATATGAGTTGTGACAAGACGCTGCTCTATCCCATCTGAACCTGTTTCAGTTTGTTACAAACTTTTTATTGGAAGGGAAACACTTTTTTTCTTTTGCGGTGATCATGTTCAGCATCCCTTGTGTCCTCTTCTTTCCTTCATTCTCTTCTCTATACATGAATCCCCAACATGAATAGCATAAACTGGAATCCTTAATTCCCATCCATCTCTACTCTTGAGGATTCTGAAAGCATAAGATAATGCGACATTCGCACTTGCCACTTTCTGATTTGATAGTATTACTATTAATCGCACTTGTCACTTTCTGCTCAAACTTCTATTCTTTTCGGCAACTCATAAGCTTCGTCAACACGACCCAATTTCCCGAGCATATTTGAAAATATAAGTGTTGTGCCTCGCATCAGAAGTCACACTAATCATTAAGTTCAAGTATTCTAACTCTTCAAGGTAAATTTTTGGATGGTATGAATTGTGAAATATGTACACCATATTAGGATGAGGTTCGAGGACATGCTTAATTTTTTTTTTTTTTGATAATTATGGAGATTCCAAAGATTTTTTAAGGTTCAAATACTAATTCTATGAGTTTTTATATCCGGATATACTTGGACATTAAATCTATTTAAAACACAACTAGGTGACCAATGTTATTCGGATCCCAGAGCGGAAGGTTCCTTTGAAAGACATTTACTATTAGGCCAAAACGACTTAGTTAAGTACAGTAGAACTTCTATAAATTAATAATGTTGGGACTTTAGAATTTTATTAATTTATAGAGATATTAATTTGTAAAAGTTTCCTTTTTTAGATTTTTTTTCTTTCTATTTTCTATTTTTTTATAAAATAAGAAAATATTTGATTTTACCATATATACATTATTTAAATTTTAGAAATTTTACTTTCATATGGTTTTATTGTCTTATTTGGTGTATAATTTTATGTTTTATAGAACTGTTATGTGATTTTTTGATATATTTACTAAATACTATCAAAATATATTAAAATATTAAGACAATAGATTTATTTTCATTGTAACCAACAATATAATATTTATTTTGTACTTATATAAAAAATATATATTGATAGATTATTAATTTATGATTTAATGGGACTATATATTAACATAGGAGTTTTAAAAATTTTATTATCTTATTATTTTATCGATTTGTATCATATTTTACACTAGCCCAAATTGGGACTGGCGAAATTTATTATTTTATAGAGATTATTAATTTATCGAGTATTAATTTATAGAGGTTCTACTGTATGGTATTGTTGGTTAATTGATGGTTCAGAGGTAAAGTTGTAATTGGATAATTTTATTTTGGGGTCTGAAATTGGTTAATTTATGTATACCATCATATTAATTAGGATATGGTTCTATGCTAATTACGACTGAACACCGTCATACAATTTTTAAAAACAATGTTTTTATAGAAACGAGATGCTTGATAAAAAAAAAGAGAATGATAAATTCAGCTCAAACTGATTTTATTAATTACGATACTCACGTTATGAAAATAGGCAACCTCACATAGTCTATGCCTGACAACTTAGATACTTTATTCTTACAAAACATTAGAGTAATTACTACACCAAAAAAACATCAATACTATATTAAAAGGCAAATAAGCTTCATAGATAGAGTGTCCACGTCAGCAGATTAAATTGGCCAATAGGAGAAGAAGTTCTCGCCACGTCAGACGTTACTTAGATCAGTTGGGCTTCAATCGCAGTTTCGTCCAAGCCCAGTAGCTCATCTCACGATCATTTCCTCTTTCTGCGATGAACAAACCCTATCATCGTAAACAATTGTCGATTGGGTTCCTTTCACCTCTTAGCTTCCCCTCCGTAACGTTAAAAATGTGACTAATAAAAAACGCCGATTCTCGAGTTCGCTGTTGTGGAAAAGGATTTGATGGTACATATCTGTTTATCTTCTTAATTCATCGACTCCGATCAATACTATATTAAAAGGCAAATAAGCTTCATAGATAGAGTGTCCACGTCAGCAGATTAAATTGGCCAATAGGAGAAGAAGTTCTCGCCACGTCAGACGTTACTTAGATCAGTTGGGCTTCAATCGCAGTTTCGTCCAAGCCAAGTAGCTCATCTCACGATCATTTCATCTTTCTGCGATGAACAAACCCTATCATCGTAAACAATTGTCGATTGGGTTCCTTTCACCTCTTAGCTTCCCCTCCGTAACGTTAAAAATGTGACTAATAAAAAACGCCGATTCTCGAGTTCGCTGTTGTGGAAAAGGATTTGATGGTACATATCTGTTTATCTTCTTAATTCATCGACTCCGATGATTTTTAAAATCTCCCTCTTTCGTTTATGGATTTTTCTGATCTTTCCTTAGTTTGGTTACTGCAATAAGTCTTATCGGCTAAATCTGTTATGGTGCTCTTTCCTTTGTTTGGTTACTGCAATAATCTGTTATGGTGTTCTTCATGATTACTGTTTAAAATTTTATATCAATTTTGGAGTCTATTAATGCTCCAATCTTCATGCCTTTCCTTCGTCTCTAATGGTTTTCATGTAAAGTTTATTCCTTTTGTTGGAAATTTCAAGAAAACACACAGAAAGAGTTGGATCAGGGAAAGAATCAGAAGCCGGGGGCGTGGTAAGAGACGAGTTGAGAGACTAAGCGCAACAACAAAGCGTAATATAACGGAGTGGGTGGTACCACTTGCTTACGAAAGATTAAATCGAGACATTGTTGATCAGGGACATACCTCTTTGGCATGAGTAAACGAATTGACAATCAGGAAATGCTTCCCGTGGCTTCAAGGACTTTTCCTTGGGTTGGACTATCGGTTTCCTCTTTGTCGCCAGCTTTCTTGGTCTCTTCTCTGTTGTTCCCCTGCGAAAGGTGAAAGGTTGGTTTCAGTTTTTCTTTCATGCTTTCACTAATGTGTACCAAAACCTAAGGGACAATGAGTTGAAGAGATCAGTTTCTATTTGTTTGCAGATAATGGTAATAGACTTCAAACTAACATACCCAAGTGGTACTACAACTGCTCATCTTATCAACAGCTTCCATACCCCTCAAGGTACCTTTCATTTCTTCACTTTATGCTTATTAGTTTTGACTTGTCTGCTTTCTTTTTACTCTATACTGCTTCTCTGCATCAGGAAACAAGTGATGATGTTGGGTAGATTCCTCTCCTGTAGCTTCTTTTGGAGTTTCTTCTAATGGTTCTTCACTGAAGGAGAGAATTGTGGGTTCTCAAATTTCCCATCATTTGGACTCAAAGCTGACCAATACAAGTAAGCTCAACAAACAATACGCTGAAGCTGGCTTATTGTTTTTTTTTTCCTCTCTGTATCACAATGTTAAAGTCTTGATGTACAAACAGGTTCTACTTTGATTTTCAGCAACATATATGTGGGTGCTGGGATGATATACCCATACATAATCAACATCTCTGTTCTCTTGGGAGGTATTCTCTCTTCGAGGGATAATTTGGCCTCTCACTGAAATAAATAAAAAGGAAATTGGTTTCCTGCAGATGGCGAACCCAGCAGCATGCATGGTCTCCAGTAGGTATACAAAACTCTGCTATTATAAATCCTTCTTTAAGTTTATCTCTCTCTTTGATATTATTGTTCCTTCGCAACAATCTTCGACTCAGCAATGAATTAAGAAGATAAACAGATGCAGATCTCTACCGATATGGTAATTTTTGTTTCTGTGTTTTGCGTGTGATCTTCCTTCTATTGTATACAAAATGCTATGTTTTTTCTTTTTTTTTGGTATCCTGAGATTGCTTTTCGACTTGCTGCTCTCTTATTTTGTGTTAAATGATGTCAAATGCACAGGACCTCAAATCGCAGCTGCAAGAGTTGAATCCGGAACAATAGGTAAAAGCTTTGTCTCTCCGTTTTTACATGAAATGTAAATTTTCTGATGTTTTGACTCATTTTCCATTGAATTTGTATATTGTGGTTACTTTTGGTTGAGATTGTTTCTGAGAAGTTAAGGCAGACTACTTGCAGTGAACCTATTTAAAACATCACTGTTGATATGGTAAAGACATGATGACCCACGTGTTTTAAAAAAAAAATAATCCTGCCCTTGAATCACTCATTTCAGCCCCTTCTAAATATAGGTGATTGGTGGGATGAGAGGGATGACTGGATTGCTCTGGGAAACCTCATTGCTTGACCCGGAAGAGGTACTACTGATAACTCTTTGTATATCTTAACAATTAGTTGGTTAATCCTAGGAGATGGTTGATACAATTTCTGCAAAGTGCTTAGCCGGACAATTTCAGGACTATTTAATCTGTACAGCTTCGAGGAACTACAAGAACATCATTCACCATCGAAGAAGACCCAACTGGTTCTCCATTTAGCCCAAAACAATCATACGATGACCAGCGTCGTACAAGGTTCTTCCTCAAACACCAAATCCCCACTTGGTTTGCTATCGGAAGTTACATCATCACTACAGCGATAAAAATCCCTCACAGTTTCTCTGACTTGGCCCCAGTCACCGAACCTTAACCGTAAGAAGAGCAGCAGCAAAATATTAATCTCATCATATCATGAGGTGAAAGCGAAGCATTGTTCTCGACATTGGAGGTAGAATCTTAAATTGAGTAATTTCGTGAGGAGTTCGAATATAAAAATGATCCCAAAGGAAACACCACCAAAGTCTAAAAAGTTTTATGGAAACAATAACAGTGGTCATGAGGAGAGCTAGGTGAGAACTGCGCTCATAATGTGGAGTGAAAAGGAGCTTTGTGAAATCCAAAAATCTGTGAAAATACATTAAAAAGCATTTTAGTAAATTTTTAATAAAAAACATTTTAGTAATTTATAAAAAGGTTCAAATTTATTGCATATTTGCATAACTGAAAAGAATGAAACACAACAAAAATAAACAATGATAAAATCTAATTTCACAACTAAAACACTTTTAATTTATGTATTGTATCTACTTCCTAAAGTAATATTTTTTAGTTTGTAGCAAAAAAAATAGTGCTTTGGAAGTTACAGTAAAAAAAACAAAACAAATAATTCTATTCACTAAATTCTACAGCCAAAAACATAAAGCTACATTCACTGCCAATCATCTCATATATATCCATAATCTTATGAATTTAAATTATAATATTATGTGAGAATAAGTTATTTCCCAAAAATTGAAAAAAAAACTAGATTTAGAATATAATCTTTGCATCACGTAGAAAAAACAACATTTTTGTCGACCGCGTAGGAAAAAAAACTCAATAAACATAATAAACAAACAACCCCACCTAAACACAATACACAATGGTCACAATGTTTAAACATTTGAACGTTTGATACCATTCTAAATGATTCAAAAGCTTCATGCTCCATTTTAATAGTTAGACCTAACAGCTTAGATCAAACCCATCTTTCAAAAAATCCAAAATATCAACAATAATAATTAACAACCTTTAACAAGAAAATGCCCAAATTTCAGTCCATAATAATAAATTTTAAAGTAAACATTCACACATATCACCAAAATAGAAAAAGAAAATTAAGATAAAAGGTGTATTTTTCTTATATATTTTTATTGTAAGATAAAATATATTTTATTTAGTTATTTTTTGGTTTAAGCAAAAGGGCTAGGAGTTTCGCGGAGTTATTTTTATTGTATGTTTCAAGCCAAAACAAATATTCCTAGATTATTCAAGAGATAGAGATTCAGTGTACGAAGTATTTGGATGATCATTGTTTTAGTGACATCTATTATCATATGTATAAGTTTCATTTATGATTTTCTGTTTTATCATATGTGTTTTGTGTATAAAGTAAGAAAAGATTATGTTTACCTTTTATACATTAACTAAATTGCATTGATGTAATTTTAATTTAACTTAATATTATTAAATATTATCAAAATTTATAGAAGTGTTAAAAAACAATGGTGTATTACATTTTCAATATAAAACAAATAAAACAATGCTTTATTTCTACTTATATGAATAGTATGTATATAAATTAATGATTTATGAAAATGAAACTATATGTTTAAAAAATCATAAATTTAGTAACCAAATTTCAAAATTTAAATCTGCCAAAAACGGAAAATGGCTGAAAATAAAAAATATGTTGGAGGGAGAGTTCGTACCCTGGTCCAGGCACTTGCACGAAGGATATTCCTATGTCACATCAGGGAAAAAAATTTA
Organism: Raphanus sativus; assembly: GCF_000801105.2. NCBI lineage: Eukaryota > Viridiplantae > Streptophyta > Magnoliopsida > Brassicales > Brassicaceae > Raphanus > Raphanus sativus. Next base: position 29,472,489 of record NC_079512.1, on the reverse strand, counting down.
GGGGTTTGAAAATATTTTCGGCCAAAGTATATAAACTTCTAACTATGTAAATAAGTGTGTTCCATTTAACAAATGCAGATGACTCAGGCTATGGAGAAACAAAATATTTAAGTTATCATTATAAAGAAATTTTAGTAAACCACGTTTATTCGGAATATTCTGGATAGCGCGGTTTCTTAAAAATCACATCTATTCACTATATTATGTATTACCAAACTAAAACCACTTTTTAATCTCGGCTAGGTTTGATTATAATTAGTTTATTTTTACTGGATTGAGTTCCCCTAAATAATTCACCGACTTTCTCATTGCTTTGAGAAATACAACACTCTCATTCCAAACACAAACATTGAAACATATGATCGGAAAATAAACAATCAACACACTTTTCCGCGTGTAGCGCGGAGAAAGAATCTAGTTAGAATAATTAGCAAGGTACGTACGTGCAGACTTGATGAGATTCGTTAGTTTGTGTGTTTAATTAATAACTAAACCCATAACGCTCCAACGCTTTTAAGCATAGGGATAAGAGAGCGATTGAGATGAAGACTCATGACTTGATTGGCTCCACCAACGAGCTGCCCTCCTATGAACACCACTGGCACGGTCGGGCTGCAGCCTAGCTGAGCGAGTGCATGTTCTATCTCCTTTCCTCTGTTGATTTCGTCTAACTCATAGATCGTTGGGTTCACGCCAAAGTCGACGAAGAGAGTCTTGATTGAGTGAGACATGCAGCACGAGTTCTTGCTGAAGATCACAACAGGTTTCTCAGAGACCATTTTTTGTACCTTCTCCATTGGTGCTAATAGTATGGATTTTAAAAGAACTTAACTTTTTAGAATATGTAAAACTAATTACCAACTCAGAGGAAATATGATAATTTCTTTATCGGAATGAGATATCAGAAGTGGAAACTAGAAAGCTTTAAGAATTTTAGGATCAATATGAGACAAGTGACTTTTTGTTCTTGTGTTTGATGTGTTAAAGATCGACCATATAAGTGCTCTTATATATGAAAATTTCACGAATGTAGCAACTTCGCGAATGCATGTACACAAATGAAAATGAGGATTCTAGATGCTATTGTTCGAATCTTGGTCCTCTCATCTTGTGGACATAATGTTACGTGTCTGATTTTTAGAAGTACTAAAAGCAACCTCAATGGTAAGTTTCTTAAGTAGGAGATGTTAACTAAAAGTATTATTATTTTAATATTAATTTAATTATTTAATTAAAATTAATTATTTTGATAAAACGGACTAATTCAAAATAGACATGTGGTGTTTTAAGTTTTTAAGAGTATCTAATACTATCATTTTTGAGATACTTTTTCTTCTTCCTCTCCTAATTTTCTTAATTTTTTCTATTTTATTACTGAAAAATCCATTGAGTATCAATGGTTCAAAGCTTCTAACGTAATAGACTCTTATAAGAACAGAAAATAGAAGTAATATTAGAATAGTTACACAAAATATTAAAGAAATGCTAAGAAAGAGAAAATTGTCAAATCTAGAAAACTAAACTATTCCATATAAATTCATACAAGTAACATCATGTTATTATCTAACTTTGGAGTCAGTTTTATTCTATTTTCATTAACTGTAGTCATATCATATCATATGTGTATGTATGTACCTAGTGAAAATCCTTTTTATCATATCATTAACTTTTAGTCCAGTAATTGGGTTTACCCAATTACTGGACTAAAAGTTTAAGACTATTATGTATAAGTTTCTGAAGCATATATATATATCAAATCTAACTGATTAATTCGAGGGGAACAGTTTGCCATTTTAAAAAAAAAAATTGAAAGAAAGTTAAGAATCCTCACTTAAGATAAGATATATAGTGGAATATATGTAAAAATTTGGAGTTATGGTCGGTCGAGTTACTCTTGGCTTATACACACTAACAAAAGCTAGAGTTAAGGATCAAAAATGTTATCAACTAGGAAAGGGACAAATCAGTGTTTAAGTCCTTTTTAAGAAAATAGATAACAAAATCTTAGCTGTGAAGAATAATATGATACGGACGAATCATGTAATTCATTCAGATTTATGAGCTGTAGAAAACTGCAATATATTAGATTTTATAGTAATCTTAATTATTTTGTAACGGTTATTTGTACTCAAGATATGTATACAAAACATTCTAAGATACCCGTTCGATATGATTGTTCATCAGTTGGATAAATAATATGTCGATATCCGATTTACTATCATTTATCTTTGGATCTTTGGTCTCACCTCTTTGACATAGTTTTAACTTCTAGATACGGCATATAAAAGGGATATAGCTCCTTCGCTTCTTCAGTATTTGAGAAAACTCGAGATCGCATGATACAATTTCAAGAATTCGAATATTTTCTTATGACCACTTGTGCAACAAAGGCAATCTACGTGGTTCCGTTTTAGCCTTATCGTTATGCATGGAATTCGAATATATTACGATGTCAAGAATCAAACCAAATCCGGCTTTATTCCCAAGTCGATGAATAAGATTTGTGTTAAGTCAAGGTCATGGCAAATTAAAGAAGATAGATCGCAAAAACTATAAAGTCATAGTTTTTCTTTTTCTTCTTCAAATGATATTAGTGGTGGCCCAATTTTGATCTCAAGAGTCGTTATTCTTATATCAGAATACAAGGTTATCATCATTTTCAATGTATACCGACGCAACTTATGTACGTAATATGCATATCACATCTAATTCTCCGCAACTGGCCCGTACTATCCTTTACACACGTTGTGTAAGTTGTAACGTCAATTCTATTACCAGGTTGAACAATCACTTCCACAAAATTTTGTCGATGGATAGTTTTAAAAAAAACTAAATGATGGCTTTGCCCAAATTAACAGAAAACATTTTCTGTAAAACTTGATGATAGTGTTACAAAATGCATTGAACAAAAAAAAGTGTTACAAAATGCGTATCATAAATTTACTCAGCTTGCAGCAAATATTTCACTTCTAACTACCTAGATAACAATCAGTCATGTCTAACATATTAGTGGCAGATGAGATTATTTTGTAACTGTCGCATAGGTCGATATATGAATTACAAGGAAGAGGTTATATGATATCTTCGCGTGAATATAACTTTATTTACATTTATTATATTTACTTCATAAATAAAAATTAATTTAATGTTTGCGGAAATGAAGCGCTTAATGATATAAAGCCCGTGTACAATTTTAACTATGTTGTGTCATATGAACGTATGTTATTGTGTGTATTATATATTTAGTGTAATTCCAAAATAAAATATTTGCGAAAACCAGAGATCGTGTGTGATATTATTATATGTTAAGAATATTTTGTTTTTGCGTGGCCAGTTGAGAAAAAAAAAGCAAACTATATGGTTTAGTTTCAGCCTTATCGTCATGCAAGAAATCGAATCTTACGATGTCACGGATCAAACAAATTGAGCTTTATTCCCAATTCGGCGAACATAATTCTTGGAAAGTCAAGCTTGTGGCGAAGAACAACAGTGAAGCAATCACGTGGTATATTCCAAAAAAAAAATCCAAATCAAAATTGAAAGTCACAATTATGCTTTTTGTTCTTAGAAATATTAATAGTGGCCCAATGCTGATCTCAGGAGTCGTTATTCTTATATCACCGATACAAGGTTATATCATCATTTTCAATGTACGTGATTCACGTACCGACATATGCATATGTACGTGATATGCTAAATCACATCCAATCCCGCCACTTGCCCGTACTGTCCTAGAACATAGAATATATATGTAACAATCCAGCGGAGTTCCGTATATGGTAGAATCCAATTCTTCACCTAGTTGTTGTTTAATGGTTAGAACGTCATTTTTAATAATGAGGTTGAACGATCACTGCGACAAATTAGTAGATGGATGGTGAAAAATATTAATGACAGATTCGTCGCAATTTTTCTTAAAAATATTTTACTTGATGATAGATTTGGTATAAGATAAGTATTACAAATTTTCACAACTTGCAGAAAAATGTTCACTTGTCAATAGCTATTAACAACTACGCCAAAATTGTGTAGTGACTATCAGTTGCACGTTAACTAGCGTAATTTTTAATACCTTTTCTTTAGTTATAATCAGCTCTAGAGGACGATATATTGGAAAGAAAAACCATAACGTTGGTTTTCTGGTTTCTTTAGTCTATTATAGACTTGAGTTCTCCTTTATGGAGCTTGCTCTCTTTCCAAAACTTCAACCTGCTTTGAGTGGTGTTGTTATAGGTGACTTGGTGTTGAAGATGGTTCTCTCAGATGCAGAAACTATGACCTCACTCGCTTCCTTTTCAGCAATCTTTGACACTGATCTCTTGAACATGACGGCCTTTGAGACTTTATTGGCTTTCTCTTGTAAAATTGTCTGGAACTGTCAAGATGCAAATGAAGCTTCTCGAGCGTTGGTGGGTTCTGCACTCATGGTTGGAGCCTTGAAGCTTTGCTCAGCTCTTCTCAAGGCTAAGGAAATAAACCTCCTTAGTTTTCATATATTCTCAGACTCTCAAGTCTTCATATTTACCCTGTGCTTAGGGTCTGTTTTGAACGAGATCGCAGGTGTTCTCTATGACGGTAGAAGCCTTGCTACTCTCTTCAATCCTCTATCTTTTAGTTTCATTCCATGTATTGATAATGTTCAGTTTTTTTCTCTGGCAAAGTTTAACCTTGAATGTATGAATGTTATAACTTTTGTGCTTTAAGTTGAATGAAAGAAATAGTTGACAAAAAAAAGGACGATATATTAACTGAGTAGAATGAACCACTTCGAGTGGTTAAAGCTTGAGATTCCGTACGAATTAAAACAGATAATATAAGTTCTATACTTTTATATGATGAAAATGTCTGTATGCACAATAAATGATTTTGCACTTTAGTTTGTTATGTGCTGCGTGCCATCTACCACGTGATGTTATTTTCCATAGTTCACAGAATATTTTGAAAGACTACGAATTACATGTAAAACATCTGGACATTAGAAATACATATTTTTAATTACTACAGTTTTTATTGTATAATAGATGGCAATACATTACTCTTTAAAATTATTATCTACCCCCAAGAATTGATACTGGATCAACTCTTTTTTTTGGGTGCAATACTGGATCAACTCTGTCACATCTACTCCAAAAACTATATGTTTTAGATTGTTGAGATTGAGATATATAAACCAGCTAAATTATTCTAATTGTTAAAAATAGTAAATATATACAGTTTAGGAATTTAACTAGAAGTAGATTCGAGTGCAAATACAGCCCCATTTCTCTCTTTAGGGTTATTCTCTAGCAAATAATCTAACTTGATATCAAACATAGGTAGCTTTATTGATCGTTGTTATTATAAACCAAAACTCCAACTTGATTCAAAGTATACTCGTCATCATTTAAACTTGCCAGTATATAATACAATACTATTTGCTTATAAAATGTCTTATCTAACTTGATATCAAACATAGGTAGCCTTTTTTTTTGTATGTGTTGGAGCATGTTGTACAGATGTATCCGCGATTCCTTTTCACCCCAATAAAATGTAGTTATTTTCAGTCCACATGAACTATGGATACATCGCATATATGCAATTATAAAAAGTATAAAAATATAAACATTGAAAAGTTAATATCATAGTCAATGATTTTATTCTTATATAAACCCACAGATTACAAAACTGGTACTCGCATAATCTATCTTTTCAAAACATAGATAGACGTATCAATAACTCATACACACATTTATGTATGTATTTATTTTTGTTTTGTCCACTAAACTTAGTTTCATCATTACAATATTAAAGCCATAATGCACCAGCTCGCTTAAGCATGGGAACAAGAGAGCGATTAAGGTGAAGGCTCATGACTTGATTGGCTCCACCAACGAGCTGCCCTCCAATGAACACCACCGGAACAGTCGGGCTGCAGCCAAGCTGAGCCAATGCTTGCTCTATTTCCTTTCCTCTGTTGATCTCGTCGAGTTCATAGATCGTTGGGTTCACGCCAAAGTCTATGAAGAGAGTCTTGATTGTGTGAGACATGCAGCACGAGTTCTTGCTAAAGATCACTACTGACTTCTCGGAAATCATCTTCTGTAGCTTATCCATTGGTGTTGTATTGGGAATGCTGTTCGAGAAGAAACTCGGGGAGGATGGAAATAGTTGTGTTTTGATTGAAAAAGAGGTTACGGATGAAAATTGAATTGCCAGAGAACTTATGGAGAGACTGTGAGATAGTTGGGTGAAGATGAGAGGTGACTTTGAGTTTATGTGTTTGATGTAGTGAATGGTCTATAAGGGTCCTCTATATATAGCTTTCATAATATGAGTTTAAACTTATGACGCCTTTCTCAGGGAGAAACAACTTTAGCACAAGTAAAGTAGCCAGAAGATACTAAAAGATAAAAATAAATAGAACAATGAAAATCGAGATAGTGGACGACGTTCGAGAGTATATAAGAGTTTCATTCCTCTTGCCTTTGTGCCTCTTACAGCTAGCCAGAGAATAAAAGGTGCAACTATCAACTAATTGGGTAAAACGTACAGATAAAAACTCTCTTAGATCAGATGTGACTGTGAGGAATATTTGATACGGACGAACAATGTCATGTCTTTGATGCCTTAGTGTCAAAATACACATTTGTCCCATAATAACATTTTTATTTTTCATGTAAAAAAATCCATTTCATTTTCTTATATTACATGAATATGTACGTTTTGTTTTCTTAAATGAAGAACCTATATGAGGAATACCCTAATAATTGAAATTGCACCTATTCAATTTGTACTAGTTTTGATGTTACATCGTTCACAATTTTGTAATAATCTCAAAAGAAACATATTGACAATGAGATTGGACACACGATGAAGTCAATAATTTGTATACAAGTAATACTATATGATAATATTTTTTTGAAAAATATTTACCGATGAAAAATATGACAAAAGCTGCATCACCCTCCTCTGCGTAGACGAGAGATCGTATGGTATATCTCCAGAATAATCTTATTCTTGTTTTGTTTTTGTATTTGGTGATTTACGTGGCTTCTTCACTGACATTCAAATGTTTCTTCTTTTTTTCATAAAATTTCATCATAAATCAATTTGGGAATAAAGCAAAAGAATTTATGATTCTTGACATCGCAGAGATTCGATATCACTTCTCCAGGATAAGACTCATCGAGGGAACAAAAGTGAGATTCCTTTTAAATAAACGTTTTATCTGTTCCTTGATGTACGTATGGCGGCCGAACTGTGATACGGAGAGTCGCTATTCATAAGGACAAAAGCTGCATATTCATTGAAGTCTACTATCCAAATCCAAAATATACATAAAATATCATAACCAAATAGTACTAGTCTAATGGTAATATTTTGGGATTTGTGTGTATCCATATCATTCTTCTGAAAACTAAATTATCATCATTTAATTCGTCTAGACTTGGATGTCATCCAAATTAAGTGATTAACATAGTGGTCTTTAATAGATGATCCACTTCCTGTTATGAGTTCGAGTTAGAAGGCATTCTAAAGACAGTAAGGTATTCTAAACTCGGATCATGCAGTATACTAACAAATCCGTTTTATAGCATTAAGATTATTATATGCCTTAAACGTTCATTCAAAAAAAAATTTACACTTCCGACTTTAGTTTCCTATGTATTGGATCATGATATGCATTAAACGTACATTATGGATTAAATATAGTAGTTAACTGATACGCCTCTGCAGATTTATTATAAGAAGAAGAAGCGCTGGAAACAATTGATGGAAGCAGCAAAAGATTCAAATACTGATGACGTGGACAAAGAATTAATTAGTTAACTACTTGTGGAGGGAAGAAAGACTCTGATTCAGGTGGAATGTTGCTGTTACTATCTATTTTCAGAAAAAAGTTCAGTGTTGTTGCTTTTTTTTTTCTTAAACTGCTTTCTTTCGTTTATCTTCCCAAATGAGACATCATTTTAGTGTTGTTGCTTTAGTTTATTCAGATTTCATATTTAGAATTTGTGAGTGAGACGTTTCTCTTAAGACGATAACTCTTAATTAATACTCCCTCCTTTTTTTTACAAGTCGTTTTAGAGAAATTTTTTTGTTCCAAATTATATGACGTTTTCGATTTTCTATGTAAAATTTATTAACAGTTAATGTTGTATGACCAATGATAATATATGTCTTCTATTTTTTCATTGGTTGATTTGTGGTTATGTAAATAATTAATGATATTTTTGTCTAGAAAATATAAATAATTAATGATGTTTTCTTAATCTATGTGCGAGATTCTAAAACGACTTATAAAAGAAAATGGAGGGAGTAGAATATAGATGAGTCTCTTAAATACTAGTATTTTTAATTAATATGTATTTTATATTTTTTCTTTAAAAGATAAACCAGTAATTAAGTGACAAATAGGATTTGAGTTCTCTCGAAGAAGAGCTGCTATTTAATCTCTGTCTTACTTTATATTTTATTAAATTTAATCATAAGAACACCATTGAGAACATATCAAAGTGGATGTCATACTAGTGAATCTGATACTCTTGAGTGCATATTTGAGAAGTAATTGAGTTTCCGTATTGACTGAGATACATCGAATTTGTTTACAATAATTGGAGGTATCAAACTTAACATTAATCCATATTTATACATTCTCAAGTGGCAGTACATACAATACTCTTTTATTAATCCTTGCATATTTATATAAATATATAAATATAAACAGGGGAAAGGAGAAGTACAAACACTAGCCAAAATCTACCTGCATGTTTATTACGTAAGTATATCTCTATATTTAATCAAAGCCATAACGCCCCAACCCGCTTAAGCATTGGAAGTAGAGAGCGATTGAGATGAAGACTCATGACTTGATTGGCTCCACCAACGAGCTGACCTCCTATGAAAACCGCGGGCACGGTGGGGCTGCAGCCGAGCTGAGCCAATGCTTGCTCTATCTCATTTCCTCTATTGATCTCATCTAACTCATAGATCGTAGGGTTTACACCAAAGTCTAAGAAGAGAGTCTTGATTGTGTGAGACATGCAGCACGAATTCTTGCTAAAGATCACTACTGACTTCTCGGAGATCATCTTCTGTAACTTTTCCATTATTGTAGTAATGTAAAAGTGTGTTCCGAAAGCAACTTGGAAATAATGATAGCGGATGCTAGATTAAGGATGAAAACTGCAAAAGTAGTAGAGAAAGTGTGATATCTATGGGAGAAGATGAGAAGTGATTTTGTGTTTGATGCAGTCGATGTTCTATAAGGGTCGTCTATTTATAACTTTCTAAAGTACGTAAGCTTTCATATTATGGATTAACTATGATGAAGCCTTTTTCTAAGAGAATCTACTTTAACCCATGTGCATTTTTGCCTCTTGCAGCTAAAGAATAAAAGTGTAACTATCAATTAATTGGGTAAAACGTACAGATAACAAAATCTCTTAGATTAGGTGTCAGGAATATTTGATACGGACGATCTATGTCATATCTTGATAGTACGTTTTTCTGTCTAAAAACACATATTAATAATAATATAAATATATATGTTCTCCTCTCACGTAGACCAATGTTGAAGTTGCATCAGTTTGTACATGGATATATTCCTTTAGTTTTCCCATCGGTTTGGTAATTTTTAGTATCATATATACAAACAGATGTAATTATGCATAGGAATGCAAGTTTTGGGAATGTTTAGTTGAGTTTTTGTTTATAAAGATTAAAAACTGTGAGGAGGTTTGTTTGCGTTAAAATGATTTCACTTCTTAAATTTTCTAAATACAACAAAATCGATACAGTATATCCTTAATTAAAATGAGAAAAGCCGAGTTAACGTTAGTTTTTGATAGGCTTGGGCAAATAAACCGAACCCAAAAATCCGAACTGAATCCGATCCTATAAAAATGAATCCGAACCGATCCGAACCCGAAATAAATACCGAATGGATCTTGTTTCATGGTTTTTCGGGTTATGGGTATTATCCGAACCGAACCCGAATTTAAATGGATATCCGATAGAATCCGAAACATTCAAAATCCTAGAAATATCTTGTATCAAACATGATATCAATTCCTAATATGTATTTAAAATACACTAAGATATACTGAACATATAAAATATGTATCTATTACATGAAGGTTGGTGGTTCTATTACATGAAGATTGATGGTTAAATGTGGCTGTTGAATTTTGAAATATTTAGATTTAGATTTTGTTTTCATTAAACAATGTTTTTCATTTTATGAGAACGTGGTTTTCATTTTATGTTTTCATTTATTTACTTTTCTTTTTATCAATAACTATATTTCTTTTTCATTTGATTTTAACTGATCATGGTTGATGTTTATTTCTTATTTCTAAATCGATTTTACTTATGTTTTTGGTTACAAAAAGGTTCAAATTAAGTATTTGAAACCCAAAAATTGATTTTACTTATGTTTTGGTTAAAAAGTAGGTACAAATCATATATTTTTAAACTGAAGAACCGATTGGGACCCGAACCCCCGAAAGTACATTGAGTTGTACCGGTTCTTTGAAGATTTACTAACCCCGACCCGAACCCGATAAAATCCGAACCGGTCCCGAACCGAAATTTCAAATAATCCGAATGAGGTTGATTTTGATAAACCCGAAAAACCGAAACCCGAATGGATAAAACCGAAACCCGATTGGGACCCCGAATGCCCATGCCTAGTTTTTGATATGAGTTAAAACTACAATTTTAAATAATGAACGTTGTTTAATTCGATATGCAAGTATCACGGAAAATAAGGTTTAATTTAAGCTTGATTCATATACGCGAAAAATATGTAAGATTCTATACCCGGCCTCTTTATTCAACAGTCAAAACTATATTCTCACGAAATTTAGGGAATTATACAGCTAAGTTTTGTATGATTCTTCCATCTCATTCCACGAGGATAAGGCTCAAAGGAACAAATAGATAATAGCCCAACTGTGATCCGGAGAGTCATATTCTACAGATTTCAAGGTGATTATAGCCCGTACGTAAATGTCTAAGTAAAAGCGCATTTTATCGTATCGCATCCAATTCTAAAACGACGCCATACCATGTTATATTCTTATATACATATATCAATTATATAATATTTAATTTAAATTTAAATGTTTAGCAAACAATATATTTAATTTAAATTAGTATTTTAAAGTTAACAAAATGGTCGTATTTTAAGTTTGTATTTTAGAATCTCATTGCATATTTGTATGAAAAAACAGAAGTAAATCCAAAACATAAATGCTTGTGTTCGATTTTAAACCGTCAGAGTAGGAGTAGCGGTACTGAATTCGCCATATCCCATCAAGCATCAATTCTGCTTTACGTTCTCAGTTTCTCCTCTTGTCTCAAATTTCCTGATTCTCACCGAAAAGGAACTGATAGAAGTTTGATAGTTTTTCTGTCACCAACGTAATTAAGACTCATGGTCAATTGACCAAAGTATTTAAAAAGATTATAAGTGAAATTTATATTCAAAAGATATAAAATTTTTCACAAAGTATATACAAGAATACAAGATTTTCATGGCTAGATGCAAATTTTCTTGGTTCGGTTTCATAATAACAAAATCTCTTAATACCCTCTGTCAATTGGAACAAAGGATTTTGAAATGTTAAACTGCAATGAATGGACTAATGCTACCAAAAATATCGCTCTAGTTTTGAAGAAATAACATCTAATTCAAAATGTTTCGTACGCCTGTGAAAAATTGGGGTTTGCCATGAAGATTCTGATACTATAAGAAATATTCTTAATCCAAACCAAAGTGCACCGCTCCGAATGGAAACAACACAGTTTAGTTCATTTCAGCAGAAAAAGGTGGCCACAACGCATACCGCTTAATTTAATACTTTCCAAAACATCGAGAGTAGTAGGATTGTGTTTTCGTCAAGGTATAAGTGATCTATCAGTCATCTGCCACAGAAACTATGAGTTGAAGCATTTATAAATGCAGCATTTCTTACTTTCTTCACAAAATGGTCAGCTCTTTTGAAATACTGGATGGGAAAGCACATGTCTACACTGCTCTCAGAGTTTTTGGCTGCGCTTGTTACCTTTATCTTCGTCTGCATGCCAAGAATTTTTTTTGATCCAAAGTCTCTCTTGTGTGTCTTCATTGGGTACAATAAGAAATACAAAGAATATAGGTGCTATGTCCTCCTACTACTGGAGGAGTCTACATCAATAGACATGTGCTCTTTGATGAAGACAGACTTTCCTATACTGATACATATCAACACCTGGACCTAATTCCAACGGCTTATTGGTCAATTACTTAGACATTGTTGTGAACAGCTGTCGTTTAGGTTAGAAAAAAATAGAGAAGAAAACGTATTGAGGCAAATACCCGTTTAGGGTTTCTTATTAATGATGTGATAATAATTTACAAACCCTTAAACCCATATTTATACAACCTCAAAAAACCCGATTTTCTTTTCCCAATAGAAATAGTAACTTTCCTAAACCGAAAAGGCATACCGTACCCACGAGTGCTAGGCATTTTACTGGTACATCAGAGATTTAAGACACACAGATGCAACAGACATTATATTATTGTCTTTCTGCTGGTTAATTATTGATTCTCGAGATTATATTATTATCATTGTTAAGTTGGATCGGATAATTATGCTAGCTATATCTGATAGTTTAATTGTTCTTTGTATGTGGAGTGGTCTTGCTATCTTGTGGAGCGTTCTGTTCGGAGTCTGAAGATGCAGCGGAACCTTGTTTCGACAAGTTTCCGAGGTGCGGATTGGATATCAACGTCACAATTTAAAGTGACTATCTCTGCTGTCTGACCATGTCGTGAAGACTACATTGACGCATTCAAACACTGTTTTGAGTTCGCTGTCATCATCTTCTTCTGAAGATCTATCTTTTTATCTTATGATGTAAGTTTATGCTTTCAATCAAAGAGGATGAACAATTCCCTCTATCATTTGTAATCAATCGAGTTGAAGTTAGTGAAACAAATTGTTCTTGTATTCTTTGTTTAGGCTTGTGTTTCATTTTTTTAACTATGTTTTCGGGGAAATCTTGTCCTTTGTTGGCTTATGCAATCTATTCGTATTCGTGTATACTACTTCGATCAATAATATCTCATATGATGAAGAAGTAAAAAGACAATAGAAACTTTCACGATTATGTATAGAAAATTATTCTTATAGCTAAGCAATATTCATGTAACGCTGATTTCCGTATATTAAAAGATACCACCGACTTTTTGTTATTTTGAACAACAGATTGAAAGAGAATAAAAGCTTTCACGAATATGTATAGAAATCATTGTAAAAGACTCCACAGCTTATGCTAGATAAACAACAAAAATATGTGGATCATCAAAAAATATTTGGTGGACGTTAGTTAGAGGGAAACCTAACAACTAGTTCCCGTTTAAGGACATGTTCTTACAGGATACCCTTCCATTTCGTAGTATTATAAAAAATGTTCAGTGACACAAGAATTGTTCCATTTCGTAGTTATCTGTAAAAAAGTTTAATGAAAATGGACGAAGCATAGTAATCTGTCTATTTTTTTTACAGCTTAAGCTTTATATAGAACATATGATAATCGATAATTTTTTTTTTGGTCAAAGTCGATAATTTGTTTATTTGTCTAGCATATCTAATAGCTAGTTGTGTAGTCTTTTTCGATTGTTTTTATGTATACATATTCGTCGAAGTTTTTTTGCCGTATTTTTATGTCTTTTGGAAAACAAAAAAACTGTTGAAGTTGGTGTTGTCTTTTTATATCGAGATATTAATGATTTTTGCATTCAAATACAAAAAATAAGAGTCTTAATTATCTGTCAGTCTATACAAAAGTATATCACATCTGTAAATATAAACAAGGGCAAATTGCTTGACGACTTTCATATCTCTTCTCAGCTCATTTTACGTACATTCTCCAACTCAAAAAAAAAGTTGTAGCAAATGAATTCTCTACAAAAATCCGGAGGGTCTTCAAACGAAGAGGAAGAAGGTATGTTACTAGCCATGCAACTTTGCGGCATAGAACTCATAGCTTACGCTGTAAAAACTGCAAGAGAATTAGATTTGCTCGAGACTATGGCAAAAGCCAGGCCCCTAGGGATCCATCTCTCAACGTTGTATTTGGCTTCAAAGGCTGCACCAAATAATCCAGACGCTCCGGTGATGATTGACCGATTGCTACGCCTCCTTGTTGCGTATTCGGTGTGCACATGTAAGTTAGTGAAAGACGAAAAGGGAAAAGTGTCAAGGACATACGGACTAGGAAACGTTGGAAACAAGTTCATCAAGAATGAACATGGAATTTCTATTGCACCCTATGTGCTTTTCCACTGTTCACATACCAAGGGAGTTACATGGTATGATGGGATACACTAGAGACATTTTTAAATGTCATCATAAGATTCTGATAATGTGACTTTATTATGTATATTTATATATATATATATATATATAAACATTAATAAAAATAAAGTCAATAAAAGTTATTACTATGATTAGATATTTCTATTGGTTTTAAAACAGAGTTGTTGGTATTTTTTAATACAAGTTTCTTTGCACGAAAAGGTCTTACCTAACGGAGTCGATACTAGAAGGCGGAGCATCAGCATGGGAGAAAGCTAAGGGGGCATTGGTATTTGAATGCATGAAGGAAAATGAAAGTCTCAAGGAAGATTTCAACGAGTCCATGATGAGCCATACGACAATAGTAATGAACAAAATATTAGAGAACTACAATGAGTTTGAGAGTTTGAGGGATTGCACGTTGGTAGATGTAGGAGGTGGTATAGGCACTAATCTTTCCCAAGTTGTCTCCAAGTTCCCACATCTTAAAGGTGTCAACTTCGACTTGCCTCACATCGTCTCGGAAGCTCCCCAAATTCATGGTAAATTGTTTTTTTGTTCAAATCATGGTAAATTTTTATTGTGTCTATTTCTTATTCTTACTCTTTATTGGTGAGCTAGGTTTTAATTCAATGATTCTTAAGATTGATATATTCAAAAAAATATCAGGAGAAATTAGATCGACGATATCATTATAACTAGTGTCTAGTTGATTCTAGGAAATATCATATAAAATAATGTTGAGGAACTGTAGTTTACACACGTATTGTTAAACGTTCATGGTGCTTCATCTAACCATCATGTCGCCTCGTAGAGCGCCTAGTTCATTCTTTAAAGCGAATAAATAAACTTCTTTTCAGGCGTGGAACATATTGGTGGTGATATGTTTGATGAAATTCCACGAGGACAAGCCATATTGATGAAGGTATGTAAATTTGATCACCATATAATTATATTTTCACAACATATAATCATGATGAAAATGGAGCTACATTCTTCAGAATACTTACATGAAAAGTGGGTACTTGTGAATTCTGATACTAGTCACATTTCGTTTTGGTTTGACATGATTAAGTGGATACTTCATGATTGGAGCGATGAAAAATGTGTGGAGATATTAAGAAACTGTAAGAAAGCATTACCAAAAACTGGAAGGGTAATCGTAATCGAAACGATAATCCCTAGTGAAGTAACCGACACTGATATAGCAACCAAGAACGCACTGCATTCAGATATAGCGATGATGTGTTTAACGCGTGGGGGCAGAGAAAGAACCAAAGAAGAATTTGAAGTATTAGCTATGAAAGCTGGATTTAAGCTTCCCAATTTTATTTATGGTGCTTATTCTTTTTGGGTCCTTGAATTATACTCAAATTGAATTGCAACTTTTACTTTTATTATTTAATAGTTAAATACTCTACTTTCTTTCGAGCTTGGAATATTGGCTGTTGTTGAACCTTTGTCTGTAATTTCTATGTGATTTGAGTTTATTGTAAAAAAAGATACAACCCTTATAATGCAATCCTCATCTATTCATCTACATTAAGTTGAAGCTGTGCTACCCTTTTCAATGATTTATCTAAATATATAATATGTCTACCTCTGCTCTAACCAAGACTCTTTGTTATTTATAATATATAATATACATTAAAAACTTTATAAATTAATAATATTGAGACTATGATATTTTATTAATTTATAGAATTGTTAATTTACAAAAAAAACAAAATTTAAGTTTTTTGTATTAAAATTTATTTTTCTAATATAAGAAAAAATATTTGATTTTAGTGTATATCTTAATTATTTTTTTTTGGAATTCGACATTCATATTGGTTTGATTATATTTTGTGACGTATATAAACTATGCTTTATAGAATTTAAATATAATTTTAGATATAATTTTACTAAATTTCATCAAAATATAATAAATGTAAAGATAATTCTATTAGGAATATAAATAAACAATATAATATTTTATTTGTACTTATATAAAATGTACATACATAGAAATTATTAATTTATAGTTTTTATGGGACAATATATTTGCAAAGAATTGTTTAAAAAATATTATTTTACTATTTATCGATTTAAGTCATATTTTGAACCAACCCAATTAAGAAATAGAGGAAACATAGTTAACATTTCGTATTTGTTTGTTTTTCTTACATCTTAGGCTAGCACATCTCCTAGATGGTCGATATTTTGTTTGTTAATATAGCATATGGAATAGCTAGCATAAGTTGTGTAGTCTTTTTTGATTGTTTCTGACATATTCGTCCAAGTTTTTGCTGTCTTTTTATATGTCTTTTAGAAAACAAAAAGTGTGGAAGTTGGTGTTGTCTTTTTATATCGAGATAGTATGGTTGTTGGTATTTTGTTAAAGAGATATTAGTAGGCGTTAAAAAGCATGGGGTTTGTATCCAAATACAACAAATATGAGTTTCTTATTTGGCAGTCTAGACAAAAATACTTCACATCTGTAAATATAAATATTGGCGAATTGCTTGATGACTTTCATATCTCTTCTCTAATTCATTTTATATACATTCTCCAGTTAAACCTTTTTTATTGCACAATATGAATACTCTACAAAACTCCGGAGGATCTTCGAACGACGAAGAGGATATGTTACTAGCCATCCACCTTTGCGGCGTAGATCTCATCGCTTACGCTGTAAAAACTGCAACAGAATTAGATTTGTTCGAGAGTATGGCTAAAGCCAGGCCCTTAGGGACCCATCTCTCAACGTTGGATTTGGCTTCAAAGGCTGCGCCAAACAATCCAGAGGCTTCGGTGATGATTGATCGATTGCTACGCCTCCTTGTTGCACATTCGGTGTGCACATGTAAGTTAGTGAAAGACGAACAAGGAAGAGAGTCAAGGACGAGAACAAGAAAAAGAAGATCTAGAATCCGACCGTTGCTCCGCCGTCGGAGAGCTCTCCGTTCGCCGGCGCCAATTTCTTCTCCGCTCGATCTTCTCAGTTCGCTCTCTTCTCTCTCCCATGTATCTCGATGCTCCTCTCGAAGAAGAAACATCGCCCTCCCTTTGCTCTCTCGTTCAAGACTCGTCACTTGTTGAGCTCGATTAAGCGCTCTTCAATGGCTAAGAAGAAGATTAGGACCATCTCGCTCGTCGATTTCTCCGATTCCGGCGTTGCTGTTTCTGGATCTACGATCCCTGGTCCTCCTCCTTCTTCGATTCCATCTCCCGTCGCTGGTTCTCCTCATTTCACCTTTGGGTCGTTGGCTCCTGTTCCGTTTATGTCAGGATTGGCCTCTTTGCCTTCACCTTCCCTTGGCTTTGGTTTGCTCTCTGTGTCTCCAATTCACTCCGGTGCCGTCTCTATACCGGGTAATTCGGTGGAAGTTGGTTTGTCTTCAAAGGAGGGCGCTCCGGCAATTTTTCAAGCTTCTTCTCCTCCGGTGTCGGAGGTTCGTCCTCTAAGTGGTGCCCCACAGTCTGTGCAGAATGGCTCTCCTCCGTCGGAGGTCAAGACGCCGGAGGTGAGGAACTACGCAGCTCTGTTGAAAAGCTCTGCTCAACTTCATCAATTAGGAACTCCGGTAGAACATGTATCTGGCGTTCCTTTCGTTCTTATACCAGATGAAAATATTGAAGCTGCTAAGCTTGAGTTCAAGGATTTCATCTATGCTCGTTTCCATGGTGACTACCCTACTATGGGAAAAATTATTGGTATTGTGAATGCGGTGTGGGCAAAATCGGGTCCTCGGATCTTTGTCCATAATCTAGGACATGGTACCTACCTCCTTCGAGTCCCTAATCCACGTACCCGTGAGGTGCTACTGGCTCGTACCTGCTGGAACATCGGCGGTCTCCCTATGTTCGTTGCACCGTGGGCGCCTGATTACTCTCCAGAGGAACCTCCCCTAACTGATGCTATTGTGCCGGTAGAGATGAGAAATGTTCCCTATCTGCTGTTCAATAATGAGAGTTTGAGTCGTATCGCGACTGCAGTTGGCAAGCCTGAGTCCCTTGCTCCGGAAACAGAGCGTAAGGAAAACTTCGAGGTAGCTAAGCTGTTTGTTAGGGTCGACCTTACAGCCCCTCTACCTCATAAAATCATCTCCGGTTTCTCCAATGGTAGGGAAGTGGAAATTGATGTTTCTTATCCTTGGCTGCCAGTTCAATGTGACCTCTGCAAAAAGTATGGCCACATATCTTCTAAGTGTACCGAAGTGGTTGTTGAACGTGTTGTCAGACAGGAAGGGCCTAGGACCTCTCCACCTGAATCTTCGAGAAGGCGTTCAAAATCGAGACCGGGTCGTTCTACTGAAAAGAGGATTAAGCAGGGACTTCTCTGTTACGTGCCAGTGGAACGTAGCTCTCCGGAAGCTCGCAACGAAACTTTGTCAGATGTTCCTCCAGTGGTTAGTGCGGAAGGCAACGTTCTCGCTCCTTCGACTCAAGTAGTTGCATCTGAGGATCTTGAGGAAGGTGAAATTCGTCAACTCCCTATGGCAGAGCCCTCTGTCCCTCAGACCTCCGTGGATCTTAACGTCTCTCCTCCTCCGTCTGATGATGTCAAACAACCGGTGATAGACAACCAGCAAGCGGAGATTCATGATACTGAATTATTTGTAGCTGCAATTACAGACGCTATTTCTGTTGCTGTTAGCCAAGAAGATATCTTAGTGGGTGGGTCAGTGTCTGTTGACGTTAACTTGTCACAGGCTACTGGAGTTTTATTGCTTTCTGAATCTGATCAGGTGGTGACTACTGATCATCCTACTCTACCGGTTGAGGCGATACATGAGACTACTGAATCAGCTTTTTTACCTGAGGTGCCAGTTGTGACAGAGGTCCTTTCTCAAGGGGTCATGGTTCCACAGGAGGTTTCACCATTGGATGCAACATGTGATCCTGCTCAAGATGAGGAGCGGGAAAACCCTTTTATCCTGGTTAACAACAGGAAGAGTAGCCGCAAGGCTAGTAAGAGTAGCCGCAAGGCTAGGAATCGCCATTAAAAGAATTAGATATGTTTTTTGCATGGAATGTAAGGGGTCTCAACCATTCAAGACGCCACACCATGACTAAGGATTGGATTAATATCCATAAACCACTTTTCGGAGCTTTTTTGGAGACTCATATTTTGGAGAGTAATAAAGATAGAGTAGTAGGAGCTATTCCAAGGGGATGGAAGTTCTTTGGTAATTATGCTGATGATACCTCGGGCCGTATCGTCATTGTCTGGGATCCGAGTGTTACAGTAGTCGTCTATGATGCAACAGCTCAATCAGTTACTTGTGGGATCTCTATTTTGTCGGAAAACATCTCTCTCACGGTAACCTTTGTTTATGGCTTCAATCTGATGGAGGCAAGGAGAAGTATGTGGAATAAGTTGGTAGATTTACAGAATTCATCTCCGGTCTCTTCTCATCCTTGGGTTGTGTTGGGTGATTTCAATCAGATGCTGCGAACGTCTCATCATTCTCGCCACCTGATTTCTCATATTGATGACTCCGGAATGGATGAGGCAAATCTATGTCTTCAGGATGCTCAACTCTTTGAAGCACAAGCTAAAGGCTTACCTTACACATGGAGGAATAGTCAAGATGATAACCCTATCTCCACGAGAATCGACCATGCTTTTATTAATCAGTCTTGGTTAACGGCGTTTCCTGATTCATATGCGGAGTTTCTGGATCCATCTCAATCTGATCACACTCCATGTCTGTTTCGGATGCCTTCTCTCAGGCGTCAAGTCATCAAACCATTTAAGTTTTTCCACCATGTGATCGACCATCCTGACTATGCTGGGACGGTTAGTGAAGCGTGGAACACGGATACTATCACAGGGACAGAACAATACAAGCTGGTTCGATCCCTAAAGCTCTTGAAGAGACCGTTAAGGAGATTAAATAAAAGGCATTTTAGTGGCATATCTCAGAGAGTCAAAGATCAGAAAGAGAAGGTTGATGCTCTTCAGAGAGCTTTACTCACGCTGCCAGATACTTCCACGGCTCGGGAGGAACATCTTGAAAGAGATAAGCTTAATGTTTTACTCAAGGCGGAAGAGAAATTTTACAGACAAAGATCTCGGGTTCGCTGGGCTGATGTGGGTGATCGCAATACGCCTTTTTATCATAGGACTGTCTCTGCTCATGCTTCAAGGAACCATATTCATTTCCTCAAAGACGCCAATGATCAGGTTATTTACTCTGTTGAGGGTATCAAATTACATGCTGCAGATTATTTTCAGGGTATATTGGGAGCTACTGAGCTTCCCTCCTCACCGGTTTCTCAAGATGACCTGCAAAGTTTGCTGTCTTTCCGCTGCACTGATCTTCAGCAGAATTATCTTAAACGCGAGGTTACAGCAGCTGAGATCAAGGCTACTCTTTTTGCTATGCCACTAAACAAAAGTCCAGGGCCTGATGGGTATTCAGTTGAATTTATAAGAGCTTCTTGGGACATCGTTGGCCAAGACATCACTTCTGCGGTGAGGGAATTTTTCCGTAATGGAAAACTACTCAAGGATATGAATACCACTGCCATTGCTTTAATCCCCAAGACTCCAGAAGCGTGCTCTCTTTCTGATTACAGACCTATTAGCTGCTGCAACATTGTCTACAAGCTAATCTCCAAGATCATTGCTAATCGACTCAAGCCAATTTTAACAGAATGCGTCAGTCCTAATCAAGCTGCTTTTTTAAAGGGACGCAGTCTAGGAGAAAATGTCTTATTGGCAACTGAGCTAATCAGGAATTATAATAAATCTTCGTGTCTCAAGAGTGCTATGATCAAGATAGATATTCGCAAAGCTTTTGATACTGTTTGCTGGGATTTTGTGATTAAAGTTTTGCAGGCTCAGCATTTTCCGCCGATGTTCGTCACCTGGATTACTGAGTGTATCTCCTCACCGAGATTTTCAGTGGCTATTAATGGGGAATTGGCTGGGTTCTTTGAAGGGAAAAAGGGTCTGCGTCAGGGAGACTCAATCTCTCCTTATCTCTTCATCATGCTCATGGAAGTACTCTCCCGTCTGCTAGATAGAGCAGAATCAAATGGTGACTTCAGGCTCCATCCGATGTGTGCTAACCCCAAGCTTACTCACCTTCTGTTCGCTGATGATCTTTTAGTTTTCTCCGATGGGTCTCGAGCTTCTACTGCAGGGATCAAAGGCGTTATGAATCAGTTTAAGGACTGGTCTGGTTTGGACACTAATGAAGCTAAGTCTGAGATTTTTTATGGTGGTTATTCGGATACACAAGCCACAGTTCTTAGTGATTTATCGGGGTTTCGACGTGGAGCTTTTCCTACTAGATACCTTGGATTACCGCTTAGCCCGAAGAAGATCTCTGCAGCTACACTGCAGCCGTTCCTTGAACGCATAACAGCTAAGCTTCACTCTTGGACTGTAAAGTATTTATCCTTTGCCGGTAAGGTAATGATGATCTCCTCGGTGATCTACGGAATGGTCAATTTTTGGAGCTCTGTCTTCGTGTTGCCTAAGGGGTTTTATGCTAAGGTGGATTCACTGTGCTCAGGCTTCCTCTGGAAAAATAGCACAACATCTGCTGCTGGTGCAAGGGTCTCTTGGAAACATATATGTACTCCTAAAAAGGAGGGTGGTCTTGGCATAAGGTTACTTGAAGAGTTTGAAATGGTCTTCAGGTTAAAGAGGCTTTGGCTATATTTTTATGGCTCGGGCTCCCTCTGGGTCCCCTGGATTAAAGGAAATAGGTTTGCTGGCAGGAGTCTCTGGCTAATAAATGACTCGCCAAGGTTCTCAAGTACTGTGAGAAGCATGCTCCAATTAAAGGATCAACTTCATAACTTTCTTCGTTGCAGCGTCGGAGATGGTAACACAGCTTTGTTTTGGCATGACTACTGGACTGAGCTGGGTCCTTTGCATCAACTCTTTGGATCTTCGGGTCCTCGTTCTCTAAGAATCCCTCTCAGTGCCACCGTCTCTCGGGCAGTTGACAATGGTCACTGGAACATTCCTTCAGCTCGCTCTGACGATGCGGTGACTCTCCAGATCATCTTGTCTACAATGGCGGTTCCTTCTTCAAGTAGTAGAGCTGATGTTTTTTTATGGAGAAACAGTGCTGGTGGGTTTGGTCCAACTTTCTCCTCTCGGGTTACTTGGGAAAGGTTGCGAATAACAAGCCCCCACGTTCAATGGCATCCGGTGGTTTGGTTTAAGGAAGAAATTCCCCGCTGCTCGTTCATTTCTTGGACAGCTTTTCTTGGAAGACTTCCCACACGGGATCGTTTGATTTCTTGGGGTTTATCGGTACCACCAGGTTGTGTTCTCTGTTCTTTAGCTGACGAGTCTATAAGCCATTTGTTCTTTCAATGTCCATTTGCGGTTGCTACTTGGTCTCGTTTCTGTGGCAGGTATCTGGCGTCAAGGCCTTCCTCACTCGATGATGTCGTTCTCCTCTGCCAGCAGTTCCCCGGACCTCATGCTTCCCGTGCGGTGGTTGTGCTCAAGCTTATAAACCAAGTGATCATCTACAACCTCTGGCGTGAGAGAAATGCCCGCATCTTCACTGCTGTTTCTTCGACTCAAGAGGCGTTTTGGCGCTTGGTGGATCGCGCAGTAAGGGATAGGCTGCTATCTCTAACCCGGCCTTCTACTACTGCTCCTTCTCCTTCCCTGCTTGAGCTTTATTTTTGGTTTCTGTCCCCCTATAGTTAATTCAACTCTCTCTGTATTGCTCTTTGCTTCTTTGCTCTTTTCTCTTTTGCCTTGCTCTCTTGCTCCTTTTATTTCTGTTGTAATAAGTTGTGGTTCACAACATTGTAAACTCTGAAAATGGTATAAATTTTAACATTTAGACCAAAAAAAAAAAAAAAAAAAAAAAAGAGAGTCAAGGACATACTAGGAAAAGTTGGAAAGAAGTTCATAAAGGATGAACATGGAATTTCTATTGCGTCCTATTTGCTTTTCCACTGTTCACATAGTAAAGGAGTTACATGGTATGATCTGATATACTAGAGATACCTCTAAATGTCATAAGATTCGATTTATCTTTTATTATGTAAAGAAATATCAATATAAAATTAAATTAATACTATAAGAGAAATTCCATAAAGTACCCAAACTAGATTTCGTTAAATTTTTAATACCCTACACTTTTTTCTACCAAATTAATATAACTTATTATTTTTCATTTTAATATATTAACTTTCAAAACTATACTCATTTTAATATTTACACTGTGTCTATTTTAATCAAAAGTATTAATAATTTTCAAAAGATGGTTTTAATTTGTAAAAAAATCTCCAAATATCAAAAACCAGTTTTAAATGTTATATTTATTCTAATCTATAAGAATAAAATAAATAAGTTGTTTTAAATCTTAAAATTATAATTTATTCTTAATATCAAATTAATTTTTTATTAAAACTTTAAAACTTATTTATTTTTCATTCAAAATTAATTTTTCTATTTTTAAAATTTTCCATAATATAGTAATTAATTTACTCTTAAATTTAAATAAAATAAAATTGAATATTTATTTTAAAAATTCTTTAAATTTCGTTTAGAGTTTGATTAAAATAAGTAGTATTAAAATAAACATAGTTTAAAAAGTTAGCGTACTAAAACGAAAAAAAATAGTTATTTAAATACTAAATTGTGTATTTTAAAGTTGAAGTATTAAAACTTAATTTATCAAAAGTTAGTTGAAATATTTTAATGGAAATTTGCTTACTATAGTGAGATATTTCCATGATGTTATAATACGTTACTGGTAACTAGTTCTAATACGAGTTTCTTTACGAGAAAAGGTCTTACCTCACGGACTCGATACTAGAAGGTGGAGCATCTGCGTGGGAGAGAGCAAATGGGGCATTTTTATTTGAATACATGAAGAAAAGTGAGAGTGTCAAGGAAGATTTCAATGAGTCGATGATGAGTCATACGACAATAGTAATGAAAAAAATATTTTGAGAATTACGATGGGTTTGAGAGTATGAGGGATTGCACGTTGGTAGATGTAAGGAGGTGGGCTAGGCACTAGTCTCTCCCAAGCTCTCTCCAAGTTCCCACATCTTAAAGGTGTCAACTTTGACTTGCCTCACATCGTCTCAGAAGCTCCCAATTCATGGTAATTTTTTTTTCATGGTAAACTTTTATTATGTTTCTTTTCTTGTTATTACTCTTTACTGGTAAATTAGTTTTCACTTCATTGATTCTGAAGATTGATATAACCTTACAAATACTGTCTAGTTGATACTTGATTCTAGGAGACATCTTATCAAACAAAGTTGAAGGAGTATAGTTTATACATATTAAACGTTATTGGTGCTCATCTAACCATCATGTCGATTTGTAAAGTGCTTAGTTAGTTGTTTAAAGTAATTAAATAAACTATTTCCAGGCGTGGAACATATTGGTGTTGAAGTTCCACGAGGCCAAACCATATTGATGAAGGTATAAATAAATTTGAACTCCATATCATATAATCAAATTTTCACAACATACCGTATAACCATGTGTGGTGAGAACGGGACCTGCCTACTTCAAAAACTATAATGAAAAGTGGGTACTCTCTGAATTCTAATAATAAACAAATTCATTTTGCTTTTTATTTTATTAAGTGGATACTTCATGATTGGGAGCGATGAAAAATGCGTGGAGATATTAAGAACTGTAAAAAGCATTACCAGCAACTGGAAGGGTAAATCGTAATCGAAACGATAATCCCACGGGAAGTATCCGACACTGATATAGCAACCAAGAACGCACTGCATTTAGATATGATTATGATGTGTTTAACCCGTGGGGGAAGAGAGAGAACCAAAGAGGAATTGAAGTCTTAGCTATGAAAGCTGGATTCAAACTCCCAAATTTTATTCATGGTGCTTATTCTTTTTGGGTTATTGAATTATAACCAAATTGAATTGCAACTTCTACTTATACGTGTTATACTTAAATAACGTTCTACTCTCTTCAAGCGTGGAATATTGGTGGTTGTTGAATCTCTTTCTATAAATTTATGTGATTTGAGTTTATATTATAAAAAAAGATACAACCCTTATATGCATAGATGAAGAGAGAATTAAGTTAGAACGATGTCTACTTCGCTTTGCTTTGAAGTTTGTGGCGCGAGAGAGATACTTAAAAGCTTACCAATAGTCATCGTCTAAACCAAAATTAACCATGCAAAATTAGAAGCCAATCTATCTTATTAAATCAGAAACATTACAACTTCTTCTATGTGGATTTTAAAGGTGGACCTCATATATTTAAATTAAATGTCTCATTCTTATATAATAATATGTACTATAGTCTAATTTTGCATTGATGTATTTCCTTAAATACAATTCTTCTTTTGTCCATATTCCATATATGATTTTCACATTTATTACATATCGATTTAAATAAGATATATACTAAAAATACTAAAATATTAATCGTTTTAGAATTACCTTATACAATTCATTTTAAATTGATCAGTATACTTTCATTGGTCATATTGATTTTATTAGTACGAATAACATTAAATAGATAAATCACAGACACATACATAAAGATATGATTATTCTTTAACTACGTTGGGCCTGATGTACTTTCTAAAACAAATAACACATAGCTTTATATATTGTATAGAATATAGTAATATTGTATAGTAGTATACTTATACAATAATACTAAAAACAAACCATTAAATAGATAAATCACAGACACATACATAAAGATATGATTATTCTTTAACTACGTTGGGCCTGATGTACTTTCTAAAACAAATAACACATAGCTTTATATATTGTATAGAATATAGTAATATTGTATAGTAGTATACTTATACAATAATACTAAAAACAAACCAAACTGAAATATAATATATATCGAAAATGCTTTGAACCATTACACACAAAATATATTAGACCTCAGAGATAAAATTCACTTTGAAATTATGTAATAGTTATTTTAAAAAATTAAATTTCGTAATGTACAAAAAAACATAAGTTTTATATAAAATTTTGTGTTACAATAAAAAGACACAACTCGCGCTTGCAAAGTGTTATTTTTACATAAAGACATATTTGATATTGTTCTTTAAACACAAAATTGAATTATACAAACTCGATACTACATAAAACTAAACAATATAGAATACATTTTATAAAACCCGTGCGGGTGCGCATGGCCTTTGCGAAAATCGTAGATATGTTTATATAATATATTTATATATTATGTTACACATATTTTCATATAAATAATACCCCAGTGTAAGTTTTATATGATAAATGTTGAAAATACAAAATATATAGCACTATATATTTAAATAATAATATAAAAATCTACTTCACGTTATCATAAAATTTAAAAATCAAATTTAGTAATTAAACACATTACTTATTTAAACACATTAGTACACATTGTTATTTATCAAAATTTTATATTAATACACATTGCAATCATGTATAACATTTAGTAAATTTAATAGAAACAAAGATAAAAGAAAAATTGACTCCCGCTCGGTAGAGCGGGTCATGATCTAGTATATTGTTAAATATTCAAACAAGTATGCTCTTAATTTAAGTTCTAACTAATAACGAGAAGATTTTGTAGAGTTTTAGTCATCCTCGGCGAAGGCTGCATCGTCCTGATCACCATCACCAAAGTCATTATCATCATCTCCACCCAAATTTGTAACTGGAGGAGGAGCTTCATCTTCAAACCCTGGTCCGTCAGGAATATCCATGTCCTCCGTCACTTTCATCGTCTCTAGATTCTCTTCGCTGAAGAAATCATTCATTGGCTTGGATACCTAAACAACACACAAAACATTGAATAAAACAAAACATGCTCGGATGCAGAAAGGTTTGTGCTTAAAACAAAAAAAAAAGGAAAGAAAATGGTTTTACCTTGAACAATCGGTTTCTCTTCTCAGCACTTTCTACAAGGTTCTTCCAGAGCGGATCATTCTTTAATGTTGCAGCTGAACCAACAACCTGAGTGCATGTTTCATACGTGAGAGATTAACACAAACAATAGTTTCTATGAACTTTTTAGCTTTTTTTTTTCTATCTTACCAAAACAGAAGACTTCGCTCGTGTAATCGCAACATTCATACGCCGAGAATTAGCAAGAAAACCAATTCCTCCTTTATCGTTAGCTCTAACGCATGAGAATATTGCTACATCCTTCTCCCTTCCCTTTTCACAATGATAAAAGACAGAGACAAATGTTGACTTCCTGGTTTTTGCTTAATGCACATTTTTTTTAGTTTTGAAATGTAAGAAAGAAAGAAAGAAAGAGAGTAAGAATATTGACCTGGAACCCATCAATAGTGTTGATATCAACCATTTTCTTTGCTGCATCTTCACCAAACATCTCCTTAAACCGAGATTTGAAAGTTTTAACTTGGAAGCTATAAGGAGATATAATAGCTAGCTGAGAACTTGACTTGAGCTCCGGGTACATGGTAACAAGTTTTTGGTAGATGAGAAGAACAAATTCCACCTCGTCTAGATTTACACGAGAACCAGTTGCTCCTGGATGTTGAGACTCTTTCCCTTCATGTATATCAAAAAAGCAAAACGGACCAAAGCAACGGTATTTATGCCAGTCACGAGTTGTCTGGCCTTCAATGTCATCTCCATCTTCCAGTGCATCTTCATAGAATTCCTTTGACGGAAAGCTTCTTATCTAAATTTTTTCAGACAAAACAGAGAGAGTAAGGAGAACCAGATATTCAGTGAGAATCTATCTTAAAGGGATACCTCTGGATGCATCCGGTATTGGGTTTTCAACATGTTCACCGGATAGCCAGCCTTTTGAAGTCTCTCGAACATGCTTGTGCCGTAGCTTCATTAACCAACGGAAAGACAACAATTCAATAACGTCAATGCAGCAATGACATACAAACAGATAAAGTTTGAATGTAACGAGTCCTTTAAAGTACTTTACCCAGAAGCCTGAGCAACAGTTGAGATTACAGTAGCTGCGAGTTGTTTTGGATCCCCTACCTGATAAAAACAATGTTACCCAAAGCTATTGAAGTTTCTCTTTACTAATCATATTAAAATTATTAACTAATAGACTAATGGTGTTTGAACTCTCACTGGTCACATGTGCAGTTTCAAGATAATACTTATATTCTTCAATTTTAAGAAAGGTGTGGAAACTTAAAAAGTGTAATAAATTTTCTATCTATCAATTTATATCTAGGAGAGAGAGAAAATACTGCAAGTTTGGAACATGAAGGGGTAATCTTTATGGAATGTTTACCAGAAATACTTGTTTGCACTTAGTGGCCAAGGGGATAAGAGTTGCCGGCTCAACCTGCGCATGTGCACAAGAGTAACTTTCATTAGAAACGAACTCTGAAGAAATATAAGCATTGACATTTCCCCTACGTGCTTCACTTCCGTAGCAAACAACAAATACTTTTGAGATATCCCCAACATAGGCAAGGGAAACTACATGGACCAACTCTAGTGAGCCTCCATGACAAAAGTCTCATGAATGTTAAGTTTCGACAATAAGCATCACTATTTTGATAACCATTTTCAAAGACACAGTAGGCAAGACATTCGAGCACTAGTCCAGGGGGCTTACAGCTTGTGCAGCTTCATCTATGATAACGACATCGAAACCACGGTTTGATTTAGCGATAAGTGGTGTCCCACTGAAACTAAGCGTAGAAAAAACCTGAAAGTGCAAAGAAACCATAAGTGAATGGTCAAGGAAAAATAGTGATCTTTAAGTTACATGAATAACGAGGGTGTTAATTCTCCATACAATTGCAGACTCTTCCACTATTGAAGTGCGGAGGCTATCATCATCAGTTCCTGTGGTTCCTTGTTTTGATTTATCAATGGTTGAGCCACGCCTTTTATTCAGCTGCAATAGAGTGTTGTTTCTCAGGAAAATGGTCAACAGAAATTGAAATTTCGTACCACAACTAACAAAAAAACCTATCATCATGATCCGATGACAGTTAGATTCTTTTAAGAAAGGTTTATCTTAAGCAACGAAACCTAACTCACAACGAAAGGCAATCAAAGTGCAAAAGCTATTAGATACATACGAGGTTATCAAGCGATACTGCGTCGACGGAGTGATGATGCTTGAGACCAATTCGAACCATTGAGGGTGGGTATTTCTGCGCGTTTTCGTCGCGCAGACCTGAAAGTGCAACACATAAGACCAACACTAACTTTCAAATAATGAGACAATGTGCTTGGATAAAAAACACATACCCGTAGTCATAAGACGCAACACAATCTCATCGAGTGCAGAGTTTGATGGAGCACATACAAGTACACGTATCCTATACTTCCGATTTGCCTCAACCACCTCTGGTTTCTGAACACAAAGGAGAATAATATAATCACGGTTATTACAATGTGTCTCAGAATAAAATCTTCTGACTCACCATCTCGTTTCCTGAGGTCGGGAAAAAACCATCATCGCCATCTTCAGGCATGATAGCATCTCGTGGGTTGACACCCAAAATCCAAGGAGACGCTAATGCCCAGTGATTATATCTGCAGACAAGAGGATTACTGAGTGATAAGTTCACCCAAGGGGGGATGAAGATGTTAAATGAGAGGAAAAACATACTTCTCCTCAGTGGTCATCTGAACTCGACGCTTTAGCTCATTCTCCCTATTATGAAAAGAAGAAGGTAATATCCACCAAAAATGAGAAGCATAGTTATAATAATATCTGGAAACTACATCAGAACTACAAAAGGTTATGTAAAAACAAATCATACTTAGATTGAATCCGTGCTGGAGTGGCATGCATAATGGCACCAAGAATGCTAAGAATCGTCTGAGTTTTCCCAGTTCCTGGAGGACCCTAAAGAAGGATCGAATCATCAATAATCGATTCATCTGCTTGGTCAATGCAACTCTGATATCCCTGTTGACTTCTACTTTTATACGTTCCTTTTTAAAAAAAAGCAATATTGACAGTCTAAGATAAAGACATTGAGTGCTAAACAATTCTCAAGGTTGTGTGTTCGACATTTGATAGTTCAGTAAACAAGAAGGCGAAATGGCTAGGGAAACAGGATGAATGAAGAAGTCAACCTGTATCAAGACAAAGGATCTTCTTGATAGACCAACCTGAAAAATATTTGAGACAAAGAAGATAAAAATTTGTGCCAAAAGGAAAAGAAGGGTACAAAGGCCGCCAGACTTACATCAATTGCCTCCATTTGAGATTTATTAAGATTCTCGGTAAAGTAATCATGCAGAGGTCCAGATATTTTCCAAGCATCATCTCCAAAAGCACAAGATTTTTCTGCTGCAGTAAAGATTAAATCCTTGAAAGGAAGCGAACTGATCGATCGTAGTGCAGTATATTCCCGAATTATGGTTGACAAACTACATAACTGCAAAATTAACAATCCAGCAAGCTTAAATTTAGTAAATCAGATTGTAACTAGTCTTACAGAAGTGCTAAAAAGAGAGAGAGAAAAGAGAAGCCAAGCATAATAAAAGCATGTTGTTCATTAGGCATGGTTGATGTGTCATAAAAACAACTGACCTTTAAAGTGAACACACTTTTATCTCTGGGGTCGGCAGAAGATGTAATATGAGAACGTATATTTGAGAGAGATTTGATAAAGGGCTTTGTTCTAGAGGATTTCATCTTTTTGGTTATCTGCACCACCTCTTCAGCTAAATACATCCGAAGTCGAATACGATCCTTTGTAAGGTTTTCCACAACAGCAAACCCATAAGATTTAGGAAATGAACTCCCTGTAACCTGAAAAAAAAAATGGTCAAAGCTCTAACTGAATCCAACATTTCAGAAAAGACAAATTTGAGAGAAACAAACCTGTTCTTTTGATAGCAATAAGAGATCATTTTGAGCAAGAGACTTATTCTCCATCTCCTTCTCCTTCTCCCTTTCCCCGTCTTTGTAAGTGACGAGCAGAATGTGAAACCCATCAGCCTCGCGGCACTCCATTACCAATCTCATTATAGGCTCCGATGCTAAGAGGAAAAGGAACAAGCAAAACCAAAATATGTTAAGAACCTACTTTTTATACACACCCTACAATTACGCAAATATAAGTTACCAAAAGACTGCTACTTTGTTTCATGATCAATGGGATGGGAAAACAAAATTAATAGAAGAAGAAGAAGAAAGGATGAAAACCTTCTTCAGCATCTTGTTTCTGCAAGATTTGAGCTTTAACTTCCTCAAAGAGGAGCGGCTCAAAGGCCTCATAATAGTCATCAACATCTTTGTAAGTATTCTTCACAACACTCAACTTGGCTTTAGTATCCTCCTTTTTCTTCACATCATTCTCTTTTATAAGCTGTGTATAGTCCCATCCCAAAATAATCTTATGGAAACGAGCAACAGCTGATGCTTCTTCTTCTTCTCGAACCTTCCCCTTCTCAATGGTCATCCTTCTTCTTTCTCTGCTCAAATTCTACCCGCCAGAATCTCTCTACATGAACAAAAAAATAAACTTGAATCAATACTAAAACGAAATCAAGGAAGAAAGTTATTATTAATCGGTTCAGCTTTAATTCAATGCAAGCGTTAGCTATAATGTCATCTCGTATAAATCAGTAAATTTAACTTCATATGCCGAAGAGAAAAAAAAACAGACTTTGGACACTCTTTTAGAAGGAGACTAAGGCATCAACAACACACAAAGAGAGAGAGACAGATTGACTGACTGTTACAGAGAGAGAGAGAACGCACAAGCCGGAGAGTAGGGCGAGAACTGGCGGCGACAATTTCGTTTCGGTGATGCCTTTAAAGAAGAAAGCCCAAAATACGGAGGCGGCCCTTCCCTCCCTGCGTCTCTCTCTCGACTTTGCTCTATGGTTTTGTTTTTATTAACCGCTCCCGGTTTAGTATTTATTGGTTTATTGCAGTTTTTTTCCTGGTAGAGAAACACTCAATTTCTTTTATCTCAGTTTCTTAACTATGATAAGCCATGATATTTTAACTGGGATTCTTATCTTCGGACAAAAGACGATTTTTAATTTTTTTTATATTTTAAATAAAAAAAACTAATACGCATCTTTTAAATAAGAGATATAAGAATCGTCTCTTAGCCGGAAATAGTGAAAATAGATTAAAAGTATCAAATTATAAGTTAAGAACTCCGGATAAGAGACCGAATTTAATCATTTTTTATGATCCTTTATTTTCTATAATTATAAAAATCTATAAAAAAAAAACAAAAAGTGGAATTTCATACAGCACAGTTATTTATTCAAAATACCAATTAGACCCAAAAGAAAACTGGAAGATAATATTGTTGATATAATTCTCTTAATCCAATCAGTCCAAGTCCTTAATCATTTATATTACAGTAACTTTTAAAGAGTTTCAATCATAGAGTTACATACATTTACAACATTTTCAGTTTCCAACAAACCCAAACCGGTTTACACACTGCATTAATATGAAACCCCCCAGAAGCTCCATTTCAAACCGGGTTTAGTAGTTTCTGATGGTGCTACTGGTGCAAGGGGTGCAAACAAGATCTACCGTTGAGACACAAACACGTAGAACTTCGTGAACAACTCCTCGTTGCAGCACTCGAAGAACCGTTTCTTCTTTCCCCGTTACAACATCAGCCAGACACACCTGACGCGAAACTGTCTCGTCCCTCATTCGTCTCCCACGTGACCATCGACCTAACGTCAACCATTTCACCCAAACCAGCTGCTCCGAGACTCCACATCGCCTCATCGCATCCAAAACTTGCTCCCTCGGTTTCAGGTGTTTTATACAGTAGATGAGCCCGACCAGGTTGAGCAGAACGCTCAAGTTCGGTTTGAAGAGAAACAGCTCCACATCTCGAAACCCTAACCGCATCGAGCTCATGGTTTCGACCGCGTGGAGATACTCGCTGGCCTCTAGAGATAACGCGGCAGGCCACTCGGTAACAAATGCAATCACCTCGGAAGCTCTAGATGCCATTTCCATGTGCTGCATCACGTAAACTCTTCTCCATTTCTAACAAAATGTTAAGAACAGAATAAACATAAATAAACCTTAGAAACTAGTCAAATCCAAGTTTTAAGCAAAAAGAAAAAAAACTACTCAAATCCAAGTTACATAGAAACTCAGTTTCTTTCACAAGAAAATGCAACAAAATTTTTTTTACATATCCAGTAAAAAAAGATCCATATATAAATGATGAAGGGATGAGGTTTATAGCAAACACTATACATATCCTCTAAAAAACTAACAAACTCACAATCAGACTTCAAAAGTAGCAAAAGGCACCTCTAAAACTACTTGAATGTGAAAGAAACAATAAAATATATGGAGATGTCTAAACTCCCTCTACCTGAGAAGTTTCATCATCGGTTTGTGCAT
Organism: Raphanus sativus; assembly: GCF_000801105.2. NCBI lineage: Eukaryota > Viridiplantae > Streptophyta > Magnoliopsida > Brassicales > Brassicaceae > Raphanus > Raphanus sativus. Next base: position 29,438,859 of record NC_079512.1, on the reverse strand, counting down.
CAGGAAACAGAGTATTGTCTCCATCAAAAGTGGACAACAAGGGCCATCTTTCTTTAAACAGAGGTTCCCATAAGATATCAGAACCACATAGGTCTCTCCAGAACCTAGAACAGCTACTGAGTGCGCAAAGATCAGTCGCCTATCCAATCAAGCAACACCATTTTCATAAAAAGAATCAGAGTTTCCCCAAATTTATAATCAAGAAAAAAAAGAACACAAAGCAGTAACTTAGCAAGTACCTGAAGATAAGATCCGATCTTCAAGATTATGTCGTGTGGGAGAGCGCTACAAGAAAATCGAATTGAACAAGTCATGGTTCTTTTTTTCTTTGTTTTAATCCAATCTACAGTTTCTTCGGATGTTTGTGGCTTTATTTGGTTTATAAGGAGTACACGTTACAAGAAGAAGATGATGATGATGATGACTCACCACATAAAAGAAAAAAAAACTTTCTTGATGTTGACTCAGACAACAAAAATAAAATAAAATAGAAATGTAGTTGATTTTACAAAGATGTTAGATGGTTGTACAGCTCGATCTCAACAAAGTTACATCACAAAAAAAAAATACATATACTAATCTTCATTTTTGCACACATCGCCTTTAACCCTTCTCAGTTTCTCTTCACCATACTCTCAGTAACAACCAGAGAACTTTTCTGTTGCTTTGTTTTCGGCGGGAACATTTATCATTACTTAAAACAAACCCTCTGATTCATTTAGAGTGTTTCTATATGCTTTTTTTAGCCACCGACTCTACTCTCAGTACAGAGCTTCCCATGGTGCTCCGATTAAGCTAAGTGCAGTTGCTGCGATATGAGATGGCATGAGTCCAGCTTCAGCCATTTGGTCAGCTGGTGAGCCGTGGTCGATGTACCGATCAGGCAACACCATTGGTCTCCACTGATACATTTGCCAAAATTTACAAAACCATTAGATCTTCAAGAAGACAAAACCAAACTCATTAGAAAAATATGTTAAAAAAAAGTTTTAATAAACCTTGAGCTTCCCATCGAGAAGACCATCAAGAGCAAGAAACTGAACAACGTGGGATCCAAACCCGCCAATGGAACCTTCTTCAACCGTGATCAGTACCTCGTGCGACTTAGCCAAGCTGCGGATAAGAGCACGGTCCAACGGCTTGCAGAAACGTGCATCCGCTACGGTTATGTTCAGTCCACGTTCTTGGAGCATCACCGCTGCTCCTAAACAGCTCTGAACCGCTGAGCCATAACCCAACAACGCAACCCTCTCTCCTTCTTTTAAGATCCTACCTTTCCCGACTTCAATTGGAACACCTTTGTTTCCTGGAGGTAGTGCGACCCCAACACCGTTACCTCTAGGGTAACGGAAACAAGAAGGACGGTCATCAATAGCAGATGCGGTTGCCACCATGTTGAAGAGCTCAGCTTCATCGGATGGAGCCATTACTATCATGTTAGGAAGACAAGCCATAAACGTCACATCGAAAGCTCCACAATGTGTTGGACCATCAGCTCCCACAAGTCCAGCTCTATCCATTGCAAATCTCACCGGTAGTTTCTGCAGATCAACATCATGTACAACCTAGAGAAAAAAAGCACACCACATACTCTATTAGTCTTTTCACAAATGTTTCATCTGAAAGTGATAATGATCAAAGAACTTGATCAACAAGGTGTTAATCTAGTGGTAAAGGAATGTCTAGTAGACACTCCGCCACTCAGATTCAATTCTCGTTGGGAGAGACTATTTACATTGTTTGGGTTTTCGGCAAAGAGGTCAAACCACTTTTTTTATCAACAAATTATGATCAAAGAACTTGCCTGGTCATAAGCACGCTGCATGAAAGATGAATAGATTGCACAGAAGGGCTTAAGGCCTTCACATGCTAACCCAGCAGCAAAAGTAACTGCATGCTGTTCTGCTATGCCGACATCAAAACATCTTGTCGGGAAGCGACGTTGGAAGAGGTTTAAACCAGTCCCACCTCCCATGGCGGCATGAATCGCCACCACGTCTTTGTCTACCTCTGCTTCCGCGACCAAAGCCTCAGCAAAGTAAGTTGTGTAAGACTGAGTCTTGTTACTACTTTTGAACTGTTTACCCGTAGCTGGATCGAATTTCACAACACCTGAGAAGAAAAAACGAATCAATATAAGTATCAACACTTCTTAAGAACTAAAGAAGAAAAAGAGAAAATATCCACTCAAGTTCATTTACCATGGTACTTGTCATCAGCTCTCTCTGCGTAAGGATAACCACGGCCCTTCTCAGTTACAACATGAATGAGTACAGGTCCTGTGGTTCTGGCACTCTTAACTTCTTTAAGAATGGCTACCATATCATCTATGTTGTGCCCATCAACCGGACCAATATAGTAGAGACCAAGTTCTTCAAACAGTGTAGAACCAGTCCCACTTATCATTCCACGAGCATACTCATCAACCTTAGCAGCCAACTGGTGCATTGGCCCGCCTATTTGCTTTGTCACACCCTTTGCGACTTCTCTCAACTCTCTGAGAGCTGGGTTTGACTGCAACCGACTAAGAGCACTGCTCAAGGCTCCAACAGGTGGACTTGGTCCATCCAAAGTAGCAGTAGGTAATGAGACTTGCTTGTTGTCATTGAGAATGACAATCATATCAGAGTCTAGATATCCAGCGTTGTTCATTGCTTCATAAGCTTGCCCTGCTGTCATAGCACCATCACCAATCACAGCAATCACATTGTTGCTCTTCCCTTTCAAATCCCTTCCTACAGCCATTCCTGTATGTGAAAGCCAAACATTCTGATTCAGACTTGTTTTCTTGTTACCAACAACACAAGGCAAAGACACACACTTACCTAAGCCAGCAGATATTGTGGTTGAGCTATGTCCGGTACCAAAGCAATCATGCTCGCTCTCTCCTCGCTTGGTGAAACCAGAGAGACCATTGGTTTGCCTCATTGTCGGCATCTTCCCTCTTCTCCCGGTAAGAATCTTGTGAGGGTAAGACTGATGACCAACATCCCAGAGAATCTTGTCCTGTGGAGTGTTGAAAATGTAGTGAAGAGCCACAGTGAGCTCCACAACACCAAGACTTGACCCCAAATGTCCACCGGTTTTTGAAACATTGAAGATCACATCTGATCTCAGCTCATCAGAAAGTTGTTTGAGTTCCTGCCAATGAGTTTAACCATCAATATGAAGCTAAAAAAAAACAAATGGATCAAATCAAAGGCTTGAGGTTGATTCAATATTTTTGTTTCTTTACCTTGATGGAAAGATTTTTCATGTGGATTGGGTAATTGATTGTGTCAAGTAATGGAGTTGGTGGTCTGTTTGAGTAATATTCACCCTTCTCTACAAGTGAAGCATTCACTTTTACCTTTCTGTTTGACTGTACACACAACCAAAAATCAACACCAAGATCAGAACAAAAGCTATTAACCAAAGAGGCTAAGTCAGTGGTTTACTTTCACAATATTTTCAATAAAACTAACATAGAAAAAGGGTCGAACTTGTTTGACTTCTGTCTAAAGTGAAGTAAACCCATTATTTAATTCAAGATTTTTACCAAATGGGTTACTACAAAATCTCAAGAAAAACGCTTAAAATTGATTTTATAATCCAACAAAGTTCTAGACGAGAAAGAGAGAAGTGAATCTTACATGGGAGTTGTTGGGTCTGAGACATGGTGATGGAAGATCTGTAGGCAAAGATCTAGAAGAAGAAGAAGACAGAGAATTTGATTTACAATTATCTGTTAAAACACCTTTGGCTACTATGTAAGAAGAAGGAAAAGCAAATGCAGACAGAGCCATTAAAGAATGGTAAAGACTTTGAAAACTTGGGTAAGAGAAATGTTAAGTGAAATCACAGATGATTTAACGAGGAACAAAGAGAATCTAATTAGGAAAACTGAGGTTATCAAGAACAGTGAAAAATCAATAAGTGTACTTTTAGAATCCACTAAAAATGAGAAGTGGTGATAACATGTGGTGGTGGAAGTGACAGTGGTGGAGAGTTGAAGAAGAGAGAAAAGATGAAGACTTTTATGTAATAAAACGACAAGAAAGCCAACTTCATGGACTACGAATTTTTCTATGTAACGGTGTTTGGTATTTATAACAGTGGGATGGTGCGTGATCCGCCGAGACGTTGAGGTTTTGGTTGGTCCACGTCAACCAAGAAATCCTACCTTTTGGATAGATATTGATAATAATGCATTATAGTGTGTATATACTACTACCTATTTTGTTTTGTTTTCTTTTATATGGTTTTTAATAAAAAGGTGAAAACAATGGTTGCTTTTCATTCATCGAATGTTTTTCTTACAACTAATGTACAAAAGAGTAGAAGATTATTGTTATATAAAGAAATATCTTAACCAAATAAAACTCCTCTAAACAACAAGAATATATTTAGGGATAATTTGGAAAATACCTTATTTACAGTTGAAAATTTGAAATTTAAATCTCTTTTTACAATTTTTGAAAACTACACTTTCTCAAATATAATAAGACAATTTTATCCAGATTTTAACTAAACATATTCATGAATTACGTTATAATTTTTTTTTTTTTGAAACTGGTTACGTTATGATTTGTTTTTAGTGTTTTAGCTTGCTTGTGTTTTGAAGTTCTGTAACAACTAACATCAGTTACAAATCAATGTAGGCGAATCTAAAATACTTTAATCATATACCTACATATACTGAGACGATACATATATATGAAAGAACAATATTGGTTACAAAACGTAGATATGGATTGTATCAACATTAGATATTTAAGCAGTATAAGGAACAATTTGTCGATCTTAAAGAACATCAGTTACGAAGATTATCTGGATTGTATCAGAATTAGAGAAACTTAGGTAACATAAATAATAATCTAAAATAATCAAAATCATGTTAGTGCAATAACATATATAATCATGACAAAAGAATCTAAAGAATAGATGTATATTGAAGCTAAGAATGAAAATTTCAGAATAGATGGGGCATCTCAGGGTAATCCAGGGGCGGCGTCCGCAGGAGGCGTGTTGCGGAATGGCGAAGGAGACTGGTGTGGTGGGTTTGCTGTCAACATAGGTAGGTGCTCTGCACCTTTGGCAGAACTTTGGGGAGTCTACTATGGGCTTGTGATCGCTTGGGAGAAGGACATAAGCAGACTGGTGTTGGAGGTGGATTCTAAAATAGTGGTGGAATTTCTCACGACGGGAATTGGAGACGCTCATCCGCTATCTTTCCTGGTACGTCTGTGTCATGGCTTCTTGACAAGGGACTGGTTGGTCCGGATTGTTCACGTGTACAGGGAAGCAAACCGCGTTACCGATGGTTTAGCTAACTTGGCACTTTCTCTTCCTTTGGGGTTTTATAGTTATGATACTCCTTTGGTTGTTGGTACTTTGTTGCGAGAGGATGTCGATGGACCACTAAGGCCACGGCAAACTCGTGTTGTAGTTTGAAGTTTGGTTTTCTTTTAATAATAAACAGGAGATTCATCTCCCGGTTTCCTACCAAAAAAAAGAATGAAAATTTCAGTAAGCTCAAAGCTTAATTTTCTTTTTTTTTGGCACAAAGCTTAATTTTGTTCATAGATCCACAAACAACCCTTGTATCACCAAAACTCATATTAATTAAATCAAAATTTAGAAACAAAAGTTTTGAAAAAAAACATTAAATTATAAGTTACATCTTGCCAATTGTATCCCAAAAGATGACATCTTAAGAAACTTTGTCTTCGTGTTTTCCGCGTTAACCGTTTTCCAAAACCTTAATTACTATCTTCTTTTCACTGGGTTTCAGCTTTTTCAAACATTTGAAGAAATATATTTAAGAAAAAAAACATAAGAAAGTATTTTGCTCAATTCCAAAAGCTCAGCTAGAGTTTTGTGCTCTTTGAATATTCAACATTTAAGGGTGACTTTGAGTAATAATCATGAATGAATGATACAAACCTAAAACGGAGCGAAAACGGAGAGAACCAGAGAATGTAGAAGATATGTTTAGTGATTTAAGATAACGAGGAAAATGAATATTGGCGATGTCTGTTTTTTTATCATCAAAAGTATAAAAATATATTCTGATAAATATAAGTATGCTTCGAATTAGTTTAGAAAATAAAATAGTTATGTTGAAAAAAAAGAAAATAATAATAAAATAATTGTAAATACCAAATTGGATAATTTAGTCATTTTATTTACATAGAAGTGTAGTTTTCAAAAGATTTAAATGAAGGTTTAGTTTTCAAAATAAAATCTCATATAGAGATATTTATCCAAATTTCCCCTAAACGAGTCTATTTTCGATTCTAAAATAATTTTTAGAATGTGTCTTTTTTAACTCTGTTGCACTTCTTATTCTATAATAAAATAAAAATGAAACATTTTCAAAAGTAGAATGATACATTTCCTTTCACTTTTTATTCTAAAATATAGTAGGATTAGGATAGAATTTAGCTCTAATTTGAAATTATTCTTTTTGAAATTAATATATATATATATATATATATATACTCTAAAACAAACAATATAGTCCTCATTCGTGTATACATGATTTTAGTAATTTACATTTTTTCAAAATTACAATTAAAAATACCTTGAATTATATATATAGCATAATTCAATAATATATTAGGTTTAATAAATAACTAACGTGTTTTTATAATGTGATGTCATTACAAAATAATATACCTTGAAGTCTCTTTGCCTCAAAGCCATGGAGATCCTCGTTGAAGAGAGTAACGTTCAAAGAGTCGACGCTCCCGTCACCGTAAGAGAATACCTTCTTGCTTTTTTTCCGATCTAGGATTGAAAGTGGAATTAAATTCTGATAGAATTAATAAATAGGAATGGTTGAGTGAGAGAAGAGTAAGATACCATTTATGTTCCTATGATTTGCTGAATTTTTGTTTTTTTTTTTTAATTTATGTGAACTGGGAGTATAGCTATGTGGTGACATACATGGGCAGTTCTATGACATGATGGAGCTTTTCAAAGTTGGGGGTGATTGCCCTAAGACCAACTACTTGTTTCCTATGATTTAATGAAGGCTGTTTGTTTATTATAAGTAGTTCTAGGAAAAAATATTTATTTCACAATATAAGTAATTTGCATATTTCAATGTATTTTTTTATTTATTGGATTTTGTGTGACCAATAAAATAATTTTAAATTTTATATAATTGGTTGAATTAATTTATTAAATAATATATTTTTAAAAAATAATAACTTTCTAAATATCTGCGCTTTCTAAATACCTCCTTCGCTTCCTCGCTCCCGCTCCCGCCCCCGCCTTCGCTCCCGCTCCCGTTCTCGCTCCCGCTCCCGCTCCCGCTCCCGCTCTCGCTCTCGCTCCCGCTCCCGCTCCTGCTCCCGCTCCTGCTCCCGCTCTCGCTCTCGCTATCGCTCCCTCTCTCGCTCTCGCTCCCTCTCTCGCTCTCTCGCTCTCTCTCTCGCTCTCTCGCTCTCTCTCTCGCTCCCTCGCTCCCTCTCTCTCTCCCTCTCTCCCTCGCTCCCTCTCTCTCTCCCTCGCTCCCTCTCTCTCTCTCTCGCTCCCTCCCCCTCGCTCCCTCCCTCGCTCTCCCTCGCTCCCTCCCTCGCTCTCCCTCGCTCCCTCGCTCCCGCTCTCCCTCGCTCCCTCGCTCCTTCGCTCCCGCTCTCCGCTCCCGCTCCCGCTCCCGCTCTCCGCTCCCGCTCCCGCTCCCGCTCTCCGCTCCCGCTCCCGCTCCCTCCCGCTCTCCGCTCCCGCTCCCGCTCCCCGCTCCCCGCTCCCGCTCCCGCTCCCTCTCTCGCTCCCTCTCTCGCTCCCTTTCTCGCTCCCTCTTTCGCTCCCTCTCTCGCTCCCTCTTTCGCTCCCTCTCTCGCTCCCTCTCCCGCTCCCGCTCTCGCTCTCGCTCTCTCGCTCTCTCGCTCCCTCGCTCTCTCGCTCCCTCGCTCCCTCGCAATATACATCAAGTTGCTCAATAATCATATAAACCCTCACAATTAAGAATATAACCATGCATGAAAAGCTGTGTCAATTTGATGTAGAAATGGACCACGTTCTCCATTCTGACACGTGAGATTTGATTTAATGCAACGATTGATATCGTACTATACTATGTTTGTCAAATATATAGAATAGAACAATTAATTTATAACAACAACCATTATGAAGAGGATAAATAAAATAAGAAACCTGAAAAATATTAAGGGTTTGTATAGAGTACCCTTTACCCTAAACCAAATTATATACTCACACCAAACCAAATTACTCTAAACCCAAACCCTAAACCCAAACCAAATACTCTAAACCCAAACCCTAAATCCAAACCATATACCATAAACACTAAACCCAAACAATATACCCTAAACCCAAACCATATACCCTAAAACCCAAACCCTAAACCCAAACCATATACACTAAACCCTAAACCCAAACCATATACCATAAGTCCAAACCCTAAACCTAAACCATATACCCTAAACCCTAAACCCAAACCATATACCATAAACCTAAACCATATACCCTAAACCCAAACCCTAAACCCAAACCATATACCCTAGACCCAAACACTAAACCCAAACCATATATCCTAAACCCTAAACCCAAACCATATACCCTAAACTCAAACCATATACCCAAACTGTATACCCTAAACCTAAACCCTAATCATAAACCCTAAACCCAAACTCTTATCCATTACGTGACTATACTATACATGTTATGGTATGGAATACTCGACACATCCACAAACTTTGTATATATGAAATTCTCTAAAATTTTCTTAGAGAGAAATATTGATGAGTGGTGACGGTGTTGGAGAACAAAACAGTGTAACTGATCAAGTATTGAGTAACAAGAATCATGAGACATAGAAAGAGATATAAATTGCAAAATAAGAGAAAAAAATGTGTTGTACTATACTGTAATTTAAAATAGTATAGAACAAATGACGCATGATATGAGATAGGGATTATGAAGAAAATTAGAGAAGTTTACACGATGGAAAGAAAGAGAAAAAAACGGATGGAAGAGAGAGAGAGGGAAGATGTCAAATAGATAGAAGAAAATGGGATGCCGAATAGATAAAAGATGATGGAGATGTCGAATAGAGGGAGGGAAGGGAGAGAGAGAGAGAGAGAAAGTGGTGAGGGATGGAGTAGAGGATAATGAGAAAGTGGTGGTGGCTATGGTAGAGGAAGGAGATAGAGAGAAAGAGGGGAAGGGAGGGATGGAGTAGACAAAGGAACATGGGAATAAGTGGTGGTGGCTATGGTGGTAAATGAGGGAAGGAGGAATAGAGGGAATAGACAAAGAAACATGTAGAGAAAGAGAAAATGGCGGGGCTATGGTGGTAGAGGAGGGGGAGAGAGAAATAGTGGAAGGGAGGGAGGAATGCAGAGGAAGAAAGAGATTGTACTATGCTATGTTTCTGACTATACTATATATGTGTGTAAAATAGTATAGATTTACAATCGTGATTATAGAATATGATATAAAATTTACAAAATATATGTTTGTTTTGAAATTTTATCATGTTAACTACAAAGTTCAATAGTTGTTTTAACAGAAATTAAAAGCAATTAAAAATAGAAAGGGAAACAAGTTTGTGAAAAAAGTAAAAAAAAAAAAAATCAGAAAATGCATGTCAATGACAATATGACAATTATTATACAAATATCATAGCCTTTATTTTGTATGTGTATATACTTGGTTTAATTCCTACAATGGTTATGATTTTAAATTTCCCTATATTTAACCAGTCTATTTTCGATTCTAAAATAATTTTTAGAATGTGTCTTTTTTAACTCTGTTGCACTTTTTATTATATAATAAAATAAAAATGAAACATTTTCAAAAGTAGAATGATACATTTCCTTTCACTTTTTATTCTAAAATATAGTAGGATTAGGATAGAATTTAGCTCTAATTTGAAATTATTCTTTTTGAAATTAATATATATATATATATATATATATATATATATATATATATATATATATATACTCTAAAACAAACAATATAGTCCTCATTCGTGTATACATGATTTTAGTAATTTACATTTTTTCAAAATTACAATTAAAAATACCTTGAATTATATATATAGCATAATTCAATAATATATTAGGTTTAATAAATAACTAACGTGTTTTTATAATGTGATGTCATTACAAAATAATATAGCTAAAATAAAAAAACAATAATATAATTAATAAATGATTAAATCTACATATATCAATGCGTTGGATCGTGTTTTACAATTAGTATACACCTTTATCGGTCTTTTGGCTAAGATCAAGTGTAGTATCTGTTCTTATCTGTTTAATATCTGATATGTGGTGTTTTACAATTAGGCTAGCTAGTATATACATCATAATTTAATAAAATATTATATTTATAAATAGATAATATTCCTTCTGTTTCAAATTATAAGTAGTTCTAGGAAAAAATATTTATTTCACAATATAAGTAATTTGCATATTTCAATGTATTTTTTTATTTATTGGATTTTGTGTGACCAATAAAATAATTTTAAATTTTATATAATTGGTTGAATTAATTTATTAAATAATATATTTTTAAAAAATAATAACTTTCTAAATATCTGCGCTTTAACCAAAACTACTTACAATTAGAAACGGAGAGAGTATGTGTTGTATGCTATGTCATTACAATATAATACAGCTAAAAGAATAAACACCTAAACATTATTATCTTTTATTAAATTTTAATAAATCATTTTGTTGGATCGTGTGTGAGAATTAGGATCACATTAATATACAGCTTAATTTAATAAAGATATTAGATTTTTAAATAACTAACATGAGTTTTATGTGATGGCTTAGAAAATAATATAGATAAAACGAATAAACACTACAACATTATTAGTATTGTAATTAAATTTTAATATATCAATGTGTTGGATCGTGTTTAAAAAATTAGGCTCACATGAGGCATATCATATTAAATCTACGTATGCACGTTTAATTTGGAAAACATTATATAATTTTCAAAAAAAAAACATTATAGTATTCAACGGGGCCGAACCACCGTTTGCCATTAAGGGTGTCAATAATTGATGGGGGTACTACCGTATTAGTGTGTCAACTCTCTTGAAAGTACATGAGAGGAAAGATGACCAGATCGGTACAAGATTCAAGTTTCAACTGATTAGTCTAGCAAAGGTCCAAGCCCCGGTTCCAAAAAACATGTAATCCTACAAATATTTTTGAGCACCCAGTGAAAGTAGAAAGTAAGATTGGACATAAATATTTTATTACTCATTATATAAATATTTTATTATTTGTTTTATATCTACTATTCGTCTTATTTATAAAAATGAAATGGAACAAATAACACATGTTTGAAATAGAACTTAAAAATAAAAAGTGCTTGTTATTGGAAAATCTAAATACAAATCTATATATTCTGAATAATAAGTTTAAACCTTATCAAAATATTATCGGCTAACTCAAGATTTATGACAATGCCTCTAATTAAAAATTATCCTAGATCTGCCACTATGTGCTACATTGGACATTTTGTTTAGCTTTGTTAGAATAGATGACTATAAGTGAGAATAAGATGAATGTATTGAGATTTATTTGTCTTGGTTAAGAGAGAATAGATAATGGGTGATAGTGTTAGTGTGAACACAATAGAAATATTAGAGAAAGCAACATTATCATCCAAATTTACTATCCAACTATCTTTTTTTAAGTCTGCTCTATCATTGACTATCTACAGCATGGATGTTGAATAAAAGATTAAACAGTTGAATTACTAAAATGAGGATGTTAAAAAATAAAATTTGATGATATGAATTATTTGGTGTTGGAAACATTCAATATGATGAATAAAAAAAGTGGAGAGCACTAACGACACATATCACTCTCTAAAGATTTTTAATATTTTCATATCATTTTAGTTATTTAAAATTAATAATCTCGTTGTAAATTAAAAAAAAAATATTTCTTATACAAAAATAGAGATAAGATTTATTTAATTTGGATATAAAAATAATTATTAATTAATTAAAATGAAATGTTGAATTTTATTAAACAAAACCATTGTAATATGTAAAAATTGAATATGTGTTGAATAATGAAATGAAATAAATAGAAGATGGAGATGGAGTATGGACGTGGTTAAAAAAAAGATGGAGTATAGACGGATGAGATGAAAGGTGTTGAATCTTAAATAATAACACTATCACCAATGACTGTCACATCATATATGATAATAGGTTAGATTCTTTGTAACTGCCACCAAATGTCATGTGACAATTTGTCATAGTAAATGATAAATCTTTTGTGGGATATTAATTCTCCAAACACTGTTGAGGAATCCAGAAATCATATGTTCTTCAATTGCTGCTACTCAGAGTATCCGCAACGGCGGTCCGTAGCCGAATCCTTAGAATATAACTGATTAAAAAAATGCGAAATAGGCAAGGATCGGTACGGATCGGTCCGTAAACAAGGCTTGGAAGGACCAAATCCTTAGTGCACGTGGCGTGTGAAGATTGGGTCGGCGAGCAAACGAGTTTGGTAACACTGGGAAAACAACATTCGCGACCGAAGGCGAGAAAAAAAAACAGAGCTGGAGACGAAAAGGCGAGTTCTCTCCATCTTCGATCCTCCTCTTCTGTCATCTTCTTCTGTGGTAGATTAAAGGTTAGGTTACCTTCGTTGTTGTTCTCGTCTCCCTCTATACCTTCGATTTCCTTATCGGTTTCAGTCGATGTAGTTAGGGTTTCAATTCGATTTCCTTTAGTCTCTTTTGTTGCTTTGTCTTCTTAATATTTTGTTTTGTTAGTTTAAATCGGTTGTAAGATTAGTCATATGTGTTCGGTTTCAATCGGTTGTAAGATTAGTGATATGTGTTCACATGTTGGTCCAATTAGATTTCCAAAGGGAGAGTCACGGTGAAGGAGGTTGTAGGGTTTAGAATCAAATCGCCTCTGAGGAAAGACGAGGTTGAAGAGAGGGATAAGCCTTTGAAGGCTCCAATTAGATTCAAACTCATCTTTGCAAAGTACGCAGCTTTAACAATGTTCTTGATTGCTGCAAGACTTTCCAGAAACCTTCTCCCATTCAGTCGCATTCGTGGCCTTTTTTGTTAGATGGTCGTGATCTTATCGGGATTGCCAGAACTGGTTCAGGTTCGTTATGTGTTTGTGTTAGCTTAGCTAGTTTCAGAACGTTTTTTTTTTCTTTTTGAAATTGGAACTTTATTGGCGTTTGGGATTTCTGTGATTATGCACACGTTGAAGAAGAACAAGTATGTGTAACGTCTTTGTTCACTCAAACTTATGTTGGTGTAATCTACTCAAACGAATTTTCCAATATGGCTTTGAAGTTTACGTTCAAGCGTGTGTTTAGCTATGAAACTATCTCCTTTTGCTTTGCTGGTTAAGAGCTTAATGACTTTCCTTGTTTCCTTAATTCATACCTTGCCACCACCAAAAAACAAATTAATTTTTTTTTCTAAGGATTCCAAAATAGAGTCTACCATTGGACTCATTTTTTCTAAGGATTCCAAAACCAGTTAAATTTTTTTTCTAACAACTTTAAGACCCCAATTAGAGATCCACCATTGTGGATGGTCTCATGGAACATATGAAGTACTCTGACCCGTAGAAGCCCTGTTTCCACACCACCATCGGACTGGGACATCCAGATGCTGCGATCAGGATCCTTTACCAGAGAATGGCGTCAGCGACAGTCTACTTCACATGGTCTGAACGGAATGCATGTTTTCATCGGCCTACATTCCGATCACCAGAGTCTTTGAGGAGGGAGATTGATAGCCTCATCCGTCGCAAAATAGCAGTTGTGCGCTTCAGCGATCCCACCTTCTCTTCAGCTTTATTCCAGGCTTGGATCAATTGATTCTCCGTCTTTCTCCTTCGTCCATCGATTACATCGCTTTGCTGCATGTTTGCGCTTTTTCACTCCTCTGAATTCGTAATTGGGCAAATTATGATTTAGAGGTCCATGTGGGGTTCATTATTGGTTCATTATTGATTCTTTAAATAGGTTTTTGGCCCACTAAACAATGCTTGTAAACTTTTTTGGTATCATAGTTTCGGGTTTACAAATAACTTGATTTGATAATATAAATTCTATTTTTTTCCTAATTCCAACAAAATTTATCATATCTATTGTAATATTGGGTAACAGCCAAACTCCAAATGATTTATTTAACCAAAGTGTTATAACAGTTACACATATGTATAACCTTAAGCCTATATCCATAATCCATGTATATGTAACGATCACTTGACCACACCGTTATGTAACTGGTTTAACTCTTTGAGGGCTATCCTTGATATTCAGCATCTTTTCTCTTGATTATTCATACTTAAATTTTGACAAAGCTAAACATAAAATGTAGAGTTGGTGAGTAAATGATGAAACTCACATTTAAGTAACTTTTAAGAATGCCTCAGTCAATTCTACAATTTATCAAATAATGTCTAACAATCGTATTTGTCACGTAACTTGAATATTCTTGTTCTTTTTATACCAATAATTCAGTAGTTCAGGTCTCAACTTGCGTCCACTGAATCCAAACAACTTTTTTTATCTTTGAGATTTTTCGTCACCACTAACGTCATAAATTGCGTTTTTCGATGTACTTAGTGCGGTTGCGCCTCTTCTTCTTCGTTTTAATAGTATAGTTTTTTTTTCACTTAGATCTGTGTCAGTTATCAATATAATCTTCTATATAAATCTAAACTTGTGTTATGTCTTTCATCAACTACAAACACACAAAACATAAAGAAATGAGTAACGGTAATGATTCATCGAAGTCACTCACCGGACCACACTTTCTTTTCGTGACATTTCCAGCACAAGGTCACATCAACCCATCTCTCGAGCTAGCCAAACGCCTCGCCGGAACCTTCCCCGGAGTTAGAGTCACGTTCGCAGCTCCAGTCGCCGCCTACAACCGCCGCATGCTCTCCAAAGAAACCGTCCTCGAAACCCTTACCTTCGCCACTTACTCGGACGGCCACGACGACGGCTTCAGACCCTCTACGTCATCCGAAAAATCTCGCCAGCACAGCTCCGGACAGTACATGACCGAGATGAGACGACGCGGGAGAGAGACCCTAACGGAACTAATCGAAGATAACCGGCGTCAGAACCGGCCTTTCACCTGCGTGGTTTACACCATCCTCCTCACATGGGTCGCTGAGCTGGCGCGTGAGTTTCAGATCCCTTCTGCTCTTCTCTGGGTCCAGCCAGTGACCGTCTTCTCCATCTTCTTCCACTACTTCAACGGCTACGCCGGTACAATCTCAGAGATGGCTGACAACAACAACAACAACAACAACAACCTTTCTGGTTCTGTTAAGTTTCCTTCTCTGCCGCTGTTCCGTCTCCGTGATCTTCCCTCCTTCATCGTCCCTACAAACGCGTATGCGTTTGTTCTACCGGCGTTTAGAGAACAGATAGAGTCGCTGAAGCAAGAGGAGAACCCTAAGATCCTCGTCAACAGCTTCCAAGAGCTTGAACAAGAAGCTCTAACCTCGGTTCTTGATGATATCAAGATTATCCCTATCGGTCCGTTGATAACCTCGAGGACCGAATCCGAGACCGTCGCTGAGTACATCGGGTGGTTGGATACGAAAACAGATTCTTCCGTGCTTTATATCTCGTTCGGGACGCTTGCCGTGCTGAGCAAGAAACAGCTTGTTGAGCTCTGCAAGGCGTTGATAGAGAGCCGGAGGCCGTTTCTGTGGGTGATTACGGATAAGTCGTACAGAAGCAAAGAAGACGGGGAAGAGAAAGAAGAAGATATCATAAGGAGCTTCAGAGAAGAGCTCGAGGAGATAGGGATGGTGGTTTCTTGGTGCGATCAGTTTAGGGTTTTGAAGCATAGAGCGATAGGCTGTTACGTGACGCATTGCGGGTGGAACTCGTCGCTGGAGAGCTTGGTCGCGGGAGTTCCGGTGGTTGCGTTTCCTCAGTGGACTGATCAGATGACGAACGCGAAGCTCTTGGAAGATTGTTGGAGGACGGGTGTGAGGGTGATGGAGAAGAAGGACGAGGAGGAGGAGGGAGTTTTATTGGTGGAGAGTGGGGAGATACGGCGGTGCATTGAGGAAGTGATGGAGGAGAAGGCGGAGGAGTTTAGGAGTAACGCGGCGAGGTGGAGAGATCTAGCGGCGACGACGGTGAGAGAAGGAGGGTCTTCGTTTAATCATCTCAAAGCTTTTGTTGATGAGCACATGTGAGATACAGTCTCTAGAGGAGTTCAGTTCCACAGCTTCTTTACTAAGAGTATTTAATTTAATTACCAAATTTTATTTGAAGTCTGCTGTTTAATTTTCAAAAAGTTATTACAGTGGTTTTCTATGACACTGGTTCTGTTGTTATGTTGGCTGTTTTTCTAGTGATATAAGTCAGTAGGCCCATACATTTTCTTAAGAGTTAGCATAAGAACTAAGATTTAGACCACTTACTGTTATTGCTGAGTTCATCAATGCTGTATTTTCTTTTTGTAATCGTTTTAATCATTCAAAAAGCGTCTTTCAAATAACTCAACATCAAATTTGTGTGTTTTCATCTCATCTCATATGTACTTTCATCTCTTACGTGTCGTATTCCTCCTACTAAATAATTGGATGATTTTAAAGTTGACGAAATGTAATTTTATTGAAGATGTGAGAAAGACATAAATACACGACATGCACAGGTGATACAAAACAAATTGTCGGTTCACTTGGTCTTACTTGAGAGCCAAGAAAACAAAAGAAATTTGAGTCTGAAGAGTTCCGAATATGTAACTTTAACGTGTAACATAAGAATGAAAACTCTCAGTGAGCGTTGCGAGTGATCAAGCCCTCGAATATGACATAGAGATCTCTGTTGTCGCTTCCGAATATCTCTTCAGCTTTCCTAAGCGTTTCCTGCAAAACAAAACATTTCGGATCGATTCAAAAATCCAAGTTCCAAATCAGAAGAAAGGTGAAAATATTCTCCTTACATCTTTTGTTTGCTTGTGGGCGTTAAGATCCTTCACATTTCCAAGGAATGCACCAAACTGCTCGTAAGATAACCGGCTCCTGATCAAGAATCAATAACAAGATGTACATATGTTAAAGACAACGCTACATTTTGCAAGAAGTTATCATCAGATTATAAGTCTTTTTTTCACCTGACTTGTCGGAAGAACTCTTTTCCATCAACCCGAGTTCGTCCTGAAAAAAAAAAACAGAGATGATAAAAACACACCGTTAATACTTGTGTTGTTGTCAGAATTCCACAAGAATAGTCTCGGTTTTTGAACTTACCGGTGTGGGACCCAGGCTCTGAGATTGAGATAGAAGATCTA
Source organism: Raphanus sativus (assembly GCF_000801105.2). Taxonomy (NCBI): domain Eukaryota; kingdom Viridiplantae; phylum Streptophyta; class Magnoliopsida; order Brassicales; family Brassicaceae; genus Raphanus; species Raphanus sativus. The sequence continues at coordinate 29,421,561 of NC_079512.1, read as the reverse complement.
TTATCATCAAACATGCCTCTAGTAGTAGAGAAGGATACAGAATGGCGACGAGGGGAGATAGGTCTTGAAGTCGTTTTAGGGGTACTAGAAGCAGATAATGCTGGTGGAGAACCAGGAGGAGTAAGCCGAGGCGTAGCAGTCTGAGATACTAATGGAACACTGTTCGATAAACTCGGTTTAGGAGCTGTAAGATTAAACTTAAAGCGTTATTCACTTGTGACTTGTGAGTCAAGACACATAAACAAAAAAGCTTAATAGGTTTGAAAAAATGGGACTTATTAACCTTCGGTTTCGTTGTCCACTGGAGCTGCTGGTTCAACAACTTCAGAAGCTTGAGATTGGATTGATGAATATCTTGAAGGTTGAAATGGAGAATCTTCATCTAAAAATTCTCAACAAGATTACACAAAAATCTTAGCACTTTGACTAATACAATTGTGGATTTAAAACAAGAACCATACCGTTTGGTGTTGGCTTAGCAATGATTTGTGTCGTTCCTGCCTGTTTTAATCCGAAAACATAATCAGTTAAAAAAAAAAAAAGATTTCACCGTTTTAGCAATTTTGAAGAAAGTGAAGTTCCATACATTTTGGTCGTCGTCTTGAAGAGACATCATAAGCGTCTTCCTGAAACCCTCAAGCTGCATCAATCAAAAACCCATTCAAAACATCTTTAAAGCTTAAACCTTTATTGCTAAAAATGAGAAGACCCAAGTCGAGTTTGAGTCCAAACTTACCTTAGAGACATCTCTCTGGAGTCTCCTGACAGTACTCGACAACGATGAGTTCTCTCTGACCAGATTCTCCTGCAAATTTGGAGACTTTTATTAGTCAAAAAGAGAGAAAAAAAAAGTCGGGTCGGGTCAAAAGTCAAACGCGGGTCGGACCCTTTCATCTTCGGCGAGAGAAAGCTTTTGCAACGCGTCGGAGAGAGACGCGTCGAGAGACTCCGCGTGTGATTGGAGCTCGGCGATTTGATTGTCTTTCTCGGCGAGAAGCTCACGGAGATCGGACGACTCTGATTCGAGAGCAGAGACACGTGTCGAGAGAGCAATGGATGTGATTTTGCGGGCCACATCCAGCTGCTCGAATGGATCGGACGGTAAGACTTGAAGGACTTCCTCGGGAAGATCGAAACTTAACGAACCTCTAACAGCACTTGACGTTTCTTCTTCTTGTTCTACGTCTGACATTCTTTCTTTTCCTGTTTGGTCTTTTTCTTTTCTTTTCTTTTTTCTTTCAGTTATTATCGTTTCTTCATTTTGTACCATATGAGTTGTGTATACGTTTTCGGTTATGGTACGGTATAGTACCGGTATTTTGATTAACCGAATTTGAGTCTAAACCACACTGGTTCTTGATTAAATAGCTTAAATTCGTCGATCAAGATAAGGTATCACGCAAAATTAAAAATTTATAACGAATGTCTGAACTAAAGGATTGTGTTATGGAAGTTCCGGTCTGGAGTTAAGAATTCCGGTTCGGTTCTGTGATGTCGATATGATTGATAGACGGGAAGGATATGGAGAATGTGGTCACGTATGCGTTGTCGTTTGTGTGTTTGTGATATTACAATGTGTGGTGTCCAAATGGGTAAGCCAAATTTGTGATCTGTGAATAGATAGGATTTTAAAATCATAGGACCCTTGAAAGGAGACACAGATAAATTTTTAAAAATACATATTTTGACAGGTTGCAGTTTGCTCACTCTTTTCTTGTTCGGCAAAATATTTCAGTAGTTTTACAAACTTTCACCGTTTAGGTTTGTTACAGTCGCAACAATAAGGTATACTTGCAAATGGTGGTTATACTTGCAGATATTTTTTTTGCAGAACTATCTATTTTAAATCGCTTCTCTTTTGAAGGCCATATCCACCTTAATTGTATTTCTTCTAACTTTTAAGTTATCTTCAAAAACTTCTTCTATACATCTACGAGTTATTTTCCAAAACTTTATATTTTTGTTACTTTTTTCTATATTTTGAAAATGTATCTAGCACACATTCGATGTTCAGCTTGTGGAAGTTTTATCATGAACTGTATTCATCAAACTATGTGACACACACAAGTATATTTTGACAGGTTGCAGTTTGTTAATTCTTTTCTTCTTCGGCAAAATATGTCAGTAATCTTTCACCGTTTAGGTTTATTACAGTGTCAACACTAAGTTACATATATTTTGGTGGTTATAATTGCAGATATTTTTTGCTAAATTAAACTGTCTATTTTAAATCGCTTCTCTTTTGAAGGCCATATCCACCTCAATTGTATTTCTTCGTAGCTTCTAAGTTATCTTCAAAATCTTCTTCTATACAGCTACGAGCTGTTTTCCAAAACTCTATATATTTGTTACTCTTTTTCTAATTTTTGAAAATGTATCTAGCACACATTTGATGTTCAGCATGTGGAAGTTTATCATGAACTGTATTCATCAAACTATGTGACACACACAAGCATTCATGAAACTGTTTAAACATATATACACAACAAGTATTCATGTATAACACACAACAAGCAGTCATGAAACTTATACTTTTTGATTATCAGAGATGATTGTTATGTTTGCTCCATCTTCAAGTTCAATGTTTTTTTTTTTCAGAAGCTCAACAAATCATGTATAATTAAGTCGATATAAAGTTAAATGATACGCCTTCTACTTTTTCTGCATCTAAATCTAATAACGGATTTGGAATAACATCGTTGTCCCAAATATCAAATCCATATTCTTCTTCCGAGTTATCATTATCATTTTCATGAGCAACTTCTCTAAACCTCATATTCTCACATATACTGTACCAATTTAACCTCATTCTCTTCTTCTACATCATTTGTATCTATTATCCCTTTGTATCATATTTGTATTTTCGACAACAATTTAAAAATCATCTCCTTCGATATTTTCACTATCATGCTCTGCAGTCTCACCTTCATACTTGTCTTTACTTTCGCCAGCTTTTGTATCAGTTATCCTGCAGAAAGTATATTTGAACTCATAATCACAAGAAGAAACATCAAAGCAAACTTTAAACTCTGACAAAATCAATACCTTTTTGATTTTGTTATCGATCTTGTCACATAGTTTATTCCAAATTATGTTGCAAGTGTAATTTATATAGATTTTGTTTCAGATTCAACATCATGTGTAACATTGTTTACATGTTTTTTTGATGGTTGATTGATCTATCTACGATTTATGAAATAGAATTTTTAGTTTCCACATTAATATTTGTCGAAATTTCTCCCATTTTTCAAATGGAGTTAGAATTACATCATCATATAATTTCTAATTCTATTACATTTTTTTATCGTTGAAATGCAATATATGCGATATTGATGAACAATTTCGTGGAAAATGATTTTACGGTGAAATTTTCCCCTGAAATATTTGAACCAACAAACGTTTATGCATGTTCATTGTTAAAATGGATTTAGGATTTTTTTTTAAGGATTTGTTTAGTTTAGTTTGGGGAATAGAAGATATTCACATAAGTTAGAGTGATAGAAGAGATAGATTAATGTTTTAAGTTAAGTGTTAAACATGAACTAATTTTGAGGTGAAGAACTGGAAAAGACATTAAATTTAAATTTCTTTAATGTTTTGTAGGTGTACTATCATATTTCTGTGTAATATTTGTCCACTTGACTTTATGGTTAATGAAACCAAAAGTTGACCAAAAAAGAAAAAGAAAAGGAAAACTACCATTTTTGTTCCTTGCAAATCGAAGATCCTTTCCTTGGCTTTTTTTTTTTTCCTTGGCTTATTACACTCAGATCTATCTCTCTCTCTTTTTTTTTTTGAACAACTGATCTATCTCTCTCTATATTCCTTGAGGTTTGTGTCCTTGTCCAATTACTTATGTCTTCTCATCCTAATTTTATACTGTACAAACTTTCCTCAAATTAACCTTGTCTATACTTTTGGATTAGGAACCCTAATTTGAATCGTCTTGATTTCGGTTTTGGATCAGTTTGTGAGAGGAAACATGGCTTCCGACGCGACCGTGCCACTGAGCGAGCGACCGGAGTGGTCGGACGTCGTGCCGTTGAGTCAGGACGATGGTCCGAACCCGGTGGTCCCGATCGCGTACAAGGAAGACTTCCGGGAGACAATGGATTACTTCCGCGCGATTTACCGATCCGACGAGCGGTCTCCTCGCGCGCTGCGACTAACGGAAGAAGCTCTCCGCCTAAACTCCGGCAACTACACCGTAAATTGAGATCCTTCTTCTTCTTCTTCTTTGACTTACTGTTCTGAAAGAGTTGTGGATTTGATTAGAGCATATATATATCTGTTCTTTTCTTTTCTTTTCTTTTCTTTTTGGAAGGTGTGGTACTTCAGGCGCTTAGTACTGGAGGAGCTTGATCACGACTTGTACGAAGAGCTCAAGTTCATCGAAACCATTGCTGAGGATAACTCTAAGAACTACCAGTTGTGGTAATAAAAAAAGTTCTTACCTTTTTGTTCGTTAAAACTTCTTTGACTAGTGTGTTTGTTTATTCTGTGAAATTGACTCCATCGATAGCTTTGCGTTTGTGTGTGGTTAAATATCATTAGAATTTGAAACGTGTTGTTTATGTTTTGTAGATTTGAGATGAAAGTTTACTCTTTCACACGTTTATAAAGTCCGTCCATAGTGTTAACATATCTCCTGCTTTAACAAAGTTAACCCTTTTTTCTTCCCTAGGCATCATCGGAGATGGGTTGCAGAGAAACTGGGTCCTGATGTTGCAGGAATGGAACTTGACTTTACTCGGAAGGTTCTATCAGTTGATGCCAAACACTATCACGCTTGGTCACATAGGCAGGTTTGTGCCTTGTTTATCTCACTCAATTGATGTATATAGTATTATCTTTTTGCTTATTGTTGGGAAACAATCTACATTATTATGCTTAGTCACATAGGCAGGTTTGCGATCTCAAAACCTTGTCACTATGTTTATTATCTTCTTTGCTTGATGTTGGGAAACAATCTGCAGTGGGCGCTACAAGCATTAGGAGGGTGGGAAAATGAGCTTGATTACTGTCACGGCCTCCTTGAAGCTGACGTCTTTAACAATTCTGCCTGGAATCAGGTAAAATATGATTCATCAATACCCAGTTTTTCTAGATTATCATTGGCCATTCAGTCTTTTCTTTTTAAATCTGGCAGAGGCATTACGTTATTACTAGATCACCTTCGTTGGGAGGCCTAGAAGCCATGAGGGAATCTGAAGTAAGCTACACAGTCAAAGCCATATTAGCAAATCCCGGGAACGAGAGCTCTTGGAGATACCTGAAAGCTCTTTACAAAGACGACAGAGAGTCCTGGATTAGTGATCCGAGTGTTTCCTCAGTCTGTTTGAAAGTTCTCTCGCGCACGGACTGCTTCCACGGATTCGCGCTGAGCACCCTTTTGGATCTTTTATGCGATGGGTTGAGGCCAACCAACGAGCATAGAGACTCGGTGAAAGCTCTAGCTAATGAAGAATCAGATACTAACTTGGCCAGTTTGGTGTGTACCATTCTCGGTCGTGTTGATCATATGAGAGCTAACTATTGGGCATGGAGGAAGAGCAAGATTACAGTGGCAATATAAACCACATTTGAAAAAGTTGTTTATTTTTACGTTTCAATCTACTGCTTCTTTTTTCATGAAACATGTTACCATACATCAAAACTAAATTTGATTTTCTCGGCTTCAATTTTTATCAATGCCAAAACTAATAAATGTCAACACTAACGTGCAGTGTTGTATTGGGTTTAGGAAAACTCAAACCCGGTTTCAGCAAATAAAAGAATACGATCGCGGTTTGGGATATATTCCGGTTCAACGTGTGATTCTTGGACAGGAAGGGGAATGTGGTCACGTAAATGCTTCGTCTTTTGTGTGTTGTGGTATGAAAGAATGTGTGGTGTTTGAAGTGGGTAAGCCAAATTTGTGACATGTGAATGGTCAGACTTATAAAAAGTAAGACCCTTGGAAAGATACAAATAAAACAAAATTGACAATTAGCAATTCAAAAAAGAAAAGTATCAAAAACTAAAGTCTAATACTCCTATTAAAAGCCAAGTATATATGACATCATTTATCATATAAATAAACGATGGATTACAGATGCAAAACCCTATTTCGTTACCTCTCCGGATCCCAGCCATCAAGCGTTCGCTCACATCTTCCCCGTGACAGTCACAGTTTACTATTTTATGGTGAGTTTTTGGAGTTATCATTTTTCCTTGGAAATAAAAACACCAGAAGGTTCCATAGAGAGGCACATCCTACCATGATATTTGGGACCCTTAGCTAACTCGAGCATGAATGTGTAAAGACACTTCCAGGCTCTTCGGAAGTTTTAACCCCTTTTTTTGTTCCTGGCCATACGTTTCCAAATATGATCAGATATTGAAAACGTTTTCAAGCTTATGTTATTAAAGGCATACACATGAAGCTCCAATTTAATAAACTTCATAAAATGATCTCTGCATATACATATGTTTACTTGTCAATTTAATAATTATATTTTGTTACCAAAGAAAGAAATAGCCTAAATTATATGGCCACATACCTCTCCTGGAACCTGGCAAGTCGCATTCACACTGAGCACCACCACAAACACTTCTAGGTGAATCAATTCGACCTCCATTGATCTCAATTATTTCTTTAATTTCTTAACTTGTGGGAGATAAACCAAGAAATAACACGGCAAAATATGATAAGACTTACTTTTTCAAACAGAACTCGTATATGACCTCATAATTTTTAATCTAACTTAATTTTTTGTTTTAGAAATCAATTTAAATGGTAGCCACTTATATGGTCGTTGGTAGAAAGAGGAGGGGAACAACCATGGAATGGACACATTGGCTAATCATAACCACATCTACATACCATCCACTCACGTCACTCGTCAAACCAAAATCTATAAGCTCCCAAGAAAATAAAAATAAAAGAGATCACATAAAGTCTATGTTTCTAAGAAGAAGCAGAAAATAAATAAAAATAGTTATAGATTATAAAACGTCCGCCATATTTCTACTCTCTCTAATAGCTCACCATCAAACACCAATTATATATCTTTTAGATCTTGTACAACTCTTCAAGAGAAGGTTTGTTATATTTATTTTGGTGATTTAGGTTTTATGGTAAAAAAATGAAAAGTATGATCCTGAAGACGAGACTAGAACTCTTCAAGGGAAATGGAGTGTACCGTACGGATCATCTCGACAAAAGCCAATTGGCTAGTCGATCATACCGGCTGAGTAATGGATCAAACCGGCTTTCCAGAATCGGTACGATCCGCTGCAAACGGTTATGCATAACGAAGACCGGTATGCATGGTGGGACGAAAACTCGAGCCGTCCTTAGCCCTGTGTCCGATCCGGCAGCTTCCCTAACCAAAAAGGTTAGTCTTCCATTTTTTGTCTTTCTTTTGGGTTATATTCTTACACTCTTTTCTTAGTTTTCATATACGTCTTGGTAAAGAAAAAAACAACACCGATCATGGCCATGAGAGGTTGAACCATAGATGTTGCAGCTCTGTTTGTTCTTTCTCTTTTAATTGAATTATGTAGAGTGTAAACCGGAGATGTATACTTGGCTTATCCTCTCAGTTACGAACACAAAATCAATTACGCAATCGTGACAGGGTTTGTCTTGTGAGAAGACTGTCAATGCTGGTTGGTACTGTTTAAACATTAAACTTTTTGAAGTTAAACTGATTAAATTCATGAGATCATTTTTAATGAAGAGAGCTTAATACTAGTAAATTACTAAATATGATCGAGTGACTTTTACCAAAAAAATATGAACTAGTGACTTCATCAAAGGATTAACCGGTCCAGTTTACTGGATTAAGGCTTAATTAGTGAACCGTGAACATTTTTGCGTCGATAACTATAGATTCTTATGCCAGTTGGAAGATCCACTGGGCAATTAGTGAGCCGTTTCGCAATTATACAAAAGAATACGTGAAGAATCGGTCTATTGGGAGACCCACTATCCACATGGTTATAGAAACAAAATACCAAAATGTCAATCAATTGGCTGAAATTCTGATATTAGCTAGTTTCATGTGTTTAGATTGTATGAATGAACTAGTTGAATTTGATATCAGTTGTGTTATTTCTTAGAACATCAAAAGTCTCATATGGGTTTTTGAAAAAAGAAATAAATTAAGTATAATAATAGTAGTTAGATGATTTAAAATATCAGGATTGTTCAAAAAAGAATTTTAAAAAAGGATACTTCACTTTTTTTTATAGTTCAAAATTTGCAATGCTTTCTTAATAGTTCTTTTTCATTTTAGATATCAGTGAGAAATATTTCAAATTTTGAATTACCTGTTTGTTATAATAATAATATTTTCAAAGAATTTATGTTCTTATGGGTTATTTTTCATTGAGTCTTGAGTAAAAAGAAAAAAAGAAAATGCACAAAAAGAAGAAAATATCCGGAAAGAAAGAGTGGTGGTATAGTAAAGTGTTTGCGTGAGATCAGATATGGTTGACACATCTATGACGAGTCACCAAAGGAAGTTTCTTCAATTTTGGTCAATAATACTACAAAATTTAGCACTTCGAGGTTCGGATAATTTGGAATGATCCCTTGACTAGATGACGATGTTGTTTGATTATGTATCACGACAAATCAAGAATATTTAAATGATTCATTCATTTTATAAGAATTATAATTTTCATTTTATAAGAAAATGACTGATAGTTAAAAAGAGATATTGTCTTTAAAGAATTATAAGCGTATATTAGAGTAGATACACGAAATTTAATTTTAATATCTTAAAATTACATTTTATTAATTCGATTTAGTGTACTCCTTTTAATATTTTCTATTTTTATTATAGTTTAAATTGCAAACATTATATTTAGGTGATAGATAAATAGTCATGTCCAAATTAAGTTGGATAAAATTGATCAATTTAATCTATTTCATCCAGCTTATTTTGTTTTAGTATATATAGACTCATACATGTCTTCTTTAACTTGCACAAACGTTTCTTCAATATACATTCAATCTCCAGAAAACTAAAACCCAACAAACATGATGCAGCGAGTGTTCACCTTTGGAAAGGGAAGAAGCGAAGGCAACAAGGGCATGAAGTCCTTGGTATGTATCATCATCATCTTATACACATTGTTAATAGTTGTTCTGTTTTTTTCAAAATTTTCTTAATAACAAAATGTTTTTGTATATGAAGTTGGGAGGTAAAGGAGCGAACCTGGCGGAGATGGCGAGCATAGGCTTGTCGGTGCCGCCGGGGCTAACCATATCCACGGAAGCTTGTCAGCAATACCAGGCCGCCGGCAAGAAGCTACCAGAAGGTTTATGGGAAGAGATTTTAGAAGGTCTTAGCTTCATCGAACGTGACATTGGAGCTTCCCTCGCCGATCCTTCCAAGCCACTCCTCCTCTCCGTTCGCTCCGGCGCCGCCGTAAGTATAACTTTCTATATTTTCAGGTTGTTGTCAGCAAAACGTTTTATAAAACCATCTTTTAGATCAACGAATGAGATCAATGTGCGTTTTTTTTCCCCAAACGTTTATACTTCATTTCATCTGTTTTGAAACATATGGGTTGCATTAGTTTAATGATAGAAGTTTAATATATCCGTTGTCCCAACATATATAATCTTTGTAGATAAATTTTATTAAATATAACTTTTTACCTAAAAGTATTATTAAAATATAAATTAATCAAAAATATGAAAGCACCTTACATGTAGAAACTGGGAGAGTTCTCAGAGTAGATTAATGTTTTAGGAAAATGTATAAAAAAGGATAAAACATTTTGTGCACAAAAAGATAAAAAGATAAAACATTAACAATGAGTTCATTGTAGATCTCAATGCCCGGTATGATGGACACTGTACTTAACCTTGGCCTAAACGACCAAGTCGTGGTCGGCTTGGCAGCCAAGAGCGGAGAGCGTTTCGCTTACGATTCTTTCCGGCGGTTTCTTGACATGTTCGGTGACGTTGTAAGTCCTCTGTTTTTATACAGTTCTAGATAACTTGTGCGTCAAGCAAAAACTCTGGCTGACTACCTTCTTATTGCTTTCTTGATAAAAATAAAAGGTGTTGGGGATTCCACACGCCAAGTTTGAAGAGAAGCTAGAGAGGATGAAGGAGAGCAAAGGAGTAAAAAACGACACTGAGTTAAGCGCTGACGATCTCAAAGAGCTGGTTGAGCAGTACAAGAGTGTTTACTTGCAGGTCAAGGGTCAAGAGTTTCCTTCAGGTTTCATTTTTTTTTTTTTATTCTTTTAATCTGAGATTTAAGTAACATCATTCAGGTTTTGGTTCCATAACAACTCAGTATATTGCAGATCCGAAGAAGCAACTGGAGCTAGCGATTGAAGCTGTATTCGATTCTTGGGATAGCCCAAGAGCCATCAAGTACAGAAGCATTAACCAGATAAGTGGACTGAAAGGAACCGCGGTGAACATCCAATGTATGGTGTTTGGAAACATGGGGGACACTTCAGGAACTGGTGTTCTCTTCACCAGGAACCCTAGCACCGGGGAGAAGAAGCTCTACGGCGAGTTTCTTGTCAATGCTCAGGGAGAGGATGTGGTTGCAGGGATAAGAACACCAGAAGATTTGGACACAATGAAAAGATTAATGCCCCAGGCTTACGCTGAACTGGTAGAGAACTGTGACATCTTAGAGGCACATTACAAAGACATGATGGTTAGTTAGTACACATTACAATTCTCATAGTACTCATCAAGAAAACATGGCACTATATGTTTAAGTTTTGAAAAAATGGTCTCAAACGTGTGTTGCAGGATATCGAGTTCACGGTCCAAGAGGAGAGGTTGTGGATGCTGCAATGCAGAGCGGGTAAGAGAACGGGTAAAGGTGCGGTGAAGATAGCAGTTGATATGGTGAGTGAAGGGCTTGTAGATAAATCAACTGCAATCAAAATGGTGGAGCCTCAACACCTTGATCAACTTCTTCACCCACAGGTATATATCATCAGACTCTAAATGAACGAATAGGGTTTACACTTTTAGGGTTTAAGGAGCAAAACAGAGAACAATGAAGGTTTTTTTTTTTTTTTTTGCTTGATGGGTTTAGTTTCATGATCCGGCGGGGTACCGTGAGAAAGTGGTGGCCAAAGGCTTACCGGCGTCTCCAGGAGCGGCGGTTGGGCAAGTCGTGTTCACGGCGGAGGAAGCCGAAGCTTGGCATGCTCAGGGCAAGAACGTGATCCTTGTTCGAACGGAGACGAGCCCTGAAGATGTTGGAGGTATGCACGCAGCCGAAGGTATATTAACAGCGAGAGGAGGCATGACGTCGCACGCGGCGGTTGTTGCTCGCGGCTGGGGAAAGTGTTGCATCGCCGGTTGCTCAGAGATTCGAGTGGACGAGAACCATAAGGTTTTTGGACTATCAAAACATATCATCTTTCAAAATTTGAGGGAAGCTTGTTTCTCAAGTTAGGTTTTTTTGGTGAAACTTTTACAGGTTCTGTTGATTGGAGATATGACTATAAACGAAGGCGAATGGATCTCGATGAACGGAACAACTGGTGAAGTTATATTGGGGAAACAAGCATTGGCTCCTCCAGCTTTGAGTGCAGATTTAGAGACTTTCATGTCTTGGGCTGATGCAGTCAGACGTCTCAAGGTGTGTATGAGTTTCTTTAACTTGGCTTGTTTTGACATTCTTTCAATCTCTTTTAACTTAAATGTTATTGTTGATCAATAAAGGTTATGGCGAATGCGGATACACCTGAAGACGCCACTGCAGCTAGGAAAAACGGCGCTGAAGGGATCGGTCTCTGTAGAACAGAGCATATGGTAACTTAATCTCTGTTCTTGGTCTCATATGTTTGTGTACAAATCTTGATGTTGTGTTTTGGTTTTGGTTTGGTTAAGTTCTTTGGGGCAGATAGGATTAAAGCAGTGAGAAAGATGATAATGGCGGTGACAACAGAGCAAAGGAAAGCTTCTCTAGACGTCTTGCTTCCTTACCAACGTTCTGATTTTGAAGGCATCTTCCGTGCAATGGACGGTTTACCGGTAACAATCCGTTTGTTAGACCCTCCGCTTCACGAGTTTCTACCTGAAGGTGATTTGGACAACATAGTACACGAGCTAGCTGAAGAAACAGGGATGAAAGAAGATGTCATCTTGTCACAAGTTGAGAAACTCTCTGAAGTCAACCCAATGCTTGGTTTCCGCGGTTGCAGGTTCTCTCTTTGCTCTTTATCTCCTTGACATGACTTCATCACAGAACAAAGAATCCGGTTAACATTGTAATATATTACAGGCTTGGAATATCATATCCAGAGCTAACGGAGATGCAAGCTCGTGCGATTTTTGAAGCAGCAGCGTCAATGCAAGACCAAGGTGTTACTGTTCTTCCTGAGATTATGGTTCCGCTTGTAGGAACTCCTCAGGTATGTATATTCTTGCAAACATGTTTAAGAAAAGGTTAAAACATGTATACTAAAGAGGACGACAATGACAGGAACTGGGTCACCAAGTTGATGTAATACGGAAAGTTGCAAAGAAAGTATTTGCTGAGAAGGGACATACCGTTACCTACAAGGTTGGGACAATGATTGAGATCCCTCGAGCTGCGCTCATTGCAGATGAGGTAAAATGTAGTGATGTACCATAATATATACTAATACATGAAGTTGCTAAAGTAGAAACCATTGTTTTGTTTGACAGATTGCGGAACAAGCAGAGTTTTTCTCGTTTGGGACAAACGACTTGACGCAGATGACGTTTGGCTACAGTAGAGACGATGTTGCCAAGTTTCTACCTATGTACATCGCGAAAGGAATTTTACAGCACGACCCTTTTGAGGTATATAGACATGAAATAAGAGAACTTCATTTACTCTCCAAATGGTGGATAACTTGATGGCCGTTGTTTATGTTTGGACCAGGTTCTTGATCAGAAAGGTGTAGGACAGTTGGTCAAGATGGCGACAGAAAGAGGACGAGCGGCTAGGCCTAACCTCAAGGTGAGTTTTTTGGTTTTTGAATCGAAAACCGAATCATGGATAGAATTAGAGAATTTGAGATTTGAATATTGACTGGAAATGAACAGGTTGGGGTATGTGGAGAACATGGAGGAGAGCCATCGTCTGTGGCATTCTTTGCTGAAGCAGGACTTGACTATGTTTCTTGTTCTCCTTTCAGGTTTATATTTTAGTTACTGCTCACTCAAATACCAATTTATTTGTAAAAGACCATTAGTTTTTGATGTACATTCGGTTGTTGCAGGGTTCCAATTGCAAGGCTAGCAGCTGCTCAAGTTGTTGTTGCATGAGGAAAAGATTGAAGACATTATTGTTCTGTTAATAAAATAGCTTTGGTATTAAAAATTTCAGAAAAAAAAAACGAAAAGAACAAAACCAAAGATACTGGATAGTATAGCTTTCTTTTAAAACAAATAATATATGGAAACTTCATGTGTTCACTGAAGATGTTAATAAAAAGAGAATATTTTTTGGAATGCTTTAGCATGAGCTTACACTTCATATCAGCAACAAAGGAAGTCGATATAAGAAAATGATAACACGTCTGATGGAAATGTGTTAAAGTAAGATTAATGTAAAGACAAAAGAGCAAAGAGACACTACTACCAACTGAAAACATCTTCAAAACATGTCCATACTAATACAACACAAGAGCAGAGAGATACTGTTATCACCTTAAAACATCATGCTCTATCTCTACTTGCAAAACAAATATTAGAAGAGGCTTTCGTAACTAAGGAAGGACCTGACTCTGCTTGATAAAAAAAAAAAATACGGAAGGGAATGTTTTTGATGTTGCCCCAGAATTTAAAACCCCAAAACCAAGACCTTTGTTCCTTAATTTAAAGACAACTATTCGTTAAGGAACAAACCGTTGAGAAGCTCGGTGGATGAACTCTCGTTTCCGTTTTCATCAAAGAAGCCATTTTCTGCGCTTTCTTTCCTCAGCTTCCGCTCTTCAACGATGGATTCTTCTGTACCAGCACAGAAATTCCGTCTTCCTTGCCTAGCTGGTTTATCAGCCACTATGAATTTGCTTCCATCTCGGACACGTTCAGAAAATCCCGCCCAAACTGTAATAAGAAGAACAAGGATACTTCTGTTTTAAGGGAAAAAAAAAAACACTAGCTAACGCAACCCCTTACGATATATGACTAAGTAAGTAGTCACACACACTTGATGGTATCATATAGTTATCAACACTAGCTAGTCTCCATGATCTTGCTTTCTAAGAAAAAGGTACCTCCAAAATGATGCAAGACAATAGAAGCTGCAACAGTAACATTGAGAGAGGCAGTGCCACAGCCATACTGAGGAATGTAAACAAAGAAGTCACATATCTCATACTCTTTGGCAGATAACCCTGATCCCTACAAAGATCCCAAACTTCACACCATTTAGTAAAAACGATAGTTAAAAATCTTGCCAAGATATATATATAAATGAGTTTCAATAACTTAAACTAACTCTTTCACTCCAATGGAGATCTCAGACTCTATAGTCTTAAAGTCACAAACTTTAACAAAGTGTAGTAGGTCTTTTGATTGGGTTGATTGATCTACCTCATTACCCAGAAGAAAAGCAGTGTTTCTTTTGAAAGGATGTTCATTGACCTGAGCAGCTCCATCTGCGATCTCAACGCCGCATATATCGCATTCTTTCTCCTCCTTTTTTCTCAGACACAAGAAAGAAAAAAAACACATATGAGTTCGGTAATGATGACACAAGATCCGTTATTAACTTTGTCTGTTGGGATCAGACCTTGAGGTAGTCGCGAGCTTCGATTAAAGAGTGAAAGTGTCGGAAACGGACGTGAGAAGCGGAACCATGGCTTCCGAAGGCGTTGAAGTCACGGCGGCCCACGAGTATCAGCTCCGTTACGCCGAACGCCGTCGCGCTTCGAGCTAGTGTTCCCACGTTGTGTCGCTTCGCTATGTTGTGAACAACCACGTAGCTCTCGTATCCCACCATCCCTCTTCCTCTTCTTCTCTGTGAGGGTTTTCTCCCAAAGTCTTAAAAACCAAATTGAAGAACCGGGAATAATCAATTTACTTATCGGTTAACCGGTTCTGTGGTAATTATTAAAATTTCTTGATTATTTGACTAAACCAATTCATAGATGATGAATTGAATGATAAGATCAGCTTTAATAGCCGGTTTAAACCGTTGATAACTTATGTGATAGTTTTTTTGTAACTAGGTTTGCAGCAATATTAAGAAATCATTCAGAATTAACCGGTTTTGTAGTGAACATGATGAATCAAAAATTGTAGACAAGGCATTACAACAACTGCCTTTAGCCTTTGGCTTAGCTTAAAGCCTTTCAATATTACCAAAAATAATAATACAATGGGTATGAAGAACAATCTTTTTCTTTTTCTTTTAAGAAAAAAGAAACGTGAGCTTCTCTCTCTCTCTAAATCTTCTCGACCCTGAAGGATTCCATGACTCTTCTTAGATCTTTCTCCTCTTCCAGGAAAACTTTCTCAGGAGTTTGGAGTCTCAGTGAGTAGAGTCTATTGTTCTCAACTCCTAGAACCGCCAGGTAGCGCCTGTCCCATTCCAAACGCGCCACTCTATCTTGCGGCATCACTGCCAGCTCGTTGTTGTTTGCGTATGACTTTATATTCACCTGTTCCCAACCACCCCATCAAAAGATTCAGCTCTATGCCCATACAAATATCTCAACTTCAAGAAAATTAAAAGCATTCTTATGTTCACATGTTTTCAACAAACACATAAGACAACTACAGTATTATTCAATTTTTTGGTAAATGGACTACTTTTGGCTTTTTACCTCGACTTGGTAGTAGAGTTTACCATCATCTGCAACTCTGGAGGAAGTTGTAAGGATGTTGGACTCCCGCTTGACACCGAGTCTAGTGGACATAAACTCAGTCAAGTACTGTCTGAGTACTTTCTTCCCTGCTTCTTCAGGTGATCCCAAGTCCTCGAGCGACTTGTATTTGGAGGAAGAAGGCGAAGAGAACTCGACAGAGAGGTTCTCGTCGAGGACGATAGGGTCTCTGAAGAAGATGTCAGCGCCAGCTCCTCGGACTTGGATCCAGTTCTGAGGGTACTTGAAAGAGTATCCGTCGAATGTATCAATGTACTCTCTGAAGACTGGAGTCAAAGCGAATGCTGGTGTTGGAAGATTGGCTTCTGAAAGCATTGTTAAACCAGACATGAGCAGTCCACCCATCATCATGCTCCTCCTCCTCTTCCCAACTGCACATGCCTTAAGTTAAACAATGTCAATATAAACAATCATCAAACACTACGATTATGAAGAAAAAAAAAAGATAGTTAGATTCAACATGAATTTATATAAAGATTTTAACATTTGGTGAAATGGCACAGTATACCGAATTGTTACTAAAAGGTAACTCAAAACTCATGATGAAATTTTTTACTTGTTTGGCATCGGTTAACAAGCTTGTGGGAGGTGGAGATTCCGGTTTAGCGAACTTGGCAGATTGGTAAGAGATGGGTCTGGAGAAAGACGAGGAATTCGAAATGGGTTTTGAGAGAGGAGGGGAGAGAGAACGAGGAGATAGAAGAGTCTCCATGTTAAAGAGCAGAAGAGAATGGTCGTGATTTTGTGGTAGTGTCAGGTTTTTCTGGATAATGTCTTTTTTTTTTAACTCTCATTTTATTTGCTGTTTCCAACTCCTGCTTGATTACATATAATTTAGTTATCCTATGTTTATTTGGGTTTAAGGGTCGAATAATCAATCAATCTCAGGGAAAATAATATTTGGTAGTGGCCACGGGAAACAATAAATCCAAGTTTTTTTTGATAGATATTAAAGTAAAGTACTACAGCAAAATTTTGGATTCAATTTTAACCGTTTCACATTACAACACAAAAAAGGAAACTGTGAAAAAGAGAGGAGGATCAGGCCCAAGCATGACCATGGCCATCCTCTAATCTCTTTTGTTTCTTCTTTCTTTTCCTCTCTGTTTTCGTATCCAACCGTTCCTCCATGCGTTTCGCTTGCTGTGATCTTATCTCCATTAGCTTCGCCTTTGCATCTTTGAATGGAGCATCAGACCTTGATGCCATCATTTGCTGTAACCAAGATTGTAAGTTTACCACAGGTTGTTTTATAATGTGTTTATCTCAAACTCGGTGCACTGAATAGTTGGGTAAGTTTTACCTTGAGATGATCCATGGCAGCCAGATTGTAACCGATTGTATCTTTGCTTTCCTGGTAAATAGAGAGATTCAAATATTTACTCAACTATTGTCGTAACCTAAGAAACTCTTCTAATTTATATATGATTGTCACACAAGATAAATTTTACCTTGACTTTAGCGTGAAGAATATCCCTGAGAACACTTAATATTGGTCGTGCAGCTGGAGTCGTTACCAACTGATTGTGATGAGTCTGTAATACAATCGTTGCAATCCTGCATACTAATTCTACCTGCATTGTTTTTCACATCGACAGTTTCAGAATCAAAGAAGCTTTGATGACTGGGATAAGAGTGCAGAGATTTAACTATATTTATTAACCCACTAGTCTAGTACTTAATCAAAGGATTCATTGAGAGATGCTGTTGATGAAAATTAGAGAATCAGTCACCTTTTCAGGAATCAAACTCCAGTTTTCCATGTAGGAAAGAAGCTTTAAAGCATCTGAGAATGGTAGAGGCTACAAAAAAAAAAAAGCAGAGAAGGAAGGGCCATTGATCAGCAAAAAAATCTTAACAGGAATTGTAAAACCCACAGAAAGGCCAGTTGTTTTATTTTAATTGGGGAGAAAAGAAACTAACCAGCAAGATGTGTTCAAGGTCGTTTGTTTTTTCTTTCGAGATGGTTTTGAGAACATACTCAGATGGAGACAGCCCCAGCATCACAATATTTGGAGCGAAATCAGGAACCTTTCCCCTTGTTTTCTCCTCCTGAAAATCACACAAAACAAAGTTAAAAAAAAAACAAAAAAGCAGATATCAGATATCAGATAGTCGTATGCAAAGGCTTCGATCATAATTAATGGCTACATCGGGAAATGAAACTAGCCTTGAGAGTGCCTAGGAACAAATGGGAGATGCGCATATGTAAATGTAAAAGCTCATGATTCTCACCTCATATTCAGCAAGACGGTTCTTTTCATTCTCTGCCATTTCTAGAGCTTCTATGATTGAATCAGCAGCTGATAGGACATCTACTGTGGTCTTCTTAGCTAAACCTGCAACACCTTCCTCAATGATTTCCTCCTGGGATCCATGCCTGTTCTCCCCTGCGTTATCAATCTCAGACTCAAACAGCTCTTCTAACCTCTTTTCCTTTTCCTCCTGAGAATTTCCAGAAAAAAATTAAAATGACGGACCCAAAGGTCATCTATAAGTAAATATTTACTGGATAAACTTCAAGCAGTGGGTCCATTACCTCGAGGAAGAAGGGTTCTTCAGTACGATCCCAGCGTCGCATGGAGCGGTCATGAGATCCTGTCACAAGAAAATCACCACGATTGCTCACAGCGAAGCACCAAATCTCTGCGTGATGTCCACCAAGCGTCAGCAGCAGCTCAAACTTGTCTGCATCCCAATACTTTACAAGTCGGTCTTTCCCAATGCTGAACATGTAATGGGTATTGCGAACAAATTTTACGCCCATAACACTGAAAAACAGAGTTACATGTCAGAGCAGAACAGCACAAATCTTTATTCATAACGCACGTTTCCACTGATTTATTTACTCTCGTAAGTAAGAAGACCAAACTAAATATATATACAGTCGAGTAAATTTGTGTGCCATTCAGAGGAATTTGGTAGAGGAATTAATGGAAGTAGTACGTACCTGTCATCGTGAGCAAAGATGGACTTGTGACAATCACCAAAATCCAATCCCCAAATTTTGATATTCTTGTCCTGAGAACCAGTTACGATTAACGCTCCATCGGATGAAATGTCAATGCACATGACAGGTAACTTGTGGCCATACAAGGAGAGGAAGAATTTTAAGGAATCCACATAGAAAACCTGAAAACAATAGGAGGAAAGGAAGTTGGTATTAGCCCAACACAATATAAAAAAAAACGCTAAACTAATGATGAGAGTGATTATAGCAACACTTCACCATAAAGATCTAACTAGAACTTAGACAATTTAACTATGCAACTATCAGGATACAAAAAAAAAAAATATATATATACCTTCACCGTGGAATCTAGCAATGCAACAGCAATATGTTTAGCATCAGGACTGATGGCAACAGCAAGTACGTCATCATTCATCTTCATAGACCTCACATTCGAAACCGTGAGTTGCTTGGCTTCCTGCAAAAGGTTATATTTAAGGTTATACTATGCATATAAGGTAACAAAACTGAAATAGCCTATCATCAGCTCATTCAGACTTTTTGTATACATAAATGTGAATAAGAAATCAAAGGCAAATTAATCAGGACACAAAAAGAAGCAACCACTTTAAAGGACAATAGAACCAACCACGTAGTATGGAAAAATAAATTTTATGAACAAAATAACATCTTCTTCGAATATAGAGTATATATAAACATAGAAAAGGTCAGAAAACTCACTTGGCCAGCTTTCTTTTTGACTTGGTATTCCCAGAATTTGACTTCATGATCTGCACTGACAGTGACGAACCCAGTATCATCTGGAATGGGTGCAATTGACCAAATAGTTCCACCATGTGCTTCAACATCTTCCACTTTTGTAGCACTCCCTATATCAATTATCTCGAGTATCCCACTCTTCGTTCCAACAATACCATACTTGCTTTTAGGTACAATCAAACTGCAGATTCCATATCCAGAATCGATGGTCCGGAGACAGGAACCCGTGCTAGGATTCCAAATTTTCACTTCACTGTGACTGGTTGACATCAGAAGGGTGTTGTCGGTACTGAGGGCTACACTTCTCACATCAGATCGATGTCCTTGGTGCTCAATGGTAGCAGTTTTCTCGTTCTCGCTGCTCTTTAGCGTATAGAACTCCAGTGAGTTATTGTTCAAAGACAGAGCCAATGTCGCCAAGGAATCTTTTGGAGTAATCGGACAGAAAGAGAAAGAGCTTATTTTTCTGCCAGCTCTAATGACTTGTAGTAGCTTAAAAACGTCAGGGACAGTAGGTGTAGTAGTAACAGTATCAGCTTTCTCGGTTTCATTACTTGCATCTCCGTCAGCAGCTACATCTTCAACCCCTTCTTTGGAAGATTTCTTCTCTTTCCTTCGAAGCCTACGCTTGGCTTTCCGCTTTGCCTCCGTTTCATCCAACACCTGGAAAATCTCGACTGTTTTTCCTGCCATTTGACAAGCCAACAGACTTCCTGAGTTATTGAACCTCACGCTCGCAACTCTATCCTTGGTTTGTCTCTGGATCTCCCCAAACGGTATCAAAACTTCCCACTTATTCTCGGTCATATGATCACCGCTTGCATCAACTCCATTTGCATCTGAATCTGACACCACTGATACATGTGGCATGTTTTGTTTGACAGCATAAAATCTAAGTTCTTGATCAGCAGAACCAGTGACGAGATATTTTTCCTCTGGATCAACATCCACAGACCAGACTTCAGTGTGATGACCGCTAATAATCTGCATACAGTGCTGGGTCTCAAGATCCCAGACTCTCAAGAACTTGTCCTTAGATGCAGTAACAAGTTTCTTTCCGTCATCCAAGAAAACAAGATCGGTAACCTACAACAGAAGCACACACACACACAGACACTAGTGGTGTCAAATAAAAAAAAAGGAAAAAGTAACCAAGTTTTAGCAAGATGACTCAATACAAACCTGATCACGATGACCACGGAGACGAAAAAGCCCAGTTTCACCGACCACATCCCACAAGATAACATCGTTGTCTTTACTTCCAGATGCAAACATAGAACCAGCCTTGTTGTAGCGCATTGCAGTCACAGCACCCTTATGGCCATTAAGAGTAGTCTCGCATGTCCCTTTCTCAGAATCCCATATCCTTATACTCCCATCTGCATACCCAACTGCAACCTATACATCCCTCTTTACTTAGTTCATTTATTTTTCCAATAAATTAACAAACATTTACTTAAACAATCAAATAAAATACAACACACACAAAGGTTCATGCTTTCTAATGTATTTAACTTCAAAGAGCAAACAAAACACGTTAAAGTATCCGTCTTTCTGACCTCTATCAAGCTAAAGGAGAGAGATGTAAAGTACCGAAGTAGAGGCAGAGGAGGCGATAGAGGTAACGGCAAGGGACTTTCCGACGCGAGAGGAGGAAGGAGCTAGGGTTTTGGTGCAGATTCCTTGGCGGACGTGCCAGATGCCGACCTTCTCCAGCGCAGGAGCAAGCACATGCTTCCCCGTCGAATCGTAAGAGATGTTGGACTCCAGAGACGTTATCACGCCAAAGGAAGAAGCTTGCTCATATCTTAGGTACGCCTTCACCATTCTTCAAACCTTTTGTTTTGGCCGTCTCTGTCTCCGTCTGGGCTACTGCGTGCGTTGAGGTTTGATGGTGAGGAGGGTTTTAATTAGGGTTTTGGGAGAGAGGCGAGAGCTCACTTTCTAACTCTTTAGCCAAATAGTATATAGTTTACTAAATTGCAATAGAGATCATAATTGTCGAATAATTTTAATTTTGACCCTAAACATTTCTTTCAACCTGTCAACCGTCGTTAGAACTTAGAAGGCCTGATATACGAAGAAAAAGTCCAACCAAACCGAAACATATTTTCGTACCAAATTTAAGTATCTACCATATGAAATGTATACATATAAATTTTCTTATTTTACATCAATTTATTCTTTTATTATAAAAGTATAATAATCAGTGCCTTGATGATTTTGTGGGTGGATTTGGGAATGAGATTTCAGATTTAAACTTAAATTTAAGATAATAATTTCAGTTACCAACCCACGTTTTTGGTTCACGTATCGATCTTATGTCCGTGTCGTATAATTGTTGTTTACTTTTTATTGAAATTTATTTTGATCATTTTATTTGTTGTATATTCTTTTGGTCAGATACATCTCTTAGGCCATTTCGAAAGATTTGCCACTATAAATTCAATAAAATTTTTATTTAGTAAACCTAATTTATTATTTGTGGAAGCATTTCATTTTACTAATGCAAAATTTATCGAAAGTTCTAGAATATAGTAAGCAGAGCTGTTTGTTGTATTGCAGAGAGAATATGCTCATCAAGGATATAATAGATGGAGAACCGTCTATCAATTTAAGTGTTTTGATTAGGGTTGGGCAAATAATCCGAACCCGAAAAACCGAGCCGAACCCGATCCGAAAAGTAGCACCGAATCCGAACTGAAATTGATTAAATATCCGAACGGGTTCAAAATTCCGGTATTTAAAGAACCGAAACCGAATCCGATCCGAACCGAAGTATTTTGGGTACCCGAATGTATCCGAAATAAATTTATATACTTAAATATATAAATTATTTTTATATATAATGTATATTAAAATATTAAAAATATATAAGATACCTTTAAGTTTTCCAAAATACTCGAAAAATATATGCAAATAGTCAAAAATAAATGTTTAAAATAGCTAAAGTATACTGAAAATACCAAAAATAGTTAAATATCTATTGATTATTTATCCAAATATTCAAAGAAAACCAATTTATATGTTAAATTAAGGTATTTTGACATATATGTTATGAAAATTTATATGTAATATATTATCTTTCTTATAGATTTTGAAAATTTAAAGTATATAATGAATTTTGAAAATTTAAAAAACATTTTAAATGGGTTATCCGAACCAGAACCGAACCCGCAAAGATCCGAACCGAACCCGTACCGAAATTTAGAAACATCCGAATGGGGCTGAAATCTTTGATTCCGAAAACCCGAAACCCGAATGGACTGAACCGAAACCCGAATGGGTACCCGAACGCCCAGCTCTAGTTTTGATAAGAGTTTCATTGTAGAATCTTTATCTGTGGAACTGTTTATCAATATCGTATATATTGCAAGTGACTGATCATCGTATCTAGTAATATAATGTATTAACCAATATTAAAAAAAACTCATACTCTAAAAAGCATCGAAAGAATGTTGATACTGTATTTACAGCATATAAATGTAGTCGTTAAAAAACAAATGTAGTTGTTGAATAGAATTCTGATTCTTAAATACTTAATTGTCTTAAATAAATGTATATATTAAAACCTAATACATAAAATATTATTTATAATTTTGAATTTAGGTCTCATAATTTCAAAAGGAAAATTGAGCATCAAGGTTCCAAAATACCCAAAGAAACAAATGGGCATAATTCAATAATAGCTTGGTGCTTTTATTATAATGTTTTTTTTAGGATCTCCAAATCGTAGATGAGATGCTCTAAAGAGAGTATTATTTTTGATCAAAATCAGGAGGTGCCCGATAGAATACTACGTGGGATCACGCCGATTAGAGCAGTTGACTTTGAACCGATCAAACCCATACATTTCACTCATACATAAATTCCTTAAAAATACACAGACTGAATTTCTTTTGCTGAAAAAATACACAAACTTTTTTGGCTTCCCGAAAAATACACAAACTAATTTTGATTATCCATAAAATACACGAACTTTTGAATTTTGAAGGTTTCACACCTCGATTTTAACGGTGTAAATAGTGACTAACAGAATAGTAAGACGCCGTTAGACGCCGTTAACTCTGATTAAAAAGTTCATGTATTTTGTGGACAACAAAAATTAGTTCGTGTATTTTTCGGGAAGCCTAAAAAGTTCGTGTATTTTTTCAGCAAAGTTAATTTAGTATGTGTATTTTTAATGAATTTTCAAATAGAGTTCGGATATTTCATATACTATTCAGAGGCTAAATATCTGGACCTAATGCATATCCAAATTTTTATATTTGTAAACTTTCGGTTTGGTTTTAGACCAAATATTTTCGATCTGAAAGATCCATATCCCAAAAAAACGGCCCAAACCCGACCCAAAGACCTAAAAAACGCATTCTCTATCACATGATACATATCCAAAATTTTATATTTGTAAAATGTCTAGACATTTTAGCCGGATTCAAAAACTTGAATTAGAACTAACCCAAAAATATTCTGTCCAAAACCAAACCAAAAGTTTACAAATATTTGTTGAGTCCAATTTAGTCGAAATCTATCATATATATATCTAAAAATTCACAAACAACTCTAAATTTTACATTGAGAGTTTCATATTAATTAAAAATGTTTCTGTTACAAAAACAAAACTAAAAAATATTGCAAAAATAATAACAAAATTGTTACCAGAAAGATCTTGTCGGATTGAATCTATTTGTGTCGATTTTATTAGGCCCAGGTCTATTCGGATCGGTTCTTTTTGGTTTCAATTCTTTCAAGTAGAAGAGTTTTGGACCCAACAAATATTTGTAAATTTTCGGTTTGGTTTTGGACCGAATATTTTCGGATCAGTTCCAATCCAAGTTTTTGAATCCGGCTAAAATGTCAAGATTAGGTCTAGATATTTTAGCCGGATTCAAAAACTTGGATCGAAACTGATCTGAAAATATTCGGTCCAAAACCATACCGAAAGTTTACAAATATAAAATTTTGGATATTGGGTCCAGATATTTAGCCTCTGAATAGTATATGAAATATCCAAACTCCATTTAAAAATTCCTTAAAAATACACATACTAAATTAACTTTGCTGAAAAAATACACGAACTTTTTAGGCTTCCCGAAAAATACACGAACTAATTTTGGTTGTCCATAAAATACATGAACTTTTTAATCAGAGTTAACGGCGTCTAACGGCGTCTTACTATTCTGTTAGTCACTGTTTATACCGTTAAAATCGAGGTGTGAAACCTTCAAAATTCAAAAGTTCGTGTATTTTATGGACAATCAAAATTAGTTTGTGTATTTTTTGGGAAGCCAAAAAAGTTGTGTATTTTTTCAGCAAAAGAAATTTAGTCTGTGTATTTTTAAGGAATTTTTCCTTAATATAATGACCAACATGATTTAAGATGAATCTCTTAAAATATAAATATTCAGCAATGACGACAAAATATGTAGAAGACTTATTAACAGATTATTGGGTAATTATGAAGAAGCTAATCTCGTGGTTTATATTTTATACAAAGCTGGTAACAGTTCATGGCTTTAGTTTATTAATTTCAGCTAAAATTGTTTTCTTTATTTATTTATTTATTGCTGTAAACTTGTACTCCTCCGTTTCAAATTATATGTCGTTCTAGAACAAAATTTTGTTTCAAAATAAGTGTCGTTTTCAGTTTTCAATGCAAAATTTATTGAAAATATTCTCTATTCTATTTTTATATTGGTCGATGTGTATTGGTAATAGTATTTTTATTTTGGAAATATGTAAAATTAAATTTTTCTTAATCTGTGTGCAAAGACTTAGAACGACAAATAATATGAAACGGAGGGAGTATTTTGTATCATTTTCTTGAAATGTTGTGAATTAATATAGTTTTGTATCAGTTTTCTTCAAATGATGTTAGATAAATTAATAACAACATCATTTACTATAACTGATTCTGAAATATTTATTTTGTATCATTTATCAATAAATGATTTAAATTAATATCACTTATTTTCTGATACTAATTAAGTGATGCAATACATCATTTTTTGTAGTGCATATCCACAATATATCTAATCTATTAATTTAGGGATTATCTACTATTTGAAGTTCTCATTTAAATTTTGGACTCTTTCATAGTTGTTGCTAGAATATATCATGTCTCCTATACAATGCAACCTACCAACTTAAATTAAACCAAATCTTAACCAACATAGATTAGTTAAACCTAACCAGTAACATTTTTATAATATTTTTGGTTAATTTCTTAATATAATTAGATCATATAAAACTGAACCACTCTTAAATCAACGAGTTCCATATCATTCCAGACATAAGAGAAAAAATATCCGACTCATTTACAATGTAAGCATACAAAGACCGTTTATGCTTATATGCTCATTGATCTTCCAAAAACCAAATAATTGTGGCATAGACCAACATAGGCTCATGTTCGTATCACTAACTTTACTTCCATATATTTACTCTTCACCTACATCATATCATAACATACACAATTATGCAAGAACATGATTTTTTTTTTGTTCAAACAACCAAATAATAGTGACATATGGTCAGTAGATTTTTTAAATATGTTTTTTATATATTACATTTTACGAGACTATGTGTATAAGTTTTTTTTTTTTGAAAAGGGCGTAACTATGTGGATAAATTAAAAGGTAAAAGGTCTGACAAAGCAAATTATTATGCTAAAAATGAAAGAAGATTAAATACAAACTAATAACAAGTACAACACAAATTATAACACTATTAAATTTTATATATATTTAATAAAATATTATATATATGTCTAATATATATATATTATATAAATGTTACACAAAATATATATAATATTATATACACATATTATATATACCATATATTATTAATTGAAATTTGACAAATCAATTTCCGCCTTTTAGGGCGGGTCCTAATCTAGTTCTCTTTGTTACAATGATTGTAACAATTTACGCAATATCAGAATTAACATGGTGAATTTCGACAACCATGTTTTCAATAATTTATTTGAATGAAACATCTCCAATATTACCATATGCTAATTAATGAGCAAAAACCAGTGTCTTTTAATAAAAGTATAGCTATAGTCAAAATAATACCTGTAACTTTGGTATAATGCCGTGATGAAATATGGCATATGTGACATTTTGATAAAGCATTAACATGTAGTGCCATTGATCAGGAAGAACAGACATATGAGATGAAGGTTACATTGACATTCACCCGTCTAAAAGAGAAGCTATGATATATATAAGGTCAACAAAAGACACAGAAAAAGCTTTTTCTAAGTTAAGTACCCAGTTCGATCAACGGAAATGATGGAGTGTACTGTTGCACAGTAGGTGGCAGAAAGGAACAATATCGTTTTGATATATTGGGATATATCATGTGATAAATTTAGAGATGATATTTATGGATACTAAGAGCATCATTAACCCTACAAACCTATTTGAAGTGCTTAATGAGTTTTTTAGTAATATTTGGTAGTTAAAAGCTTTAGTTAAAAAACCCTTGAATTTTGTGCTCCAATGGAAGTTGCTTAATTAGGAGTTCTTTGAAAAAAATTATGAAACATTCTGATGAGAAGATAAAAATTATGATGAAAAAATAAACATTATGAAGAAAACAAAACAAAACAGATAAAACACTACTGGAACAGAAATAAAGCACAGTTTATAGGTCTCTCTTTGAGACATCTTTCCTTTAACGAATAATGTTCCGAGACTTGTTGAGAATGAGTCCTTCCTTCTATCCATCTGTTTTAGAAAGAGCGAGACACTCTCAAGGTGCTGCATTGCCTTGTCTCCCTTGACAGTAACGTAGCAAGCAATCTTCTCGTTATGTCTGGTACCGAAAGAAAGAACGAACAGTGTACTTTGCTGCAAAAGAAAGAGCCAACAACAAACTCAAAACTCTTTATCCGACAGAAAACAAGTAACTTGAACAAAACCCATCATCATCATCATCAGCATTATACAATCATATCAAAACCAAAAATACCATCCTACACAAAATTCACTGATGAACCAAAAATCACTAGTCATTGTTAAAAGCAACAAACTTTAAACTGGAAAACAAACACTTCATCGTTTCTTCACAATTACAATGGCATGATGAGAGCTGCAAAGATCATGACCATAAAGAAACTAGACCCCATCATCATCATCTGCAGCATTATACAGTTATATCAAATCCAAACACATCATCATCATAGCAAAAATTTGCTGTGAAAAGAGATAAAATTATAGCTATAAATTTGGATCCTTTACATTGGAGCAAGAAACCCTTTTGAGATTTGCTAACAGCACGAAGTTTTTTTCTCATTTACAATCTCCGGCCAAAAACAGAGCTGTACAATAAGAAAATAAAAATGATTACCTAGTCTTCCATGGCTGATCTGAAGACTAACGATGAGAGGGTTTGGTTGAATAGAAGAAGGAGAAGGAATCAAGGTTTCGAAATAAGAACAATTACCTCGTCCTCCATGGCTGATCTGAAGACGAAAGATGAGAGGGTTCGGGTTGGTGTCGCCGTCGAGAGAGATGTGGAGAGAAGCAGGGGAAAAGTGACACGTGTCTTATAAGCACCATTTTCTCTGATGCTTAATTAAGCTGCGCTGCTTGTCTAATTACTTATTTTTTTTTTCTTTTAAAACAAAAAATCAGTAAGCACCCTATTAAGCATCTGCGTTAATGATGCTCTAATACCCTTCGTGGAGTTATGTATAAAATTCTGGTCACCCAAGTTATTAGAGTTTAATTAAAAGCTGATAGTACTAATTACACTAAATGTTGTATAGTAAGCGAAAATACTCTCTCCGTTTCAAATTATATGTCGTTCTAGAACAAAATTTTTGTTTCAAAATAAGTGTCGTTTTCAGTTTTCAATGCAAAATTTATTGAAAATATTCTCTATTCTATTTTTATATTGGTCGATGTGTATTGGTAATAGTATTTTTATTTTGGAAATATGTAAAATTAAATATTTTCTTAATCTGTGTGCAAAGACTTAGAACGACAAATAATATGAAACGGAGGGAGTATATAGTAGGACAAAAAATAATTAATGAATGAAAATAGGGCAATTTTCTTAAATATTGTTTTAAGGTTTTGTCACAAGATCTCAAAATAAAATGATCAAAATAATTCTTTTTATTTTAAATTTTTAATTTAAAATTTTTGAAATTTGAAACTTCATCTCTAAAATCTACCTCTTAACACTAAACATTAAATCTATACTAGTTAACCCAATTGATATAAATAAATATTTTATTCTTTAATAAAATTTATTTTAGTCATTTTCTTTATTGAAATCTATTTTTGTAAAAAATAAACTAAAAACTATCTAATGAAATTTTAAATGAAAATATCTGACAACGCTTTTTAATTAGATTTTTGAAATGATTCAATTTTAATGATATAGATGGATGGAACATGGAACAGTACTTGGAATCACGTCAATTAAGCAATTCACTATTTGACTTTGAACATGATCATATTCGTACATTTCACTGACAAATAATTTGATTTAAAAATAACGACTAAATGATTTAAAATGAGCTCGTCGATAAAATCTCTTAAACATATAAATATTCAGAAGACTTCATAGTATACTATTGCGTGATAATGACGAAGCTAATCACATGGTTTATTTTGTACAAATTAGGTGATCAGTTCACATCCTTTCTTATTATAATCATTTCTTTTTGAAACTTCATCCATTTAATTTCTTTGGACAATTCTTTTAAATACTTTTTTATTTTTTTGTCACAAAAAGTTTCAAAGAAAAAAATGACGAATAGATTTTATTAAATAAATAAAAATATTTATACCATAGATATATAAATACAAATAAATAAATTAAATAACAGTAAAAATTATAATTTTGAATTATATGTATTCAAATTCAAACTTTTCATAACCTTGTTTTACAATTTTTTTTTGTTTTGAAATTTTTTTTTCAAAATTTGAAAATACCTTTTGAAGCTATTTTAAAATCTTCGTACTTAAATATTAATATATTTTTTATTTTAAATTATTTTTAAACTTCACTCTCAAATTTTCACACTTAAAATCTAAAGTTAGATAAATTAACTCTATGAATATAACTGTATATTTACCTATTTAATAAAATATTTTGGTCATTTTGATAATTGAAGATTATATTTATGACAAAAGGAAATTTAAGGCTATTTTAGATTATTTCTTCATTTCTTTTGTAATTATTTTTCTCTTTTGTTTATTTTGCCTTCTTCTAATCTATGTTCCAACCTTTGTTTTGTGGGACCTTTTTTTTATCTCCCATATTGGTTTCTATTCTATTAGAGCATCTCCATTGAGGATTCAATGGAGAGGTTCACACGCTTTTCGAAAAAAAAAATTAAAATATTACAAAGATCTGAACCTGTTTCTTGGAAATTCACTGCAGTGAACCCGTCTCGTCACTGTAGCGCAGGTCCCACGACACGTGGCGGCCCGCCATTGGTCCAATTTTTTTTACTTTTTTTTTATATAAAAGTCAAACGAAAAAAAAATTTAAAATAATGAAAAAAAATAGGGTTCATAGAGTATCATTGATGGAGATGCTCTTACTTCCTTTCATTTTCATGGACTTGATTATCTAAATAGTTTTTGTTGGTCTTTGAACAATGTTTTATTATTTACACGTCCTTCCTACTATTAAAAAGAGGTCACCGAGTTGGAGAGGGTGAACAAGATTCAACAGTCTTCTTGTTGTTTTCAAGAAAAGCAGATATGGAATCTTCGCTGACTCATGTGATGCTCGTATCATTCCCAGGCCAAGGTCACATAAACCCACTTCTTCGTCTCGGAAAGCTCATAGCCTCCAAAGGCCTACTGGTCACTTTTGTCACCACAGAGGAGCCATTAGGCAAGAAGATGCGTCAAGCTAACGACATTCAAGACGGCTCGCTTAAACCCGTCGGTTTAGGTTTCCTCCGGTTTGAATTCTTCGACGATGGGTTCTCGTACGACGACTTGGCCAAAACTGGTTCGTTGCTCACAAAGCTTGAAGCCGCCGGAAAACGAGAGATCAAGAATCTCGTCGAGAGATACGAGGAAAAGAAGCAACCGGTGAGGTGTCTTATAAACAACGCCTTTGTGCCGTGGGTATGTGACGTGGCCGATGAGCTTCAGATCCCTTCCGCTGTTCTTTGGGTCCAGTCTTGCGCCTGCTTTGCGTCTTATTATTATTACCAGAACCAGTTGGTTAAGTTTCCGACCGAAACAGAACCGGAGATCGACGTTGAAGTCCCCTTCATGCCACTAGCGTTGAAGCATGACGAGATCCCAAGCTTTCTCCACCCTTCCTGTCGATTCACCAGTGTTACGATTTGATCTTGTGATATTTGATTGATTTGAGTTGTGCGATCGAGTTTGTTAGATGCTTTAGTAAAACGAAAGTGCAAGAGAGCTTTGGTTACCCAGTTCGCTTTCGCTACGTCTGGGGGGAGTCAATACTCCCAATCCACTAAGCTTAAGATCGCAGTTTACAACTCAAGCTTATACAAGATTCTCTCAAACATTAACTACGAATCTTGTTGTTTCAGGATCGGATCTTATCTCGCGATGACAGAGACTCTGCTCGAGCTACCGGAAAAGCACCTCTGCAACTTCAGTACTCGCCGGAGAATCACCGGAGAAGATGACCACACGTTTCGCTCTCTCGACTCTGACCTCTGCTCAACAACTCGAGAGCAGATCAGTTTGTTACGTCTGTTACAATGAGACGTCGTCGTCTCATTTAACTGACTCCTCTTCGATGAGCTACAAGACTCAAGGCCCAGCTGCATCCACCTGATTCACCAAGCCCAAAATTCAAGCCCATGAGTTCACGGTTTCTGCATAAGCCCACAATTCTCCACCTTGTAGAAATCGCCGACTCATCACTCTCAGACCACATCTGAAACTTTACCAAACCTCTGTCGAACTCCATTTCGGTTTCCTTCTCCCTCTTCCTGAATCTCTATTCTGATAAAAAATACCTTTAACCAGAATCCTCCACCTCAAGACAACTCCCTCTTCAACTTTTTACCACTGAACTGTCGTATCCTCTATACTCAGCTCAGCTCAACCAATCGTTCTCCTGTTGTTCATCTCGCCTCTCAAGACAAACACGACGACTCTGGATCTGATCAGAACTACCAACGCAACTCAGGTAAACCTCTTTCACCTGACGTCCCTTGTAATCTGATTAGACGCACTTCTCTTACCTTCTTCCCGATTCACCTGTGTATACTCAAACCTCATTGACTAACACCGCCCCTTGGTTTTTCCACTGCGAGGTAACGAATCGGAGCTCCTCAGCAGTAACCGTAGCTATGGTTTCTACTCTCGTACCTTCACAGACACTAGAGCTCTCTCCAGCGTCTTTCCAGGTACTGCTTTCGTTAGGATATCGGCTAGATTTAGGCTAGTATGAATCTTCACAACTGAAACACTGCCATTTGCCACCACATCTCTTATAAAATTGAACTTAGTGTGGATGTGTTTAGTTCTTTCATGGTAACCTCCATTCTTAGCCAAGAATATAGCCGATTGAGAATCACAATTAATCTTCACAGCACCTTGATCAAAACCCAGATCCTCACTTACTCCTTTAAGCCACAACGCTTCCTTAGCTGACTCATTTAGTGACATGTACTCTGATTCTGTAGTTGATAAAGCCACGATAGGTTGTAGACCTGACCTCCAACTGATAGTGTTGCCGCCTACTTGAAACAAGTAACCTGTAACTGATCTACTTCTGTCACGATCAGTTGCATAGTCGGCATCACAAAATCCCTCCACCTTAAACTCACTTCCACGAGTAAACCATAAGCCAAAATCAGTAGTTCCACGCACATACCTCAAAATCCATTTCACTGCCTCCCAGTGCTCTCTTCCTGGATTCCCCATGAACCGACTAACCACTCCTACAGCATGAGCTATATCTGGTCTCGTTCCCACCATAGCATACATCAGACTTCCTACTGCACTCGCATAGGGAACATTGAACATAAACTTCGATTCCACCAATGTCTCTTTATCCCCCAAACTCTTCAATCTAAACTGTGAACCCATTGGAGTGGTCACAGCTTTGCAGTCAGACATGTTGAAGGTTGAGAGTATCTTTTCAAGATATTTTCCCTGAGACAACTTCAACGTTCCTGCTTTTCGATCTCGACAAATATCCATTCCTAGAATTCTTGTAGCAGCTCCCAAATCTTTCATTTCAAACTCACTACTCAGTCTGGCTTTGAGATCTCTGATAATCTCCATATCTCTAGAAACCACCAGCATGTCATCCACGTACAACAGCAGATATATCCTTTCTGAATCCCCTGTACCACTGATATATACACACTGATCATATGGACTCTGTCTGAACCCCTGTTGCTTCATGAAGCCGTCGAACCTCTTGTTCCACTGTCTCGGCGACTGCTTAAGACCATAAAGCGATTTCTTTAACAGACAAACCATATTCTTTCCTCCAACTTCATAACCCTCTGGCTGCTCCATATAGATCTCTTCCTCTAGAGTTCCATTCAAGAAAGCCGTCTTTACATCCAACTGCTCTAGATGTAAATCTTCCTTAACCACCAGAGACAAAATGTACCTGATAGAAACGTGTTTTACCACTGGTGCAAACACCTCATTATAATCGATTCCTTCTACTTGTGAGTAACCTTTTGCAACCAACCTAGATTTAAATCTAGGATCTTCCACCCCTGGAATGCCCGGTTTCTTCTTATGAACCCACTTGCAACCGATAACTCTCTTCTTATCAGGTCTAGCTACAATATCCCAAGTCTCGTTCCTCCTCAAAGAATCCATCTCCTCATCATTGGCTAAACCCCATTGAATTTTCTCTTTAGAGTTCATCGCTTCCTTGTAAGACTTAGGTTCTTCTATTTCAATATCACTTGCAGCTGACAACGCATAAGCTACCACATCAAAATCATCATACTTTGATGGCATCTTCTTTTCTCTGCGCTTCCTATCTCTGGCTAAGATGTAGTGATCCAAATCATGTTCTGTTTCTTCTTCCTGACCAGCTGACTCAACCTCTGACCCAGCCACTGCTCCACCTGAAACTGAACTGTCTGCCTGATCTGAAATCACCTCACTAGCTGTATTCTCTGCCTGAGCTGAAACTTCTGCCTGAACTGAACTTTCTGAAGTCGAAGCCTCTGAATCATTTGCTCCTTTGAACGAACCCTGAATCAAGTTAGGACTAAACGAAACCCTTTTCTTACTTGATTCCTTCACAGACTTCCCCTTGTCACACTTCTGCAGCTCTCTATCAGCTTCCTTTTTCTCAGTTTTACTTGAGAAATCCTTGTATACTTCTTCCTCATGAAATATAACATTTCTGCTTATCGTACACTTCTCTTCATCTGGCAGCCATATTCTGAATCCTTTAATTCCCTGTGGGTAACCAACAAAGACTCCTTTTACAGCTCTAGGACTCGTCTTAGCACTTGTTGTATGTACGTACGCCGCACACCCGAACCTCCTTAAGTGCTTTAATCCAGGTTTAGATCCAGACCACAACTCTTCAGGTACCTTGTAGTCTATAGCAGAGCTCGGAGACCTGTTCACCAAGTAAACAGCTGTCGAAGCAGCTTCTGCCCAAAACCTTTCTTCTAAACCACTCTCTGCAAGCATACACCTCACTCTCTCCATAATGGTGCGATTCATCCTTTCTGAGACACCATTCTGTTGAGGTGTGTATGAGCAAGTCCTGTGTCTTTTAACACCTGCTGTTTTACAGTAACCATCAAACCTTCTGTTACAGTATTCCAATCCGTTATCTGTTCTTAGACACTTCAATTTCTTTCCTGTCTGATTCTGAACTTCAGCAACCCATTCCTTAAATGCCTCAAACGCTTCATCTTTAGTTTTAAGAAAATAAATCCAGACTTTCCTTGAATAGTCATCGATGAACGTGATGAAATACTGCTTTTCTGCCAAACTCGGAACCACAGAAGGAGAACCCCACAGATCAGAGTGTACGTACTCAAGTATCTCTTTCGACGTATGTTTACCCTTCTTGAAACTCTGTCTTGTAGATTTACCTAGAACACAGTCTTCGCAGAACCCCAGCTTATCAATTCCTTTAGCTTCTAGATAACCCTCCTTGACAAGTAAGTCAAGACCTTTCTGACTTATATGCCCCAATCTAGAATGCCACTTGCTTGTCGTGCTGACTTGTTGAGACGCCGAATGACTTTCACCTTTTAGAACAGTTCCTTCCAAGTAATACAAGCCATCAACATACTTCCCACTCAGTACTTCAACTCCATCCTTGAAGAACTTCACTTTGTAGTCACCTCCCTGATACGTACAACCAGCTTTCTCCAGGCACCCGTATGAGATTAGATTTCTACCCATTGTAGGCATAAACTTCACATCTGTGAGTATAACGATCGAGCCATCTGATCCTTTTATACGAACTTTCCCGAAACCTTCTATCTCACTGAACGTGTTATTCCCCATAAGCACCTTTCCACCACTCACTTCTTCAAAATCAAACAACACTTCTTTGTTTGGAGTGATATGAAGGCTTGCTCCTGAGTCTAGAACCCATTCATTTCTGGTATCTTGAACGCTTGCTGTTAGCACCAAAGGTCCCTTCTTCGCTTTAGAAACTTCTGCGACATTCACTGCACTAGAACTCGAACCTTTGAACTTTCCTTTATCAGGGCAGTCTCTCTTCCAGTGACCCTCTTTACCACAGACGAAACAGCCCTTAGTGTTCTTGCCAGACTTAGACTTAGAGTAGCTTTTTCCCTTAGACTTAGATCTTCCTCTCGTAGAATTGCCCTCTCTTCTATCAGACCTTCCTCTCTCTCCAACATACAAACCTTCTGGATCAGACTTAGCCTTTCCCAGGGAGCCTCTCTCTCTTAGCTCAGTCTCTTTTGAATACGCTGCGGAAACTACATCATTCACTGTAAGCGTATCCTTTCCAATGCCGTATTTCAGAGTGTGAACCAATGGTTCAAACTTTGGAGGTAGACCAGTAAGAATCTGAATAGCTTGATCCTCATCAGAGATGTTAATCTCTAAGCTTTCCAAGTCATTAACTAGCTTCAAGAACACATCTAGATTCTGCTCAATCGACTTCTGCTCATCCATTCTGTAGCTAGCAAACCTTTGTTTAAGGTAGATCCTGTTAGGCAAAGACTTCGTCTGATAGTCTCTTTCTAACGCCTTCCAAATACCCAGAGCTGACGTTTCCTTCATGACTTTACGTATGATCTGATCACTCAGACTCATTTGAATTAAGCTTCGAACTCGCTTATCCTTCAGCGCAAAACTAGGTTCAACTTTCACCTCAGTACTTGGCCCAGTCTTATCACCAGCATCACCTGAAACTGTAACTTCCTCCAGCACAGAATCCAAACCTAAAATCTCAAGCGCACACAACATTTTATGTTTCCATATACCGAAATCCCCAGATCCATCGAACTTGTCAACCTTAAACCGACCCTGAGTAGGCTCCATCTTCTCTTATTGCAGACTGATCAGATCCAAAACAAGATAGGACGATAGCAGCTTCAAGATCCTAAACCAGCAAACGCACCGCACAAGAATCAACCAGATAAGTTTCGAACCTTACGCTGATCTTCTTCTCTCTATGTATTTGCTTCCTGGTTGATGAGAAACGGTAGATCCGGTTCACAAACCAAGCACCGATCACAACGCAGCTCTGATACCACTTGTTACGATTTGATCTTGTGATATTTGATTGATTTGAGTTGTGCGATCGAGTTTGTTAGATGCTTTAGTAAAACGAAAGTGCAAGAGAGCTTTGGTTACCCAGTTCGCTTTCGCTACGTCTGGGGGGAGTCAATACTCCCAATCCACTAAGCTTAAGATCGCAGTTTACAACTCAAGCTTATACAAGATTCTCTCAAACATTAACTACGAATCTTGTTGTTTCAGGATCGGATCTTATCTCGCGATGACAGAGACTCTGCTCGAGCTACCGGAAAAGCACCTCTGCAACTTCAGTACTCGCCGGAGAATCACCGGAGAAGATGACCACACGTTTCGCTCTCTCGACTCTGACCTCTGCTCAACAACTCGAGAGCAGATCAGTTTGTTACGTCTGTTACAATGAGACGTCGTCGTCTCATTTAACTGACTCCTCTTCGATGAGCTACAAGACTCAAGGCCCAGCTGCATCCACCTGATTCACCAAGCCCAAAATTCAAGCCCATGAGTTCACGGTTTCTGCATAAGCCCACAACCAGTTTGGCAGACCTCATTTTACAACAGATCGAGCGACTTCCAAAGGCCTTTTGTGTTCTCATAGACACTTTTGAGGAGCTAGAAAGAGACATCATCGAGAACATGTCTCAGCTCTGCCCTGAAGTCATCATCAGTCCCATCGGACCGCTCTTCATGATGGCTAAAACCACAAGCTCTGATATCAGGGGAGACATCTCTGACTCTGTAAATCAGTGCATGGAGTGGCTTGACTCGAAAGATCCATCCTCCGTCGTTTACATCTCCTTTGGGACTGTAGCCCACGTGAAGCAAGAGCAGATCGAGGAGATCGCTCACGGCCTTCTAAACTCCGGCTTATCTTTCTTATGGGTGGTTCGGCCTCCTATGGAAGGGTTATCGCTAGAACCACATGTCTTGCCTCGAGAGATCGAAGAGAACGGAATGATCGTTGAATGGTGTCCACAAGAGAGAGTGTTGGCTCATCCTGCGGTTGCTTGCTTCCTAAGTCACTGCGGATGGAACTCAACCATAGAGGCTCTCTCTTCTGGCGTTCCCGTTGTTTGTCTACCGCAGTGGGGCGATCAAGTGACAAATGCTGTATACTTGGTTGATGTGTTCAAGACAGGAGTGAGGCTTGGCCGCGGAGAGGCTGATGAGAAGATTGTTTCTAGGGAGGTCGTGGAGGAGAAGCTACTTGAAGCGACGGTTGGAGAGAAGGCGGTGGAGCTGAGAGAAAATGCTCGGAGGTGGAAGAAGGAGGCTGAGACTACCGTGGGGTATGGTGGATCATCTGATAAGAACTTTGGTGAGTTTGTGGATAAGTTGGTTGCCAACATATGGTGAGAGAAGTACCGGGAAACACACATTAAAATTGATTGACAACCAATGATTTCTTTTTAAAAATGTGATTAAACCAAAAAGGATAAATATGCAAACTATAATGTTTTTATTTAAATGTGTGTGTGTGTGTGTGTGTGTGTGTGTGTGTATGTGTGATATGTTTAATAGACACATCAAACTAGTTGTTTACAAGAAGTTTTTCAAGGTTGATATGTATGAAAAAGTATCATTTTGGTTTGATCTGTCAAAGAAAAAAATTTAAAGAGTGGAAACATGAACGTTCATCTCAGTTTTGATGAATTTCCATTTTTCATCCGAGATCTGCAACCTGCTAATTTCAAAACAACAATCCTTCCTTCAAAGTTAATAATTTGATTAATCCACTGAATCACACATGGTGAAATATGGATTTGCTTAATACCGTCATTGTTCCCCAGGATGTGAATATCATTTTAGACAAATGTGTGTGTGTATATATATGCATTAATATTGTAAAACAAAATTAATCTAGCTAGTGTTTTAAAAAGTATATTTCTTTTTCAATAGCTTAGGAATCCTAATCATAGTATAAACAAACAGACATAAAATATGAAAATCCCCCTTTTTTAACTGATGGAAACCAATGGGAACTTGGAATGGGATATATGATAGCTTTACGCCTTCGTCACAGAGGTAGTACAAAATTCTACATAGTGATATGCTAAGAAGAAGTGTTTGATTTTGCCACTAATTATCCTACTTCTTTTGTTATTTTGTATCAAGTTCACAATATAAAGTGGATATCCAAATAACCAAAAAAAGACACTAGACTCGACGTATATGAATCATGTGATTAATATGTGAAATGAGAAAAAAAGAAAGGAATATTGGCGTAATCAATAATAGCAAAAAATGTTAAACTGAGGAAAATATCGGCTGAAAAATCAAGAAACGATAAAATCTTTACTTAGATAGATACTTTAATGATATACCTGTATATGACTGTATCGGGAATTTGTTTCCGACATGTAAATGTAAATTTTGTTGTCAAAAAAAAAACAATAGTAATATTTGCGTTGTATTCTGTTTATCACAATATAGCACATGGTAAAGCTAGAGTAGCAGTATGCGCCCACCTTATTTAATCCACCTTCGCAGAGTGTAAAGTAAACAAAATCAGTTTCTAGTTTCGATAAGGAAAATAAAAGAATCCATGGAACCATCTCTTCATGCTCATGTGATGCTCGTGTCTTTCCCAGGCCAAGGTCACATAAACCCTCTACTTCGTCTCGGAAAGCTCATAGCTTCTAAAGGCCTACTGGTCACCTTTGTCACCACAGAGCAGCCATGGGGAGAGAAGATGCGTCAAGCCAACAAGATTCAAGACGGCGTGCTCAAACCGGTCGGTTTAGGTTTCCTCCGGTTCGAGTTCTTCAACGATGGGCTAACAGAAGACGACGAGAAAAGAACCAACTTCCAAGCCTTCCGACCACACCTCGAACTTGTCGGAAAACAAGAAATCAAGAATCTCATCAAGAGATACGAGCAAGAGGGAAAGCAACCTGTGAGGTGTCTTATAAACAACGCCTTTGTGCCGTGGGTGTGTGACGTGGCTGATGAGCTTCAGATCCCTTCAGCTGTTCTATGGGTCCAGTCTTGCGCTTGTCTCACCGCCTATTACTATTACCACCACCGGTTAGTTGAGTTTCCGACAGAAACTGAGCCGGAGATTAACGTAGGGCCACTATAGTCCATTTGAAGCAAGAGCAGTTCGAGGAGATCGCTCACGGCGTTTTGAGCTCTGGTTTGTCTTTCTTATGGGTGGTTCGGCCTCCTATGGAAGGGTCAAATGTGAAACCATATGTATTGTGTTGGAACAAAAGGGGCACCCCAATAGTATTACAGAAAGTAAACCGAGAGACACAACAAAACAAGCAACCACTATGCTTTATTAGAATCTTCTTTAAACAATCTATTACAAGATCTGCTTAATTCAGCTTTTACACGTCTAGTGTTAACACCCTAACACACGCTCCTGAAAGATTCCTAAGCTACACCGCTTGTATATCTCATTCGTCAAGTACTTCAGCCACTGCTTCAGCACGACTCAGAACACTTCCAAGAGCTTCTCTCTCTCTCTATAAACTCAGCCTCTGTGTCTCTGTCTTCATACAGACGACTCCATAGCTATTTTATATTATTCTCCACGTTCCTGAAACCTAGTTTCCAAGGCAACATGAATATGGACATCTTCCATAACAATAAGTGCAACTTTCCTTTTCTTGGAATGCACTTATTCCTTTTCCTTTAAGTCATAAACTTGCTTCTCAAGTTTATTCCTCTTTCCATATCTTCAAGATACTCTCTTGCTCTCCAAGTCTGTTGACTCCAGCTCAGCATCTCGACTCCACATGGTCTTCATCACTCAACAAGACGTCTCCTTCAGCAACTACGTCAGCGACTACTTCAGGGTTGACATTTTACATCAACAATCTCCCCCTTTTAGCTTTGTGTGCCAATCAAGCACAATACCATTCTGGTTCAACAACCATGTTTCCCACCTGGAAGCTTCCATGCTAATTGTGCTTTTCTCCCCCAAGGGATGTGCACCACACCATGCTTTTCTGCCCCCATGAGATAAGCACAATCTACATCAGGACGTCATCCACCATACTCTTCTCCCCCACGAGATATGCACTCCTTGTACCAGAACGTCACCATTCTCCCCCTGCTTGATTGCATACTAAGCTAAAACACAGATGCTTAAATGTCAAG
Source organism: Raphanus sativus (assembly GCF_000801105.2). NCBI lineage: Eukaryota > Viridiplantae > Streptophyta > Magnoliopsida > Brassicales > Brassicaceae > Raphanus > Raphanus sativus. Next base: position 29,381,172 of record NC_079512.1, on the reverse strand, counting down.
CCTTATAGACAAACTCCCCCTGAGTCTATGCTTCAATCTTGTCCACTTCTCGGAAGTACTTCACCAAGTACGTCAGCACCTAACGCACACCAGTGACACAAAACGCTTGATCCTCCAAGCACACACACAGCTCACCATGAGCTACACACGATGGCTAACTCCATCACACAAAGCGTCAACACCAATAACACCAAACTAAGTCCACATCAGACTCCATCGACAATTACTACAGACACTGCTTCGACACCAAGCAGATACACCAATATACAATGAGATCCTCTCTCTCTTCAATGAGGTCTTCCTTTCTCATAAGGCACATATCTTCTTTCCTTTTCCAAGCTCAGGCAATCAACACACGTACTCTAATATAACTCCAGCTTCATGTAACATGATACGTACTACCTCCTGTAGTACTCCGCGAACTAATACTTATCTCCCCCTTTTTGACTATGTATGTGAACTCATCACCTCTAGATAGAAAACCACGTCTTCATTCTCCCCCTATGAGTCACATCATGGTCAAAAACTAATATGAAGATTTATATCCTCCAAAGTAAGGAGGAAATCTCATTCCACCCTCTCCATAGTGATCAAATCTCCTAGACCACTTATTCCTGAGCCCAAATCCTCCATGATTACCCCTTTGAACAGACTTGAAACACTCACGTCGAATATGTCCTTGAACTCCACAAGAATAACATATATGACCATGTCTCCTCATACCATAAGCTTTCACCGTTTGATTCTTCTCCCTCAATAACTTGTAACACCTTGGCCTAATGTGCCCAATAACACCACAATGATGACAAACAGGCCGAAACTTCCGTTGAGTTGCACTCTTCAATCTAGAAACTCTCTTTGGAGCAGTCACCGTAGCAGTTGCCGTAGCAGTACGTGTAGCAGTCGTGTTCTTCACATCAGTTACAGTCTTCATTGTAGTCTTTCCATTGGATGACTTCTTTGTAGACACTTTAACCCCTGGTCTTGTAGCAGACGTAGCTAAAACCCTAGTTTTTCCTGATGATACAAAAATACCTTTAGCTGTAGAACTTTCTCCTTGATATCCAAGGCCACATCGATCACTTTTCTCAATACTGAGAAGATGATCTAGCTGCTTCGTCCCACCATTCAGCATCCTTAAACCCTTCTGAGTCTCTGCAAGTTGAGCACTAATCTGTCGTGCTTCTTCTTCTTTCTCTGAAGCATACTTAAGTGCTTCAGCAACTTGAGCTTCTAGCTTGACCTTCTCCTTTGTCAACTCTGAATTCGCCTCAACCTGTTTGAGCCAATTCTCATACAGTTTTCCAGAATTCTCAACAAGATCAAAATCCCCATCATCATCATCACTTCCACATGAAGCCCCTGTCACAGATGCTGATGCAGATCCCGCCGCAGATTTCGTCTTAGAACCATACTCAAAAGTTGTAAACGCCACCAAGTTCTTCAACTCTTCACTATCATCTGAATCAATATCAGATTCATTCTTGACGTCACTGTTATTCTTTTGCTTCAGTAAATTGTCACATTTCTTCTGAGCATTACCAAATTCATTACCCTCAAAGCTTTTGAATCTTAGTCTCTTGAAAGTTGGACACTCCCTTTTGAAGTGCCCATATCCTCTGCATTTGTAACATCGCACCTCTGTGTTGACACATTGCTCGCCAGCTTCATGTCTTCGCTTTCTCAAACCAACTTTCTCATGTCCTTGCCACTTTATCATTTCATGTAGTACTTGGTGAAGCACGCGAATCATCTTGATTACCTCATCTTCATTCTCTGATTTTTGACTTGTTGTTTCATCACCTGCCAAATTCACTTCAGTATGATTCCCCACGTCATCAAGCTCCATCTCATGAGCTTTTAACATCCCTACAACTTCATGAAAGCTGAATTTATCTATGTCAAGAGACACAAACATTGCTGCCTTATAAGCTGTGAATCTTTCTGGTAGACACCTTAAAAACTTCTTCACCAGTTTTTTGTCCTTGTATTCCATGCCCAGAACACGAGCCTCTTGTGCTAACCCACTGAGTTGAGAACTAAAATCTGATACAGATTCATGTTCTTTCATCTTCAAGTTCTCAAATTTTGATTTGAGAAAATCCATCCTTAAGCTCTTAACCTTCTCAGTTCCTTCAAAGTGTAATTGCAGAATATCCCACGCCTCTTTTGCATTCTTGCATCCTTGAATAAGATCTAGCTGCTTCTGTGTGACTGATGTAAAAATACCAAATAAAGCTTTTGCATTGTGCCTTGACATATCCTTCTCACGCTTTGTCCATTTAGCCAATGGTTTGTTGACCACAACACCATCTTTATCTACTGTCTTGGGAACTTCATAGCCATCTTCTACTGATGCCCAAACATCCATATCAATACTTTGTAAGCTTGCCTTCATCTTTGCTTTCCAATGCCCATATTGTTCTGGATCTAGCATAAACTCAACCACCATGCTTTCTGATGTACTTTATCTTCCCTTCTTTCCTCTTGCCTTCGGGATCCTCACCAATAACTTAGGTGACCCGCTCTGATACCACTTGTTGGAACAAAAGGGGCACCCCAATAGTATTACAGAAAGTAAACCGAGAGACACAACAAAACAAGCAACCACTATGCTTTATTAGAATCTTCTTTAAACAATCTATTACAAGATCTGCTTAATTCAGCTTTTACACGTCTAGTGTTAACACCCTAACACACGCTCCTGAAAGATTCCTAAGCTACACCGCTTGTATATCTCCTTCGTCAAGTACTTCAGCCACTGCTTCAGCACGACTCAGAACACTTCCAAGAGCTTCTCTCTCTCTCTATAAACTCAGCCTCTGTGTCTCTGTCTTCATACAGACGACTCCATAGCTATTTTATATTATTCTCCACGTTCCTGAAACCTAGTTTCCAAGGCAACATGAATATGGACATCTTCCATAACAATAAGTGCAACTTTCCTTTTCTTGGAATGCACTTATTCCTTTTCCTTTAAGTCATAAACTTGCTTCTCAAGTTTATTCCTCTTTCCATATCTACAAGATACTCTCTTGCTCTCCAAGTCTGTTGACTCCAGCTCAGCATCTCGACTCCACATGGTCTTCATCACTCAACAAGACGTCTCCTTCAGCAACTACGTCAGCGACTACTTCAGGGTTGACATTTTACATCAACATATTGCCTCGTGAGCTTGAAGAGAAAGGGAAGATCGTCGAATGGTGTCCACAAGAGAGGGTGTTGGCCCATCCTGCGATTGCTTGCTTCTTAAGTCACTGCGGATGGAACTCTACGATGGAGGCTTTGTCTTCGGGAGTTCCCGTGGTCTGTTTTCCGCAGTGGGGAGATCAGGTGACTGATGCTGTGTACTTGGTTGATGTTTTCAAGACAGGAGTGAGACTTGGCCGCGGAGCGGCTGAGGAGAAGATTGTTCTGAGGGAGGTTGTGTCGGAGAGGCTGCTTGAGGCCACAGTTGGGAAAAAGGCGGTGGAGCTTAGAGAAAGCGCACGGAGGTGGAAGGAAGAAGCGGAGGCCGCCGTGGCGTACGGTGGATCATCGGATAGGAACTTTCAAGAGTTTGTGGACGAGTTGGTTACGAAATCTGTGGCGAGGAAAAACACTCATGTTGATGTCACGTAATAGTCCAAATTGTTGATGTAACTCCAAACCTAGACCACTACATTTTCATATAATCATTTCTTTTTTCTTATTGGGAATTTAACACATCAACAATCCCATCAAATGCTCTAGTGATGTCGATCTATCAATTTTTACATTCTATTCATCATTTCGAGCCACAAGCACTTAGATTTTTAAAACTATTTTGATGCATTAAACTAAATTTTAAAACCAGTGACTCCGTAATCTCTCTAAACAAAAATATCATTGTCGATTTCAACTCAATGTATCGTGGATGTCAGAAGATTGGATTCAAGAATTAACAGCCATGCAATCAAGGAATGGTGAGCTTTGAATCTCCTTATGGTACTAGACGTTCCTTTTCACGTTCTGGACCCTCATTTTTTCTCAGTGCGGCGAGGAACACAATATTTCCCCATTCTCTTAAACATGCCATTTTCTTGCTTGACGAATTTTCTATACTAAGTCTCTATGGATTAGCAAGGGTTACTCAAATCTGATTACACATTGAAAAAACGTATATGGCATTTGAATCATAATATATAGTGTAAGCTTTTAAACTTTGGGAGAATATGAACAAAGCAAGTCCTTTTATTTAACAAAAAAAAAAACAAAAACAAAGCAAGTCCTTTTGGAAGCTTGTTTCATTTTTGGAAGGAAAAAAGGGGACCAAATATTTTTATGCATCTTGAGGCTGGTCACAGCCGAGGCTAACTTAGAAGATAAACATTCTTTAACTCTTGACCACAAAAATAATAATAAGAAAATAATGAATTGAATGAAGAAGAACAAAATAAAATGAATGTTATTTCAAAAAGTTAGAAGAGAGAGAAAAAGAAAAATGCCTTGTTTTCTCCGGCCGACGGTAAAGCTTCCACAGTCACCGTCGGCTCGGCGTTCGTGTTTGCCGTCTGATGCGATTTCTTGTCTCGATCTACGTTTGTATCTAAAAGAGGTGTTCAAAGCGTTGCTCTTCTGTTAGTTGGGTTGCTAAGTTTCCGGGCGGCGGAGGCTCATATAGCTCCGCTGTCGCCGGCTCTTGTCTCCGGGGACGGTGGCTCTCTAAACTCTGCGTCATCGGCATATGTGGCCTTTTTCTATGAAGGCGTCTGGTGTTCTGTAGATCTGCGGGAGTCAGTGTTTGCGGCTCGGGTTTTCCGGAAGATGGAAGTGGTGGTTCTAGGGTTTCGATAATCTCTCGACCTTCTCGTGTGCTTAATAGTCGGATGAGATCTCGATGTGTTGCGATGACGCTCTCCGCTGTAAGGATGATGGATCTGAGAGTGGTGGCTTCTAGGGTTTGAAGGAGGAGCTCTCGACTGAAATCGATGGATGCTCTCCTCTGCTAGAAGCAGTGGTATTGAAGTGGATGGTGGCGCCGGTGCATGCGCGTGGTTGAGCCGGTGAGATGCCGTCCCGTAACGGCGTTCGGTGACGATGAAACGGTCTCGGTCCACGTGTCGAGGACGAGACGTTTTGTCGGTGATGTGGTTTTTGGTTTTGGGCCTTGAGTTTCTTTATTTGTTTTTGATTTGCCCGGGTGTTTTTTGGTTGGGCCTTAGAGGCTTCTTATAAGGATTTGGGCTTTGGCCTTATTTTTATATAATCCAATTTGTGAAAAAAAAAATGAATGTTCTTTATTGTCCCAACCAGGATTTGATAAAAAAAAATACTCTGTGTAACTAGTTATTAGTAATAGGAATATTATGAGTAAAATGAATGATTGTAATAGGAATATTATGAGTAAAATGAATGATTATCCGTGGAATAGAAAAACAAATGAAATGATATTGAAAATGGAATAAAAACTGAAATTATAAATGGAATAGAGTTTCGACACATTCCATTCATTCACGAATTTTTAGAATCATTAATAAAAAGATTTATTCTTTTGTTTCATTCCAAAAACAGAATACATGGAATTGTGTTTTGAAAATTTTATTATAACTTTAATTTATGGAATCCTATGGAATGATCTATTCCAAAAATGTCATTCCAGTTACAGTTTATAAATTTTTAATTATAATAAATGAGAAGAAACATTAGAAAAAGAAATATTCTTTATAAGTCGTATCAAATTTATGGACTGAAAAAGAATCAACCATTCTAATTTATTCATTTGGTCACCATTTCAACCCATAAGGGACTGAAGACGATGATTATCGTTAAACGGTTGATAAAAAAAAATCAAGAGTAGCTTCACTAGAATATAACTATGAATACTATTGGGCTTCCATATGTATGCCTATCTGAACGATGATCTCTTTTGGGTTTGGATATTTTTTGAACCGTTGCCATTACAAACCGTTCAACTGATCAACCTTAACCCAAAAAATAATGGTCCGTGTGGACAGTCCAAATGAGCACTCGATGAACCAATTGACACCACTGGTTCGATAAGCTTGAATCGTTTGTTCAAGTATGTGTGTTGGAGCGAATAAGACACAAATTTTGTGATTATTTGGATAACATTAATTTGGTTGGAGAGACGTTTTTGTTGATTTGTCTATTGTGGATTGTTAGGTTTGTTGGTTATTTGATTGACATATATGAATATTCAGGCATGCATGCTGTCATTTTGTTTGTATCTTTGTTGTATTGATCGTGTGTAATTGGCATATATCTGCGGGTTTCACTTAAAATTTGTCACCTTTGCAAGTAGTAGTAGTGCAAATAGTTTGAAGAATACATTCATCTCTATCTAATTTAGTCTAAAATTTCCAACATGACATATGGAAAAATTAACAGCATTGTGGTGGTGTAGTGATTTCCTTGCAAATTAATATTCTACGTTGACAACTTGATATCTTATGTTGATAATTTTCAAATATAATTAAAATTATACGTTAATATCTTTCAAATTAAATTAAGATTAAGAGACACTTTCAGTAAAAAGAAAAAGATTAAGAGAAACGAGAGTGGTAAGTAAGGTGTGCGGTGCTGACAAAGAAAAAAACAAAAAAGAAAAGTAAGATGTGCGGTGGAGAAAGTGAGTGAGTAGGTCTGAAATATACGTTTTGACGCTTCTATAAATCAAGAATGTTTTTGCATGTTATGACATTTGTAATACGAGTCTTCTCTTAAAGATAATCGTTACCAAATTTGAACAAAGATGGAGTTGGAATCTTCTTCACATTCGACACCAGTTCATGTAATGCTCGTGTCGTTTTACGGACAAGGCAACGTCGGTCCTATTCTTCGTCTCGGCGAGCTAATTGCTTCAAAGGGAACAGTCGTTACCTTCGCCACCACGGAGTACTGGGGGAAGAAAATGAGACAAGCCAACGAGATCGTCCATGGCATTGGCAACCTTCACAAATCGTTGTCCGAAGCCTTCTCGATACTTCATTTGCACATTTGCGGATTTGCACATTTGGATTTTAAAATTCAAGAATACTCATATGCACATTTGGGTTTTAAACCTTATAACATCTCTGCCCCCACAAAATCAATCCAAAAGCCAAAAAAAAAACATAACGTAAAATGGAACTCCGCGATGGGAGTGTACTTAAACAAAGATCATTTTCGTGAAGCGTGTTTTAGGATGCCGGATGTGAGCGAAGAGGAAGGATATAAAGCTTTGCGGATTTTGAGCATATTCCAAGCAGTACCGGCTGCGTGGCCAACCGTGTCTATCACATCTCTCGTGGCTTCCCCAGCGCTCTCACCCAACCTGGTTCATGTTATAATGTGAGATCTTCTCCTCAACTTTCAACGAAGATGCATACACAAACAAACAAGCAATGACGAACTGAACTAAAACAGCTTATGTTTGTTAAATCTTAAACGTGGACGCCAATGGTAAAATATAATACAAGGGTTATTTAACAAAACAATTTATGGAAAATTGAAAACAATGTGAATTTTTTTTTTTTTTTGAAACACAAACAATGTGAATTTTCTTTCCCATGCATTTAAACGCAAATTCAATTAGACTAAGGATGTAAATCATTGGTGTGCTCCAAAATTAGACTTTGCAAGTGAAACTTACCTCTCGCTAACCATTCTAGTAGTAGCTTTGGAAGTAGCAGAAAAAGTTTGTCTCTCTGCAGCTTCAGCAGCATCTAGTATTTTATCTGATTTCGAAATCAAATTAGATATATCATTATAAAGATAACCGAGTGAAACCAAATAACTAGTAATTTGACTTACTAAGAGCATCAAGTGAAGCCAGGAGAACTTCCCCTGGAACCATTGAGAAGAAAGCTTTTCCTGGCTTTGACTTAACAATAGGAGCCATCACCGAACCACTCACCACCCCCACACCATTCAACATAGTCTTGCTCAGTTTCTCAGTCGCTCTCGAAAGTCTCCTCACTCTATATACTATATGGTTCAATAAGAGATAAAAAAAGAAAAAGAAAAAAAGAAACACACACTGTAATGAGAAATTATAATTAATACCGTTGAAGATTCTTGTTGATTTGGTTCTTGTTTGTGGTTGCATTTCTTTTAGACGATGCACCACTCTTCTTCTCAGCCTTTGTAATCATAGTTTCACCTCCTTTGTTAACCTGTTTTCTCGTAAAACAAAAACAAACATGATTCAGAATAGGCATGAACGTTTATAACTAAACCCGAATCAGAAAACAAAAACAGAGCCGATCATGTTCGGTTATAAATAGATACCAAAATGACGTTTAAGACTAAACTAATCCGAATCCTAACTAATATCTGAAAATGTGAAGTTAATTAAATCCATTAATCCATTTTATCTAATTTTCAGTAGTTGGATGATTTAAAGCCATTATATTAAAACAAAAAAAAAACATTTCTTAAAATGTACAAACCCAATGAAATATCTACATCTGGGGAGAGATTTGATAAACCTGATTAGTGTAAGCATTACTGCATTTGAACATCCCTCTAATGATATGCCCTGTCCCTCCAGCGATGGCTTTAGCCACGACATTGTTATAATCTTCAATCTTAGGCGCAAACTCTTTCCAGTCGATTCCATCTTTAGCAGGAGACTTAGACGAAGAGAAACACGAGTTCTCTCTCAAGAAATCGTCTAGCAACTCGAGACTGTTCACGAAAACGACGTCGTTCGGGTCTCGAGGGAAGAACGTGACGCCGTAGCTGAGCGGGTCTCCGTCTTTCACCGGAAGCGTGAAGAGGTAGTCACGAGCGTCGAGTTTCACCACCGGCTCGTCTTTAATGACCGGCCACTGTAGTAGGTCGTTCCCGATCCTCACGACCATAGCTAGAGCTACGCCGTTGTCTGAGACCTGTACAAGCTCGAAGTCTCCGGCGGCGAGTTCTATCGCTTCGGATCCGTCGATGAGATGAGCTCTGCATCCCTGAATCTGCAGTAGGACTTCTTCTCTTAGTCTTACCGTTTGGTGATAAATGGCGCCTTGTTGTCCGTATGAAGGTGGTGGTGGTGGTGGTTCAGTTCTTGGAGTATTTGATCTGAAACATCTCATTGTGTTTTCTTTTCTGAGGTTTCTGATATCTGAAGACTGAAGATTACTTTTATTTTGTAGCTTTATTGGAGGAGTCTTGCATTGAAGTGCTTTTGTTTCTGAGTGAATTAAAACATACTAGGACATATCTATTGATTGCACAGTTTTTCACTTTCGGTGCTTATCGAGGGATTTTACTTTAGACTAGTTAACAGTGCTAGGACCCAACCTGACACACTTATGTTTGGCCTCCAACTAAAACCGGGTTCCTTTTGCATCTCCAATAATTCATCAAACCAAGAAAAAATAAATAAATATGTATACAATAATCTTTAAATTTTGATAAAACTTATTTTATTAATTAAGCCTAAAGAAATTCACTAATGCTCTTAAGACCTAATCAAAACTATATAGCTGGTTAAAGTTAAACCGGTCAATTAATTAATTTTACAATGAGAACTAATCCGATACTGTACATACTACCTCCATGATATAATCCAAGTAAAATCGGTAACATTTAGGGCTCAAGTAAAACTCAGACTACGTTGAACTTGATGAAGTAAAAGAAAGTCACAAACGGAGCAAGCATGAGTATCACAACGAGTAAACCAAGCTGGTGAAGAAAAAACACTCTTCCTTCATCAGCGATGAACGTCGGAGCAAAACCTAGTCACCGCTCGCTCTCCTCACTCTCCTCTCTTTTCAAATCAAAGACCCCCCCAAAAAACTTACATAGAAACACCGTTCTGGTCCAAAGCGAGCTTGAAGTGCGAAGTACGCCGAGAATGCAAGACACGTCAACTAAAACTCGAAGAAGCTCTGCTTTACTTGGAGAAACTCGTAGAGGCAAGACCCGTGCCTCTGGTCGACACATTTAACCACCTGCTCAGTTCCGTTATGAAGCTCAAAGGATCTCTCGAAGTGATCTCTATGTACAAGAGGATGAAACATCAGGGCGTTGATCCAAGTCTCTACACTTCGAACATTTTGATCAACGCGTTTCGCGGCTTGGAGAAAATCGATTACGCGTTTTGCGTTCTGTGTGATCTCGTGAAGAGAGGGTTGGAGTCTGACTTGGTGACGGCTGATAGTTTGGTGTGTGGGTTGTGTTCTCAAGGGAGAGTGGTGGATGCGACTCTCTATATGGGACTATCATTAGTAAGCTTTGCGGGGCTGGGGAAACGGGGAAGGCTGTGGAGTTGCATAGAAGGATGATCGCTAGCGGTTGCGAGGGGAATGAGGTCACTTACGGTTATATAATCAGCTCTTTTGTTAAGAACAAGTCGGTCGATGAAGCGATGGAGGTGTTTGGAGAGATGAAGGCGAGTGGAGTTTCTCCTAAGGGTTTCTCTTTTGGAGTGATGATTCATGGTTTGAGCAGCGCGGGGAGAGTGAAGGAGGCGCGTGGATTTTTCGATGAGATGATCGCTGGAGGGATCTCTCCTGATCTGTTCGTTTATAGCACTCTTATTTATGGACTGTGCAGAGAAGGGATGTGGGAGGATGTTGCTGAGATGGTGAATGAGATGGTGAGGAGAGGGATATCACCGGATGTTTGCACTTACAACATTTTGATAAGTCGTCTTTGCAAAGACAATAAGCTGAGTGAAGCGATTGATGTGTATGAATCAATGATTGATAAAGGTCCCGAGCCTAACGTACTGACGTATAACTCGCTGTTGGATGGTTTGTTCACAGGGGGTAGGCTTACAGACGCAACGAAACTGTTCGAGTCCATGAGGCGTGAGGAGGTTGAGCTTTTTTTTTCTTTTTTTGGTCAATAGGAGGTTGAGCTTAATGTCGTTACTTACAACGTAATGATCAGTGGGTATTGCAAGTGTGGGAAACTTGAGGAAGCCGTCGAGCTTATAAGGGAAATGGATTGTAAAGGATTGAAGGCAGATAGCTATACATGTACGTCACTGATCGGCTTTGTTAACCGAGCTGGAGACTCAGAAGTTGCCAAAGAAGTCATGAATGTGATATGCAAGTCTGATTGCACTCCACACATACGTCATTACACTGCTCTCATCGATGGTCTGATTAGAAAGGAAAAAATAGATGAAGCAAGAAGACTGTTTGATGAAATCCTGGACAATGGCTTGGTGCCAGATGTTGTAGCGTACAGAAATATGATCATGGGCTATTTCAAGAATGGTAAAATGAAGGAAGCCATGGAGCTCATAAGAAGAATGGGACGTGAGGGGATGAGACTGAGCGGTGCTCTATACACGACACTAATACGTGGTGCAAGCCAGGCCGGAAACTGGGACATTGCCCTTGAAATCTTTGATGCAGCTGGTCATGCTTCAAACATAATCCAGTTCAATGCTCTCATCAACGGTCTGATAAAAAATGGTAAATGGGATGATGCAAATAGACTTTTTGATGGAATCTCGGACAAGGGTTTGGTGCCTGATACCATTACGTTCAATACAATGATCAGTGGCTATTGCAAACATGGAAAGCTAGAGGAAGCCACTGAGCTTATAAGACGCATGGAACATGAGGGGCTGAAACCAGACAGTTATACCTACACTTCACTAATACACGCTTCTTGCCGAGCTGGAGATTCAGATGCTGCTCAAGATATCTTCAATGCAATACGAAAGTCTAGTCAATCTCCCGACATATTTCAGTTCAATGCTCTCATCAATGGTCTGATAAAAAATGGGAAGCTGGATGAAGCAAAGAGATTCTTTGATGAAATTCAAAACATGGGATTGGTGGCAAATGTGGTAACGTACAACATAGTTATTGATGCCCTCTGCAAACATAAGATGCTATCAGAAGCCAAAGCATTGTTCTATGAAGTAAAATCAAAGGGTTGTTCACCTGATTCTCTTCTGTGTAACACCGTTGTATCTGGCTTCCTTCAAATGAACAAGGTTAAAGATGCTGTCCCGCTTCTTGAGAGCATGTTCGATAGGAAATTTACCCCAGACAGTGTGGTTAAACACAGACTGCGTCGTGTTCTTGCTCGTCCTGATGGTCGTAAAGTCCTTCAGCCACTTCTAGACACATACGGGGAGAATATTTTCGAGTGAAATCATTGTAATCATACTTGTCATTGTCCCGTGTGTTTTTTCAAATGGTGTTTCTTTTTCTTGCATTTAATACAATTGTTACTATGTACATAGAACATGAAAGAATCACCTTTAAAGGTAGAAAAAAGCAAAAGCATCAAGGTGAATAAGGGCAGCTATGTTTGCTGCTAGGCAAAGGAGTGTTCCTCCATGAGCCACGCTTAGTGGAAACTAGCTCCGGTGTCTTATCAGGCTTCTCCACGGCCATCTCTAGCTCTAGGTCTTCTCCCACCCTGAACTCCGGGTGAGCATACGCGTTTCGAAAGAAAGCCTTGAGGTTTAGGTTTGGCTCACGTGTGCGTTCCAGTGTATCTTTGATCATGGCTTCCTGATACAACAAAAAGGTAAAAAGATATTTGCCAAGATGTTACTGCTTTTGCTAGAAACATCGAAAAGGTGTGAGCTTAGAAGTATCACTTAAAGATACTAGAGATATCAGTATGTTTAGTTTTTGTAACTAGCCTGTAAAGAGTATGTGACAAAAGCAGGTAGGTAACGGCATTTGCAGTGCATGTGGAACCCAATGGTCAACACCGGAAGCACAAGAAGAAAAGGAGTAGACTTATGAGCTCCTTTGGTGCTTAGAAGACCCATTAAAAGCAGCTGTGAAACTATCAGTGCGGTCACAACACGCCTGTGAACGTCAGGCCAGAACTTCCCTGCGCTCTCATACTTTTGGTTATACACATTTATAACCTGCAAAATGAATTCTTGATTAGTACTTCTAACTCTGGAGGAAAGAAGGATTCGGTTATATCTCACCTGATGACGGTACACTACATAAGCCAGGGCAAAAAAGAGGATAATAAAGGGAAGAAGGATTGGGCTAACTGCTGCATAAACAAGACCAAGAAGGAAGTAGAGTTGTATTTGCGGTTCACTAGTGTTGAATCCTATGGTTCCAGCATCAGTTGCTTCGTCCCTATCATTCTCTGTTCTCACAAGGAAGGAGTTCTTTAGATGATAGATTATAAGCGGTTTCAACCTCAATATCTCTCCAGCAACACCTGCCCATCCATCCACCATTATATACGTTATGAAGAAGGTCGCTTTCATTGGAATCGACACGCCAATTGTCTTTGGAATACTGCAAAAAAAAAATCAGAAGAAATATGAGAACTTCCATGTAATAGTAGTAATACATAGACAAGGGGAGTTGTTAGTTAAAGAAACATACTCGTTTGCAGACTGGTTGAGGAAGCGGTTGAGTTGTTGAAACGCAGTCCCGGTGACTATGCTTCCTAGGAAAACATTGATGAACTGAAACATGTAGAATCTACTTGCTGCTCTTCTTTCTAGTGAGGATGTGCTGACAAAACCTTCGAATTTCGACATTTCCATCAATATTCTTGGGAGGAACATGAGGAAGATCTTCAATGCAATTCCTGGAAGGAAGCCTTGGATGATGGACTTCAAAAATTTCCTGTCCAAAAGAGATTAATTCTATCAAATGTTTGATAATGATCATATACTATGCAGATATAGACATAAAACATACACTTCTATAAGGGGCTTCAAGAAGGGAAAAGCCTTCTCTATGCCTTCAATGTTGGCGAGTGACTGTACAAATGCTATTGGGATCATGAAGAAGAAGGTGAGGAAGAAATATGCGATTGCCACTATGATCCTCCTTATCTTAAGGTCGACGTATGGCAATGCCAGATTGTCATAGTAGATGTCACGTGGCTCTGCAGCCCACTCGGTTAGCCACTCTGTTGGGTCTCTTGACTGTTCGGTTTGAGCACAGACAGCTGCTCCCCAACGGCTCTTGAAAGATACAAAAGCTGCAGGGACTATAGACTTTGTCCCTGTCCTTAACCTCTGCTTCTCCTCACTTATCTGAAACATTCCAAAGTGAGTTTTTGTTTAAAATGTTTTCAAATGAAATAGCAGCATAGGAGAGGTGAACGCTCTACTTCTCTCGTTAGACTCTCCACCATGGACGTGTAGTACTTGATTCCATCAACTTCTTCGCCGCAACAGCCAAGAAAGCCCATCTGCTTTCAGATGTTTAAATGAGTCATTAAGAGTAACAACAAAGAAGATTTTCCAAATGTGAGTTCACCTTTATTATTGGCCTTTTAGATTGGGTTCTCATGTGTTTGTTTATATTGTAGTCGAGCAGATTCTGCATTTGTTTCCTCTTCTGAACCAACTCTGAGAGTTTTGTTGAGTCGTGGACTGCCTGAGTTAAATTCAGATCAAGAATCGTCAAACTCAGAAATCAAGTCAGAGATAGATAGATGGATATATATCAGAACATACAAAGATGACTTTACCTGGTAAGTGAGGTAGTGATCAGGGTGATTGACCTTGAAGAAATGCTCAACAAGTTCACAGACTGATTCATGAGGGTCTGTAGGAATGTTTCTCACCAGCACCTAAACATTAATCAAAATGTTTTCAGCGTTGGAAGGAATGATGACTCTATCAGGAAGCAAAAACTCAATGAGTGATTCGATTCATTTACAGTAAACTGGTTAGGTCTCCTTTCGTCATTTGCAAGAAACTGTAGCCTCATCAAAGCTATATTCTTGTACTCTCTTTTCAGCATAAAGCATGTCCAGAAAGTGATGGCATAAGCCATACACAAATGCACCCAAAATCTGCTGGACCATAAAAGACAAATGAAATTTACCATTATTCATCATTACACTATTGGTAACAAAGAAAAAGCATCTCTTCTTACCTGCCTGATCCATTTGGTATATTCGACAAAGAAAGTTTATCGATATCACTGTAACTTATATTAGTGTGTTTTAACCGATCCAGACCCTTGTTTGTCCAGTTAACAGGCACCATTGCTGTAAAAGCAACACAAGCTATGGGGAAAAAGATCTTGAGCCTGAAATTTTAAGACACCATGGCGTCAAGCAAAAAAAAAAGCTTAGGAGACAAGAAAAAAAAGGCTTTGGAGATTATATATAATATATATACCCAAGTAAGTAGATCCTCAAGTAGACAACAGAATCTAGTCCTGCGTGATGGACGAGCTCAGGTTCTGGCATTTTAAGTGCTTCAGGCATCCAGTTGAGGAACCGAACATATGACCTAAAGTCCAGGTTGATAAACTTGCTTCCGAAGCCACCTGTTTGTATAGAGCTGGTTCTTAAGCCCTTGAGGTACCATTTAGGGAAATAGACTCTGTCGTTTACTGGTTGAATCCTGAGTATTGCAAAAGCTAGCAAGAACGCAATTGCTGTGACTATATTGATTGCTGCTGCTACTCCAATATCGTTTATTGAAGCCATGACGTAAGTGTGAAGATGGATAATGCTGTCTTATCTTTCCTGAAAGACGATAACAAAGAAAGAAACACAGATTCAGACAAACTTTGAGAGTCGGTGTAAGAAAAGTCAAAATGAAAAAAAAAAAAAAATCTAAACTTTCTCTGTTTACGTTTTACTCAAGAGTGAACATCAAGGCAGAAACAAGAAACCGTCTGTCACAGTCACAAAGAACACTGAAGAAATCAGCTTTAGTAAAAGAAAAAAAACAAGCAAGATTCACTTTTATTACCTTCTAAAAAGAGCAAAAAGACAAAGCTTCCTTGGTCTGTAAGTAGGAACTGAGCTCAAGAAGAAGAAGAAGAAGAAAGATTGTGTGTGTGGAGATTTAATGAGAAAGATGATAACTTTTCTCGCCGGGTTTTGAGGAAATATGTCAGAAAATACATTCGACTAAAGATAACTGCAAAATCATTGTTTGAAATCCGTGAAGGCAAAGTACTGTTGCTCACTTGGCAAAACGTGAGCCTTCTGTATTTATTACACGAGGAAAGAAGAAAGTGAAAAAGATGCTGTTTGGAAAGAAAGAAAGAGACCGACGAGTAAATTAAAACCGTGACTAGAGAAAATGACAAGGAACTATTAGAGGCAGTAGTCAGTAGGCACCAATTAAATCGGAGTGTGTGTTTTGGAATTGTCTCCCAACGTTTCTTTTCCGTTTTCTAACGATAATATGATTAATAGGATTTGAATTGATTTTGTGTTTTTTTTTTTCTTTTCGTTGTCCAGTATTTAAACTAGTGGCCCTGATTATTCATTGGCACTAAAAATAAAGATTTATCTTCGGCATATTATCTTGAATTTTATTCAATCTATTAGAACACCTCCAATTGAGGTATTTACCATTAGAATCTTAATGATAGAACTCCCATACTCATTTGGGTTGAATTTAAAAATTTAGATATCCTTAAAGTTTCAAAACAAAGTAAATAGTATTATATTATTATGTAATATCCATAAAAAGCATAGAAAAATCCCAAAATAATTTGAAAAATCAAATACTTAATCTAATTAGTATATTTAGAGATAACTAGTGTATTACATATTATATTTTTGTCTGTATTTAATAATTCTGAAACAACTTATATAAGAGAAATTGCTTAACTTATCCTAAGTTGGCTACCAAATTTTTAAAAATATATTCAACAAAATACTTTAACATTTGGATTTATGGTTTAATAATTAATCTTTAGGATTTAGTATTTAAGGGGTGGATTAAGTTCATAAATTACTATAATATTTTATAAATTATCCGTAAACATTTATAGACGATTTATGAGAGTTAGTTTAATAACTTTTATATATTTAAGATATTTCTGAAAATTGTTATCTTTTAATTTCTCTCTATTTTTTCAGTTTTATTTTTTGTGTTAAGATGTTTGTTTGTTAATTTGATGAATAACTTTGATTTTCTCTAGCTTTTAAAACTATTTGAGAATCTTTTATAGGCAATATATCATATGATGTTTGTTCACTTTTCTATATTTTATTTTATTTTATTTTAAAAATAGAGTTTAGTGGATCAAAGTGGGTAATCTGCTAATATCTAAAATTATATATTTTGAATTTTGATTATTTCAATTTTTAAAATTTAAATAGATTGTAAAATTAAATATTTGACTCAAACCAAAGCAACTCATGAACAATAAAAAAAGAACAACTCATGAACAATAAAAAAAAAAAGATACTCATGAATAAAAAAAACTCATGAATATTTGAAAAAAAAATATTCGTTATATGCCCATGCCTTGATTGGATAAAACAAAGTCTGTGGACCCATCATGAAGAAAGACGTTTAGTTTTTAGTGAATGTAAACAAGTTTACAATCATTGACAAAAAAAAAACAAGTTTACAATGTGTTAATAAATGAACAAGTTTACAGATATCCTTTTCAATAAATAAATCACATTCAATTCAAAACGTTTTTACAATAATAACTATATTGTTATGACCATGTGAATACACATTTAAAAGATGACATGGTTTAAATTTAGCTAATACAAATTTAAGAAAATTATTTTTCTATTTTTCCTTGTGATAAATATTTTTAGCGGAAAATAATAGTTTCACCAATCTAATTTTCCAATTTATTACCAGTAGCTATATACTTCAAAACTGCATCATTTCTCTATATTTTTCCAAAGATCAATATATATCTAGTGTTTAAAATGTACCTAAACAATCTTGTAAGAATTAAAATCAATATATTTTTATGTCAAATAGGAAACTCATCTTATTAAAACACAACTATAGTATAAAACTAATTTTATTTCTACGTGTTATTTACAGTTTATGCCACTCAAAGATTATTCCTAGATATTTTTATTAAAACTAATTTGGTAATTATATATACTATTTAATATACTACACATTTACACATGAAATTTCTTTAACATTGAGATCTCATATATTTCTTATTTTTACTAGAACGAAATTTTATATAATTTTATTAATTCTTATGTTTAATGAAATAATTAAATATGTAATTATTATCAAATATTTCTAAATACTAGTTCACTTTATTCTTGAAAAAATACAAATTGAGCTTATTATATATTTAAAACTCAACCTTTTTAACTAACACAATAAAATTTTATTATCAGCAAAATAATTAAAATTAAACCAGGTTTTATAAATATATACCCAAAGTAAAACTAAAGATATTTTGATTTTTATTAAATAGATTATGCATGAAAATAATTTTGCATTTTAAAGTGCGGTATTTACAAAGAAAATATACGTCGATGGTTAACTTACATTTTCAATAGCTAATAAAATGCATCATCTAACTTTTAATTAAAATAAGTTATAGACTTATAGTCATTATAAAAACACTTTTAGTTTAAATATAATCTCATTCATCAAACAGGATATTTTGTAAACTTGTTTACACTATGAATCGTTTTTTACATGGTGGGTCCATAAACTTTTTTTTTTTTTTTTTTTTTTTTTGAAACTTAGGGTCCATAAACTTTACAGTAAATAGTTGTGTGAACAAGTTCAGACAAACTTTATGGCAAAACCCAAACCGCATTCCCGTTTAATAATTATATGGCGCATTTTGCCAAAACTACTTTATAAAATTTAGAACTATTGTGCAAAAATATCGATTACTTTTATATACTTTTGTACGTATTCTCTAGGTCCCATTCTCTATAAACTTTAGAACGGTACAGCTATTGTTCTTAAATATTAATATTGTACAAACGTCATACGGTAACTTTTAGAGAGAGCACTGCAAATTGGTTTTTAACTACAATACCAAAACATATTTACTAGTCCAGTTGTATATAATAATGTTGTTGCTAATATTAGCACCCTTATTATAATTAGGTAAAAAATGTTGATAAAAGGTGGTTTTTCTTACTACTATCTCTAGAATAGTCTGTTGACAAAAAAAAAAACTCTAGAATAGTCTCTTATTTTTCTGCAACACTCTTTTTGGTTCTGGTATCACTAGTCGATAACTCTATATTCACAATTTGCATTGAAAGAATTTCAAAGATGTAAGATATATTTTAAACATTTTAACTTAACCCAAATATTTCGTACAAACAACTGTAAGACGAGCAAAATAGTACGTACTGTTTGGTAGGGGTGGGCAAAATATCCGTAAATTTTGATTCGATCCGTTATTCGTTCCGATTCGATCCGAAAAATCCGAATATCCGTAATTTAACGAATCGAAGCAAATACTAAAATCCAATATCCGTCAAAGACGAAGCAAATCACAAATACTAATATTTTTAGAAACGGATATCCGATCCGATCCGTTATATACATATATATGTATACATGTTTATAAAATTATATAATATACATACTTTTATATCTTTATATAAGTTTTATAATGTTTTTATTTACTAAATTAATTATTTAGTTATTAAAAATTTGAAAGTATGTAATTTTTATAAAAAAAATAATGAAATATTATTATTTTATTTCAGATTTTCTTCTTTTTCTTTTATTTTCTTTATTTTTTAATTTTTTATTATTTTTTACGGATCGAATCGGATATCCGGAAAAAATTCGGATATTCGCGGATATCCGATGTTCCGGATATCCGAAAAGTTACGGATCGGATCGGATCGAAAAATCGAATATTTGTAAGACACGGATCGGATCACGGATATCCTTAAAATTCCGGATATCCGCTCCGTGCCCACCCCTACTGTTTGGTTTATAAGTGTTGACTGTTATTTTTCAATAGATTTTATACCACTATTTTGGTTCGCCGATTCCGATTAAGTTTATGATTCTTATTGTTGACAAAAATATACTATTATCATTAGCTATGCCACTACTATTTAAATATGTTTGGAGTCATAATAGAGGTCCGGAAAATAGATATACGTTTACTCATTTTAGGCAGAAATATCTGAATCCACTTGAATAAAACGAATTAAGTAGATACTAGATTTTGACCCGTCCTTAAAAGGGCGGATATATTTTTTGTTTTACATTTGTTAAAAATTTTAATTTTTATATTTGTATTTTTAATTATATTTGTATTTTTATTTGTATAATATTTTTCTTAAATGATTAATAAGATATTTTAATCAATACTATTAAAATAGGAACATGATCTATTGATATACAGTATAATCTCTTTAAATTAATACTCGATAAATTAATATACATTAAAAATCTCTATAAATTAATATAATTTGATAGTCCCAAATTGAGTTTTTGGTTTAATTAGTATATCAATAAATTAATAATCTCTATAAATTAATAAAAAATATAGTTTCGGTGTAGTTCCAACATTATTAATTTATAGAGGTTTCACTATAGTTGTTGTCCAACTATTTGAATGTAATTATTAAAACCTCTTATTAATCATTTAAGAAAAATATTATACAAATAAAAACACAAATATAAAAATTATTTTTTAAAAAAAAATGTAAAACAAAAAAATATACCCGTTTTTTAAGGACGGATCAGAATCTAGTAATTATATTAAAATAATTAGAGTACACCTATATCAATAGATTATGTTTTTGTTTTAATAATATTGAATAAATTTTGATCCGTCCTTTCAGAGGACAAATATATTTTTAGTTTATATATTTTATAAGAATTTAATTTATTTTTATATTTGTGTCTTTATTTATAATCATATTTCATATTTGTGTTTTCTTTAATTATATTTGTGTAAACTTTTTTAAAAAAAATATTACTAAGAAAAAAGTCTTCAAAATTTCAAAAATTAGATATGGCCGTTATTGTTAGGTAACGAATAGAAGAGAAGAATTTGATTCTTGTAATGTTTGTATCTTGCACTATTTGCATGTTTATTTAATTTTAGCTTTTGTTTGATTAAATAAAATAAAGTAGCAGTTACAAAAAGTGAAGAAGCGGGGAAGTTAAAGGGTGGTTACATCCATAATATTAATATATATTTCAATTTATTGTTGAAATTTTAAGTTGGACATAACCCCATATCAATTGGACATGTTGAAGAATTAATAGTATTGATCCCAGGGTCATCAAAAAAAACGAATTAAGTAGCATTTCTTAGGTTAAAGCCAAAGCTAATTGCTATATTAATGGAAACCAGTGTAGATATCCCATCATGGAGGAACGCGTGGTCAAAAGCTAATCTGCTAAATAAGGCAAATTTATATTTTATTTTATTATTTTATTTTGATTTCTTGTTTTAAACTTCTTTTTGGTAACTTGCAGAGTACACAAGCTTTTCCACATTGCTCAATTTTCAACCACACAACAAAATTAGACTGAGAAAGAAAAGATATATTATTTAACAACAATCTCTCACCAAGCAAGTTGGTCTCTCAATGGAATCAATCACTTTCATGACTCATGACCCACTGTAATAAACATTACACACTATGCATCATTGTCTTTTCTTTATACTTTTGGTTGTTGTGTCAAATTTGGACATATTCGGTAAATAAAGAATTGAACATTTTGAGGTCTCATGGGCTCTACCCATCCATAAGATGAAAGGTACCTTCTATTTCCGATATTGACTTTCAAAAATCATAGATGTCACAAATAGTACAAATTGCTTATATATGGATATGCTTCCCTGTTCTTGATCAAAAAAAAGAAAGATATGCTTCCCTGTTCAAACAACTAAAATTTTCAACATTAAAAGCAGGTTTTACTTCCATATTAATTAGCTATTTGCCATGAACCACAAGTACGTACTCTCTCATGTTCAGAAATCCCTCTCATCCTGTCTCTAACATCAGCTTCAGAATTACCCGCTTGCCGCTTCCACCATATCTCCACAGAACCTGTACGCGATTAGGCGAAGAGGACATGAGAGAAAAATGCTTGCCCACAGTTTTCACAATGCAAATAGTTTTCCGCCTAGAACGATTCCGCATACGAGATGATTACAAACAACGTTGTGTCCACTACAATACACCTCGTGCGACGCGATACTCCTGCTTCAAATAGAATGCTTACAGTTCCTACACTCTATTGTATCGACATGTGATGAAAATGAAGCAGCCCCATCCCCAACCTTAGTGCCATAGCTGCTTTCTTGAACTAGTATCGAAACCTGGTACTTTACCATTCCCTTGAAGCCTATACTGTAAGTCCCTGAGCACAAAGCTCTATCCTTTAATCCCAAGATCAAGGTGTTTGAACCTACGTCGTGTGAAGACATCTCACGCTGATAAAGTGATAATCAATGTTACCTTCCAGAGGAAAACACTATAGAGAGCGTTAATTTTGACTTTGGTAAAATGAATGCATAACGCCAAAAGGTAATACCCGCAATGACTGTTTCTATAAGTAAGAGTTTCCAAGCAAAAGCTAGAGTTTTGATGCATTAGGTGTTCACAACTTGCGAGGGTTAGCTTCCTAGAGCTAAGAGGAACACCAAGATAACAGATTGGGAGGGAGCAACAAACCATTCCAATAAATCTAGTTAATGTTTATAAAGAGTTTAGGCGTGTTCTATCTATTTTTTTTTTGTTTTTCCATATCTCCCCCTTCTAAATTAAACTAATTTAGCTATATTAAAATAATCTTGCAATATTTTTTATTGTAGATTATACATCAAACAAACAACTCTTCTATATATAGAAAAAAAGTCTGTAGATATACAAATTTCGTACTTTGTTTAGATGTTTTTTTCTGACGACTTTATTTAGATGTCTACAATGATTTTCATTGTTTGTTCCTTATATCTTTTTGTCAAATTAATAATTGATTTTCATTGTTTGTTACACATAATCATTGAAACACACCTCAACCAAGTAAGAAATCTATGTGATCTACAGATATTTTCTTTTATATATAGAAGAGTAACAAACAATGAAACAGATATTTACTAAATAAATAACTCTTCTAAATGAAAGCAAATATCTGTAGATCACATCACATAGATTCTTACTTGGTTACAATGATTTCTTTGTTCTTTTTATCTTTTTATGATTTTATCCCAAATACTGCGTTGCTTTCCTATATTTTAACACGTGTGTTATTTTGCTATAAATAAAAGCGAACGGAGAGGCACTCTTGTTAATACTCTAAACCATTCAGAACTATTCTTCTACCACCGCTAGCGTCAACTCCAAGTCGCCATCTTCTGCCAACCATGACCCCCATCGAAGCTAAACCAGATCAGACAGAGACGAATATTAAGCCTCAACCCCTGTCGTTTTCATTGCTCCCAGACGAAATCTTAGAGAACATACTTGCCCGTCTCTCCAAGTGGACTTACCCTAATCTCTCTCTCGTCTCCAAGAGATTCCTCTCCCTCCTCTCTTCTCCCGAACTCTACACTACGCGTTCTCACATCGGAACCACCGAACCATGCCTCTATTTTTGCATAGACGAATCGCCAAGTATACCACATCCCAGATGGTTTACTCTTTGGATGAAACCTGCCGATGAAACCCTAGATGACGACGATGAGATTCTTGAAGACTATTCGTTGGTTTCGGTACCTTCTTCTCCCCATCCTCAACACGTACCATATTTTTCCACCGTAGCTGTTGGTTCGGACATCTACTTAATCGGTGGAGCCTACGAGCCGTCTTCACGTGTTCGTATCTTTGATTGTCGGAGTCACAAGTGGCGCGACGGTCCAAACATGTTGGTGGCCCGTGAGGAGGCTTATGCGTTTTACATCGATGGGAAAATATATGTAATGGAAGATGATCGGAAAGACGATAATTGGATGGAAGTGTTGGACATAAAGACTCAAACTTGGAGTCCCTTGCTGAGCCATGGAGCTACTGAGTTTCGTGACGATTGGTTTCTAACGAATGTGTATCGAGGAAAGATATACGTAATTGCTGAGAAGGAGAATTTTGCTTATGACCCAAAAGAAGGGACATGGGAAATTGTGGAAACGCACGACTGTTATGGACAAATAGATGTTTGGTGTGCGATTGAGGATGTAATGTTTTGTTTTACGAACTCTGGTCATTGCATGTGGTATGACACTAAGAGTGGAGAGTGGAGAGAGGTTAAGGGTTCGGATATGGAAGTACTGCGTAATATAAGCGAGTATAGCTTAGCATGGGGGTGTGTTGTTGAAATTTTTAACCATGGTGGGAAACTACTAGTTATTTGGACCCCCAGGTCGGAGGAATACAAGACAACGGGGAAAAGGAGAATTTCGTGTGCGAATATCGCATTTGAGAAGCGCCTTGACGGTGAGATTTGGGGTAAGATGGAGTGGGTTAATGAAGTACTTACGGTCACCAAGCCGTATAAGTTCTTGAGTTGTTTAGTCATTGCAATTTGAGGATTACTAAAAAGATGGAATACTAATTGAACAATATGGTGACACCTTGGTGGAATCACATTAATTGTTTCAGTTTATTTGAACAACCTGTTTTGTTCTTTGAAAGAAGCTCTATTTCTTTTTGTAATCTATCAGTATCATGAAACTCTTTTGAGAGATCCATTATTCTGTACACATTGTTATATTGAATTAGGAATCATATAAACACAGGGTGTCTGGGCACTATTACTTGTTACCCGGTTTGTACGTGCTACTTGCCTCAGGACTCAGTTTGAGTACTTGCTATAGTCAAATTGAGTAACAAGTAACAGGATTTTATTACTCGCAAGTATAAGTTATAACTTATAAATCAAGTATCAAGTCTATTTTTTTTTTGGCTACTTGTCTTATTACTTATAGCCAGCTGCTACTTGTTTATTTACTAAACTAGCTTGCTTGTCCGCGCGCGAGCGATTGTATATTGTATTTATAAGCGTTTTGTTTATGCTGTAGAATTCTTTATTATGGTGGTTAGTATTTTGTGTTTCGTCATGAAAATTAGCAGCAACATTTAGCCATCCACAATGATGATGAGTTCCTAATGGTTTCAGTAGTGGAATATATATTTTAATTTAGAGAACATAAATATACTATTAGTACATAATAGTTACTCCATTTTGAATATTATTATTGAAGATACACTGAGTTAAAACGTTTCAAATGAAGTATACAAACATTATATGAAATTACTCTGATTTTTCTATGATGATCAAGCATGATGAATGTTATCATTGAACTTTTATGTCCTAGGGGTATGTCCGCCACTTTGCGTCATGAATTTATTTAATTGTTTAAGTTTATACTTTTACACATGTTTTATATGGATGTGATTTGTTTCTAATTTTATGTAAAAATTGTTCTTATATTATCTCTTTTAATTATTGTCATTCATTAGCATCATGTTTATTTGATTAAAGAAAGCACGCCTTAAGTTATATATTTATATTTTGGAATACATAAATGGGTACATTTTAGATAATTAAATGAAAAAAGTAACTTTAGATTTCTCCTTTACATAATTCATCTTTTCTATTTCCTAGAGTTTCTTACTGTTTACGCAAATATAATTTTTGTATGTTTATTGCATGTTTCTAACAATCTCTGAAAATCTTGGTTTGAGTTATATATTATTTTGGGTGATGGTTTTCAATAATTTTTTCATTAGTGTTTCTTGGCCTTCTTTTATACCAAAAAGAAGAAAAATCAATGAGTCACACTCTTTATTTATTTTTTTGACAAAAAACACTATTTAATTTTAATTTCTGTTAACATTTGTTTGATGCAACACACAAATATCGTAAATGGATTCGTCTGTTTTTGCTATTATGAATTTGTCCACTTGTTTTCTTAAAATTTATGTATTTAGTGTTATTATGTATTTTGGATAAATAATGTATTTTTGATAATTGTATTGTTATATAATTTATTTTTACTTTCGAACTATTTTTGGTTTTAATTTTAGTTATATATTAATCATTGTTGAAACTTTGTTATTTTTAATTATTTCTCAAAACTTGAGTTTATCGATTCAAATTGGGGAAGTAATGTCATATTCCCTTCTTATATATATTAGTTGTCTTGAGTTCGATAAAATGTGAAAATAATATCATAATAGATTTTCATCGTTTTATTTTGTGAAAATGTTTATTCTCTTTCTATTAAAATTGTATTATAAGTAAATTTTACATAGATATATAATATATTATTAATATGGATATTTATTAAATGAAGTCTTTACTCATATGATTTTATGATTATTTGCATCTTACGTAACAAAATTTTACACCAATGAATTTTTTTATGTGGATGTTTAGTAATATCAATAATTTATACTTATTTAAAAAAATAAAGATTTCAAAATTAAAATATTAACTTTTCAATATATGTTCAATGCAGATATCAAAATATAAGTATGTATTTTCATACAATGTATAATTTAGTTTAAACAATATGAAATATATATATATATATATATGTATGTATATGTATATATATATTAACATAAAAACCTATTAGAACAAAATTATTTATTCATACTAGTTTGTAATCATTATGTAATTGTTTTGTTATAATTAAAGATAGTTGCTCTTAGGAAAAGAAAAAAAAAAGAACACCACAAAAGATAGATGTAAGTTATTTTGATAGTATAGATTAACTATACAAGTGTGGTTGAGAAGTATGGTAAATTTGTAAAAATGTTAAGCATTCCGGATTTAAAACTTACTGTCTCAAATATATCTCTCTTTATGTGGCTAGACAACATGGATCTGTTGTTCCCGCTACGAGTAACTAAGTTTGTCTGGCGTCAATAGACAAATCCCCACAAGACTAGTTAGTTAGAATTCGGTCTTCTATATATCTCAGATTATAAAAAACTATAATGTATAATTTATGTTACTATAATTTAAAATTTTAATCTATTATTATTTTAGTATAATATGTTTTAGTTTTAGTTTGTGGATTTAGAATATGAGAAATGATAATTTATGTCTTTTATAAAGTTAGTTACATATATCCAAATTACTAAATTCGTTAGTAAATGATATGGTGTCCATATGGATAGTGAGATGGCAACACCAATAAAATATTTTGTGATACATATTTTTTAATTTCATATAAAATGTTACACTTAAAATGGTGTTTCATGGGCTTTCCTACAAATTTATATAGTATCAAGTCTATTTTTATTTTCTTTTCATCTTGATTCAAATGAAAAAAATGAAAATAACATGTTTGAAAACTCAGTTTTTTTTTACAAAAAAAACTCAGGTTTCATACAAATTTATATATAAATATGATATTAAATATTTGCAAAGGAATGGGAAAAATTGTCCAGAGCATTTTGTGCAGCGCAATTTTTAGCAATGTCTTTCTTGGAAGGATGGTGTCCAATTCCAACGAAATGATCCTCAATAAAGACAACAACAGTTTTATCAACTTGCCAATTATTGGTATAGAACTTCAGTTTCAAGTTCTTCTTCTGACACATCTCATTGAGTTCTGTCACTGGATGGTCCCCCAGTTTATCTAATGGTATTATTGGTTCCAACAATGGTTTTATCACCTATATAATTATAATTTTCAACCAAAACATTCATTACGCCAGAACATTTTTTTGATCAAATATCATTAACTACTCCAACTAAAAATGAATATAAAAATAGCATACATGTATGCATGCAGTTACCTTACACACGGTCTCGAAGGAGTCGCAGTCGGTGTAGAGAGCTCCAATAGTAGACTCTACTATGTCGCCTAGGGTCTTAGGAACTTCCAGAAGATGACGCGAATGTAGTGGATAGTTTTCTATATCTTCTGTAAATTTCAGTATCTACATATATTCAGATGATTTCATTATATATATTGAGCAAAAAGACACACCTAATTACATTTTTTTGTATACTAGGAAGTGTCTAAGTATTCTGCCCAAATAATTCTCAAAGTTCAGAACCAGCTGGCACTAGTTCCATTTTTGGCGTAAAACATCTTTTTCGGTGTGAATCGAAACCGGATAGCAGTAGTTGCAGCTACAATTCCTTTACCATCGGAACTAATTCATCCTGGTTAATACATTTTAAGACCCACTAAATCTTGATCCGTGCACCCGTATGAATACTTAGTTTTAATTTTTACATAAATAAATATTATTTAAATATTTTTGGTTTATATTTTAAATATTATCATATTTTAAATTTTTGTAAACACAACAATCAAATTGTTACGTGCTGTAAAAAATAATGATCTGTGCCCATTACTAATTTTTTTACAAATTAAGTAATATTTCTTTATACATGAAATTGTTTTCCAAATGTAATAAGAATTTAAACATTTTGATCAGATATTGAGATATTGACCATATGGTAAGATTTAGATACGTTAGAAAAAATAATATTTGGTTATAAATACTAAACATTGTTTACAAGTAATTCAAAGATATTTAAATTTCAGTACTAAATTATCTTGTTGAAAATAATTAATAGTAACTGAAATTGTTAAACCTATATTTTTCAAAATTTCAAAATATTTATAATCTTACACAAGATTTAATTATATTAAAAATAATATTCAGTTACAAATATTCATATTTTTCTATAATTAGTTTAGAGATATTTAAATCTTAGCATATATGTATTGTTCAAAATAATTAATGGTGAGTTAAACATATATTTTATAAATATTCATAATATTTTCTAATATCGAATATAAACTTGAATGTTATTTAAAATAATTTATGGTAACATTATCCAAGTTTAATATTTTTAAAATCGATTTTAAATTTGAATATTCCTAAAAATTATCTAATTTTTTTTAGGAAATTAACTAAACACGAAAATTAAACTAGAGTTGATTTAGGAAATTGTTTAATAAATAGAAAAATATAATAATTACTTAAAGATAAATATATTTAATTACTTCAGTGGCTTGTCATTGTAAATATAATATAATCAATGACAAGTTGACAACTGATAAGTTCCAACACATACACAATCGAAGTCTTTATTTTCGTGCCAAAATGATGTGACTAAAAAAGTTGAATATATTTTTTGTTTTGAATTAATTTAAAATTTTAATTTTTATATTTAAGTATAATTCAAAAGTTAATATGGGTTATATATATGTTAAATATCGTTAGTTAATTATTAAAAAAATATGGGTTGTAAACAATTGGACATGATTCTCTTTAAATAAAATAGACTAATCCCTATTCAATAAATATTCATGCGATCAGACAATATTATTATTAATTAAACATGATCAAAAGATATTAAATGGAAAGTAAAGAGCAAATAGAAAAAAAAAACTAATTATTTAAGAAAGAGACTTACTTGATCCTCAAGCAAGGGTTTCTTATGACGGAGGCAACGATGCAGATTATGTTTTACAGCGATTCGGGCAAGTTTTTCTGAATCAACGTTGAACGCTCGAAGTTTGGTCAATGTACCAGGTGTACAATCCTCATAGCGAAAATATAAATATTTGGTTACAACCATGTTTAAAACCGTGTCTCCTAAGAATTCTAAGCGTTCATACGAAACACAGTTTTCGTCAAAACTAGTGTCAGTGAACGCTTGCAGCAGCAGGTTCTTGTCTTTGAACTCGTATTTCAAGATCTTCTCCACGAATTCGATACCCAAAGGCTGGTCTGTACTGATGGAGTTTGCTGGTTGTGATACATTGACCTTTTCTGTGTTGTTGTCATTAACCTTAGGGTTCAAATTCAGTAATTGCTGAAGAGATTCAGCATCTGTGTTTGGGAGTTGCGTTTCCATAGAAACAAGAGAGAAGAAGGCAGAAAGAGAAAGGGCTTGGGGTCTTTTGATTTTGGTGCTTGTTTTTGTTTTTGTTTTTAGCCCCTTTTACACAAGCCTTTTATTATAATCTCTTCAATAGTTTACTAGTCAGAATTTGCAAGGAGAAGGAAAATCAAAACAAAATCTAATAATATTTATTATATAATAAATGATTCTCACTATCTTTAATATTTATGATTTTCATACCACACCATATATGAACTAATAATATCATGCATATATTTCATTTTTTAAACA
This sequence comes from Raphanus sativus, assembly GCF_000801105.2. Classification (NCBI taxonomy): domain Eukaryota; kingdom Viridiplantae; phylum Streptophyta; class Magnoliopsida; order Brassicales; family Brassicaceae; genus Raphanus; species Raphanus sativus. The sequence goes on along the minus strand of NC_079512.1, from coordinate 29,351,444 downwards.
TGTTAGGTACATAAAATAAAAATTACAACTTGTTTTAGAAATTAATTTGTTTGATAAAGAGAAAATACTGCAAAGGTTTATTTTGGTAAAAGATAACAAACATGGATACATCTCATTTCTATGAAATGGAAAATGAAATCAATTTAGTTATCTTGGAATTTAATATTTTTAGTGGGAATAATATTTATATATAATTTGTTAATTTTAAAAAAGTTAATAAATTTGTTAAATTTAGAAAAGTGTTATAATATCTCAGATATTTTTCGATCCTACACTGGATTTTGGTTCGGATTATTTGTAAAACATTATATTCAAATTTCAAAATACAAAACTCTTAAATCTGTTCAGATATTTTTCTATAACGATTTCAAATAGAATTTCGGTTTGGATTAAAATAGAAAATTTGGTTTGGGTTAAAAACGCTGAACCCTACCTTTGAACATCTGACTAAAGAACAAATAAATAATAATTTAATAAAGAAGTAAAAAAAAATTTAAAAAAATTGTTTCATCATAATGCATAATGCACAATTTATATGATTGCATAATGTGCCCCGGCCTCAAACTTGTAAAAAGATGTTTGGACCAGAAGCTTTAAGAAAATCTGGACCGAAATAATTTTGGAAAAAAATAGCATAGGTATCAGGTATGAACCGAGGAACAGATATTAACCGATTAACGGTACTATGCTTATTTTGCCGGCAAAACTATAATGAAAATTTTGTAAAATAGAGGACCGACTTTTATTTTAAGAATGCCAGAAGCTGGTGCTTCCACTACGTCTTCACATGGCCAGAACCTGATTGCATATGCATTTTTCTGAAACATATAAATCACAGTACTTGTGAAAAAAGTATTTAGCCATCCTCTGAAGAAATATATCTATTAGAACCAATTTCCTACAACATATTTGTTTTTTGTAACTCCTTTTAAGAGTTGACAATAAATAAAAAAAAAAGAGATCAGAAACAACAAATAATTGAGCAACCCTTGCTTCCAGAAACCTGAAAAAAATAAATGTTAAAAAAGTATTCACTGATGACAAGTGCCCCTCTTCGATGATCATCTCATTCCGCTTCAGTTTCTCCCTTTTTAAGGACTGATCATGATGTTTCCTACAACTCTGCTTGGATCTTTTGAAAAGTGTTCAACTAGCAGAAGTTTTCCCAGTAGCAACTGTAACCGAAGATGAAAATCTTGAGACCAGCACTGCCTCGTTGCTTTTGGAAGCAGCCAAATCTTCCAACACCTTCCATGTTGCTTCTCTTTTAGCTACAGCCTCGGTTTTCTTCGCCTCGTCTTCTTGGAACTTGGCTAAGCATTCGTCAAACAGAACCTGGTCTGTCTCCGCCAATACCTTTCTCACATTCAAAGTCAGACTCTGAACCGCTTGGTTCCAATGTCCACGCGTGTTTCTCTCCACAGCCGGGAATACAATCGGCATTATCACTTTATAGTTTTGAGTAATCAGGTTTCTTATGTGGTCGTTGTTCCACAGAAACAGAGCTCTTTCAGCCACCTGAAAATACAAGAAGCAACTTTGAATCAAACACACACACTCTTACCAGTGTTATTACGCATTTAACAAAACCAAGACTCGAACCTGAAAATGCGAACTGTTGATGCATCTCGCGATCTGACGGAACAAAGGAACCATACACCGCTGAAACTCAGCCGCTTGAGTTGCTTCCAAGACTTCTTCCAACTCACCAAGAAACATACCTTCCTTGGAACTGTTAGTCACAGGCCAATACCTCAGAAGCCCTCTAACGACCGTGTCAGCAAGCTTGAAGTCTTTCTCCACAAACTGAACAATGCAGTAACAAAGCTGCTGGTGATAAGCCGCAGCACATTTAGGTCTGTGCAGCGGTATCAAAGCCCTGACAAGGAAGAGCTTGTGCTCTTCCTTCAACGGCAAAGCGAAACCGTTGATTATACTCCCGAGAATCTCGAGCAACTCCGCGATACCGTTGTGCTTCTCGGTTTCAAACACGAACCTGTAGAAGATATTGTTGATGGACTTTCTGATAAAAGGCCGATGCACCATGAACTTGCCGTATATCCGATGGAGGATGGTCTTCAGATACTCCCTCTCTCTCTGATCTTCAGAGTCAAACAAGTCCAAGAGCTTCAAGACGAAAGAATGATCGATATATCTCTTCGCAAGCTTGGCGTCAGTCATGGGGGAAGCCACGAATCTAAGGAGAAGCTCGTAGACGACTTGAAGGTGAGGCCAAGCTGGCTCTAACGCAGGCTCCTCATCATCACCACCACCAGCACCATCAAGCGTTTCCATCGTCTTCCCCTCGTGGTGATTCGGAGAAGGGAACTCCCTGAAGAGATTAACCGCAGCTAGTTTGGCGATCTCTTGCATCGCAGCGTCGGTGAACTTGGTGGAGACGGTGGAGATGTAGTCAACGAGCTCGAGGAGAGTCTGTCTTTTTATCTCTTTCTCTCTGAGATTCTTTGAAGGGTGGGTGGTGAAGTCGAACACGACGCAGCATAGAGTCAGTTTCTTGATGAAGAGGTTTGGTTTCTCTGAGGTGGGAACGTCTCTGAAGCTAGGCAGGGCTTCGTAAACACCGTTGTTGGCTCTGTTTGTTGAAGGCTTTGAGGTAAGAGGGATGTTAACAACACCAACACCATCTATGTTTGGATTTGATGATTTGGAAGGCTTTTTGGGTAATTTACCAAATATGTGCTTCATCATTTCTATGGGAAACCCTAAATTGTATTTAAAAGCCCTAAACTATTATCTTGCTATCTCTGGTTGCTTCTAATTGAAAAACCCCTAATCATATAACAGCACCTGCATGGATTATGAATCAATTGAGGATTAATTAAGGATAGATATAAGAGAAAGAACAAAAAAAAAAGATGTAAACTTGGGAGAGATAGCTTACAATTGGCAGATGAGTAGAGAGAGAGAGAGAGAGATCTGGGTGGCACTCAAACCCTAAGAAATGGGATCTTTGTGATAACCCTCTCTGTAAAGACAGCTCCTTTTTTTCTGTCTCTCTCAGAAACTGATTCGAGTAAAGAGAGACAAGGCAACGAAGCACATGAGCTAATAATAAGAGAAAAGGAATTTGAGAAGATACAGAACAGAGTATGAAGATTTTAAGGTTGTTGTAATGTAACAAATTAAGTAATTGTCTCTCGACACTTTTGCTATCTCTCTCCCTTCTGTAGATTTTTTTTCACTGTAAATCTCTGGCTTCCTTCGGTTTTCGAATTACAGACTATCAATTTTTTTTTGTTTTTGAAGAGAGCAAAGGAAAATGAAAAACCAGGGCATCGACAGATTGGCGGTATGTCAAATTTACCTTTTTGTCCTTGATTTAAGGGAGCGGTATATGTGTTGAGTTTCAAGCAGCTACTGGTCAGTTTGTAAATTCACGAGTCCCAAACTCGTGTCTCAACTCATGTAGTTGGACCATTTTTCCGAGTAAACTATTTTCTAAAACGGAAGTTTTTTTTTCTGAAACTGAAAATTGTGTAGCTTTGAACCCGGAAGAGGGCGACTTTACCGGGCACATCTTTACCAATTAATCTACAAAAGTCAGATAGTTCTAAAACGAAAGTTATGTCCAAAAGATACGGTAGTTGAGTCATTTTTGATTTTGCATAGAGGAAGTGGATGCGAAGATGAATCTAAAAGAAAGAAGATATTTTTATGATTCTCTCAATTATCTAAATCCTAGCGTTGACCAAATAGTTGAGTCATCATCCATAAGGTTCTCAAACACTTGAAAATAAAACAACAACGAGAGAGATAGACTGAATTAATGGGTCTTGGATCTGAATAAAAGCTATAAATTCTGGATGACTATGAATCCTAGCGATGGCGATACCAGCTTCCTCGATGCAATTTTATCTTGTATTAAATAAAATTAAACAAAAATAGTTTTTCCCTTAGAATATGCTGATAAAAGCTACTTATTCTTAAATCTAATAAGTAAATAATAGAAGCGTTGTATCACAGTAGTGACTATATCCATTTTATATATTTGGGACCAAGGTTTGATTCCTAGCAAATGCAAAATTTTTAATTTTTCTTTTCTACAGAACAACGTCGTTTTGACCATTTTAAAGTTAACTAACGCAATGTTAATCAAAATAAGTTTTACATACACAGTTTATAGTTCAGATTTTTAATTCAAATTAGTTTTTAGTTTAGATCTTATTTAGTATTTATCTTTTGTTTGGATATGAAAAACCACGACATTAATAGTAGGGACCCAAAATGACCCTTTTCCCAATACTTTACAAATAGAATTGGGTTCTTGTAGCTAGGGGTGGGCATTTCGGTTATTTTATCGGTTCGGTTCGGGTTCGGTTCGGTTTGGTTAATTCGGTTCTAGAAATTTTCAAGTTGAAGTAAACCATTTTTAGTTTGGTTCGATTCGGTTTCGGTTCGGTTTGTATTCGGTTCGGTTTGTGTTTCGGTTCGGTTTAATCAAAATTTTTTAGTTTAGTTCTTTTGAGAGAAATCAAGTTTTAAAACATTAACGCATGGTCATGAAATCATCATGTTGGTGAAAATAAAAAATATATTATATGAACTAAATCCAATATGGAACTAAATCAATAATTTTTTGTGTTTAAACGTAAAACCAAACATAAAATAAAATATTAAAATGAAATCTATTTATTTTATATTATTATCTTTGAACCTATTATAAATACTATAGGCAATAGGAGTGACACTTCGGTTATTTGATGGATTCGATTTCGGTTCGGTTCGGTTTGGTTAGTTCGGTTCTAGAATTTTTCCAACCGAAGTAAACCATAACTAGTTTGGTTCGGTTTTGACTCGGTTCGGTTCGATTGGTTCGGTTTGACTCGGTTCGGTTCAGTTTTTTTGCCCACCCCTACTTGTAGCATTACAAATTACATGGTAGCATAAGATTTTGAATAGCTTTACAAAATCAAACCGCCACAATATGATTCTTGTAGTATCGTCCATACAAAGTGTTTAGCTTAGAGCATCTTTATTTTCACTTCATTTTCTACTCTAAATGAAATTTGGAAAGAAAAAATGTTTTAATTTTACTTCATTTTTTTTCATTCTGTAATAGAATAAAAGGAGTTTACTTACATTGTTTTCATTGCTTTATATTCATTCTAAAATTAATAGAGTAGAATTGGAGTAAAGTCACATTTTTTTGACATTGGAGTAAAGTCACTTATGGAGTTTTTTTTTTGACACCAAACATCCCATTTTATTAAACTAGTTCAAGATGGTTAGACTGTGAAGCTAACCCCGGTGGAACCACATCGTTTACAAGAGAGAACACGGTGGCTTTCGCCCGAGCTCCTTTCGCTAGGAAATCGGCTCTGGCATTGAGCTCCCGCGGAACAAAAGAAAGAGAAAAAACAGTAAACAAAGATCGAGTATGAATAAATTCTTCCCATTCAGAAGCCAAGGATGGCCAAAATTCTTCTTCTTCGATCAGTTTCACCATTTGAAGGCAGTCTGATTCGAAATGCATAATATCATGCCTCAAGTGAAGAGAACAACGCATGGCCCAGAGTAACGTGTTCATCTCCGCGTGCAGAGGGGTGAGGACTTGTCTCCCTCCGTGGGTACCAGTCATCGTGGTCCCGCCGAGTCACTTATGGAGTTACTTTTACTTTATTTTGGTGTGAAAATATGAAGTTTTAGGCTGGAAATGATCTTACTTTATTTATTAAATATAAACATACACTTCAATCATTGTTTTCTTACAAGATGGCTTTTATTTATGCAGTAATTAGTACTGTTCAACATATGCATTCATACAGTGTAGCTTACTCCAAACCAGCAACCTTGGTGGAATATAACCACTCTACTAACCAGCAGAGTTATCCACTTCAGTGTCTTGTGAGATTTGAATATCAGATCCACCCGGAAACATAAGTATAAACCTTCGAAGTACTGTAGTCTCTGTCTTCATTGACCACCTTCAAACCATAGATACATATAAAAATATGTAAATTAAACTTTTGACCTCATACAATAACAAAATCGAGTAATGAGTCATTAGGTGATTAATTGAACCTGTATCTACACAAGTGATGGATAAAACTGGCCATTAGAAGCTTAGCGAAGTCAGCTCCTAAACATAGTCTAGAACCAGCGCCAAAAGGGATGTACGTCTTCGAGACGATAGCAGTCAAGTCTTTTTCCTGAAAATCTTATGTAGTTTAATAAAGGGATGCAAAAAAAGAAAAATCCTATGAATATATAAGTAAAGGACAAAGAACCAACTAAAAATCACCTTCCACCGCCATGGATTAAATGCTAAAGGGTCATCATATTTTTCTGGATTGAAATGGACACTAGGAAAGCCCATGAAGATCCAACCAGCTGGAATTGTATAATCACCAAACTGGAACTCATGATCAATTATTCTAAGCACTGTCGGCGCGGTGCTTGTGATCCTCAGTGACTCATTTATCACCTGAAACAAAACACCATATGATTGTCTAAACTATGATAAGGTTTGTTGATTTTCAGTCAAAAGCCTGCTGACAATGAATCCTCACCATCTGTGTGAAAGTCATTGATTTGTAGTCTTCCCATGTTAGGCCGGCCTTCTTCTCCTTCTCACTCTTATCCCGGACAATTCGTTCATGCTCTCTCTTTAATTCTTGCATGACTTTAGGGTTATCGCTAATGAGCTTTACTGTAGCCGCAAGGACGCTTGGTGTTGCTTCGTTAGCAATCAAAAAGAAAATAAATATGTACTCAATCGCACTCTCTACGCTTATTTTTCCCTCTCCTCCTCCCGTTTCGCCAAGTAGCGTCTTGAAAAACTCTCCAGGCTCTTCTCCTGAAGCTCTTTTCTTCAACATCGTCTCCTTTAATATTTTCATCATCTCCTTTTTGGCCTGTTTAAGGACACCATCACCCTAATTCTCTTTCTCTAAATATTATGTAGAGCTGTTTAAGGGTTTGTAGATGAATAGAAAAAAAGATGTACCTTCATCATTCGATAGACGCCATTACCAGGAATGTTCCAGGAGATTCGAAACCACCCCTTCGGAAAGTGGCTCCAACAGCGTGTGAGTTCTTTTGCAGCCTCTGGTTCCATTTCCCCCATAACTTTCTTTGCAAGACATTCGATTAAGATCTGTAAAGTTTGATGAATATGTATTAGATGAAATGATCCAATCTTAATTAAGTAATCGAGTTGATTCTCATCGTAGCAACTGACAAGAGCAGAGACGTGCCTAAGTTAAAAAGAAGTCCTACATGCAATTTTCAACACCAAAAAAAATAGTCTCTCTTCAATTGTCACTTTGAAGCTATAAAGGTAAAAATAGTTTGCTTCTTATTTTCAAGTGAACGTCAAAATAACTGAATTTTACACCACCTACAATGGAGACTGGATTTCCAAAGGTACAAGTTCTATCCCATCCAAAACCAGGCCTGAAGGCATTAAGCTAAAACATTTTGATGGGGCCTTCACTTGATAAAGCCCCCAATTCCAAAAAAAAAAAGTTGATTCAAAAATGAACTTAGAGCATAATTATTGGGGGTTTCTCCCTCTTAGTTTCTCCAAATACATATATGTGTATGTAATTGTGGAGTTCTTTGATTTAAGAGAAACTCAACCAAAAGTTTTCTTATTAGAAACTTTTGGTTGAGTTTCTCTTAAATCAAATAACTCTACAATTACATACATTTATATATAGATACATACACATATATGTATTTAGAGAAACTAAGAGGGAGAAACCCCCAATAATTATGCTCTTATATGTTCGTGTTCACTTGAAATGATGATAAATAACCACCGTTCAATGTTCAAAAAAAAAACCACCGTTCACGTGACTGCCACTTTTTCTTTCGTCTTCATCTCAATGCTTATATTGAAAGAGAAAGAAGTTTGGCATTTAATTACACCACTAAAACTTGATCTGTGCGCCCGTACTGGTGTTTGATTTAACTTGTGTTTCAACATATACTCATAAACTAATTATAAAGAAAATCTCATGTATATCTTTGATGTTTTATAATTTAAATATAGAGTAAAATATATTATTTTATAATATAGATGTTTGATAATAGTTTTTTATTTGTACATAATATATATTATATAACATGATGTAATTTTATGTAATTGTACTATTCATATATTAACCTATTATTTTTTGTTAATTTATTTTAAAATGAAACAACATGCTAATTTTTTTAATTTTTAACACTAGTTTTCTATGAATTATTATTAATTTTATGATATTTTATTTTTTTGAAAATTGAACTCTAGAAATTTTATATTTGACTAAACTAAATACGATAATATTATATTCTATTTTTATATAGTATATACTATATATTTCAGTTTGTGTCTTTGTTTTCACCACACAAAAAACAACGACCATTGTAATTAATTTATTTTAAATGCAGTGACAGAATCTATAAATAAATAAAAAATACAAAAAAATATTTAATTTATTGTAAATATAATGGCTAAATTTGCAAATAAAAAAAAATAATTAATCTGATATCCATGTTTCCAAAGAATTTTTCATTTATTTTGTTATACATGTATCCAAATAATATCAAAAATTACTTCAGTTCTATATGTACACATGCTTTTGTTTGTTTGTCAGCGGTCAAGATAGCAACGCCATACATGATACATATTAGACTTTTGTTTGTTTGTCAAGTTAGACTGTTCCTGGCTACTAAAATGCAAAATATATTCAATTATTATGATTTATATATAAATATGTATTATATTATAAAATTATAATTTTAAATTAATTGTTGTGTTTATAAAATTTGTAAGTACCATCAATTGATTTGAAATATTTTCATTGTAAATAAGGTCTCAAAATTTTAGATCTGGCTCTCTGTCGTCACTATTTTTCTTTTTTTTTTCGAAACACAACTTATTTTTGATTAACTTCAATTTGTTTGATTACAAACGTTATGGTTGATCACCAATTTTTTTTGTATAGAGAACTTAAATACATTTCCCGTAACAATTTTTTTTCGTTATATGTTAGCGATAAAAAATTATTGTACTATTTGTATGAAGTTTGTGACGGTGTGAAAATGGGGCCGGCATTGGATTTGAAATAAAAAAAAAAGTTAAATAGGCCTTTCGCACATAAAAAAGTTAAGTAGGCATTAGGCACGGCTAGGCATGGGCATTCGGTGGCCCGTTCGGTATCGGTCCGGGTGATTCGGATTTTCGGATTTTCAGGATTATACTTGGAAGTATCATTCGGTATTTACTAATTATCGGATCGGATTCGGTTACCGCTAAGTGGGAAAATATATCTTACCTTGCTTACTGTTTCTTTGACGTCAAGACCGCCGTTTCTAGCTCCTACCTCCATATGTGTGCGAGTCAAGATATCGATGTCTTGCATCATTCTCAATTTCAAACCTTGTGAACCTAGCAACTGGGTTGTTACGCTGCGGACATGTTTATGAGACTCTTTACTCTGTACGAACAAGTTATTTTCGCCGAATAGCCGCGCTAAGCTCTTCGGCATGCCAGGCACATGATTCGTCTTTGCCATCTCTATGTTCAATCCACTATCAGTCGAGATTATAACTCTGGCTCCAAACAAGCTTGTCCGAAAAACTGGCCCATATCTATTTTTTCAAATAAAAGAGAAAATTAAGTCAAGATAACTGATTATGTAAGAATTAAATATCTTCAAATATAATTTTATCATTAAATATCCTACTCAACAACTTTATACTGACAATATAAAGTCTTTAACCTGTGGGCTTTCTCCTTAACGAATATTGGCAATTGAATAGCATCATGAGGTTTCATGAACTCGAAGGTCTTTCCGATGATTGGAAATCCCATCGACCCTGGAGGAAGCTTTCCTTTACACTTCGGATTCCTCCACTGATAGATCCAATGACAAATCTTCACCACTATGAGTGAAAGTATCACAGTCCATAACTCATAAACATGTACCTCTACCATGTTGATTTATTTATCTCTTTAAATAATTTGGATATGTTGGTTTTATCTTGAGGTTGCATACTTATCCGAGGGAGGAAAGAGTTCTCTTTTTATACTCTGCTTTCTGGCGGAATAGTAGATTTTTTTTTTCTGGTTGAGTAATAGATATATTTTAAAATGGAGTTATTAAATACTCCATATATTTCTAAAAGCTAAATGTTTTTAAATAAAATGTTGTTTTATAAAATATATGTTTGACATTTTCTATGCAAAATTTATTAGGTAATAATTGTAAACTTCAAAAAATTTAGTTGTACTTATTTAAACACTATTCTCTCCGTTTCGAATTATATGTCGTTTTAGAACAAAATTTTTGTTTCAAAATAAGTGTTGTTTTATGATTTTAATGCAAAATTTATTGATTTTTTATTCTAAGTTATTTATATTGGTTGAAATTTGGTTAGATGTATTAGTAATGATGTTTTTATCTAATAAATATACAAACTTAAATGTTCTATTAATCTGTGTGTCGAAATCTAAAACGACAAGTAAAATGAAATAGAAGGAGTATTGGTTTAAAAAATTTAATAGTTAACTACATAAATAATGTATTTATATTATCAACTTTTAACATCTTTTATTAATATATGTGAAACACAATATATTCATCATATAAAAACAGATGGAGTAATGATTTAATTAGAAGAAAAAGCAGCTGTTTTTGTTTTTGCAATACGTAATTACTTGTAGTAGTGTTAAAATCGAAGCTGGGTTCAAATTTCTTCAATCTTGGAAAAATGGCCTAACTTCCTTAAATTCTTAATACCTGTTGAATTGTAAGCCGATTTTTTTTTATTGAAAATATCAAAACTAAGTCTTGAGTCATGAACTAGCCAGTCTAACATAAATATATACTATATGGTAGAGTGAAGATCGAACAAACAGTAGGGTCTTGAGTCATGGACTAGCCAATCTAACAAACAAGTAGAGATGGATATCTGGAATTTTCCGTTCCGTTCCACATGGATAGTCAGTTTTCGATTTGATTCAGTAAACTTATAGATATTCAGTGTTTTAGATATCCGAAAAATCCGTATTTTTACTAGATATCCGATTTGATCCGTAAAAAATAATAATAGAATTTTTGAAATATAATAAAAAGGAAAAGTTTGATATAAAATAATAATAATTTATTACAAAGAGCTTTTAAAACTACTACTTTAAAAATTAATATAATTTTTATAAAACTTATATAGATATAAAATTATCTAATATATATAATTTTATATACACATATGTAATGGATCAGATTGGATATTTGTTTTTTTAATATTAGTATTTGTGATTTGCTATGTTTTGACAGATATTGAATTTTAATATTTGTTTCGATTCGTAAAGTTATGGATATTCATAATTTTCGGATAGAATCAAAACAAATCATAGATCGAATCAAATTCATAGATATTTTGTCTACCCCTACTAGCCCTGGAAAAAAAAACGGATTCGAAAAATCGAACCGAAATCGAACCAAAATACCCGAAACTGAAACCAAACCGAAATCCTAAAATACTCGAATGGTTCCTATATTTTATATCCAAAAAATCGGAACCCAACCGAGAACCGAATGGATATCCGAATATCTGAAAAATAAGTTTAACCTTTCTGTTATAAGTTAAAATGCCATCGGTACCATTTGAACCTGAATTGAATAGGAAGGGTGAGAACATTGTTACCACAAGACCACATTATCTTTCATCTACTCTCTTATATCATAAATATATATGGTATTTTTATATTAAAATAGAGTAACTACTTATAAAATTGACATCTTAGAAACTCAAACTTTGTTTGAATTGATGATTATGTAAGTATGTAACCAGTAAACCATTTATATTAACATGTTAACTAAAATATTTTATCTATATATATTTGATTCACATATTAAATGGATATCCGAAACCGATACGAAACCGAAGCAGAATCGAACCAAAACCTAATCGAAATCTCATAAGTACCGATTGGATATACTAACGATTATCCGATATACCCGAAACCGAACCGAACACCCGAATGCCCAGGGCTAACCCCTACAAACAAGAATACAAGTTGGTTTATTGTTGAAAATAACATTAAATAAATTTTACTCAAAAAAAAATCCAATAAATTGCGCACATGATAATAAACAAACTACAGTAGAATCTCTATAAATTAATAATCTCTATAAATTAATAAATTTTACTAGTTCCAATTTGGGACGGTATAAAATATGACATAAATCGATAAAATAGTAAGATAATAATATTTTTAAAACTCCCATGTAAATATATAGTCCCATTAAAATCATAAATTAATAATTTATCTATATATATTTTTATATAGGTACAAACTAAACATTATATTGTTGGTCTTATATTCACAATGAAAATACCTCTATTTTTTTCTTAACATTTTAATATATTTGATAATATTTAGTAAAACTATATCGAAAATCACATAACAATGATATGAAACATAAAAATATACACCATATAATATAATAAAAATGAAAGTCAAAATTTTCAAATGTAAATAATGTTATATACGGTAAATAAAATATTTTCTTATTTTATAAATAAAATATTTCATAAATAGAAGAAAAAAACCAAAAAAAGAAACTTTGGTAAATTAATATCTCTATAAATTAATAAAATCTTAAAGTCCCAACATTATTAATTTATAGAAGTTTGACTGTATAATGCTTTTAAAATCTCAGCTAGTAAAATAAATTAAAAGTTGTTTCACTCTTCACTCTAACATTATTTCTACTAATATATATGTTCTTATAAATCTAGAGCTGGTCCTGAATCCTGATGAGTGGATGGTGAGCAAAGCCTAGACATGGAATTCCTTAGAAATTATAGCATTGGCATTGAATTCCAGCCTTGAGATCTGGATTTTGCAATGGGTTTGGTGAACATGTTCATAAGAGAATTAGTAATAAACAAGTTGCATAATCCAGCTCCCAATGCTGGAATTCAATGCATAAATATGTATAAAATGCATTTCTAACATTTTTTAGAAAAAAAAATGATGTTTCTGAAACGGAAAGAGTGGTATATAGATGGAACACGAGACTTGGAGCAAGTATACACAAGAGAACCAAGTAGTATTAATGTTTAATACTTGGATCATGACTAACTTTGATTTTGGTATAGGAGAAGGTCGTTCAAGGTATATCTTTTCATAGCTGGGAAACATAGACCGGTGGAAATCAAGTCAAAACATACGGAACAAATGAAGATGAGTATGCGATATAGACAAACGCACTAAAGATATATTATTATTTTTAAAAAGCGTGTGTGGCTTAAAAGTGTTAAGAAATTTGGTTTACGGCAGAATCTCCGGTAAATCAAAGCTGATATGGTCTGCATTAGTGATGCTGATGTAGCGATATTTCCAAACCAAGATTCAGGCAAGGTTTGGAAGTGTATGTGAATTGCTGAAAGAGATCAAGGATGTAACGAGTGTGTGTCATTTCGATTAGAAAAGCACGAAATACAAAGTTTGAAGGATGTATCGACTATCGAGTGTTTGGAAGAGGTTTTTTTTTTTTTTGATTAATCTAGAGGTATCCCAAACCCATGGATAAGCCTAGACTAATTCCCAAGAAAAGGTACAGCCCACGGATAGATCATTTTCCTAGATATTTAAATGGGCCCTAAAATATAGGTCTATATCTGTGTAAGGTGACCAAAATAATTATGACTTAGTTTCGTTTATCAGGTGGATCAAATCTAAAATGTGTTAGCGTCTCAGTCCCATCTCCTTAGCACTTGACCCCAATGCTTGGAAGAGGTTTTGTCCTGGTTTTTAGGCATGGGGTGGTTTTGGCCTCGACATCAAGATCCTAATCACTAAATCTCTTTAAAAAAAAAAAGAAACTTAAGCTGATAAACAGAGCGCTATGGAAAGTATTTATCTGTTGGCTTATATTCATAAATGCAATGATCTTAAATAAAACGTTATATAATATCTTCGAAGCCTATCTTCTATCCACAAAAACTTCCATGCATGTTTCTCAATTACATGCATGTACTCATATTTAAGACCGCAAGATACGCGCGCTCGGCATGGCTATCTTTTTTATGTAGACTTGTTTCTGGTATTTTATCTCTACAAATCTTGACATGGTCAAAATAGTCTATCACGCTTTCCTGTCATCTTCAAAACAGCTTCCTTTTGGAAAAGGAAAACAGCTGAGGAAAAAAAGAGATATGACATCCAAAAATTAGGTAAAGGCAAATTTTCTTGGTTACCTAGTCCTAAAACGTGTTATGTTACTAAAGAAATTATAAAAGTAATTTACATAAAAAGAAGAAGAAGAAGAAGAAGAAAAGTCTTTTTTTCTAACGTCGTATTAGTTAGAAATGCTCTTAGAAGTTGCTTCACTTTTCCATGCTTCTAATATTTTATGCAGATCTTCTTTATAACTATTGTCTATCGGCTTTCTTTGTAAAAAAAAATTAATGTCTTTCGTATTCACGTCTTGGTAAAATTTTGATAAATCTATCTAGCCAGAAATAATGGGCTAGACGTTAACCACATTAAATTCATAGGAAGCTATGGGGTAGATATTAAATACATTGGAAATTATGGGGTGGCATTAAATATATTGGAAATATGGCTACGATCTATCGTTTTTAAGTTCTATTATGGGTGGAATTAAATACTCTATTAAATTCATAGGAAGCTATGGGGTAGATATTAAAAAAATTGTTTTTAAAAGATTCATATTTTACATGTTCAATATATGTAATAATAGCAAATTGTAAATTTTAAAAATATTAATTATGTTTACTGAATTTTGAATGGTTAAAAATCGTAAGAAATAACTAAACACAGAAAATATTGCATTTATTGTCAAAAATTTCTGTATTTTTTTAAAAAATATGAAAACTCTAGAACATATCTATATTATCTATTCTTCGGGTTTGTTTGGAAACAAGAATTTTGATTTTAAAAATAGTTTTGTTGGAAACATGGATAGCAGTTTAAAGAAAATATGTTTGTTTGGAAATATGAATATCAGTATATTGGAAAAAAATAATGAATTTATGTTATTAAAAAAATTGAGTACATTATATTACGAAAAACTATTTATTTGGACCACCTTTTAAATATAATAAAATGAGTCAATCTAATTATCTAAAAATGTCTTTAGTCTAAGATAATCATTAAACAAAATTTAAAATTTATATACATATTCCAAATCAAAATAATAATTTAAAGTTGATTTTATGTCAAGAATTGATTAAAACATACATATATTCAAAAATTAACTTTTACTAAAATATTTTTCAACAAACATTATTAAAAAATCAATATATATAAGAAAAATACGAATAGCCCAGTTTTATTTACCAAATTAAATTATGATTTTTGTATTTCACATTAAATTTTTTAAATATAATATACATGATGGTACATATAAAATAATATTAGTTATATGATTACTTATATGATGGTACATATAAAATATGATTAATTATATGATGACATATATGATATATAATTGTGACTAGGAGTGATCATTTAGGTATCAATTCGGGTTCAGTTCAAATCTGTTTGGATTTCGGGTTTTATTAATAGATTAGATATACATGTGCTATTTTATTTTATTCTCACTAAATTTAATTATTATGGATATAAATACTATTAATAATAATTTGCTAGAAAAGTAGTTTTTAGTACTCTTTGATTTTTTGGATTTTGTTAGGTCCGGATCAATCATATGAACTGTGCTTAGCATAGTTCTGAACACCAGAAAGACTCATGTGTTCTCTTCTCTGACAAACGAAGGACTCATCTATTGTGCAGAAGAGAAACACACAAGGAGTTTACATGTTGTGTGTGATACCGTTTCTTTAAATAATAAAGTTGAGCCAAAATTGTTGTCAGCTATACCATCTTCCACTATATAATCCAAGAATTAGAATTACAAATTAACATCTACATATGTTTTCTATTGGATGACGTTTTAAAATTATAAACATTTTTTAAACATTTAGTTCTTACATAATCTATACAAAACACCATTGATTACTGCAATAATATAACACTATGTAGATTAACTCTCTCCGTTTCGATTAATCCATGTTTTAGGATTTTCACACTTATTAAGAAAACACCTTAAAACTTAGTTATTAATGTATAGATTTTTGTAACTTATATTTTCTATATTTTTAAACCAATAAGAATTCAAAAAAATGCAATTAAAGTTTTTGAAACACATAATTTTTCGTTATTAGTTGACAAAAAGTACATTGAAAATATAAAAAATACATTTTTCTGAAACAATTGTTTTTCCAAGAACTTGCATCTTTCTAAAATAGAGAGAGTATTAAATGTCATCTAACATAAAAATTAATTAATTTTACATAAAACTAAGAATATTATCTAATTTTGAACAATAATAAATCTAATATTTTAATCTTTATACTTTAATTATTTAATGAATAATTTTTTTTGTCTTTAATGGAAAATCTACAATATAGGAGGATAAAGAATAACAGGTTTTATTTTTACCTATATTCTTCAGAATTATATAGGAAGAATATTTTATATGTTAATATTTGTATTCAAAAAAACTTCTTGATGAGTTTAGTGGTTAGTATTGAATGTTTATTATTTTTGAATAAGATTCAAATAAGTAGGAATATTTTAATATTTTAAATGAGATATTTAAAAAATGAGACACTTATGAAAATACTCTCCAATATGCATGTCCTAAATTCTTTAGATGAGATGCCTCATTACTTCTTGATGAGTTTAGTGGTTAGTACTGGATTCTTAATTAATTTTGAATAAGATTCCTATAAATAGACATATTTTATATTTTAAATGACATGTTTTAGACATGAGACACTTATGAAAATACTCTCCAATATGTTTCCTAAATACTTTAAATGAGATATCTCATTACTTCTTGATGAGTTTAGTGGTTGGTATTGAATGCTTAGTTATTTTCCAATAATCTCATACACTATATTTGAGAAGTGATTTTGCCACATGTCTTTTTCAAAATCAATTTCACCAAAAAATTGTGACATGACTACTAAATTTGATGACATGACATATGGTAAAATATGACATGGACAACTACATTTAATATTAATTTACATTTTTGGTAAACTTTGTAAAATATAGTAATAACTCATACATTACAATATTACATTTATGTTGATTTATATTTTTGGTAAACTTTTTAAAATATAATAACGCATAGATCCTCATTAAAATAAAAGATACAGACATGAACATTACTAAGTTCAAAATATTATTTAATTATTTTATAACTATAAATTTTTTCTTATTTTATATTTTCATAATTTTCTACAATTTTTTAAAAATTAGAAAAAAACTTAAACTTAAAACCATTAGTTTCTTATATATCTACAAATTTTATAAATATTGTTTTGTTTTAATTTTTGATAATTATTAATTTTATATCAATTTTGTTAATTATATATAAGTTGATTTAATATATTTAACAAAATAAATAGATTAAAACATATCTAATACTATAATTTTAAATATATACATATATTTTAAATATGATTTTTAAAAATTTTTATCTTAATTTTATATTTAATTAAATCAAATTTATTTTGAAATAATGGTTAAAAAATAAAATCTACAGTACTAATAAAATTTTGTTTTAAAAGTTAGATTCCTATATGTCGCGTTCACGTTAACTCTCACGATGGTTAATTACATAGCTACCAATACCATTAATGAATTAAAAATATTAAATCTAATTTCCATGATCAACTTTTCTATTTTTTCTTTTTATATTATTTCCAAATAACATATATAATAAAAGAAAATATTTAACAAAGAAACATTTATTATTTTCAAAACGAAAATTAATATTATGTATTCATAAAAAGGAAATTTCCCCAAAAATAATGTTGGATTAAAAATAATTTCTTTCTTTTAAATATAATCTTAAATAACATAATATGTGTATTAAGTTATATAATTATTTTCTTTATCAATCTATTTTCTCATTTGATTAAAAAAACTTCAATAACACCACCAAAATATTTTTAATTAGCTAAAAATATTTTATAATTAATAGTACAGAGATGTTTATTTATATTTTCAAAATAGTTTTTTTTAATTTTATTTAGACTTTCTTTATATATATTTTAAATCACATAGATAAAACTATCTATAAGAAACTAACATATTTTTAATATAAATTAGTTTGGAACAAATAATTCAAAGTGTATAATTAGAGAAGTCCTTTTTCTACGTGTATCCCTTATTTTAAATTTTATGATGATTAATTACATAAGTAAATTTAATAAATTAAAATATTATATCTTACTCTTACTATCAAATTTTTTATTTGTTTTTAATTTTTTGTTTCCTTTCTATATTATTTCTAAATAACATATACAATGAAAATGAAATATTAATTGAAAGAACAATGATAAATTTTATAAACAAAAATATATACTATACATATTCTAATTTAAATTAAAAAGTTCCCAAAAACTAATGTTGATAATAAAATTATATATTTACTTTAAAAATAATTTTATATACATATGTATTGTTTGAACAAGTTTTATTGATATACTGAAGTACAAATAGAGTTAAAGAATCGTACACAACACAAGAAAATACAATCTATTACATAAACAGAAATATGAGACATATTATATATATATTAAAACTAATAAAAATATTTTCTTTGTATATTAAGCTATTTTCTTATATGAATCTACATAAACTTATTAAACTATATTTAGAAATAAAAAAACAATCAACTAGATGCAAATAATTAAATTAATCAAAATTTTAATATGTTAAAAATAAAAAAGGTTATTGTTGAATTTAGAAAATTATATTCAATCTAATATACCTAAATAACTATCAACCTGATTAAATATTATATATCCAAAATCACATGCCTAATTAAAATAACATATTATTATTTATAAATAATCATACAAACAAATTACATAGTAATTAAAATTAAAATACATATTAACTAATTCTAATAATTTATTTGTTTTGTTAATATTTATACCCGTGTATGAGCACGGAAAAATCACCAAGTATTCCTATAAATAGGTATATTTTATTTTTTTAATAAGATATTTTAGACAAGAGACACTTATGAAAATACTCTCCAATATGCATATCCTAAATACTTTAAATACAAGGTACAGTTGCTAATGAGAAGGAGGATGTAAAGTACGTCTTAGATATCAGGCCAAGCGCTTTAAATAAGCCGGATACACTTATTTGGTCTTACTCCAAGAAGGGAGATTACAATGTGAAATCTGGGTATCACCTACAAAGACAACTATCAGGTTTATAATCCCAACCCCAACACCAAACATGTACTCTTCCATCAGAAGTGATGAAAAAGATGCTGTATTCAGCTGTGGAAACTTAATATTCCTCCAAAGATTAAAACTTTCTGGTGGAGAGCTCTTCAAAATGGTCTCCCAGTGGCAACAAACATGAAGATAAGACTTAAGAGTTTCAAAAATTGATCCCATTTGCCAAATATGTGGAGAAATGGATAAGACAGTAGACCATGTTCTATTTCAGTGCAGAGTTACAAAAGAGATTTGGTCTATGGTGCCATCCCTTTTTCAGAGTCAGCTAACAGAACAAACAACCTTCCTACAAAATGTCGACATATTGTTAGACCTGGTTAACAAAGATAACAGAAACATTTTGAATTTTATTGTAGGATGGAGGATTTGGAAGATGAGAAATAAGCTGATATTTGAGCACCAAAGGGAACATATAATACAAGTGATCCATGCGGAAATAAGAGATTATAATCAATGGAAAGAAGCTGTGGATCATGACGAAAAATGTCAGCCTGAAGAGAATGAAACAAGTTCAAATTTCATAACTAATCATATATTAATGCCACCAGCTCTCTCTCGTTATTGTCTGGTAGATGCGTCTTGGAAGGATCCTAATAAGTGTGCAGGAATAGGATGGTCCTTGCTTAGCAAAGAAGGCATCCAACTTATTCATGGGTCCTCAATGATTAACCCAACGAGTTCATCTTTAGAGGCGGGAGCAATGGCGTTACTTATGGTTGTCCAACAAATGAGAAGACTTGGATATGAGCATGTGACATTCATGAGTGACTGCATGAACTTAATTGATGAGTTATATCAGCATAGAGCTGAACAAACCATCAGCAGGAAGTGTATCATGGAGGCAAGCTCGATGATACAAGATATAGTTGAAATCTCTAAACCAATGGGTTTTATGTTTTGGTTTGTAAATCGTTCAATGCTCTAATCTGTTGATGTAATGGCAAAGATGGCTAGGAAAAAGAGAGCAAACTATGTAATAACTTGGTCTTTTTAATAAGAAAAAGGGTATACAAAAAAATGTGACATATCATTCCTTTTTATTATTTTAATCATGAAAACTCATGAAAATACATTCCAACTTGGCTAAGATCTGCACTTTGAACGGAATGAATGTCGTATAAAATATTTTTACGTACTATTAGTTATTTGCATTCTTTTACATATTATGAAATAAAAGAAAATAATAAATTTATTAAATAACTGAAAGGTCAGTAACTATTAAATATATGATTAATTGGTGAAGACATATAAATCAAAATAATCATTGATATTTTTATAATAATTTATGGTATATAAATGTAAAAATCATTTTTCTACTTTATGATATATAATTAAATTTAAAAGATATTAAGGCAGATGTAAATTATATTTTTATATGAATATTTGTTAAATAAAATTTACTATTTATATGGTTTTATGATCATTAATATTTTTATAACTAAAATTTTAAATCATTGATAACAAAAACTTTAATATGCAATTTTTAATATTTTAGTAATTTATAAAACGTTTATATGATTTCAATAAAAATTTGAAATAAAATAAAATGATAGAGGATGTACAAATCTTTATTATTTAAAATCACTAATTATCATATATAATTTGATTAAATTAGATAATTTTTATCTTTTATTTAACATAAGAATAAAAATACTTTTATATATTAATAATTAGTTCTATGATTAGTGTAATAGAAAATATACTATATATTTAGATGTACCAACTTATTTTCTAAGGATTCTGAAAATCATTCTTGTGATAATATGTATCCTAGTTCAAATTTCAAAAATTGTAATGTTTCTCAAATAATATATAAGAATATAGATGTCCTAAATACTCTCAATGAGATATTCTAGAAAATGAATAAAATTTAATGGCATTTTTAGTAATAAATACGGTAGGTAAATGTTGTTTTCAAAATTATATGATAAGTTAATAGAATAGATCTAAGAGCATCAGCATCAATAAAAGTTCTAACAAGCTGCTCTCTAATTACAAAATTAATATAACTTATGTTTTAATTAAATTTTAAGCACAAATAAAATTAAACTAATAATAGCATGACATCTATTAGAGCATGTTCTCTTTTTTTCTCTCCTCTATTAAGTTTTTTCATTTTTCTTACTTTTTATAATAATACTATTATATTAGTTTCAAAAACACTTTTAAAAACTATTGTTGTGGATGCTCTAGGATTTCTATGTAAGACCACTTGTATAAAAGGAATACTCCTCTACCTGCAAACAACACAGAATCAACAAAAGAAAAGAAAGAGAGAGAAAAAAACAGAGAAAGGTAAATAATAGATGGAGACTATGAAGGTTAAAACCACCAGTAAGGAAATCATAAAACCATCTTCCACAACCCCAAGCGATCTCCGAACTCTCCAACTCTCTATATATGATCACTTCCTCCCTCCCATTTACACAGTCGCCTATCTCTTCTACGCCAAAGATGAGTTGATGATCTCACCAGAACACACTTCCCACAAACTCAAGACTTCTCTGTCCGAAACCTTGACCAAACTCTACCCCCTCGCCGGAAGAATCAACGGAGTCACCGTCGACTGTAACGACGAAGGAGCTGTTTTCGTGGAGGCTCGAGTCGACAACTGTTCCCTCTCTGGTTTCCTCGCATCACCAGATCTCAAAGCCCTCCAGCAGTTGCTTCCTCTAGACGCCGTCGTCCAGAACCCCTACGAGGCTGCTTCCACATGGCCTCTGTTGCTCGTGAAGGCGACTTACTTCCACTGCGGAGGGATGGCTATCGGAGTCTGCATCACTCACAAGATCGCCGACGCAGCCTCCATCTCGACCTTCCTTCGGACTTGGTCTGCTGAGGCTCGTGGAGAGGCCGAGGTGGTTCCCGAGTTCGCCGCAGCGAGTTTTTACCCACCAGCCAATGATACCTATAAGCTTCCTGTGGACGAGAAAGCGAGCAAGAGAAGCAGCAGCATCACGAAGAGATTCGTCTTCGGTGCAGCTAAGTTGGAAGAGCTCAGGACCAAAGCCACTACTAGTCCAGAATCCTTACACCGACCTACGCGTGTAGAGAGCGTCACTGCCCTTCTCTGGAAGTGCTTCGTCTCTGCTACATCCTCAGAGACTTGCGGTGGTCGCAAAGTTCTGATCCAGCTCGCTGACTTGCGCTCCAGGTTACCTTCCCTTCTCCCAGAAAGCCTGATCGGGAACGTCATGTTCTCCTCTGTTGTATTAAGTACTACTGGTCAAGGAGAGGAAGTGAAAATAGAAGAGGCCACTAGAGACTTGCGTAAAAAGAAAGAGGAGTTCCGAACTATGATCCAAGACGACGAAGATGGCTCATCTTCGATGATGATCGGTTCTAAACTGGCTAATCTGATGCTCACTAATTATTCGCGGATGAGCTACGAGACACACGAGCCCTACACGGTGAGTAGCTGGTGCAAATTGCCAGTCTACGAGGCCAGCTTTGGATGGGGATACCCGGTTTGGGTTGTTGGAAACGTGGCTCCCGCGTTCGGAAACATTGCCATGTTGATCGATTCCAAGGACGGACGTGGGATTGAAGCGTTTGTTACGCTGCCTGAAGAGAACATGTCATTGCTCGAGCAGAACCCGGAACTGCTCGCCTTTGCTTCCTTGAATCCATGTGTCTTGGTCTAAGCTATAAATTATGTACTCAAATAAAATCTGTTGTCATTTTCAAAAAATAAAATAAAATAAATTCTGTTGTTTCTTTAATAAAAAGATATGAAACGAGAAATGTGAAACCTGTTGGAAAATCATTTACGCTTTTATTGTATCTGAAATTAGATTATTTTCGCACAAACAATCATGTCCCGTTCACCTTTTTGTTATGCATATTAGTTTACAACAGTTCACTGCCTTTTCTAGCCAAATAAAATATTAGAACTTCCTTCCTTTTTTTGTGAATATATGTTAATTTTTTTTTTAAATACTATTTTTACATCTAGTGCATTAATTTAAGAAAATCAACACTATAAAAAAATATTCAAAAGAAAGAATTAGTTATCTTGTGGCAAGCCACAAAGAAAACCCTGCTGCAAATTTGAAGTTTTCTTGCTGGGGGAAAGCTAAGCATCGTTTCTGAGTTAGCCGATCCACCATTTTTGCAACTCCTGCTGTTGTAGTAGACGTAGCTGCATGTCTCCTTTCATTTCTTCACTTCCACAGAGAATATATATTGTTGCCTGGAGAGTGTAATGTGTGAGAAAAGTTTCAAGTAGACCTGCGTTAGTGTCCTTACCAAGGTCCATCAGTTCTGACCATCTCGTAGTGAAACTCGTCTGAAGCAAACCTAACACTGGAAGCGACCAGACCTCCGATGAATAAACACACTCAAAGAATAAATGTTGACGAGTTTGAGTTTCGAGAGGAGTTTGGCACAGAGTGCATGACTAGTTGATACTGGCATTCTAGGCTAGCTGTTGAGAGTTGATTCCTTGAGTAAAACCTGCATATGAAAGAGTGAAGACAATGAGAAGAAGATGAACAACAAGCAAGAAGAAGAAGAAGAATCAAGCAACGTGAAGGAAGGAAGAAGAAGAATGGTCAAGGTGAAAACTAACAATTATGTAACTAGTAGTTAAGAATGAGTAGTTAAGTTAAGAATTAGTTGGTTAGTAAGTCAACTAAGTTCAGAGTTGATAAAAGAGTTGCAAAGAGAGTTGGTGAGAGTTGTTAGAATAGTTAAGCTATGGAGTGTGAGTTTAGTCTAAAGACTAGAAGTATGTTTAAGTGAGCAAGGAACTATATTTAGTGTCAGTAAGGAGTCTACTATAAAGACCAAGTGTGATGGATTGTAAGATGTGTGCAAAAAAATGAATGAAAAAGTTGTTTGGTAAAAATCAAATCTTGTACAACAAAACAGAGAAAAACAGAGGTACAAAAGAGAGAAACAAATCAAAGTGAGAATCACAACACTAGCATTCTATTAGAACCTTCTTCTTTCTAAATCTACATACATATTTCATTGAAGTTGGAAGGTTTGTCAAATGGGAGGATGTGAAGAAACAATTAAAAAAGTTGTTGAAAGCTAAAGGAATCTCAAAAAATTGGTTTCTTCACGTTTTTTATTGGCAATCACCAGATTTATTGTTAGAAGACAATAGTCCCCAATTCAGCCCATTTAAGAGTTTCCAAGAACTCATTTGCTATTTCAGAATATGAGTAAGCAATAAAAACTAAAAATCTTTAAGTGATTATTATATGAGAAATTCTATTAAAACATAGTATAATGTTATGTCTAACTATATATTTCATTTATTCAAGAGATTATTCTATCAAATTAAAGTAATATTAAACAGAAATATGATTATAAAAAATATAACCACTTCTTTGGCTTAGTTATATATTAACTTAGTTATATAGTATAAAATAAAAATTAAAATACACAAGATTTTCCGGAGTATTGAAAAAGTTTGAAATAATCCTTGTGAACAGCATGGAGTAAAGACATTTCAACTCTCCCTGTTTTCTTCCACCCACGCTTAACCTCTAATCAGCACTTTTTTCTTTTCTTTCAATTTGACTTTGAGGTATCAAAGGAAGACAATGGAAGTAAAGCTAGAAGTGATCGGAAGAGATGTGATCAAGCCTTCTTCCCCTGCACCTCATGATGACCGCCTTCAACTTTCCTTGTTAGATCTCAGCCTTCCAGCCATTTACGTTGCAACCACCTTCTTCTACAAATCCATCGCCGGAGAGTCGCCTGAGATCATGTCCCGGAGGCTGAAAACCTCTCTGTCCGAGACTCTGTCACGTTTCTACCCTCTAGCTGGACGTCAAGAAGGCCTTTCCATATGCTGCAACGACGAAGGAGTCATCTTCACTGAGGCACGAACCGATCTCCTTCTCTCAGATTTCTTGAGAAACCTCAGTACAAACTCCCTCGCAGCATTCCTCCCTGAGATCGAGCAGGGAGAATCTGCTGGGACGCGGCCGTTGCTGAGGGTCAAGGTCATTTACTTCGGGTCGGGATCAGGAGTCGCGGTTACTGTTGGCATCTCTCACCAGATCTGCGACGCGTCCTCGTTGTTGACCTTCGCACAAGCCTGGGCGGCTACATCAAAAGGGACTACAACATGTAGTCCACACTTTGCAGGAGCCACGATATACCCTCCTCCTCCTCCACCTGCCTCCTTCCAGTCTCTTTCTATTGATGACCTTTACGAGCTTCGAGGCAGATGTGTAACCAATAGACTCGTCTTCAAATCCTCCAAGATCGCTGAGCTTAAACGCAAGGCGAGTAGCGAAAGCGTCCCGGTACCTACGCGTGTGGAAGCCATCATGTCACTTATTTGGAGATGTGCCGCAAACGCCTCACGGTCTAACTCGGCATCTCCGAAGTCAACGGTTATGACTCAAGCGATGGACTTGAGGCTTAGGATACCCTTTAATGTTTTGCCACAAGACTCCATGGGCAATCTACAAACTCTTTTCTTCGTCAGGAAAGGGACAGAGAGCGAGTTAGAGATCGACGAAATGGTTTCTGACTTTAGAAAGACTAAAGAAGAATTCAGCGAGATGATCAAAGAGAATCTCCAAGGGTATGATAATGATACAGCTACCATCACAACCACCAAACTCGGTCAGAACTTGTTGAGTGTGATGGGAGATTTTATGTCGGAGTGCTACAAACCGGACATAGACTTATACATAATGTCTAGCTGGTGTAGGAAGCCTTTCTACGAGGTTGATTTCGGATGGGGTAATCCGGTCTGGATGGGACCTTCTTCACATACCGTCTACGATAACATGGTGTTCGTGGTTCTGACGGATTCAAGGGATGGTCAAGATGTAGAAGCTTGGGTAGGCTTACCAGAACAAGACATGCCTGTTTTCCTATGTGACCAAGACTTGCTTGCTTATGCTGTCCTAAACCCCCCGGTGTTGATATAAGCAAGAATCCAACCCAGTAAGCAACATCTCAGTGTTTGGAGGAAAGTTGTCGTTGGTATATCTAAATAAAGCTATGTCTGATTTAATAAATTGCTGCGATATGGGTTTGTGTTTTATGTTGGTTTACAACTTTAATATATATATATATATATATATATATATATGGTAAACAAACAACTTCAATATGTGTGTACTCATATGGTTTATTTAGTTTTTGTGTGTTGCCACCTTGCTTTCGGCAGTTATGATTGTTTAGAAATGTTGTTAACCTATACAAGGCACAAAAATTGCGTTTGCGAGTAGAAGCGGAAAAACTAGTCAGACCTTAGTGTACCAAGACAGTCAATCATGGTTTACCACTCCTAAAATGTTATTACGTATTCGTAATAGCCAAAACATAGGAGGATATCAAATTTACCCTAACATAGAAATCAAACAGATTTTGGTGAAACTTGTCATTTTTTTCACATTTTCGGCACACTTATTAGTTCTTATTGACAATTTAATAATATATTTTAAAATTTGTTATTGTTGAAATCTTTTAAATATTATGTCTTCAATTTTTTTTTTGAAGTGTTGTGATGAAATTTTGTTAAAATACTAAAATTCAAAGCACATTATTAGACCATCTTTATCGGTCTCAATTACCACGGTTCTTAGCATTAAACCAGAAAAAAATAAAACAAAAAATTGAAATAATAGAAGGACGTTAACTAAATAAGAAGTGTTCTTAACGCGTCCTTATGAGACACATGTTGCCTTTTCATCTATCTCTTTCTCTCTCTTGAAATCTCGACTCGTCTTCTTCTCCTCGACGATGAATGGAATCCTTGATAGTTTCTCTGGGTTTTCTTTTCCTCTGTTGTAGTCTCCTATTTATGATCTCAATCATCTGTTGTGGCCTTGGTATCATGGGATTACAGAGGCGAATTTGATCTCTCTCTTTCGCCGTCGATTTGAGGTTTTCCTTTGATCGGAATTTAATGAGTTACCGGGTCTCCTCCATACTCCTCCTCATCCTCCTAGCTAGATCATGTTTACCTTCCGGGTTCGCTTCTGTTTGCGATCATCATCATAATAATGAATTGGAGGAGGTGTTCCGATGCAGAATCGAGAGATTCGTACAACGACCTTGATGTGTTTAACGTAAGGATGAAGTCTTGATCTTTATGGTGATGGTGAAATTGATCACCAGGTTGAGTATTTTTTGCTTAAAGTTGTTACCTTTACAGCTGATCTCAATGGAGAGAACCTTTTGCTTTTCTTGAATAGTTTGATAATGATTGACCCCCATCGTAGTTAATACTCAACACACAAAGAATCATATCAATATGGGTCCATTGATAATTATTCCTTCTGATCAAAGTTGTCTTTTGTTTACTAGATTTTTTTGAACTTGGGTATTTGTAGATTGGTGTAAATAATGTGATGTGTTTGTTTGCAGGCTAAAGTGTTTCACTATGGATCAATAAGATTAATAGTGGAGCCATGTAGGTCGGCTCACTTGAAGGCAATGGAAGTGGCGAAAGAAGCGGGAGCTCTTCTTTCCTACGACCCAAACCTCAGGGAGCCTCTGTGGCCATCAAAGGAAGAAGCCAAGACACAGATCACGAGCATCTGGGAGAAGGCTGAGATCATCAAGGTAAGCGACGTCGAGCTTGAGTTTCTTACTGGAAGCAACAAAATCGATGATGAGACCCCAATGTCCTTGTGGCATCCCAACTTGAAGCTCTTGCTTGTCACTCTCTTGTTACAGGTATGGAATGGAGTTGCATGAGGAAGAGGAGATTGCAGAAGAGATAGCTCGGTTGAGGAGCGGAGCTAGCCGTTTGGCAGAAGCTAAGAAGTCTTCAAGGGGAGCTCCTGCACAGCTAGTTGAAGCGATGAACAAGTTCAGACGAAGCAACTGAAGACGCTCAGTTCAGAAGCCAATTTGGGACAGTGGACTAGGCCTCAGTCTTCCACATTAACAAAGAACTTGCAGGATAGGTTAAATCGGTTTGCAGCTAATTTGAAACAAACTGGACAACGTGATCTAACTTGTTTATGTTCTTCTTTTTATAGACCACTGCCACAGCAGAGAACTGAGAACCAGCATAAAAAGTCCCACCAATATTCATCACTTTTCCAAAAATCTCTTAACAATGTCCTTAGTTACCAATTAATAATAAACTAATCTAAGGACTCTTAGAAAAGTCCCATTGATAAAGATGGTCTTAGTTTCATACTACATTTGACAGACATGTAAATCATTCACGGGTCTTCTTTATTCACGAGATATACGATACAGAACAACACATAGGCAAATAAGTCAATGCATGCACGTCATAGTGAACATGCAAAACTCCATCTCGTTTTAACTTCCCCTCCAATGAAATTGAGCCTAGATCACAACATTCTCGATCACGTCTTGAATGAACTTTTTTAAAGCCACCTTCGAAGATCCTCCCTCCATTAACGCCACGTGGCACTTCTCAGCCATCTCCTCCACTCTGTTCCTGACGTCACTACCTTCCTCCATCACACGCCTTATCGCTCCCTCCAGATCCTCAGCCGTAACCGTCTCCATCTCCCCCTTTTCCAACAAATCCCCCTTAATGAACCTCCTTATCTCCACCGCCAGTCCCAGCTCCTCCACCATCCCGAACGCATTCACCTTCTGCTCCGCGTAGAGCGGCCACGTCACCATCGGAACGCCGAACCACAAGCTCTCGAGCATCGAGTTCCATCCACAGTGAGTGACGAATCCACCAATCGCCGGCTTCGCTAGCACCGCCGTTTGCGGAGCCCACCCGATCACCTTCCCTCTATCCGACGTCCGATCCAAGAACCCCTCCGGGAGAACCTCCTCCAGATTCGCGTAGTCTCCGGGACCTTCCGTCAATATATTCGGCGATGCGCGACGGAGCGACCAGAGAAACCGGTGACCGCTTCGATCAAGCGCTACAGCGATCTCTCTAGTTTGTTCATCGCTGAAACCTCCCAAGCTACCGAAACAGAGGAACACCACGGATCTCGCCGGTTGATCGTCGAGCCACCGCAAAATCTCCGGCTCCTTTTCACCGTTTTCAAGGTGCAACACTGGTCCAATAGGATAAGCTCGAGGGAGGTCACCATCACGTGATAAAACATTCAAAGCGTGAGGCTCCAGCTCAGCAACGGTATTTACCAAAATACCCTTCATCTTTCGGAAGTTTCTTGCTTGGGCTAGAAACAACGGTAGCCACTCATTCGAGACGAAAATGTACGGAAGACACTCGACGGGATAAGGACGAGTGAAACACGGAATCTCCAACTCTTTCACGGACTCGCTCAGCTCGCTCGTGTCGCACTTCTTCTCGTCGTACATCTCCTGGAGACGAAGCGTGAACCCGAGGAACGAGGCGTTAGATGTGTACACCATGTAAGTCGGGACTCCGAACTCGTCGGCCACATCCATCATCGAGATACAGAACATGTCGATGACGAACCCGGCAAGCCGCCGCGGCGGAGACGACGGCTGCGAGTCGAGGAGTCTCGCGACTGCATCCCTCACTTGCGGCTTTTGATTGGCGATGTAGACTTGAGTCGGGGGACGTTCCCCGGTCGGATTAACGGCGACGGAGATGGTTTCGTGACGGAGACGATCTTGAGACGGGGTGAAGAGGGAGGAGATTTGGGCGGAGTCATCCGCGTCGCCGGCGGAAGATCGCGGGATGATGATGACGGTGATGGAAAGACGTTCGTCTCCGTTGACTAGCTGCTTGGCTAACTCGACGGTTGATCTGAGATGACCGATTCCCGGCGACGGTATAAACACAAGCTCCATCGTCATTATCGTGATTTTATTGGTTGATAGTCTTTGCTTTGCTTTTAAAGGTTTTGTATCCTTTTATTTCTTCTTGGTTGATGTGCCAGAAATAGTGTGTACTTTTTATAAAGTAACTAGGTGTTTTCCTGCACCATGTGCAGTAAAATTGTTTTCAAAATTTAATTTATATTTAAAATAAGGTTTATTAAATATTATAGATTTTATTATTTTTACCGATATTTAAATATGGATTTTATTTATTTAAATATTAAATTAAGATAAAATGATTTTTTTTGTTTAAAAATATATTGTATAATTATCAAAAATTGAACTAACAATATTTATAGAATCTGTAGATATATAAGAATATAATGATTTTACGATTAGAAATCAATTCTTTTTAAAATTGTAGCAATTTTTAAAGATTTAGTAATACAAATTGTGTAATTATAGAAAATAAAATATAATATAATTTCGAAATTTTAATGTTATATATGAATATATTTATTTTATAGATGATGTTTGTGATATTACCATATTTAAAGAAGTTTACCAGAAATAAATATCAATATTAAATGTAAGGTATGAGTTATTACCATATTCTAAAAAGTTTATCAAAAATATAAATCAACATTAAATGAAATAATCCATGTCATATTTTTCGGAAACCATGTCATAAATTTTAGTAGCCATGTCATATTTTTTTTGTGAAACTGATTGTAGAAGGTTTATTAAATATTATAGATTTTATTATTTTTACCGATATTTAAATATAGATTTTATTTATTTAAATATTAAATTAAGATAAAATATTTTTTATTTAAAAATATATTGTATAGTTATTAAAAATTTGAACTAACAATATTTATAGAATCTGTAGATTTATAAGAATCTAATGATTTTACGATTAGAAATCAAAATTTTTAAACAAAATTGTAGCAATTTTTTAAAGATTTAGTAATATAAATTATATAATTATAGAAAATAAAATAAAATATAATTTCGAAATTTTAATGTTATATATGAATATATTTATTTTATAGATGATGTATGTGATATTATCATATTTAAAGAAGTTTACCAAAAATAAATATCAATATTAAATGTAAGGTATGAGTTATTACCATATTCTAAAAAGTTTACCAAAAATATAAATCAACATTAAATGAAATAATCCATGTCATATTTTTTGGAAGCCATGTCATCAATTTTAGTAGACATGTCATAGTTTTTTGTGTGAAACTGATTGTAGAGAGGACATGTGGCAAAATCACTTCTCAAATATAGTCTAGGGACTTAGTTGTTTGTTGGGTCACGTAATATCGGCCCATATAGTTTAATTGGGCCAAGTAAAGCCCATAATAAAGTACAGCCGCCGAGGGAAACCCTAATCTCCCAGTGTTCTGTATATTTATTATGGTTTTCTTCTTCTCCCAACCATAGTATCTTTGTCATCTGTCTTGTCTCTTTATTATTGTTCTGTTTAGAGTTTTGTTGAAAGAGTTCGTTTTGTGTCTTGTGTGGAAGGGTATATGGTGATGCTACAATAATGTTGTGGACTAGAGTTTCAGATCTGGGCACTTCACCCAGAAGTTGAAGAGTAACCCTTGGCTGTCTGAGTATTCCCTTTCACACCCTTTATTAGTTATTTTGATTAATTTAGTTTTTTTTATTGATGTTGGCTATGGGATATTTGATGAGCTTATGATGATAAAAACAATTATCTTAGCGGATTTCAGTGAGGTTTATTTCAATGATCTGAATTTGTTACACACACTGAGGCTCTTTTATGTTTACCAAGTTTTTTTTGGTTGCGTTATATTTTTGATGCTATGATGAGATGAAAGCACGAAGAGTGTAAGAAGAGCAGTGGACAATTACAGATTCTGTGAAGGGTTTGTTTTTGCCGTGAGCTTTCCTAAATAAACGACTTCTCCTTCCACTGAGCATATTGAAATTGTTTTTTCTTTTTAGTGTCTTTTTGGGCGTCCATTACCAATTCTGAGGGATAAGACAATTCCTTTAGGTATAATGGCTTGTGACGCAATATCAATTCGTGGTATATCCTGATCATCTTGTTATTTTCACTGCTTTTTGATCCTGGAAATGCCTCGTATATTATTTAAAAATTTTCTTTTCTTTGATTTACTAATATCAACTTGTTTTCATCGTTGCCATGATTGTGTAAAGGGTTGAAGCTCATTGATGTGTCGCCACAAGAGTTCTAATTGGTGCGAAGCTTTAAGAGACTGAGATTAGGGAGGCCAAGACGCTATAATACGATGTGATTGCCAGTTCGTTTTGGTTATTTACACCCAGTGTATCTTTAATCTCGGACCTTTTTATTGTGGTGGCTGTTTCGTTTTTTTTGGAAAATAATGTAAATAACAAACATGTAAGAACAAATACGTTTGACTTTGTTATTCAACCACTCTATGAATACAGTGGAGTTGTTGAAAAATAAAAAAAGGGAGTGAAATTAATTTGGTTTGATTTGATCAACCTTTTGGAAAAGCAAAATTGGAGACTACAGACCACAAAAAATTTAGAAATTTGATTCATATTTTTTGGAACATAAAGAACTCTACTTTTTATTATAAATGATTTTGTTTTAAAAGATTATATATGAAATTTTGGTAAAATATTAAATCCAAAGCTCATTTGTCATTATAACTTCAGAATACATTTGATACACATGTAAACCATATATGGACCGAACTCCAGAAATGTAACATACAGCACACATACGAAAAATAAGTCAACGTATATCATAGTGATTGTGCAAAACTCAGATTCCTTTGAACTTTCCCTCCAATGAGCCTTAGAGTTAGACCACAACATTCTCGATCACGTCTTGGATAAACTTTCTTAAAGCCACCTTCAAAGATCCTCCGTCCATCAATGCCACATGGCACTTCTCAGCCATCTCCTCCACTCTGTTCCTGACGTCACTACCTTCCTCCATCACACGCCTTACCGCTCTCTCCAGATCCTCCGCCGTAACCGTCTCCATCGTTCCTTCAAACAAATCCCCCTTGATAAACCTCCGTATCTCCACCGCCAATCCCAGCTCCTCCACCATCTCGAACGCGTTCACCTTCTGCTCCGCGTAGAGCGGCCACGTCACCATCGGAACACCAAACCACAAGCTCTCGAGCATCGAGTTCCATCCACAGTGAGTCACGAATCCACCAATCGCCGGCTTCGCTAGCACCGCCGTTTGCGGAGCCCATCCGATCACCTTCCCTCTACCCGACGTCCGATCCAAGAATCCCTCCGGGAGAATCTCCTCCAGATTCGCGTAATCTCCGAGACCTTCCTTCAACACATTCGACGCGCCGCGACGGAGCGACCAGAGAAACCGGTGACCGCTTCGATCAAGCGCTACAGCAATCTCTCTAGTTTGTTCCTCATTGAAACCTCCAAAGCTACCGAAACAGAGAAACACAACCGATCTCGCCGGTTGCTCTCGTCGAGCCACCGCGAAATCTCCGACTCCTTCCCGCCTTCAGATTGTATTTGGAGATGCAACACTGGTCCTACGGGATAAGCTCGAGGGAGATCACCAACATCACTATCACGTGATAAAACATTCAAAGCGTGAGGCTCAAGCTCAGCCACTGTATTTACCAAAATACCTTTCATCTTTCGGAACTTTCTCGCCTGAGCTAAAAAGAACGGTAACCACTCTTTCGAAAAGAATATGTACGGAAGACACTCGACAGGATAAGGACGAATCAAACACGGAAACTCCGACTGAGTCATCCAACTTGCTCGTGTCGTACTTTTTCTCGTCGTGCATCATCTGGACGTGAAGCATGATCCCGAGGAACGTGGCGTTGGATGTGTACGCCATGTAAGTCGGAACTTTAAATTCATCGGCTAGATCCATCATTCGATATACAGAACATGTCGACGACGAACCCTGCGAGTCGCGGCGGCGGCGGCGAGTCAACTCGCGTTGGATCGAGGATTCTCGCGACTGCTTCTCACACTTGTGGCTTTTGATTGGCGATGTAGATCTCGGTCGGGAGACGATCGGTCGTTTTTTGTTCTGCGACTGAGATGGTTTCGTGGCGGAGACGGTCTTGAGACGGGGTGAAGAGGGAGGAGATTTGGGCTGAATCGTCCGCGTCGCCGGCGGAAGATCTTGGAATGATGATAACGGTGATGGAGAGACGATCATCACCGTTGACTAGTTGCTTAGCTAACTCGACGACTGACCTGAGATGACCGATTCCCGGCGACGGTATGAACACAAGTTCCATCGTCATTTTATTGGTTGGTAGTTCTTTCCTTTTTTAGATTTGTGAACATAAGCTCCAGAATAGTAAGTGTGTTTTTATAGAGTAACTAAGTTGTTTGGTGGGCTAATGAAGGTTGGCCCATATAGTTTAAGTGGGCAAAGAATAGCCACCTACGGAAACCCAAATCCTCAGTTTCTGTCTCTCTCTGTCTGTATTTAATATGCTTTTTGTTCGTCTTCTCGTTAGATCTTCGTCTCTTTTTGTGTATGTAATATGGCTTTATTATTGGTGGGTTAAGAGTTCTATGTCTGTGTTCAAAAAAAAAAAAGAGTTCTATGTCTTGGATGTAAACCGAATTTAAATCAACATACAGAATAACTTCCTTCGAACTAGCTTCTTAATATGTGACTTTCTACTAATTTTAGAAGCATTATATATAACAAATGATGTTGAAGTATTATTTTTTAAAAGATTTATGATATAATTTTATTTTTGTTTTATATATTTTATCAATATATGTTGTATCCATATCTATAAATTTTTGGTTTTGTCATTTCTTAATATGTTACATATAGTAGAATTAAAGTCTCATAGTTTGTACTAATTTTTGCATAGTATATACTTCTAGTCTTCCAAATAAGGTAAATCAGACCTCTTGTAAACCATTAATAACTTTGATTGGAATTCTTCATTTTGCAACCATATGTCTTCATTAGATCCATTGGTGATCTGCGGATGTTAAATCTTTTGGAGGTAATTCCTTTTTTTTTGTGATGTGTTGTATATTAATTGAGTGTATATTCCAAATGGTCAATGGATAGAGGACCATTTGACCTTAGCTCTACTTTTCATGTTTCATTGCTTCGAAAATAAAAATTAATAGTACATGATTAAATTATGGAAGTTATAGAGATAATGATGAGATATAAGAGATAATGACATAACTTGTATTAGATATACTCATATCCCTGTAATATAGGAATCTATAGACTCTCGATACCTGTATATATACTGATCTTGGTACATTAATAATAACAACACTTTTCACATTATTATATGGTATCAGAGCAATACGATCTCTGACCTATTCTCTAACGCTTCCGCACTCTAAAATTTTTTTACGCCATTGATCTATACTTATCATGGCTACTACTACTTCATCTTCTACCTCTACCAGCACCGAATCGGTTACTTCTTCAACTCCTACCACCGAAGCACTTACTTCGGATTCTATATACTACCTCCATCCCTCTGATAACCCTGGATCCTTGATCACACCTGTGATCCTTAAAGAAGACAATTATGCTGAATGGGCTACAGAGTTTTGGAACTGATGTGGTCATCAAACCAGTGGTTGAACCAGAGGTCAACCAAGCAGTCCAAACCGGCCACTTTGGAGGTACCAGCGACATAGGTCCAGTCCACGGCATATATCTCGACAACCAAAAGGAGTTTTGGAGTGAAACAAATTTTAATGGATTCTACACTCAAGACGGAGTCCAGCCCAATTGGAATATCCAGAAAATCTTACTGGACCAAGGAGTTATGAATTTTACAAACCGGAGGTTCCCCAGTCCATCCATCTGCGAGTACCCGACTTTTGAAGGAGATTCAAGCCCAATGAAGAAGCGGCCTGAACCAAAGCCAATCATAGGATTCAAGAGGAGTCTCTCATCTTTCCAGGAAGCCCAATATCAGGAGAAATGGCCACGGAAATTAGGAGTTATGCCCAATATACCAAAACCGGTCAAACCAGTTCTACACCTGCCTCAATTGGAAGCTAGCCGGTTCAATCAGCTTCAAACCAGACATTGGCGTCCAGGAGATCATTCCAACCAATCAGGAGGTATTGAAGTAGTCCTTAGCTACACCAGAGCCCAGGGGATCAGTTGGTTCAATGAAGAGTCACTTAAATCAAACCGGAGCTATTTATGGAAAGATTGGACAATCTATCGGTTTGATCATTTCCAACCAAACCAACTCCGACCAGAAGACAATAAGATCAGTCCCAGACTTCCAGAAGACATTATATTCATTCAAGAGGATTTCTACAAGTTCATATCATGCACCAGCCATCATAGGATCAGGAGGATCCCCATTAACACCAAGCTGCCTTATTTGGAGATTCTTGCATTCAAACTCCAACAGCTCTTGAGCAACCTGACTTATCAAAGCATCCTTACACAGAGCTTTGTGGCGTCCTCAATCCCCCCATCATTTCCATCTACTGATTTGCCTTGAGAGAGACTTCAGTCCAGCAAGCAAATCCCATATCTATCCATCTTCCATCCATTGATCTTGTTGAGAGTGACTTCAGTCCAGCAACAAAGATCTCATCTCTCATAAACTTATAAAACTCATAAAAAGGTTCACTCTTTGTTTCAGGTACCAATCCGAACTATTGGACTAAACCTCAGTTCCATATTTCCGGAAGGCCTGACCCTGTGCCCACAACATTTTGGTATCAGAGCTCAAAGCTCCTGAATCAGGTCCATTCTATCCTTGCATCATATCCCATATTTGCTTGCATTTTCTTTTCCATTTTATAAAATCGAAAACTCCATAAAAACTGTCTTTTTGTTTCAAATTTTGTTTCTGCATTTTATTTTTGTGTTCTTGCTGTTCATCCTTATAAACCACGAAAAGAAAATAAAAAGTTGTGTTTGATTCAGTTTGCATTGCAATTAGTTTCGAAATTTAGTTTCCCTTTAATTTGTTTCCATTTTTAAAAAGTCAAAAAAATCTACATTTTAATTGTTTGCATATCAAAGAAAATTCAAAAAAAAAATCATTGTTAGTTTCTATTTCCATATTTTTTCTTTAATTGTGTTATTAGCATTCCATATTTGTTTTATTTCGAGATTGCATCCAGAAAACCAAAAGAAAAATAATTTTTGCATAGTTGACTTCATTTCGGTTCATATTTGCGTATTTATCGGTTTTGTTTAAATTAGTTTGCATTGCTGCATTGTTATTTTGCTAAACCAGAACTTCCCTATTCTTCACTTGATCTTTGAGAGTGTTTTCAGGAAGCCATGGTAGGAGGAACACACGGACAAAGTCAGATGGCCAAGAAGAGCCAACATTTGACAGCTCTGCAAGAGGTTGAACAGATTGCTCAGTTGAGGAAAAGAAGAAAGCCACAAGGCCAACGTCCACAGCCAGGAGAAAGAAGATTTGGAGATGCACCAGAGGCTGTCTATGTCGAGCCTAAGCCACCAGATCCTTCAAGGATCAATAAAAATCCTATTTCTAAAACCCACAACCATCATGTTGTTAATTCTCGGTTTGAATATAACTCTCTTTCTGATAAAATTGAACTCTTTAAATTTTCAGAAAAAAGAGGTTATCTTAGATGGGAGAGAAACCTTGATGAATGGTTTCATTACAACAACATTATGAAGGAAGAGAGGCTAGCTTATGCCACTGATCTACTTAGAGAAGAAGCCTTTAAATGGTGGGTACAAGAAGAAGATGATAGGAGGTTTTACAAGGAGCCAACTATCAAAACGTGGAGAGCTCTTAAGGAAGCCATGAGACATGAGTTTGCACCAGAGTTTACAAGTTCTGAAATTAAGGAACTTTATCCAAGGAGGTATCCAACTCATGGTTCCAAAGAAGCTAGAAAAGTTGTTGCACAAGAGAGTAAGAAAGGCTGGTCTCAACAAGCCAACTTGCAACCAAACCAGGGGCACGCCATTGTCCAATGCCTAGACCAGAAAAGTGACATCCCAAAGGCCATGGAGAGTAGAAGTGTCAGCCAAAACACTTTGATCAGACCCAAAGAAGAGCTTAACAAACCAGTAATTCAAGCAAAGGCTATGGTAAGTCCTATACTTGATAAATTGGTTTATATATCATCTCCCACTGGTATGAGTCACTTGTCTTTGTCCAAGGATATTAAGACAGGTCTTGAGGTCCAGAAAGACATGACCCCCACACCCTTGTTGGAATCAAGAGTTGTCCATGATTTATTTCCAAGAAAAATGGAGATTCCAAACCAAAAGAAAGAAGAGGCATCAACCCAAGGTAAGTCTTCTAACTTTAAAAATTTAAAAGATCAGACATGTTATAGATGTCATAAAATAGGACACTTTGCTGTGACTTGCCCCACTAAGCAAGCATTGATACAAACATCACTAGAAAAGAAAACAGATTTATCTATAAAAAGTGATAGTTTTATTCAATCTGATTTATTGGTTCAAAATTCTGGTATAATGCACTTGTTTTTGCCAAGGAATTTTGATCCAGGAATAACAAAAGAAAGAGAGCCTAGAGGAAGAGATCCCACGTCCCTAGTAAGGCACACCATCAGCATTACATGTGCAAAACAGAATGAAGGAGAAGCTGGCAACAAAGAGAAAATCATACTTCAACTTTTTGATGCAATCAAAGTAAGTATGAACTTTAAATATTCCGTTTTTAAACCTTCAACCACAGATATAATGCATTTGTCTTTGCCAAGAAATTGTTTTTCAGATACAAGACGAGAAGGAGATCACACCAAACAAGATAAAAGGATGCAAGAAAGGCAACCATCAATCCAAAGCTGTCCAAAGAAGAATTTAATTCTTCATCATGCTGATGCACCTATGGTAAATTCTAGGGGTGGGCACTTTATCCGATATCCGAAGTGGCACCCGAACCCGACCCGAAAAACCCGAACCGAAATCCGAACCGAAGTAGTAAAATACCCGAACGGGTATTAAGTTAGGAGAGATTGGATATCCGAACCCGAACGGGTAATACCCGAACCCGAATGGATATCCGAAAATAACCGAACATGTGTATACTTACCCTTATATTTCTAGTTTACATCTCTCATTTTATTTAAAATATTTATATTGATGTTAGACATACTTTAAAATCATATACTATATATATATAATTATGGAGAAAATAATTTGATATTTATTTAAAATGCATGTTAAACTTTTTATTTCATGTATTAACCAAAGTTACATCCAAAGTTTAAAAACAATAGCCAAATTAATATTTTTATTTTGGAAATGTTATCTCCAAATCTATTAATCATTCAATCTATAAAAAGAAAAAAATATCAGTTAAGTAAAATCTATATTTTTAAATATAAAAAACTTAAAAAAATAAAATTTTATTTTTATTTCTTTTAAAATCTAAATATCCGAACCCGATCTGAAATAACCGAACCCGAACTAAAAATACCCGAACCCGATCCGAAGTTCAGAAATACCCGAACGGGTATTATACTCCTATACCGAAATACCCGAAAATCCGAAATACCCGATCCGAACCCGAACGGGTACCCGAACGCCCACCCCTAGTAAATTCGACCATATCACATTCTGTTTATGAAACTCCAGTATCAGATATAATTCACTTTGTCTTTGTCCAGAATGTTGAGAATTTTTCAGGTTGCAAAGAAGAAAACTTAAAAGAAATCCCACCGGATAATCTTTTATTACTTGGAGAATCAGTCCCAAAGATGATCAACCATGAGGTTACCACTAGTGTGAAGTACCATCAACTCCAGAAGAGAAGAAATGACACTATCCAGGCCAGAGGCGTGATCATTTCCCATCTTTTTAAAGAACAGCCACCAGATGCACAACCCATTACCAAACCAAAACTGTATCAAGGTAAGGTTCTAAACTCCCAAAAGAGAATGAAACCTGACTTGCTCTATTGTGGTGTATCAGGTTATCCAGTTTTGAGGTCAAAACCTTCACAAGGGGGAGGGGATGATGTGGTCATCAAACCAGTGGTTGAACCAGAGGTCAAACCAAGCAGTCCAAACCGGCCACTTTGGAGGTACCAGCGACATAGGTCCAGTCCACGGCATATATCTCGACAACCAAAAGGAGTTTTGGAGTGAAACAAATTTTAATGGATTCTACACTCAAGACGGAGTCCAGCCCAATTGGAATATCCAGAAAAGCTTACTGGACCAAGGAGTTATGAATTTTACAAACCGGAGGTTCCCCAGTCCATCCATCTGCGAGTACCCGACTTTTGAAGGAGATTCAAGCCCAATGAAGAAGCGGCCTGAACCAAAGCCAATCATAGGATTCAAGAGGAGTCTCTCATCTTTCCAGGAAGCCCAATATCAGGAGAAATGGCCACGGAAATTAGGAGTTATGCCCAATATGCCAAAACCGGTCAAACCAGTTCTACACCT
Source organism: Raphanus sativus (assembly GCF_000801105.2). Classification (NCBI taxonomy): domain Eukaryota; kingdom Viridiplantae; phylum Streptophyta; class Magnoliopsida; order Brassicales; family Brassicaceae; genus Raphanus; species Raphanus sativus. The sequence goes on along the minus strand of NC_079512.1, from coordinate 29,311,025 downwards.
GCCTCAATTGGAAGCTAGCCGGTTCAATCAGCTTCAAACCAGACATTGGCGTCCAGGAGATCATTCCAACCAATCAGGAGGTATTGAAGTAGTCCTTAGCTACACCAGAGCCCAGGGGATCAGTTGGTTCAATGAAGAGTCACTTAAATCAAACCGGAGCTATTTATGGAAAGATTGGACAATCTATCGGTTTGATCATTTCCAACCAATTCCAATCCGACCAGAAGACATCAGGACTGAACCAGGACGTCCAGGATACATTATAGGAGTTCAAGAAGAGTTCCATGAGTTCATACCTTGCACCAGCCCCCATTGGATCAGGAGGATCCACACTTACACCAAAACTGCCTTATTTGGAGATTCTTGCAATAAAGCTCCAACATCTCTTTCTCTTCAGATCAGGCACGACTTCAGCTAATTCCAGACAGTAAAGAAGGTCCCAAGAATGCTCACTTATCCCCTTAAACCATCCAGGTTCAAGAAGATACCAAGATACAAGATCATCTCTTTGCAAAGGCCACAAATCAAGCTAAAGGCTAGTTTCATGGAGCCATCAAAGCCTTTGCTTCCAAGATTTTTATTTCAAGTTTATTTCTTTCCTTTAGTCATTTTTAGACTGTTAGAGAGTCCCAAGGTCGAGCCTATATAAGCTCAGTAGTTGTCTTTGTAATAATCACCCTTGAATTTTATGAATGAAAATGCAGTTTTTCTAGTTTTCTTAAAACTATTATCTAAGTCTTTTGAGTGTTGTGAGAAGCAGCTCTTGAGCAACCTGACTTATCAAAGCCCCCTTTCACAGAGCTTTGTGGCGTCCATCATTCCATTCCACCCACTGATCTTGCTTGAGAGAGACTTCAGTCCAGCAAGCAAATCCCATATCTATCCATCTTCCATCCATTGATCTTGTTGAGAGTGACTTCAGTCCAGCAACAAAGATCCCATCTCCAACAATCTATCCCTTTTCTATTTGCTTTTATTCTTATTATCATTCTGATTCATATTCATGTTTGCTTCTGTTTGCATCATAAACTTATAAAACTCATAAAAAGGTTCACTCTTTGTTTCAGGTACCAATCCGAACTATTGGACTAAACCTCAGTTCCATATTTCCGGACAGCCTGACCCTGTGCCCACAACAGGAACTCTCTCCAAGCCAAGAGGAAAATAGGGTTCATCGATGGCTCCATACCTAAACCGTCCTCGAACCCTGATCTTGCTCGTTGGATCGCCTCCAACTCCATGATAGTTGGATGGATCCGCACCTCTATTGACCCTACTGTTCGTTCTACTGTAAGCTACGTACCTGATGCTCTGCAACTTTGGGAATCTCTCAAGAGCCGTTTCTCAGTCAAGAACAGCGTACGTAAACATCTTCTCGAGAACGAAATCACCAACTGCAAGCAAAACGGTGATTCTGTTCTTAGCTACTACGGACGCTTGTCCAAATTGTGGGAAGAGATTCAAAGCTTTAAATCTTCTCATGTTTGTACCTGCGATGCTTCATCTCACATTGAGAAAGAACGAGAAGATGCAAAGGTCCACAAGTTCCTCTTCGGCCTTGATGAATCTCGCTTCAGCTCCATTCGTTCTCAGATCATTGATGAAGAGCCATTACCAGACGTTAATGTTGCCTACTCTCGCGTGATTAGGGCGGAACAACACCTCCTTTCTATGCGCGCTACAGAACACAAGCAAGATGCCATCGGTTTTACTACTAAAGCTGACTCTCCACCTGCAATGAACCGAAGTCGTGATCCCAACAGATCCTGCACGCACTGCAATCGTACCGGTCACGAGGCTTCTGAATGCTTCTTACTTCATGGGTATCCCGATTGGTTTAAAGAACATAGCCGATCTTCTCCTCAATCTCAGCGCGGTCGTGGAGGTCGCAATAGCTCTACTAGTGGTCGCGGACGTGGTCGCTCTCCCACAACTCGTTCTGCACCTAACACTATGTCTGCAAACTCAGTTGCATCCTCGGATCAAATCTCGGCCCTGATCAGCCTCCTCCAGAATCAACAGTCTCAACTTTCTACGGAACGTATGTCGGGTAAACCATCTATATCTGACGTTATCATTGATACAGGGGCGTCTCATCATATGACTGGCGATCTCTCACTACTTCGTGATGTTCATGAGACCTCCCCTTCGATGGTGAAATTCCCTAACGGTCGTACATCCAAGTCAACAAAAGCTGGAACCTTGTCGTTGAACTCGCAGTGCTCCCTACTAAACGTGTTATACGTTCCAGATTTTGATTGCACTCTCATCTCTGTTTCTAAACTTCTTAAACAGACTGGATGTATTGCCGTTTTTACTGATACCTTATGCTTTTTGCAGGACCGTTTCACGAGGACCCTGATTGGAGCCGGTGAAGAACGAGAGGGTGTGTATTACTTTACGGGAGTCACGATTGCACAGTCAAATCGCACTGGAAAGGACAAAACATCTTCTTCAGTACTTTGGCATCGGCGTCTTGGACATCCCGCCTTTTCTACTTTGTCTTCTCTACCGGTTTTAAATAGTTTAGATGGCGATTTTTCTCATTCTGATTCATGTGATATTTGTTTACTCTCCAAACAAACTCGTGAGGTTTTCAAAGAAAGTTCTAATAAAGCAGTTGCACCATTTGATCTTGTTCATTGTGATGTTTGGGGACCATATCGCACACCTGCTTCTTGTGGTTCAGTTTACTTTCTTACCATAGTTGATGATTACTCAAGAGCTATATGGATTTACCTTATGCTCGAGAAATCAGAAGTTGCCTCTATACTCAAAAACTTCTGCGCCATGAGTGTTCGTCAGTTTAGTCGCCAAGTGAAAACTTTCCGAACAGATAATGGTACTGAATTCATGGTTCTAAAAAGTTTCTTTCGCCAAGAAGGAATCCATCATCAAACCTCTACTGTGGATACACCACAACAAAATGGAAGGGTTGAGAGAAAGAACCGTCATATTCTTAATGTTGCTCGATCTTGTCTCTTCCAAGCTCAACTACCTGTAACATTTTGGGGTCAAGCCATTCTCACAGCCGCTCACCTTATAAACCGCACACCCACCAAACTCCTCAATGGCCTAACTCCCTACGAACTACTTCATGGTTCTCCTCCTAAACATGACACTCTACGAGTCTTCGGGTGCCTATGTTATGCCCAACGGAGACCTCGTTCCTCTGATAAGTTCGCTGCTCGCAGTCGCAAATGTCTCTTCGTCGGATATCCATACGGCAAGAAGGCATGGAATGTGTACGATATTGAAGACAACGTGTTCTTCACGAGTCGCGATGTTGTGTTTCTTGAAGATCAATTCCCTGGACTTCCTTCCCAGCAAGACCATCTGATCCCGCCTCAACCTAACCCCGTATATGATGATCTCCTTCCTTTACCATCTCCTGTTCAGTCCACTACTACTACTCCTACTACTTCCCAAGATACCTTACGAAACACGTCTCCTTCTAGGATCCCTCCTACTCTAACCCCTCCTGCTGAAACAATTCTCCCGCCTTCTACCACTTCTCCTTCTACAGTATCACTACCAGAACATAATACTACGACTAACGTTCCTACTCCTCCTATAACTACTACCTCTACTACAACTCCTCCTATCACTCCTTCCCCAAATACTACTCCTGACGCCTCTACACCTCCCATCCCTACCTCTCCTCTTCCTTCTCCGACTACTATTACTGCTGTTGAACCGGCACCTGCTGAACCTTCTTCTCCTGGCCTTCCTCAAGTACTCGGACGTGGTCACCGTGAACGCAAACCTTCTGTTCTGCTTAAAAACTATGTGGTCAACACTGTCGAAAAGAATACACACACTCTCGCTCATCCCGACTCCACTCTGGCCTCGTCTACGGTCTCAGGTAAAACCCTATACCCGATTGCAAACTATGTGTCTGACGCTAAGTTTTCGCCTAGTCACAAGGCATTTGTTGCAGCTATTACCTCTGCCGTTGAACCACGAAACTATGCAGAGGCTGTTGAACTAGAAGAGTGGCGAGACTCTATGGTTGACGAACATGATGCTCATGTTGAAAACGGCACATGGGACGTTACAACTCTACCTCCTGGCAAGAAGGTGATCGAAAGTATGTGGCTCTACAAAATTAAATATCACGCCAACGGTAAACCTGCACGTAACAAATCCAGACTCGTTGCGTGTGGTAATCGTCAGCGTGAAGGCATCGACTACACAGACACTTTTGCACCTGTTGCTAAATCTACTACAGTTCGTACACTCTTGAAAGTGGCTGCAGCTAAACAATGGGAAGTGCACCAAATGGACGTTCACAATGCCTTTCTCCATGGTGACTTGAAAGAAGAAGTCTATATGAGACTTCCTCAAGGGTTCCGAGGCTCTGATCCCACTAAAGTGGCTCGCCTTAGGAAATCTATTTACGGTCTCAAGCAGTCTCCTCGATGCTGGTTCTCCAAGCTCAGTACTGCTCTGAAATCTTATGGCTTTACTCAGAGCAAACCAGATTACTCTCACTTCTCTTATATACGCGGCAACATCAATCTACACATCCTTGTTTACGTTGATGACTTCCTGATCGCTTGTAACGACATCTCTACCTTACAAAAGTTCAAAAACTATCTCTGCAAGTGCTTCCATATGAAGGATTTGGGCAAGCTTAAGTACTTCCTTGGCATCGAGGTTGCACGAAACAGAGAAGGGTTCTTCTTATCACAACGCAAATACGCTCTTGACATCATTGCTGACTCGGGTATTCTTGGTTGTAAGCCCGCGAGTACTCCGATGGAACTCAACCACAAACTGGCGCTTGCTACAGGCACACCTCTAGTTGATCCTGCTCCTTATCGTCGCCTTATTGGACGGCTAATCTACTTAACTTTCACCCGACCAGAACTCTCTTACTCCGTTCACATACTGTCCCAATTCATGAAGTCACCTCTCCAGGAACATTGGGACGCTGCTCTTCGTGTCGTCCGATACTTAAAAGGATGCCCTTCCCAAGGGATTCTGTTATGCTCTGACTCTGACTTGCTCATCACGTCTTACTGCGACTCGGATTGGAGTGCTTGTCCTCTTACTCGTCGGTCGTTGAGTTCCTACATCGTTCTCCTTGGCAACTCTCCGGTCTCGTGGAAGACTAAGAAACAAAACACAGTCTCTGCGTCGTCTGCCGAAGCAGAGTATCGGTGTATGGCTTATACTTTGCGTGAACTAAAATGGATGAAACGCATTCTCTCAGCTTTCGGCATTTCCCATAAGAGTCCAATGCGTCTGTTCTGCGACAGTAAATCGGCCATCCACATTGCTCAGAACCCAGTCTTCCATGAACGTACCAAACACATCGAGAATGACTGTCACCAAGTACGCGATGCTGTTGAAGAGAAGCTTATTACTACAGAACATATCTCTACCAAAGAACAACCTGCAGATCTTCTCACTAAATCGTTGCCAACTACTACATTTTCATATCTCTTGTCCAAGCTGGGGATCGTTGCCATCTCTCCTCCAGCTTGAGGGGGGCATAGAGATAATGATGAGATATAAGAGATAATGACATAACTTGTATTAGATATACTCATATCCCTGTAATATAGGAATCTATAGACTCTCGATACCTGTATATATACTGATCTTGGTACATTAATAACAACAACACTTTTCACATTATTATAGAAGTCAATATTGTTGCTTTCATTGCTCTATCGACGATGGTGGCTTGATGTCCTCATCAATTGGGAATGTTTATGGACTTCCACGGTTAAACTCAGAATCCAAATGATCGTGGTTCTTAAGGTAATGTGTTGTTTAAGTAATCTATTAAAAATTTAGTTACGAAAAAGTACAGAAGCATTCATTTTATTCCATCCTCTATACAGGGAAGATCAGATTTGGATCTATGCGAGAGAAATAACTTGAATGATTCTCCGTTAGAATTCAACGCAAATGATGACATTATGTGATGTTCTTCACTTGATATCAGACCAAATGTCACCAATATAGTGAGAATTCTTTAAAGATCTATTCTCACGCTTTTGATTAGAGCTTTTGATTCCTCTAATCAAAAGCAAAGCACACGTAAGTCTCAAGTTCGTTGTAAGTTGTAAGAACAGAGACAAGTTTCTTTTTTTTTTCTGTAGAATAGGGTTCTTAAAAAAGAGGGTCAGTGAATCAGGATCATGCTTCTGAAACGTAATCGCATGCCGTTTTAGAAAATCTTTACTTCTTTAGAAAGGAAATAAAAACACAAAAACTAACAACATCTGATAAGGAAACAAAAAAATTAGAACACAGAAAGACAAAGGTGACTTTGTAATGACTCTACGATCTTCTTCAACTCGTACTTTTATCTCTGGACTCTGGTAAGACGAGACTGAAATTATCTCCGAAAAGACAACGACGAGTTAATCTCCGGCAAGTTGTACAGATCACGCGCCGGAGATGTCTCCGAGCAAGAAAATTCGCAGAGTGGACCCACCGATCGCATTTCCTACAGAGGAAAGCAGTGTCTGCTTCACAGTACACGGCTGCGTTCTCACCGCAGAGATCGCAGCTTACTGGAGCCCTGATGCTCCGGCATCCTCCGTCGTCTCTTCTTCTCTCTTGTTCCTGAAAACCTCTACACATGTTTATACTCTCTGTCTTTGTCTCTCGGGTTCAAGATTTGATTTATATAGGAATGATTTTAATTTATTTTATATAAAGCATCTGGCTGTTTTGTTTAAGACATTCAATAAACTTTACACGTGTACGTATTATCAGCCTATCATTTTGACGTAATTATCACTAGAGGACAACACATTTCAATAATTTGCTTTCTTTTCTCCACCAAACGATCTCTCCTCCTCATGTTAGATTCATTGCTATGCACAAGTTCCGAGAAAAGCTTCAAGTTGACTAGTATGACCCTCTGGTTCACATCGCATTCTAGAATGCTGAATGAAATCATTGTGTTTCTGTGGTCTATAGAAACGTATATAATATCCACATACATTAATGTCTTTTGTCTGTGCAAGTTTTTCTTTTACCATTTTAGCAAAAAAAAAAAAAAGTTTTTCTTTTACCATTTAAGATCAGAGCGCGACAAGAAAATATGTTTTGCCAAGAAAATACAACTATTAATAGAAAGCCAGTTTCAAAAAAAAAAAAGACAACTAAACTTAAATGTTTATGTTTTTTCTTACCTTAAATGTTTTGCCAAAAAAATAATTTTTACAACAATCATTTTAATTCTACTCTATGAACTCATAATTGAGGTTTATACACGTTGGGTTTTTAAAAGTAGCACATAATTATTCATTTTGACGTTTTAGCTTTGTTCAAAGTGCATAATATCTTTACAACACGAAAATCTGAGGATTTATTTATAACATCAAAAGCGAATAACCATCTCTCACTAGTTAAATTCTAGTGACTTGTAGTCTAGAACAGTTCACCACCGAGAAAAGAAAGAATTAGTTATAGAATCAATTATTTATCACATTTTAAAAATTTATTTTGGTGATTTGTGAATGGAGTAAGCATAAAGAAAATGATTTATTTTAGGGGTGACGACAAACTCTTCGTTATTGAGTGTTCTCTAGTCATTGTGCGTGGTGGTTAAGTAGTCAACCTTTTATTTTATTACAAGCTTACTATGAAAAGATAAAGGCAACCTAATTTTGCATGGTTCATGATTAAAGGAAAATTATTATTTTTATTTAAAGAGCCATTAAGTAGTATCATTCATCAATCTTCTGTTTTTATATAATTTGCTCAACTTTTATCTGATAAACCCCGACCTTGTTTTTCTTGAATAAGTGTGTTTTTGTATTTCTCATCTTGGCGTCAGTTATTCCATGTTGAAAAAAACACAAAACAATGACTCCATTACATAGATCAATAGAACTTACTTACCCAAATCAAAATTTTTAATCAAATTCATTATCGTCATTTATTACCAGCTGTAGAGTTTGTATTTGAGTTGTGCAAAAAAGGAGAAGATCAAGTCCACAAGAGATTCTAGGGTGAGTCAGAGAATCCAAAGTAGAAATGCGTCAAGATATAGTTAAACTTGTACAAGACTTTTTCGAGACTGGCCTATTCAATCCTGCTTTGAATCAAACGAATATCTGCCTCATTCCAAAAAAGAAGAAACTTCGGGATATGTCTGAATTCCGACCCATTAGCCTCTGTAATGTTAGCTACAAGATTATATCTAAGCTAATTTGCAAGAGACTGAAGAGGGTTATTCCGCGTTTGATCTCAGAGACACAATCTGCCTTTGTAGCCAAACGCTTGATCACGGATAACATCCTAATAGCACAAGAAAATTTTCATGCCTTGAGGACAAACCAGAGATGTAGACAAGACTTTATGGCTATCAAAACAGACATGAGCAAAGCCTACGATAGAGTGGAATGGAATTTCATATCAGCTTTGATGGAGAAGATGGGCTTTGATAAAAGACTAGTTGACCTCATTATGTGTTGTGTCACGTCGGTCTCATATCAAGTCTTAGTCAACGGGCAACCGAGGGGAAAAATCCTACCAAAGAGAGGCTTGAGACAAGGAGATCCTCTCTCCCCTTTTTTGTTTATCTTGTGCACCGAATCACTGATCTCACTCCTAAATGGAGCAGAAATGGAGAAGAAGATTATTGGGCTTCGGGTTGCAAGAGCGAGCCCAAGGGTCTCCCATCTCCTTTTTGCAGATGATAGTCTTTTCTTCTGCAAGGCAGAATTAAGCCAATGCAAAGAGATCATGGACATTCTCGACATATATGGAAAAGCCTCAGGCCAAAGATTAAACACGTCAAAATCTTCCATGTTCTTTGGAAACCGAGTGGAGTCTTCTCGGAAAAAAGATATAAAAGAAGCGTTAGGGTTCTCTTCTGAAGGAGGCATGGGGATGTACCTTGGATTACCTGAACAAATTGGTGGTTCGAAGATGAAAGTGTTCTCTTTTGTACAAGATCGGCTCATTGGACGAACAAATAATTGGTCATCGAGACTTCTCTCGAAAGGAGGAAAAGAAGTCCAAATTAAATCGGTGGCTCAAGCAGTCCCGACTTATGTTATGTCATGCTACTTACTTCCACAGGGTATTACTGATAAGCTCAGGAGCACGACTTCAAACTTTTGGTGGAGCTCAAAACAAAACAGCAGAGGTTTACATTGGATAGCATGGGACGAAGTCTGTACTCCTAAAGATTTGGGAGGACTAGGTTTTCGAGATTTCCACGATTTCAACATAGCGCTTCTTGCAAAACAACTGTGGAGATTAATTCATTACCCAAACTCTTTACTGGCACGAGTTCTAAAAGGAAGGTATTATCATCACACCTCTCCTTTAGAAGATCGACGGACATACTCACCATCATATGGATGGCGTAGTATCATGGCAGCCAAACCTCTACTCCTCTCGGGTTTACGGAAGACAATTGGATCGGGCAACGATACGAGAGTATGGAGTGAGCCTTGGGTTCCAGATTCAAGGGCGCGACCACCGAGACCTGCCGAACATATTGTCTACAGGCTCCCCCAGCTCCTGGTTCAGTCCTTTATTAAGGATGATACCAAGGAGTGGGATATACCACTTTTGAGAGAATTCTTTCATCCTGATGATATACCTTTGATACTTGGGGTAAAACCCTCTCGCTCCCTATTACCAGATGGTTATGCTTGGAACCATACTAAGTCAGGAGTATATTCAGTTAAGACCGGTTATGATCTACTTCAATCTATGAAACGGAGTCTTACACAGGATGTGGTTAGTGAACCGAGCTTCACGTGTCTTCTAAGCCATGTTTGGAAGATAAAAGCTCCAAGCAAGATAAAGCATTTCCTGTGGTAAACTCTCTCGGGCTGTGTGGCAACAGCAGAGAGGCTCACTTATAGACACCTGGGTACCGATAGGAGTTGTCCTAGATGTGCTGCCCCAGTGGAGTCGATTAATCATCTTCTTTTTGAGTGCCCCCCAGCCCTGCAGGTTTGGGCTTTATCGGACTATCCGTCCCTTCCGGGTTACTTCCCGAGTATATCTATATACCAAAACATGAACTTTCTGTTTTGGAAGACAAAAGAGGTGGCTCCCTTGAGACCACAACTCGATACCTTCCCATGGATCTGTTGGTACATCTGGAAGGCGAGGAACGACAAACTCTTCAATGGGAAAGTCGTATCTCCGATGGATACTCTTCAACATGCGACACTTGAGGCCGAATGTTGGAGGACGGCTAACGAAAAGGAGGATGAAGAGGGGGAACATGACGGTACCCATTCTTCAGAAGTGGAGACAGTGCCCCCTTGGATACCCCGAATCCCTACCTGCCGAATTGATGCTTCATGGATTGATAATGGCAGTGTTAGTGGCTTAGGGTGGAATTTCAAGGACCAAATGGGCTCTGTATCCTTTGGACAAAGGGCTTGTAGCAGGAGCCTCTCAGCACTTCACGCTGAGATGGAAGGTTTACTCTGGGCAGCTTCATGTATGAGGAACATGAGAATCACCACGATAAGCTTCGAGACGGACTGCACAGATCTGGTGGACATGATTACGAACCCGGCGGAGTGGCCAGCATTCGCGACAGAGATCGGAATTTTCCAGGGCCTCCATGAAGATTTTAAGGGTGTGAGACTATCTCATATTCCTCGAAACATGAATGGACGGGCCGATGCTCTAGCTAAAGAAGCAAGAAAGAGAGGATACATTTTTTCCCATATAGATCAGACCCGGTCAGATGGAGAGACTCCACGGAGACTCGGCTCGTCGGACCACCACTTGATCTAGATAAGATGGACAGCTGACAAAAAAAAAAAAAAAAAAAAAAAAAAAAAAAGCCCAAGCATGTTTCAATATAAGTAAAGCACGTTACACGAATCTAGCCCGAAGTAGAAATGTGTCGTTGATCAAAACTTTTTTTTTGCCATCAAGTTTTTAATATTAAAAAGGCCAAAGCGCAAAGAAAACAAATTACAAGGTCCGAACACATCAGGCCCAAATTTAGAAAAACAAACGGGCCTACAGCCCAAACAAACTCGAAACGGGCCTCCAGCCCAGAATCCTCGAAACCCTAGCGATCAAGAATCCAAGGTGTGACCGCCGCGAAGATCTGATCTGAGAGAAAGGACCGGACACGTGTCCGGTCGTTGATCAAAACTAGGCTTGCAATTTTGGCTTTTTGTTTATTCGATTATGGATTCTAAAATGATCAGCAATTTTATAAAAATTAATCATTTTTGTTAACACATTTTTGTGAGAGTTTTTTTTTTGAAAAAATCTTTTTTTTTTTTGTGAGAGTTACTTGGCTCTTTTAATGTTAGACACTTCTGTTCACCAGTTTTGGAAGCTTTAATTTTTATTCCTTATTGGATTATAGGATAATTGGACCGGTTTCCTTTTGCTGGTTCATTGTATTTAATTGAGAATTGGTTTAGTTCGGTTTAATCTTATACTTGTATATATAAACGTTGTATAGCTGACCGTTAACAATTAATGAAATATCTTCATTTTATAACAAACTCTCTCTTCTTCATCCTCTGAATCTGAGATCGTAATATGGTATCAGAGCCATCGAGCTCTTCTTCCGCGTGATTCTCCTTCCGATCTCGACTTTTCCGATCAACCTATCGACGAATCCTCCTCGCCGATGGTTGCGATGAAGAAAATCACTCGAAAATACGCTCGTACGAGAGCTTCTACAAGCTCAGCTCGCAATCCAGCTCGGATCTCCTCTCGAACCGGTTCAGATGACGAATCTTCTCCGCCTTCTCCTCCGATCGTTGCAACTCCTCCGATCGGAGCTCCTCCTTCGTTTCCTGTACCGACCTCGACAGATCCAACTCAATCTCCTCTCTATATGCATAGCGCTGATCATCCCGGTTTGCAACTAATCTCTATTCGTTTAGAAGGCTCTAACTATGATGATTGGAATGCTGCTATGCGTATTGCGTTAGATGCGAAGAACAAAATAGGATTTATTGATGGATCATTGACTCGTCCTGATATCTCAGATCCTACGTTTCGTCTGTGGTCTAGATGCAACAGTATGGTAAAATCGTGGATCCTAAACTCGGTTTCTCAACAGATCTATCGTAGTATTCTCCGTTTGAATGATGCTACAGATATATGGAGAGATCTCCATGGCCGTTTCCACATGACGAATCTTCCACGGACGTTTAATCTCACTCAAGAGATTCAGGATCTCCGTCAAGGCTCTATGTCTTTATCTGACTACTACACTAAGTTGAAGACCTTATGGGATACTTTGGAAAGCTCTGACGAGCCACTTCAACCTTGTGTTTGTGGTAATGCACCTTTGATTCAACTGAAAGCAGAGCGTGCAAAGATTGTCAAGTTTCTTGCTGGCCTCAATGAATCCTATGCTGTTATCAGACGCCAAATCATCATGAAGAAAGCGCTCCCTTCGTTGGTGGAAATCTATAATATTCTGGATCAGGATGACAGTCAGAGAGGTTTCTCAACCGTTGTTCCAACTCAGGCTACGTTTCAAGTCTCGGAAACGCCCTCTCTCTTAACTGATCAGTCCATTTCCTATGTTCAGAATGGCCCCAACAAAGGTCGTCCCATCTGTTCTTTCTGCAAACGTGTAGGACATATTGCTGAACGGTGTTACAAGAAGCATGGTTTCCCACCAGGCTTTGTTTCTAAGTACAAACCTCAAGAGAAAACTCAAACTCCGAAGATTGCAGCTCAAGTCTCTCAATCAAACTCTGCTCCAAACACTGTGCAACCTCACACAGTGGAAAATATGATTGGGAACCTCAGTAAAGATCAAATCCAACAGTTCATTGCGTTGTTTAGCTCTCAGTTGCAGTCTCCTACAACAGCTACTCCACAAGAAACTATTGCATCTACTTCGGGTATCTTTTTCTCTCCTCTGACGTATAACTTTGTTGGCATACTAATGGTATCTCAACATCGTCTTTCTAGTCAAACATGGGTAATAGATTCTGGAGCGACACATCATGTTGCCCATGATAAGAATCTATTTCATTCTATTGATTCTTCTCTTACGAGTTCTGTGAATCTACCTACTGGTTCCACTATTAAAGTCAGTGGAGTAGGCTCTATACGTTTGAATGAGCACATTCTTCTCCATAATGTGCTCTTCATTCCAGAGTTTCGATTGAATCTTCTCAGTATAAGCTCGTTAACTGATGACATTGGCTCCTCTGTGATATTTGATCCTTCTTCTTGCACTATCCAGGATCCTACCAAGGTGTTGACGATTGGTCAGGGTAGAAGAGTCGAGAACCTCTATGTCTTGGATTCTCCAGCATCTCCTATCTCAGTTCATGCGTTGGTAGATATTGGAACTTGGCATCAGAGGCTTGGCCACCCATCTTATTCAAAGCTTGACACGATCTCTGGAGTCCTAGGCACTGCCAAGATGAAGAATAAAGGCACCTCTTATTGCCATACTTGTCATCTAGCTAAACAGAAGAAGTTGTCTTACATATCTCACAACAATATTTGTAAAGACAATTTTGAGCTATTACACATTGATATTTGGGGTCCCTTCTCAGTTGAGACTATTGATGGGTATCGTTATTTCTTAACTATTGTGGATGACCATTCAAGAGCAACATGGATTTATCTACTACGAACCAAAGATGAAGTTATCAGCATCTTTCCAACGTTCATCACACAAGTTGAGACTAGATATGGAGTAAAAGTCAAACAAGTTCGTTCTGATAATGCTAAAGAGTTGCGGTTCGATAAGTTCTACCGAGAGAAGGGTATTACTACTTATCATTCATGCCCTGAAACTCCAGAGCAGAACTCAGTAGTGGAAAGAAAGCATCAGCACATACTTAATGTTGCTCGATCGTTGATGTTTCAATCTCATGTACCTCTTTCTCTTTGGGGAGACTGTGTCCTTACCGCGGTTTTCTTGATAACCAGAACACCCTCTAAGCTTCTACAGAACAAGACTCCTCATGAGATTCTCACAGGTACTAAACCGGTTTATTCTCAACTGAAGACATTTGGTTGTCTCTGCTATGGTTCTACATCACCTAAGCAGCGACACAAGTTTCTACCTCGCTCAAAAGCATGTATCTTTTTGGGTTATCCTTCTGGATATAAGGGATACAAGTTGATGGATTTGGAGAGTAACAGGATCTTTATCTCTCGGAATGTGGTATTTCATGAAGACTTATTTCCGTTGAAGAAGGATAATCTATTCAAAATTCCAGATTGGCTCACATCGAAGAACTCTGAGTCCTCAGTCACTCATAAATCTCTACCTCCTTCTCATTCCACTTCTCTTCCTCCATCAGAAATTTCTAAAACTCGGGTCAAGAAAGTCCCAACTCATCTTCAAGATTATCATTGTTATGCTGTCACTCCTACTGACACTCATCCTATATCATCTTTTTTATCATACTCAAAACTTTCACCTTCTCATAACGCTTACATAAATGCCATCACCAAAATACCCATCCCACAATCTTATACTGAGGCTCAGAGAGATAAGGAATGGTGTGATGCTACTGATTTGGAATTTGATGCTATGGAAGCTACGAAGACATGGGAAGTTACGAGTTTACCGAAAGGGAAGAAAGCAGTAGGTTGCAGGTTGTTATATTCATTGAAGTTTAATGCTAATGGGACTTTGGAGAGACGAAAAGTACGTTGTGTTGCTAAAGGGTATACACAAAAGGAGGGCTTGGATTTCAATGAGACGTTTTCCCCTGTGGCAAAGATGGTCACTATCAAGCTCTTGTTGAAAATCTCAGCTTCTAAACGTTGGATTTTGCAACAACTTGATATATCTAATGCATTTCTTAATGGAGATCTGGAAGAAGAAATATATATGAAGTTTCCAGATGGTTATGCCGAGAGACTTGCGAAACAGGGGGACTCTCTTCCTCAAAACGCTATCTTGAGGCTCAAGAAATCCATTTATGGTTTGAAACAAGCCTCAAGACAGTGGTTTAGGAAATTTTCTGATTCATTGATGATGATGGGATTTCAGAAATGTCATGGCGATCATACTATGTTCATCAAGAGTTTGAAGAATGAGTTTGTGGTTGTTTTGGTTTATGTCGATGATATCATCATTGCCAGCACCACACTTGATGAAGCAATACAGTTAACAAATGATCTCAAGAAGTGTTTCAAGCTGAGAGATCTTGGAGCGTTGAAGTATTTTTTGGGTTTGGAGATTGCTCGTAGTACTGATGGCATCTCTCTTTGCCAAAGAAAGTATGCTTTGGAGCTCTTGACATCTGAAGATATGTTATCTTGCCGTCCTTCTTCAGTCCCAATGGTACCTAATCTCAAACTTTCCAAGACAGATGGTGAATTTCTTGATACTCCTGAACGTTATCGTCGTTTAGTTGGTCGCTTGATGTATCTTACCATCACGCGTCCAGATATAACGTTTGCTGTGAACAAATTGTGTCAGTATTCTTCTGCTCCGAGATTGCCTCACTTACGAGCTGTATATAAAGTATTGGAGTACATCAAGGGCACAATTGGACGCGGTTTATATTACTCTGCTGCAGAAGATCTCACTCTTAAGGGGTTTGCAGATGCTGATTGGGCGTCATGTCAAGATAGTCGTCGTTCCACGACTGGTTTCACGATGTTCATCGGTTATTCTCTGATATCGTGGCGTTCTAAGAAGCAACCGACTATCTCAAGATCTTCCGCAGAAGCTGAATACAGAGCTTTGGCTTTAGCTACATGTGAGATGATGTGGTTATCTCAGTTACTTCGTGACTTACGCATCACTCGTGTTTCTATTCCGGTGCTTTATTCTGACAGTACTGCAGCTATATACATTGCCACCAATCCTGTTTTTCACGAGCGGACCAAACATATTGAATTGGATTGCCATACAGTTCGAGAGAAGCTTGAGAAAGGTCTTATTCGAACTCTTCATGTACGGACAGTGGATCAAGTAGCTGATATTCTCACTAAACCTCTATTTCCTCATCAGTTTCAACATCTCATTTCCAAGATGAGCATGATCAACATACACAGCTCATCTTGCGGGGACTATTGGATTATAGGATAATTGGACCGGTTTCCTTTCGCTGGTTCATTGTATTTAATTGAGAATTGGTTTAGTTCGGTTTAATCTTATACTTGTATATATAAACGTTGTATAGCTGACCGTTAACAATTAATGAAATATCTTCATTTTATAACAAACTCTCTCTTCTTCATCCTCTGAATCTGAGATCGTAATATTCCTCTAAAAACCAAAACATTTTTTTTTGACATATCACTTCTGTTTTCGAGAGACGTTAGATAAACTTGTTGGTGAAAATTTGTTCACCAAATCTTCTAAACTTTTATTTTCGTACAGTATAAGACATTACAAGAATCACTTCTTTTGGAAATTGAGTTTACCGATGAAGAATGCGAAAAGAGATGCCAAGAGAATGGGGAAGGCAATGAGAACGATAGCTACAAGAGCCAAAGACTCATATCTGTAACCGAAATAGCCTTCTACAAATTCTGAAAGTTTCTTCTTCTCTCCAAACACCATTATCTCTTTCTCCATATCACCATACTGCGATGTGAGCAATCCATTCAAAACCCATGACGTGGGGCTCAAGTAATACATCCATATCCACCATCTCGGCATGCTCTGCATATATATCAACAAACCCCCTCATTTATCTTGATGATTTTTTTTTGAAGCTCCTAAGGTAAGAGAGGACTTACAGGTTTTGGAATGACATAACCAGCAAAGAGATTGACGATTGAGTAAAAGGACGAGCGGAGTGCAGAAGCAACGTGAATGTTTGGTGTTACGATGGCTAAAAGCATGCCAAAGTAGTTGAAGATGAGCAACGAGCAGAAGATAGTGTAGAAGCTCCAAAACACTTTGTAGACTGACCAGTGGTAGCCAACCATAGGATATACGATTGTTACATATATAATAGACTGGAATATTGAGTATGGAACTTCAACCAGCACCTGTAATATAATTAACATTTTAAATTATAATTCCAAAAGCAGATACTTTTGCTCACTGACTGAGAAAATGTAATAACCTGAGCAAGAGAATACGCCCATGAGGTGTACATCCGAGCAAATCTTTCACGGTAGAAGACATTTCGTTCGGTTGCAACACATAGTAACGTTGTAGAGCAATTGTTTATACCAGAGAAAAGAACCACCGTGAACATTGAGCCAAATATGTTGAAAAGATCTTGTTGATTGTTTCTGCAAAGAAGAAAGGTAAACAAAGTTTGAACGGGGGTCATGCATACTCGTTTTGACTAGAAAACAAACTCAAGAAAGATGAGTGGGGGGAAGAAGAAGAAGAGACAAACATTTCATTAGCCTTTTGCCAGAACAAAATGCCACAGAGCATAGAAGTAATACTCATGAAGATGATACGAGTGAGATTGTAGGAAGGGTTTCTCCAGTAAGAGAGATTTTGTTTCCAGAGGCATGCCTTGAATTGTTCCCAACCCGTTTGAGCATATCCGGTAGAGGAGATTGATTCTTCTGATGCCTTAGATATCATTTGCTCAGCTACCATTTCGTTCTCCCTAATACAATCAAAGATAATGAAGTACTTGTGGGACTAAAACAGTTTAAAGAAAGCAATATCCAAACTGTTAATAGCCTTTACTTATACAAAGAAGATTCCTTGTATATTTGTGCCAAATCAACACCAAGTTTGTCTTCTGATGATTTAGAAGTAATGTCTAGTAGCCAAGTTGCTGGATTAGTGTTCTCTTTCATTTTTGGAACACCTGGAATCCTCTGCAGTTGGAAATTATTATTGTAAATAAAGAAAAATACCATACTTTTGCATAAACATATATTTGGAACAATTATAGTATTTTATAGAATCTTACCATAAAGTATTCAATAACATTGCTTGAGTGTTGTCCAAGACTTCCATAATAGATAATCTTTCCTCCATTTTTCATCAGAACCAGCTGCAGTTGAAATGTCACATAAGGTACTTTAAAATGGTAACTAAGATATCTATGCCTGATTGTTACCTCATCAAAGGCTTCAAAGATATCTATGCCCGGCTGGTGGATTGTGCAAACAACTGTCCTGCCAGTCTCAGCGATGTTCTTCACAGCCCTCATTACAATCGCAGCAGCTCTCGCATCTAATCCTGTGGTTGGTTCATCCATAAATATGATGGAAGGATTAGCAACAAGCTCCACAGCTATTGTTAGTCTTTTGCGTTGTTCTGTTGTCAAACCGCTGATTCCTGGACGTCCTACTATGGAATCTTTAATCTCCTCGAGCTCTATTGTCTCAAGAACTTCTTTGACTATTTCCTGAAAGTAAAATCAAGAAAACACTCAGAGAAGTGGGAGCAAAAAAAAGGAAAGAAGAATCTAAATAGTGACAGTGACAAAAAAAAAGAATCTAAATAGTGACTTACTCGCTTTGTTTGTGAACTGACGTTTGAAGGTAATCGAAGCCAAGCAGAGTATATTAAGGACTCTTCGACGGTTACATTGGGAGAATGAATATCAAACTGTTCGCAATAACCTGAAACCCTTGCAAAGGTTTCTTGAACCTTAAGGTAACCACCTACTTGTATATGTCCTTCAATGTCACCGCGGGTTTTCCTTCCGGAAAGAACATCGAGCAGAGTCGTCTTCCCAGCTCCGGTCACACCCATTAGAGCAGTGAGAACACCAGGCTTGAATGCGCCTGTTACGTCAGAGAGAAGTTGCAGCTTCTTCCCCTTTAAACCGAAACAAGATCTATTACAATTTTTTATAAATGGTTTCTTTTTTTAAGGAAACAAGATTTCTTAGACGTTCACTTACCTGAGGGGTGTCGATGAAATATCGCACGTCTTGAAATGTGAAAGTTAGGGGCTCGAAAGGCAATGCATGGTTGGATTGGGAAGCAAGGTAAGAACGTTTTTTCTTCTTCTGATCACGAGAAACAATAGCTCGAGACCTCTGTGAAGCTAAAATGACAGAAAAATAAAGCGTCACTGGTCTCTATGCAACGTTCGTTAAATCACATCTGGTATATATGTATAATTTTTTTTTTTTTGAACTTACTCTTTAGGAAGGTCAAGGCCAATGCAAAGACAGTATTGAAGAAGAGTGTGAAGCCAACTAATGCACCAAAGGCAGTCCAGTAAGATTGGTTACCAAAGTTCAGTCCACGAGAATCTAGAACTTGTTCCCCCAAAGTTCTGTTTTCAGATGTTGTCTAATGGTAATAGAAAGATCAGTGATGAACTAACAACTTAACTAGAAAAATGTCCAAGTGTTATGAAGAAAGTTCATTACCTTACTCCACCGTGGAGCGAAAAATTCATTTGCGGTTAGACCAATCTCAGCGTATGAGAATGGAGATAACCAGAATCCCCACTCGAGCCAAGCTGGCATGGAAGCTGAAATATAACAGAGAACCATTATATTGAAACCTTGGAAACATTCAGACACTAAATATTATATAGTTTATGTTTCAAGTAACAAACAAAACTTACGTTTTCGAACGATGAATCCTCCGAATAATGAGAGAAGCATTATAAAGATGTTTCCCATAGTTGTGGCAACAACAGAATCACGGAAGATGGCAGCTACAGCACGGAACATGGATATACATGAAAGGTGTAACGCAAAGAATATCAAGAACTGGCGAAAGAACCTGAAAGAAAGTAAAATTATATATTAAAAAAAAAAAGAGTTAGCAGGAGTTTATTTCTTGAACTTGGTTATGCATATTCACCACTGTTCCATATGTGTACCTGCTGATCTCAGGACTGTAACCAATGACATAATATGTCAGAAAAGTCCAGAGGAACGATTCAAGAAACGAAAGTGGTATCTTTAAAATAGCTGAAGGAATTGCATAAGCCCAAGCAGGGTAAAAGTATAACTCCTTTTGCTTGCAGAAAACGGCAATCCTTGAGAGTGTCAATGTGAGTTCTGGAAGTCCATCAGCAAGAAGTTTAAAGAGAGAGAAGAACAAAGAACCCATAAGGTAATTAGCATGAACAGCATCTCTTGTAGAACCAGTCCGTAGATAAACAGTCATCGCAATGAATCCAACGAAAATTAACTGCACACAAATGTAACTATAGGGTTAAGCATGTAATGGTTATAACAAGAAGTATACTTTTTTTTTATAGAAACTTACGAGTCCAGACTTGAACACGTAAATAAAAGAGTTTCGTTTCAACAGAAGAAACTCTCTCCTTGAGCAAGCTTTTAGCATCTCCCAGTTACTAAGTGAGTATTTTCTAAAGCATAAGGCATCTTTTTGATTCTGAGACTTGTCATGTGTCTTGGAGAGTTCATCTTGTAGTTGTAACCCAAGATCATACTTTTCAAATCTCTCTACAAATGTGTCAATAGAGACATAAGAGTATGGTTTGTCTACGTGACACCAGTACTGTTCTTGATCTTTCCTTGAGATAACCTGCAGCACACAAGAGTGTGATGATCATAATGAAGGTGCGGATATGAAAATGAAATTATCATATATTCTTATTCATACCTCCTGAAGGAATTCAGCAACAGATTTTCTACTTGGACATTTAAATCCGCAATCCTCAAAGAATCTACAAATATGATCCCGTGGACCGTGGTAGATTATCTTTCCTTCTCCCATAAAGATAACATCGTCGAAAAGCTCAAACGTTTCTGGTGCAGGCTGAAGCAGTGAAACCAGTATGGTTCCTTCAGAGAGATGTGCAAACTGTTGGAGACATGAAATGATCTGGAACGTAGTTGAGCTGTCCAAGCCATTCGATATTTCATCCATGAACAAAGTTTTGATTGGACCTACAATTGTCTCACCTGCAGCAGTATACCACAAATATGAATTTTGTTTTCGAAGAGACTGACATTAGAGTGTGAATGCTAAAGTACCTGTAGTTAATCTTCTCTTTTGGCCACCAGATATTCCTGGTCTTGAAGCATCTCCAACGCGTGTATCTGCACATATATTAAGTCCTAGGATCTGAATAAAAAACAGATGTGTTAATACACTTTTGATAAGAACATAACTTAAAAAGGATGAGAACACTTCTGAAAGCATCACTACCTTTAGAATATAATCAGTTTGCAGATTAGATTTTGAACCTTCAATTGAAATTGCCTGTCATGATAAAGAAAGTCAAATTCATTTATATTCAATCAACTTCTAATTAAAATTCTCTTTTTATTTTATTTTTATATTTAAGTACCTTCATGTACGCATCTATATCAAGATCTGGAACTATTCCTTTCAGTTTCTCCCTTCTAGTAATCTCTTTCATCATTTCTGTTAAGGTCAAACAAGTTAAAAATGCAACAAGAGCTCCTCAACACAAGGAAACATAAGAGCTGTTATATAATTTCCTTACCTAAACGGCTTTCTGTGCCTTGAAAACATCCTGAAAAATCGAGTGTCTCTCTCACACTAAGCTCTGGAATGTGCAGATCGTTTTGACTTACATAACTTGAGGTTTTCTCAGGAACAAACTCTGATAATAAGTGACCGTTGTAACTAACATCTCCTCTGGTCTGTGAAGTGGAAGCAACACATATTATTCCTGAACAAAATATACATATTTTAGTGATTGAATCAACAAAAACAAACCTTCAAAGAAGGGTCGAGTCTTCCAGCTAGTGCGAGTAGCAGAGTGGTTTTACCACAACCAGGTGGACCAAGCAACAAAGTCATTCTGCGAGAAAACTCCCTGAATAAAACTGATCATTCGTGAAAAACAAAGCACAAAAATGATAAGTATGTTTACCTTTTAGGGCTTATGATACCACTGACACCATTCAAGATGCTTATTTTCTTTTCTTGCTTCAAACACATGAAACTCTGTTTCAAAGTCACCATTATTCACATACTCAGTTACTAGAAGTCCAAGATTGTGATGTTAACGTGAATACTTAGAGAGGACTCAATATCAGAAGCAGTTGAATAAACACTTACAGATAGTCTGCTTGCAATAGCATTCCAAAGAGTTGGGATTGGCTTCCCATAAACTATCTCACACTCTGCTTCAACAAAAAGATCCTTGAACCTCACTTCAATCGTTGGTAACTCAATCCCAACCCTACAAAATTACATGCATGGGAATGATATTAGACTATTTAGAGACCAATCAAAATGCACAAAAGGTTACCTGTTGAATAAGGAACAAAACAGTGATAAAAAAACAGAATCTTATGACTTACTCATCGATTCTCTTCTTAATTTTCTGCAACAAAAGGAGATTATCATTCTCAACATGTTTAATGAGGTCATCGATGAAGAGATGTCTATCAAGATTTTCAAGCTTAGAAACATCCATGACTTGTAGTGTTTCTCTCCTCTTCCCTTGTTCATCTCTTCTGCAGAACAAAGCAGTATTGATCCTTTCAAATGTTGGTAATCTCTCAATACCAGTCCATTGAGACTGAAGCTTCTCATCATCAACCTTGGTTGTCTCGGCTTTATCATCCCCACCTGTTTGAGGCATTTTCATTTTTGAAATAAACAAACGGATTGGATTATATTTTAACATAAACAAGAATTCGTAACGGAATACACATATTTATAGAAAAAATAGTTAATGGAAGCAACAATTGGGTGGAGAGTTTGACTGTTGTTTTAATTTGGTGACTGCTAAAATATTTCGTCGGTTTCAAATTAAATTGTATGTAAAAGGATTTCACATAAATTTTAAAAAGTTAAATATTAAGTTTCATCTTTCTTTAACTATTAATTTTTTCATAATATTTATTACCCCCTTCTTTTTTAATATATGATATTTTGAGAGTTTTTGATATTTCAATATGTAACATTTTATGTAGTTTTTTACTTTATTAAAAATTGTATAAACAATAGTATTTTGTAGTCCATTTTAAAATTGGTTGAATATTTTTAGTTTATATTTTAATACTATTTTTAGACCAAATAAATTTCTTAATAATTGTGTATTAGTATAAAACATCATGCATTTTGGAACAGAAAAAGTATTATTTTAATTTAACTAGAGATAAGAGAGATAAATTATTAAAATCATAAATCACTGTTTATTTTGTAACAAAATTTACTCTATAATTATATTTAATTTGAAAATAAGTGAACAATAACTTTTAATTTAATGAATTGTGGTTTTAAGAAAAACAAATCATATTTACAAGTCAAATCAGTTATCTTTAAAGAAAACTTTTAGTATAGGTGTTCAATCTGGATATCGCTTCGGTTTCGGTTCGTTTTTTTTTTGGTTTTTCGGTTAGTAAAATACAACTATCATTCTAAATCTATATTTACTTCTGTTCGATTTATATACGGTCGGTTTTTGGTTTATTCGATTTTATACAAAAAACATAATTATTTAGTTTTGATCATATTATATAAATTTTAAAGTCAGGTTGTCAACGCAGTCATTTATTAAAACATATTATATGCTTAAATAAAAGAAAAGATTTAAAAACGTTTCTACCATCTAATAAAATATTCAAATCTAGAATTAAAATTAAAGCTCAGAATTTTGAAAAAAAAAAAGAACAAAACAGAAGAACGAAAAAACAATTTTTTCTATTCTTTCATATTTAGTGTTCATCAAAGTCATGTTTCTTTGTCTGAACACGAAACTCTGTTCGTTTATAGATAAAAAAAAATCTGAAGAACTTTCACTAATTGTTGTCCATCAAATTTATAATCTTTAATTCATTTTAGTCATTTTTAAAATAAAACCAAAAAAATCAAAAAAAAAACTAAGAAAATAAGAAGCTTTAGTTGCGATCAGTCAATTATAATTCAAGTGTTTTACAAATTATGACTTTTTTATTACCGTAAAAAATATGGTAATAGTTATTAGCAAAACAAGAACTTATATAACAAATAGATTTGCATGAATAGTTATAAAAAATATACATATTTACATGTTTTATTTTTTGATCGGTTTTGTTCGGTTTAGTCAGTTTTATCGGTTATAAACTAAACCATATTCAAATCCTACGATTTTTATAAAATCACATCCATTCAGTTTGTATGGTATATATACCAAATCTAAACCATATTTTCTATTTTGGTTCGGTTCGATCGGTATGATTCGGTTTTACCACATTGAACAACCATACTTTTAGGCATTAAAAAGTTTCTAGTTTCAGATCATAGACCGATCGTCGCTTTTCTCGAGGATAAAGTGGCCAAATGCAGAAGATAGTTTCGGTTTGACAAAAGATGGATAGGACAGGATGGTGTTTTGGACTCTATTGCCAGAGGCTGGACAAGAGAGATAAAGAATCCGGTAGGGAATTTGGGGGATGTGGTGTCCAAGATTACCAACTGCAGACATGAACTTTCAGTTTGGCGCAAAAACAACCCTCCGTATGGAAAAGATAAAATAGCTGAATTGCAAAAAGCATTGGAGGAGGTGCAAACAGATGATAATAGATCTCAGGAGGATATTTTGGCAGTCTCTCGGAAGTTACAAGAGGCTTATAAGGATGAAGAGGAATATTGGCAACAGAAAAGTAGAAATACGTGGAATACGGCAGGGGATCGTAGTACGAAATTTTTTCATGCCTTAACAAAACAACGGAGGACCCGAAATCGAATAGTGGGCTTATACGATAAAAATGGAAATTGGGTGGTAGAGGATAATGGAATTGAGAAGGTTGCGGTAGATTACTTTGATGAGATCTTTAGTACTACATCACCTAATGATTTTGAGGCGTTTCTAGATGAAGTTCGGCCCACTATCTCTCAGCAAACGAATCAAAGGCTTATTAGACTTGCCACGGAGGAGGAAGTGCGTCAAGCACTGTTCATGATGCACCCGGAAAAGGCACCGGGGCCAGATGGAATGACGACACTTTTTTTCCAACATTCTTGGCACATCATTAAGAAGGATATTCTGGATTTAGTCAATAATTTTTTGACTACGGGAAAGATGGATGTAAGGCTAAATGTAACAAATATATGTCTGATCCCCAAAACGGAAAGACCGACAAGGATGGCGGAGCTTAGACCAATAAGTCTCTGTAATGTTGGGTATAAAATAATTTCAAAGGTGTTGTGTCAACGGTTAAAGGCTTGTCTACCTGGTTTAATCTCGGAAACACAGTCGGCTTTTGTGGCCGGGAGACTGATTTCTGATAATATACTAATTGCACAAGAGATGTTCCATGGGCTTCGGACAAATAAGGCGTGTCAAAATAAATTCATGGCCATAAAAACGGATATGAGTAAGGCTTATGATAGGGTGGAATGGAGCTTTATTCGGGCTTTACTCACTAAAATGGGGTTCGATAACCACTGGGTTCAGTTAATGATGGAATGTATATCTTCGGTTGAATACAGAGTTTTGTTAAATGGGCAACCGAGAGGACAAATCTTGCCAAATCGAGGGCTACGTCAGGGGGACCCCTTATCCCCTTATCTATTTATCATGTGTACGGAAGCACTAATAGCAAATATCAAAAAGGCTGAAATAGATAAAAAGTTGACCGGAATAAAGGTAGCAAGGGCTTGTCCTCCAGTCTCCCATCTGCTTTTCGCAGATGATAGTATTTTCTTCTGTAGAGCACGAAAGGAGGAATGTGAGGCTATTTTGGCAATTCTTAAGGCATACGAAAAGGTTTCGGGACAGCAGATAAATTTTCAAAAGTCGTCAATTCAGTTTGGCCATAAAATCGATGAAGTTACCCGCCAGGAACTTCGGGACATTTTGGAAATTCAGAATTTGGGTGGGATGGGAACATATCTGGGGATTCCAGAAAGTCTGGGAGGGTCCAAGGTGCAAGTTTTTGGCTTTGTTCAAGAAAGATTAACTAATAGAATAAATGGATGGACATTTAAGTTCTTTTCTAAAGGAGGTAAGGAAGTCATTATAAAATCGGTGGCAACGGCCCTACCTAACCACATTATGTCTTGCTATCGAATTCCGAAAACAGTGGTGAAAAAACTAACCAGTGCGGTAGCACAATTTTGGTGGAGTCCTAGTGGAAACACAAAAGGCTTGCACTGGAAATTGTGGGATAAGGTTTGTGAGCCGAAGGACGACGGAGGGTTGGGTTTTAGGGATTTTACGGATTTCAATACAGTCATGCTTGGTAAGCAACTATGGAGATTAATAGAGAAACCAAATACTCTATTCTCTCGTGTCTTTAAAGGTCGGTACTTCAGGAATGCCTCACCCCTGGATCCGATCAGATCGTACTCGTCTTCCTATGGTTGGCGAAGTATGGTCTCTGCTAGATCTCTGGTTAGCAAAGGACTAATCAAAAGGGTGGGATCAGGGTCCTCCATATCAGTATGGAACGACCCCTGGCTCCCAACCAACCGCCCGAGACCAGCAAACAAAAAACAAAATACTCTTCTACCAGATCTCACGGTTGATTCTCTCATCAACACAACATCACGTTCATGGAACTTAACGGCTCTACAGGATATTATGGATCCCGAGGATATTAAAATTGTTGAAAGTATACCTTTAAGTAGGATACAAACAGTCGATCGGGATGGCTGGCATTTTACAAAAAATGGAAAATATACGGTTAAATCAGGATATCAGGTAGAACGAGCATATCCAGATCATGATAAGGGGGTAATAGAGTTTGGACCTACAGTAACTGCTCTTAAGGCTCATTGTTGGAAAGTTCGTTGTCCACCAAAGATGAAGCATTTCCTATGGCAAATGGTTTCAGGATGTTTAGCAGTTCGGAAGAATCTAAGATCCAGAGGTCTTAAAGGGGATATTAATTGTGATAGATGTGGAGCACCCGAAGAATCTATTAATCATGTTTTCTTTTAATGCCCACCCGCAGTTCAAATTTGGGCCCTTTCCGGGATCCCAACGCATCATGATCACTTTTCAGGACAGTCTTTATTTTCGAATATGGATTACCTATTTTGGAGAATCAGGCCATCAATGGAAGATCATCAATTTGCTTGGATGTTTTGGTATATATGGAAAGCAAGAAATAATAAAGTATTTAGTAATATGGATATGGATCCTAGGGATACTCTTCAACTGGCAACAACAGAGGTTTTACTTTGGAAGGAAGCACAGAAAGAGGTGGATCAGAGCAAGAATGCAGTTATACATACAGCGGATAAGGTTACTCCGGCTCGTTCGGGACGTTGGTGTTTCACGGATGGATCATGGAAAACGGATGATACTTTTTCAGGACAAGGATGGTATAGTACCTTGGAAGGATTCGAAGGACTTTTGGGAGCAAGAAACACAAGGGCTAGTCAGTCACCTTTACACACAGAAGTGGAGGCTCTCATTTGGGTAATGGAATGCATGCGGAATTTGCGGCAATATAATGTTACATTTGCAACGGATTGTTCTAAACTGGTAAAGATGGTTTCGGAACCTGAAGAATGGCCGGCTTTTGCAAGTTATTTAGAAGACATCAGGAGTCTTAAAAGGAGTTTCAATAGCTCGGAGATTATTCATATATCAAGGACGCAAAACATTATGGCGGATCGCTTAGCACGTGGTGTGAGGCAACAATCGTCGTTTACGGTCCATATGGATACAGAGCAACCAGTTTGGTATACAGAATCTACTTGAGTCTGTAATACTGTCGACAAAAAAAAAAAAAAAAAGTTTCTAGTTTTTAAAGTAAAAACGCCAATAGGGACCTAAATGGCTTCGGAATGAGATGTTAATGCGCAGGACCCACTAGAATGGAACCCAAATTAGTAAAGAATTATCGTTTATCGAAAAAGTTAATGGAAAACAAACAGTTGGTGAATGATGACTCTGAAAACATGATTCTGTAATTCTCGTCCAAAAGACATGATTCCATCGTTTTAGAACACCAACACACCTTTCCTTTTTTTCGAAAACAAATGTGAAAAGCTTAGAACAACTCCATCCATAGATAATGAGTATATAAGTAACAAAAGAAAATAAGATATTAGGAGAGAGAGACAAGCAAAATTATCTCATCTATATATTATGGGACTCTTTAGAACCCCTAATAACACTTTTTTTCCCTAATAACACTTGTCAACATACAAATAGCTTAATTTCTTTTTATACATTAAGAGTTAATTTAAATGTTATTACAATAGTCATTAATTTAATTGATCAGCTTAGATACTTCAGCAATAAAGATGCTCTTATGATCAGCTTTCTGGATGCCACTTGTGACTTGGCCCCCTCAGCTTTGAGTGATTCCGCTAGTCCGTCTAGGTAATTTTCATGTGCAATAAATACAAAACTCAAATGACTCTGTTCTAAACGAACCAATGTTAAATTAATGAATCTGTCGTGTGTATATATGAGGAGTAGAAACCCACTTCTGTTGTATAAATAATAATGAAGATAGAATTTTTTTTTTTTAAAGTCTACAAGCTTAAGGATAAGATCACATGTTAACTCAAGATGCAAGACCACAAGGATATTGCCGTTGTTGCTACCATAAAACAAAAGCAGAAGGCATTTTGTCGATTAATGAAAACAAGATGATAGAGGCGAGTTGTTCATTAAATGAATCGGTACAAGAGACACATGTGGAGGAGCGTCAGAGGAAACTAGGTTTCCATGGTATTGCTCATATATAAGTGGCTTGTTAGTTGCACATGGAGAGTAGAGAGAATATAAATCATAGCATAGTTTATTTTTCTTCTACAACAAAACCGTAGCATAACCTAATCATAGCACACGCTAGTTTCAGTTAATAATCCAGGTACAAACGCACAACATAATGAAGTGGCAGTGAGGGAATTTTCAAAGGATTCAAATGCAATATTAGCACATATTGGAGGAATAAAAATCTTACACAGTAGTGGAGATTGGTTAGCCCCAGACAGTTATGGTATCATGCTCGAGAAGGTTGACGCTTCAAAGTGTTCAAGAGATCTTCTTCACTTTATTGATGTGATATTTGCGGTGGATTCTCAAGCTGTTTCGAAGCAATTACTAAGAGCACATAGTGGCCAAGATATCAAGCTCATATGTCAAAGGGTCATACACTGTGAATTCAAATAGGAAAATTCTCTAGGGAGGAGTGTTACAAGACATGGAAGATTACAATCTTATCTTACCCTAGGTGTCGCATCTAGCTGTTCTTCTCTTTTAGGATTTAAGATGTGTTTTCGTGTGTTGTTTTCATAAACGGAACTCTGTTTTCTTTGGCTTATATTTTGGGCGTGACTTTAATTTTAAGAAAAAAAGAGTCAGATTTACTTTCCCACATATTGACGTTAAAAGTTCACACGCAATAAACTAGATGCAACAATGTTGAGTCTTAATACAAAACACTTGTCAGAAATGTATAGTAGGGCAGTTTTTCTGTACTGAGAAAAATAATTTTGATTTACTAATTAGAAAGAATAAAACCTTTTTACAAAATTCAACAAGCTAGCCAGTGTTTAGGAAACATATCATTTCGATCAAATCTTACAATTTTGGTTTGTCAAGATATACATGAAACATATGAGTAGCTTATTAAAACATGCCTGTTTAAGCGTTTCGAGAAGAGGTGATTATTCCTTCTGATCCTGAAGTTGTTGGTCTCATCAATAACTGGTTCAGGCAGGTCTCGAAAGTGTTAGGCAATACTTGTTTATAGACTTAGCCGAGTCCTTGTAAATTTGTGCCGAATCAACACGTCCTCTGGTGACTTAAAAGTGGTACTTAGTAGCCAAGTGGTCGGATTAGTATTCTCTTTCATTTTCGGAACTCCAGGAATGCTCTGGAATTCAATATTATCGTTCGTAAATAAAGAATGAGCATGTGCATCAGTTTCAGTATTAATATAGAAACTGAACATAAAGTATTAAAAAACTTTGCGTGAACGTTGTCCAAGAGGTCCTTGGTAGATAGATAACCTGTCCTCCATTTTTAATCAGAACTAGCTGAAACAGAAATCACATAATGTGCTTCAGAGAGAAGACTTTAAAAGTGTAATGACTGTTATTTTGTTGACTTTTTACGTCATCAAATGCTTCGAAGATATATTCGCCTGGCTGGTGAATGGTGCAAACAACGGTTCTGCCAGTCTTGGCAATGTTCTGTCACAGCTCTCATCACAATTGCAGCAGCTCTCATCACAATTGCAGCAGCTCTTCATCACAATCTCATCACAATATTTGAAATATTTAGATTTATATATTTTTTTTCATTAAACAATATTTCTCATTTCATGAGGTCGTGGTTTTCGTTTTATGATTTCATTTATTTGTTTTTTTTAATTAATAAATATGTTTCTCTTTCGTTTGATTTTGAATGATCATGATTGATGTTTCTT
The DNA here is from genome assembly GCF_000801105.2 of Raphanus sativus. Lineage (NCBI taxonomy): Eukaryota > Viridiplantae > Streptophyta > Magnoliopsida > Brassicales > Brassicaceae > Raphanus > Raphanus sativus. Next base: position 29,280,882 of record NC_079512.1, on the reverse strand, counting down.
TCTTATTTTTAAATCGATTTTACTTATGTTTTGATTAAAAAAATGTACAAATTACTTAGGTATTTAAAATCAAAACAAATCAATTTTACTTATGTTTTGGTTACAAACTAGGTACAAATCAGATATTTTTAAACTGAAAAACCGATTGAAACCTGAATCTGAAAATACATTGGATTGTACCGGTTTTTTGAAAATTTACTAATCCCGACCCGAACCCGATAGAACCCGAACCGATCCCGAACCGAACTTTCAAATAATCTGAATGTACCTGATTTTGATAAACAAAAAAAAACATGATTGGGACCCCGAATACCCAGGATAAACCATGGGTGTTTAATTCAAGTTTCTCGGTATTTTGAATTGTCTGAATTACATTAAAAACATATCTATTTTAATTTAATTTGACTCAGTTTCTATACTTTTGGTTTTCGGCTTATTTGGTTTATACTAAAAGAATATATTTTATACATTTTTATTCTATATAATTTGAAATTGGATTTATTAAAACATAAAGATATTTTATAACTCTAGCTTCTAAATATCATGCTATTAAAAGTAATGTTTTTATTTTACTTATCTATTAAAAATAATTAGTAAAATAAAAAATTAATAATTATACAAAACTCATTTAACTAGTTATGCAAATATTGAATTTATATATTAGGGATGAATATAACTTTAAGTAAAAAGAGTGAATCGATGTGGTCGTTCGCCGGCGGTAGTGAGAAGAGCTTCGGGGGGTCAAGGATGAGGGATGAGCTGTCAATTCACTTTTCGACCGATGCTCTCCCATGAGAGAAGAAGCTTCAGTGATGTTCTGGTAGGAGGCGCAGATGCAGGCGTGTGGTGTGTCTGGTGAGACACTATCTTTGCAACGGTTAGTCTTCCCGGCGGTAGTGTTCTTGCCGGTGGCGAGTCAAGGCGGTTTTGAGGTTCGTGGAGAGATCTGATCCCGTGTATCGGTGGATCTTTTTCCATTGGGCCTGGGCCTGACCTTTGTTTGTTTTTTATTTTGTCTATGGACCTGGTTGTGTGGACTTTCAGCTTATGTATGTTTTGGGCTTTGGCCTGATTTATAATATTTCAATTTGGGAAAAAAAAAACTTTAAGTAAAAAGAGTCAGATTTACTTTCCCACAAACTGAAGTTAAAGTTAGGACTTTGGACACACTTAGATGCAACAATGTTGAGTCATAATACAAAACACCTTTTAGGAATTTTTTTTTTTTTGTCATCAGCGTAAAAACACAAACTTTCATCCGGTCTCTGAAAACCATGCCAGTAACTTTGCATCCATGTGAACAACAAAAGACTTAAAATATATTGTAATTAGTACTTAGCAAGGATAATACCTTTTTCAGTCCAAAAAGAATAAGACCGTTTTAATTCGATAAGTTAATGTTTAACATATAATTTTGATCAAATCTTACGATTTTAATTTGTCATAATATACAGAAAAACAATCCAAAAATGTTATTAAAAGCGTGTTATTTCATCAGAACAGTTTAAGAGAGCTAACCAAATTAACAAAAATAAAAACAGAACATAATCTTCGTTTCTGTTAGTCTCACAAGTCACAACGTAAAAAACAACTTCCCCCTCAAAGAAAAAAAAATAAAAAAGTTCCTGAAACTGAGCTTCTCTTTTCGTTTTTTAAATTTTTTGTTTGTGGTTGCGATTGTTAGGCGCTGTAAAAAAGCGTTCACACGTTGGTCGGAGCTTTTCTGCATGGCGGTTTGCTTCCGAGGAAGTAAGGCAAAGAGATCGACCTCCGCAAATTTAGACGTCGTTGCGATATTGGGTGCTTCCGTGAGATGAGAAACGGAGGTTAATGGGGAGATTGAGAACAGCTTTTCTTGCCATCTCTCTCGTCTTTCTTGTTTGCGTTTCCGAGGAGATTATTTCTCGACGCGGCGCCAACCGCGGCGAGGCTCACGGTGGTGATGATGTTGTAAGTTAATCCTCCTTGTTTCGTTTTCTCATGTTCCAAACAAATCAAGAACCTATGAAGCATGGCAATCTTCATTTATTTTTATTTTTTGCATATTCCGACATGTTTGTTATTCCGACAACAAGTTTGTTATTGACGAACGTGTTATTTTTATGATAGGCAGAACAAACATGGATTCATTGTAGAAAAGAACTGAAAGATAAGAACAAAGATTGCCTTCTCTATATCCCTCCTCGTGTAGCAGCAGCAGCTAATGATACGTACCAGAAACTATCCGTCTTAACCGGTTGGTTCAGCGACTGGTTTGAACCTCTCCTTGATTCTACTACAAGCTATCCTACACGGAAGCTGATCGGTAAGAAAAAAGGAAAGAGAAAGAGAAAGAAAAAGAGAAAGAAGTTTAGAGTATCTGCTCCAAACTTTGCACTTAGTCCTGCACCAAGTTTCGCTCCAGGTCCTTCACCCCGTTTCGCGCCAGGTCCTGCTCCAACCCCTCAGAGTTATGACCTTGTTGCACCTTCAAGCTCTCCCTCTCAGCCTCCTTCATATTCGCCAGCTGAGGCCCCGGATGAACCAAACTCCGGTACCACTAAGAAGAGAGCAAAGAATATTGTTGCTCCTAGTCAAAGTGTTCCAGGTCCTCCTCCTCCTCCTCCACCACCGGAGAAGAAAAATAATATCTTGATGGATCTTATCATCGCGGTTGCTTCAACCGCTGTGCTAACGTTTTTTCTAGTTGCATTGCTCTTCTTGTGTTGCTTTAGACGCAGCAACCGCAAGAACGCGGTTGGTCCTAGAAATGGACCAAGAGATGAAGGACCACTTCTACATTTATCTGAATTATCAGCTGGTAATGATATTTTTATTTTAAATAAATCAAAACGGTTTCATGTTTTTATCTTTCAAGAACTAATGACTAAATCTTGTTTTGCTTTTTTTTCTTTGTAGGATCTAATGAGAACTCTCCAAAGGTTGCAGCCACAAGTAGTAGGAGATTTTTCACAGCTACTTCTAAGAAGAGATCGTTTCTTTCTAGAGTATCTCTAAAGAGAAACCATCATGACTTCTCACCTGCTGAAGCTTCCTCATCCTCTGGACTTCCTCTTCCTCCTGGAAGATCATCAGCAGCTCCTCTTCCTCCTCGTCCGGCTCCTGCGGTGGCTCCACCACCTCCACATGCTCCCCCACCTCCTCCTCCTAAATCTAAACCTCCTCCTCCTGCTCCTCCCAAGCTTGTCCGTCCTCCACCTGCACCACCAAAACGTCAAGGACGTAGCTCCTCTGGAGATGGTTCTGACGTTGATTCAGAGACCGGAGCTCCAAAAACAAAGCTAAAACCGTTCTTCTGGGACAAAATGGCTAACCCTGATCAGAAAATGGTTTGGCATGAGATCAGCGCCGGTTCATTCCAGTTAAGAACTAAACTAAAACCTTTGTATTCAGAACGTTGCCTAACTCAGATTCTGCTTTGTAGGTTCAACGAAGAGGCGATGGAGTCTCTGTTCGGTTACAATGATGGAAACAAAAACAAGAATGGCCAAAGAGGAGAATCATCTAGAGACTCTCCTGTCCAATATATACAGATAATTGACCCAAGGAAAGCACAAAACTTATCTATTCTTCTCCGAGCTTTGAATGTGACAATAGAAGAAGTCGTTGATGCCATCAAAGAAGGTAACGAGCTCCCTGTGGAGCTCTTAACAACATTGTTGAAGATGGCTCCAACTTCAGAGGAAGAACTCAAACTTAGACTATACTCGGGAGATCTTCACCTGCTCGGTCCCGCAGAGAGATTCTTGAAGATTCTTGTTGACATACCTTTTGCGTTTAAACGTATAGAGTCGCTTATCTTCATGATCTCGCTTCAAGAAGAAGTCTCTGGCATCAAAGAATCACTCGCAACTCTCGAGGTAAGTCCACACTGTGACACCAATACCCATATTCGAAACCACAAAACGTAATATTAGCTTCGTTCTCTGAACCTTCTTGGATACAAATCTCTTAGTGTTTTGAGTCTTTTGGTCACAGGTGGCTTGCAAGAAACTTAAAAACAGCAGACTGTTCCTAAAACTACTAGAAGCAGTTCTCAAGACAGGAAACCGAATGAATGTGGGTACTTTCCGTGGTGACGCGCAAGCTTTCAAACTCGACACGCTTTTGAAACTCTCTGACGTCAAAGGAACCGATGGCAAAACCACTCTCTTACACTTTGTTGTCCTTGAGATCATTCGTTCTGAAGGAGTCCGTGCTCTTCGCCTCCAGAGATCAAGCAAAAGCTTCTCCAGCGTTAAGACAGACGATACCAACACAGACACAAGTCCGCAATCTGTGGAACGTTACAGAAGCACGGGACTCCAAGTGGTTTCGGGACTAACAACAGAGCTTGAAGATGTGAAGAGAGCAGCCGTCATAGACGCTGATGGATTAGCTTCAACGCTGACCAACCTGAGCGGCTCCTTGACGAACGCGAGGGAGTTTCTGAAAACGATGGACGAAGAGAGCGACTTCGAGAAGGCTTTAGCTGGGTTCATAGAACGTGCGGATGGTGATATAAAGTGGTTGAAGGAAGAAGAAGGGAGGATCATGGTGTTGGTGAAAAGCTGTGCTGACTATTTCCATGGCAAATCTGCTAAGAACGAAGGGTTGAGATTGTTTGCTATAGTGCGTGATTTCTTGATAATGTTGGAGAAAGTTTGCAGAGAAGTTAAAGAAACCACGATGATGACTTCCTCCGCTAAGAGTCATTCGGGTAAGAAGGAAGCAGAAATGAATCCGGAAAGTAATCAACCGGATAACATTCGACAGCATTTGTTTCCGGCCATTGCTGAGCGGAGAGCTGACAGCTCGGATGATTCAGACAGTGACTAAGATGGAATAAGCACTTGTTAGTTTTTTTTTGTTGTTGTATCATTTCAGTTTCCAGTAAAAGACAAAAAAAAAGTAACTTACAATTTGTATTTATGTATAATCCTGTTTTTTTTTTTTGCGCCAAGTGTAACAGTGAAGTTAGAACAGAGGATAAACCAAACTAGAGCTTACCGAAAGCTTAAGAATGGGAGAATCTAGTCTAGGAAATGATCTAAGGAAGAGAGATCACCTCTAAGAACAAGTATTCAAATGACAAAGAGCTTGCTCAAAGATCGTAAGAGAGAGAGATGTTGATAAGAAGACAAAATGGTTTTTTTTGATAAAACTCTGCAAAAGCAGGTCACGCAGTACATAAAGCCGTTTGCTGAACGGTCTCATGACTCATTAGCTGGCAAGATAAGGATAAAGTAATAAGGACAAACCCTTATGGTTTACTGAATTGAAATAACATGAACCGGAAATAATAAAATTGGATAGATAAACCGGTTTGGTGTGAACCTGTCACACTACTCCCCGTTTGAGAAGTTCCTTGTCCTCAAGGATCAAAGCCAGGGTGTCGAGCGATGAAATCCTGATAGAACTCCCAGGTTGCATGGTCAGGTGGGTAACCCTTCCATTGCACGAGGACCTTTGTGACTGCAGCATTGCGATGCTTCACCATCTTTTTCTCCAAGATACACTCCGGTTCCTTTGAGGTGCCAACATCCAGACAGTATTGAGGAAGGGATGGGGTTCCAGTTGGCGGGTTTGGGCACAGTTTAAGCTGACTAACATGAAAAGTGTCATGTATAGACGCAACTGAGGGTAACGCAAGCTTGTAGGCGACAGGACCAACCTTCTCTAACACACGGAAAGGACCATAGAACCGAGGTGAGAGTTTGTGAGGAATGTTCCTGTTTTTCAGCGTGTTCTGGCGGTATGGTTGCAGCTTCAAGTAGACATGATCACCCACTTTGAACTCTCTGTGTGATCGACGGGAATCAGCTGACTGCTTCATTCTGTTTTGGGCACGAAGCAAGTGAAACTTCAGCATGTTAATCACCTCCTCTCTTTTCTGTAAACTGCGATCAACCACTGCTGAAGAGCTCTCGCCGGGGAGATAGGGCAGATGAGTTGGAGGAGGTTGACTGTAAATCACTTCGTAAGGCGAGCACTTGATGGCGGAATGGTATGTGGTGTTATACCACCATTCAGCTAGAGGCAACCATTTACTCCAGGAGTGAGGTGCGTCTGCAGTCATGCAGCGAAGATAGGTTTCAAGTGTCTTGTTTGTAGCTTCAGTTTGGCCATCTGTCTGAGGGTGATAGGCTGTTGAGTGCTTCAGATCAACTCCTTGTACCCTGAACAATTCGCGCCACACTTCGCTCAGGAATGTTGGGTCCCTGTCACTGACGATATCGCGCGGTAAGCCGTGGAGCTTGAAGATATTATCAAGAAAAGCTTGAGCCACTTCGATAGCAGTGTAGGGGTGTGATAGAGCAACGAAGTGTGCATTCTTGCTGAGTCTATCAACCACCACTAGTATGCAGTGCTTGCCGCTAGAAGGAGGTAGGCCTTCTATGAAGTCCATTCCAATAGATTCCCAAACGCCATTAGGTACTGGTAATGGGTGCAACAAGCCAGGTTTAGCAGCGAGATCGTTCTTGTTTCTCTGACAGACTGAGCAGTTACGCACGTATGCTTGTACCTCCACATTCATACGAGGCCAATAGAACAGAGATTTAACCCGTTGCAGAGTAGCATCTCTACCGGAGTGTCCTCCCACAGCGGAGTCATGGAGCCAACGAAGGATGTGAAGCTTAACCGCTTCGTTGTTGCCTACGACTAATTTTCCTCTTCTGCGTAGCTCATCATTAGCAAAAGTAAACAGAGGGTGGGATGATTTACTATCACGTAGCTCAGATATGATCTTCCTGAGGTTCGGATCAGTTTCCCATAAGTGCTTGATTGAATCAAGGAAGCCATGATGTTGCTGCGATAGGGTGATGTTGAGTAGTTGAGAGCCAGAAACGCGTGATAGTGCGTCTGCGACCACGTTTTCTTTGCCCTGCTTGTACTGAATCTCAAAGGTATAACCCATGAGCTTAGATAACCACATGTGTTGGAAAGGTGTGGTGATCTTCTGATCCATCAGAAACTTTAGGCTCTTTTGGTCGGTTTTGATGATGAAGGGTTTATGGGCTAAATAAGCACTCCACGACTGTACGGCATGAACAACCGCTACAGAACACCAATGTAACAGAGAGCGTTCTTGGAGTCTTGTTTCAACCATCGTTGGAGGTCTGAGGAAAGTTGAATCAGATACCAATGTAACAGTGAAGTTAGAACAGAGGATAAACCAAACTAGAGCTTACCGAAAGCTTAAGAATGGGAGAATCTAGTCTAGGAAATGATCTAAGGAAGAGAGATCACCTCTAAGAACAAGTATTCAAATGACAAAGAGCTTGCTCAAAGATCGTAAGAGAGAGAGATGTTGATAAGAAGACAAAATGGTTTTTTTTGATAAAACTCTGCAAAAGCAGGTCACGCAGTACATAAAGCCGTTTGCTGAACGGTCTCATGACTCATTAGCTGGCAAGATAAGGATAAAGTAATAAGGACAAACCCTTATGGTTTACTGAATTGAAATAACATGAACCGGAAATAATAAAATTGGATAGATAAACCGGTTTGGTGTGAACCTGTCACACCAAGCTTTATAAAAATAGATAGATGGTAGGAACAAGAACAGAGAGCTTTTATTACTAAAGGAAGAGATACAACCTAGTCAGATGATTCTCCTCTGTGAAAATTATGTGAGCCTAATCTAATAAGAATACTAATGGTGTCCTAACCCAAAGTTATTGTTAAATACTAAAAAACACATGGTAAAGTCTATACATAAAGTTGAGGGGAAAGCTTGAGAGACTCCTTGCAAGTCTATCTATAGTAACTGTGTTGCCTCCCCCTCGCTTTCCTAAAAAAGGAGAGCTTCTGAATAATAGAGGTTTCCTTTTGTTACCTAACTATCCCATGTCGCTTGAAAGACATGCCGTCTGTTTCTTAGCCACTGCACCAGTTCTCTATCTAGTGACGAGTTGTTGAGTACAGTATCGAACATCGGGCTTCCTAGCACTCCCAGGCTGCTTTTGAACATCCATATTTTGTCCTTTGCCCACGGTTTTTGAGGTTGCTTTGACTGTACACAGATAAGATAAAAATTCAAAATGATCATTATCATGGACAATGACGACAAATGAAAAGCATTTCAGAAGTGGGTCTAAGTAATAAGAAATTACCATCTGTGAAACCATTGTTTTCACCGTCTTTGGGCCATAAACACGATGCTTCGATGGTTTATGAGCCTTTGCGTAGAAGGAAGCTACTTCGGGTAAAGAGAGGCAACCTCTGGTTGCTTTCACCAACGTAAGATCTGGATCAGTGTTCGTCTGTTCATACCAGTAAATCAGCTGGCCGAGGCAATAGTTCTCGCCATACGTTTTCCGGTACTCCTTTATACCCTCACCTAACTTGTCCGCATATTTCGCCCCCAAATCTAAAGGGCTAATGTGTACAGGAGAAGACATAAATGACTTGTATTCCTGCCAACCATATCAAGACCCTTCTGTCAGAAGAAGTTCAACAAGATTTTGCCTTATTTTCTCACTCAAATTATACGAAAGAACTTACCCGAACTTTGAAAAGGCACTTTGTATAGGCATATATGTGAATCAGATCAGCTGCAGCATCATTACGACACTTGTATGTGCAAGGTAGATCTCGGATCTCATCTCTCAACCTTCATGGAAAGAAAATATTCATTGATGTAAGTGTACGGTTTCCTTAAAGTATAGTATTTCATGCATAAGTAATATAATTGATGTTACTAACCAAAGTAATGATCTTTGAAGATCCTTGAGGACGTCTGCAGATCCAGATGGATCATGGGCACGAATCTTGGATCTGAGTTTATCAACAATCCCCACTTCCACGTGTGGTGACAGGCACTGAAGAAGCTCCTCAACTAAGGAGCCATCCCCGTTCCATAAAAAGGAGACTGTTTCTTCAGGAGTAAGCTTCTCCAGCGGCGGAGGAGCGTTCTTTGGATCCCCAAACACACGTCTCATAACATATCTTACCTGTGTTATAACACTAATTAGAGAACCTTCGATTGGGAAAAAACATTTTACAAGCACTTGCACAAAAAAGTTGAAACGCAACGCACCTTGTCAAGCGTGACTGCCAAATTCTGAAGCCTCTGGTTGTAGACGCCCTCAGCCTGTATCATCAAAGTTACAGATATAACAAGCATATAAGAGTTGGAAAAATAATAAATCAAAAACCCTTTTACTACATCCAGAAGCCACCACAGAGTAAGAAAGCACAAAAGGCACGAACTATTGAAAGAACCCGCAGAAAGGTCAAAAAGAATGATATTCTAACCTGAACCTCAGCATCACTTTTCTCAACATCAAGGTGTATGTCTGAGAAATATTTTATCTTTTCTTCCATATTATGCTTAAGAATTTCCACTGGAAGCTTAGTTCTCTCGAAATTGATGAACCGCACCTTTATGCAGAAGAAATTTTCTGTCAGAAGCTGCACTCCCATCAATAGGGCTGCTATAAACTAACATAAAATGATTCAAGACTAACCAGGTGAGCAGAATACGCAATCACCCAATCTGGCAGCCCACCAAGCAAACAACTTCCCAGTCCAGCTCTTCCCAACTCAAGATAATCTTCTTCTGAAACTGAATTCAGCATACAAGCTTCTAGCATCAGTCTATGTCGATCCAGTAGACCATGCCATTCCTTCAACACCTGTTACATACATGGTTCAGAAAATTATTTAGGCAATCAAGGGACAAAAGAAATGCTTTTTTTCAACTTCGGTCCAAAGAAACTAATTACTCATTTGCGAACAAGCACACATTGAACCTCTAACATTACCCTCCCAAATCTTTAATACCAGTTAACAATCATATATCTATATCTATATATATTATAGCACAATTACCTTCTGAAAAGCACCTTCACCAGTGAGATTCAAGTAGCTGCCTCGGCATACATGGCTACCACACAAGCAAACAGACGCTTCATATTCTTCCTTACTCTGTTGCAGACATAAATATCATTCTTTTAACAGTAAAATGGGAACATAAAGATTAACTCAACGATTAATACTTCCCTACAGTAGGAACAGGATATGAAGAGAGGGAAGAACAGACCTCAGTTACAGAATTATAATCAAAAGTTATCTCCTCGCCATATTCAATAGGACGTACTGAATAGATGCCAATTTGGTAGTGTCCATCTACCGCAGTAACCCTGGAAGCACCAGTTGACAAAGAGGGAAAATGAGTAAACCGTTTTGAACTTATTAGTAGGTAGGAAGACAGTCAAGCATCAAGAGTTCTCCCCTCCAGTTTTTGAAAAAAAAAAAAAGCATGTACGCGTAGATAAAAGAACGAGTATTGCCTAATGCCCTATGAGTAGAGCAGTGTCCACAGAATTTTATATATAGACGTGTGTATTGATCTGAGCATACTTAAGCAGGCTAGTTTATGCATGCAACCTGTATGAAACTAAATTGTTACAATGGTCACTTGGTTCTGCTCTCTAAACAAAATTCTAGAAAAATGGATGATTGCAGAATTTAACTTACTTAGCTTCACAGTTAGGTCGGCAAGAGTGACAAATTCGACTCGCATAATTAGCCTTGTGCATGGCATCAACAACAACTAAATCATATCCATCAGCGTCACCCTGCCAGCAAACATTACAACACAAAAATTAAGAAAATGGTCAAACATAATATATACAAGCCCAATCATCATATTTTCTTCATACCTTTGGTCTCTCAAGATATATATTGTAAAACTCTGGTGCAGGATCAGTTTTGTTTTCCTGTAAGGAACGAATTCCATCTTGCTTTTCAAACCACTTCCAAACAGGATAAACCTACAATAGCCAAAACATACGTTCAGAGCTCCCTTTCAGAAAATGTTTCATATCCAAGAACAGCACGCCCAGTGAATTTCAGAAATTGTGCAGCTGAGTAACTAAGAAACATAAAACTGCAAAGCTGCAATCCCACCTCTCCGAGAAATTCAACAACAAAATCGTCTTCTACAAAACCACCTTGTTTGTTGCACACAACACCGAGGCCCTACAAAGGCAGAAAAAAATAGCAACAAAACATGTTAACAAAAACAGTCCTAAATAAATTGATGGATTCCTACGAAAGAATGACAGAGCTATACCTTCCGATAAGATACATAAGTATCACCAGAACGACTTTCTATAGCCTTTAAGACGCCTTGACACATCCTCATTGTTTGTATATCACACTCTTCACGAGAATTCTCTTTGAGCTCTTCAATCACAGGTCTTAAAGGGTATACCATGGGGGTGTTTCCAGATCCAGTGAGAAACCTAACTTTCCTGTTCAGGGCACGTAAGACTACATCTTCTATAAATGAATGTTTATCCTGCAGTGACCAGTCCAATTCTCCGGGCATTGAATCAAGTAAGAGGTTATGGGTGTAAGGATCGATTCCATAAACCTCTTGCTCTAAAACCTCGTTGCCAAGAAGCTTTCTTGGTTTATACTCCTTGACTTCAGGAAGCTCCATATCTAACTCTTCAATGCCATTTCGTTGTGCATTCAGCTTCTCACCATAGTCCTCTGGCAAAGAAACCCGCATCTTTCGTCGTACCTCCTCCTCATCAGCGACAATCGTGTACTCTTCAATCAGTTCATATTTCCTTGTGACTGGTGGCACAAGACTAGCTTTGGTCATACGTGCACCCCATTCGCGCTCTTCGGTCACAGAATCAAAGGATTCGTCTGCTGTAAAGTATTTTTCAACACGTGTGTCCTGTGATCGACCTTCTGAACGGATATCAGATTCGCTTTCTGAGGCTGAGCTGTAATTGTCATTATCAGATAGCTCGGACGAAGTTTCACTTCCCGAACCAAATGATTTACGATTCAGTTTAGACAAACGCCTTTTGATTTCGCGGTCAGATGCATATTCTCCGTAGTCCAACGCACCATTTACACCAAATGTGTCACCAGTCCTGCTCATGTACTTCTTTTCAGTAACAGATTTGCTCAACTTCGTGTTGTACTTCGAAGCTGATGACAACCCTGAGCCATCTTGCCATGACTTCATCAATTCATCTCTTCTATATGAAGAAGTGGCCATAGAGACCTCTTCTAAACATGTGGCAAGTTGAATAAACAGTATGATGATTCTGTTCATGTCTTTGGAATCTCCCCGATTCCTCTCTCTGAATACATAAGATGGGAAGGATCAGAAGAAAAACTACAAAACTAGTATTAAGGAAAATAAAATAAAAATGGCTCCCACCTTTACTTAGGAGTCTAGGAATATATGTTAAAAAATAGTAATCCTACATCCTAACAAACTGAGGGCCAAAAACCAAGCACATGGGAAGAAAGCGGTAAATGACTTGAGAAATTGTAACCTATAATCCAGAAAGGACATCGGCAGTCATTCAACATATTGTTTGGCAAGTAGAATCTCAGTAGTTACTTATCTATAATTTGCAAGAAAATATTAGAAGTATTATTGGCAAAATCATGCACTGAAGAAGCCACCCAGAGAAAGAATAAGGAAGCCTTACTTAATTGCTTGCCTGCACATCCGGCTGATATCCTCCTTCACAGATTTCAAACCATGACTAACGTAGTAACCGTTTTTCATTTTTTCCTCTATCTGAGCAACCTGGTAACCAAAAATACATTAGGGTTAATTTTTAACAAATGGTAAAGAAATAAGAGCCGGCATAATATTCAGCATACACGAATACCAGAAAGCACCTTTAAAACAAAGAAGTCAAAAGTATTCTGCATCATGATGCCCCTAAGGCTTGAAGCAAGGAATTCCTCCACTCTCTTATACCCGTGTTCTGACTTCTTAATTGCCCATCGCCTGATACGAGCATCCCTGGATAGAATTGCCGATGATTTCCTTGCATCATACAATTTTGAGCGTTTGTATAAACTTCTTCGGAACAACTGATTGGCTGAGTCTCGCTTTTCCACTCGATCAAAGTAATCCTTAAGGTTACCAAAATCATCGGTATCTCCTCCTAAGCCCTTAGACTTATTAACATTAGTCTGTTTCAAACTCGTTAACCTGGAATGCAAGTCACCTGATCGAGGATGCTGGCATTTGAGCCAACTTAGTTTTTTATATTTCAAAGTCAAATTTCCGAACTGGGAGCAGCCTGTGATGTCTACAGAAGATATGTGGGGAAATAAACGAAGAATTTCCTCAAGCATGCTGGAAGTCACGTTTGTACAACCAACCAGAATAATAGAATCAATCTTCTCCGTGTTGTAAGTGTTCTGCAAAAGAATGTCATGTCAGATCAATTAAACTACTAAATTGCTCAAATACTGTAAACGGAAAGTACAGAGTGCTCACCATGATACTCCAGAGCCTAGAATCTGTGCAGTTGGTACCCAACGACGATAAGTCAACTTGTCTTGAAATATCCTTGTATGAACTAACAACGGCCTTCCAATGTCTACAAGTCATGGACGCAAATGCAAGTGACTTTACATCATATCTCAACAAATGAAAGACCCGTGCTAACACGTGACCATCTAACAGATCCCAGTACATCCCCACGGTGCCAGAAGATCCACTTCCTTCAACATGGAAGGTAGCGTCCCCACATAAATCTTCAAATGCCAACTCATCCTTCTGAAACATTTGTGCATCTTCCACTTCAGAATGGTCTCTACTCTCACCAGCCATCAATCGAGCTCTTTTCGTATAGGATGATGAACCAAACTCTGAGGTAAAACAAAAGAGAGAAGAGAACATATGTGTAAACGTCCGAAAGCAGGAATTGAACAAGATTATAACCAGGAGGGAATGAATAAACAAAGGAAATAACCACCCAAGTTCATTAATCGAAAAAACTTGAAGAAAAGCATGAGCTAACAAGAGGGATGTGATGGCATTGAAATTCTGGTAGTTATGCATACCTGAATTCTGGTGCATGTACTTGTCAGTCTCTTTCTTTGGCTGTCTTGCATGGATCCAAGAGTCTAAAACATCGTTTATGGCAGCAGAAAATTCCCGAGTCTTGTATGTTTTCATAATCAATTGATGGAGTTTCCCACGGAAATAACCAAGAAACTGAGGATGCATAGCATGGAACGAGCTTAGACTTGTGTCCATTTCAGAATGTCTGAAATCCTGTGACTCTGAGACATCAAGGCTTTGACAATCTGAAGGCAGAGCTGGGGTTTTCCCCTGAAGCTTGGCACTGATTTCAGAAGTTTTAGTGATAGAAGTAACAGGTACCCAAATTTTGTCAGATTTCCTGAAGACACTAGTGTGACGCTTTATTAAACCTTTATCAACCAATATCTGGAGTTCTGAAAATGGCAGAGGTCCTTGTTCTTGCCCAGCCCCATCCATGTAGAACCAATCACCCAAATGCAAATGCAAATCATCGACTGTATACAGACGATCCCCAGGGGTGCTAACAGATGCGTCAGTTTTCCAAAATCTCTGCAAATCTTGACTACTGCAAGCTGTTGTTTGAGAAATAGTTTCGACTGATTCCCTCTTGGAATCACAAGATGCAGGGGATGGACGAGCATGCCTTGAAGAGAATTTTTCCCTACTACGAACTTTTACAAGGGGATCAGGAACTGATGGTACTTGATCACTAACGACCAATGAGTTAAGCCTAACTACAGAAAGCACATTAGCCTTTACCCCCCTCGCCTGATTTCTCTCATCTGCACCAGAAAAAGCCCACAAGGGAAGTTCCAACTTAGAGCTGCTGCAAGGATTATACAAATCATCCTTGTGATGCCAGCGAGGATCCTCATACCCAGACTTCTGCATCAGGCATAATGGGAAACCATCATTCAGAACCATTTTAGTTTTGTAATCTCTATCTTGAAAAGCTTCATCGTGTCTTATCCAGTCCCCGCCTTTGCAAGACCAACGACCTGAAAACCAGCTGCCTGTCTCATCGCTCTCAGAATTATCAACATTTTCTGACTTCAGTTCTTCGATCGCCACTGTCTTGGGCTCTGAACGTCCACACGACTCCTCATTTAATAGCAACTGATTTACCACTTGATAGTAGCACCAGACGATATCTGCAAATACCAGAGTAGAACTTTTATATAGTGTCATGCGAAACATGCAGATAAACAAGAAGCTATGATTACTTAAAGTTGATGTCGTCTAAATGAATATCCATGTTCATGCACAAACCAGCATATGGTAGTAGGCGGCCGTTACGTCTTTAACAAAGATCCAAAACTTCCAAATACTACAAACGAACTAATATAGATATATGACCATATAACATATCTAACATAAGTAGATATAAACGCATGTGTCATTATCTTTTCTGATAGTAGAAGTAGGAAAAGTAAGGAATATAACTTGCCTAAAAAGAGAAGCAATAGAGAAAAAAAAATTATCATGCTACAGAAAAAGTGCAAGTGGTGCCAACGAAACATACCTTCGGAACTCACAAATCTTCTCGTCTCTTCAAGCTCAACTTCAATCTGCATAGCTTCTGCAAAGCGATAAAAATAAGCCTATCTTAGATATGGCATAGAAGCTCCATGATGCAATAAACTAAATGGATTAAGAAAAATGCTCAGAAAAACATCAAATTTGTGGCCGGAAAGATAATATTTACATCTACTATATAGTACCTCCAAGTGTTTCAAGTTCCCTGCCAGGGGTGATAGTATAGCCCTCCAAGAGACTCGCGATCCTGTTATCAAACTGAAAATCTTCGCGATGGCCTACTACAATATCATTACTATCTGGTATGGACAATGATTCAGGCAAGGAATCTCCAGCTCCTTGCTCCATAGGAACTGCTTGGGCAGCATCTGCAATATCTTCTAATAAATTACCAGGAGCTTCAGGAGGATTCACGAGCTGCGTCACGGTATCTGACACGATTGATGGAGTATTTATGTTGACCACAGGAGATGTTGCATTTTCAATAGTGACCCACCTATTATTATCTGAATGTTTAATCATATGGTCAGAGAAAAGAATGCCTTGCTCCATAAGAGCTTTAAGCTCGGACAACTTTGCAGGCCCATGTTCCGTGCCATAGTAATCAAGATAAAACCACTTCCCCAAGGATGAATCTGCCGCCAAAGGCTCCTCATGAGGTGGTGTATCACAAATGTCCATATCTACCTCCATTGATGGCAACTCTTCGGTAGGAGCTTCACCAACTTGCACAGACTCTTTTCCCTTTGCACACGCACTTGGAATCTTGGATGAATCACATACAGAATCTTTCTCAACCACCGGGTTATTGTTATATAAAATGTTTTTACCTTGCAAGTCTTTTCTTGATGGGGTCGACTCTTTTCCATTAGAATCCCTATGTCTGTGCTTATGCTCTAGCTCCATACCAGCCTGGGAATCCCTCCTCTCCCTAACTCCACTCTTTCTGCTTATTTCTCTATGGCCATTACGCCTGGTACGATCGCTCTGGGGATCTTCCATATATCTAGAAGTACCATCCCTGCGATCACTGGACCACTCAGAGTAACTTGGACTTCTTCTATAATCATGGTGATGGCTGCGGTCATGTGGAGACTTTTTACGAGCATGTGAAGGCTTCTCAAAGGTATATGGCGATCTCTCCCGGGCATATGGCGACCTCTCCCGATGGAGGGAACTTCTATCCCTGTGGCCATGGTACCTAGACCGGTCGTGTGGGGACAGATCAGATCGTGCAGGGCTGTGTGCATGTCTGTCTGAAACAGACCTGGCAGGGAAATATGAGTCTTGATGCTTTCTAGGATACTTTTCCAGAGATGAGTTTTTTGATGAATAGGAATCTCTGTAGTCTCTCTCAACAGAGTTCCGTGAATAGTGGTCTGGGTGAAGAGATCGGGAAGAATCATCAGAAAGTTTTCTATACTTGGAGCTCCCATAGTCCCCATGATCAGCATAAAAATGTTTGCGCTCAAAACTATCCGGTTCAGCTCCATGTCGCTTCAGTTTGTTCACAGTAGAAGAGTACTCTTTCCCAAGATTATTGGGATCGTTGTATTCGTTCTTATGTAAACTTTCCTCTATTACAATTTTAGAACTGATTTTTGTAGCCCTGTCATTCCCACTTCTGAACTCTCTCCGGCGATAAGTATCCTCATTGGCAAACCTCCCACCTGGCGGAGTACGTTCATGTTCATAGTCATAATCATATTTCTCTCTGTCAACTCCGTTCCTTCGAGATCTGTTGTAACTATGATCATCCTTGACTGTATCCATCTTATGCCATCTGTCTGGAATGAACTCCCCTTTCTCAATTTCATCACCAGGATCTCTCCATGATCTGAATTCTCTCTCTTCTTTCCTGTACTTATCTGCGGGTAAATCCCTCCTCTCCACATTCCATTTGTTATATTGCAGGTTACTGTAATCCCCCTTCGTAGTTTCATCTTTCTTCCAAGTCTCCCCAGAAATCTCTCCTTTTTCGACCTCACTTCTCTGCAATGACTTCACTGGAGAAATCTCACCGTTCTCCAGAACCCCATCAGGATTTAACGTACCTAATTCACCCTCTTCCACTTCATCCTTAAACCCAGAATCTCCACCGTTTTCTTCTTTATTGCTACTTTCTCCTCCTTTCCCTTGCACAACTTCACTCTTCTTATCCTGCTCTTTCTTCTGGACCTGTGATTCTCCAGAAAGTTGCACTCCCTGATCTTTCCGCTGCTTGGGCTTCCTGACGACAACTTTACGAATAACCTTAACAATTTTCTTCTTCTTCTTAGGTGGCTGAGACGCTGAGGGTTTAGCTGGCTGAAACTCCGGGAGCTTATTATCAGTAGTGTGACCATTCTCCGAAGTAGCAGCAACCTTGGAATCATTGTTGTTCCCTCCTCCACAAAGCGTCTTCTTCTCCATAGTAGGAAGCTTGTCCATGATATTCAGTAGAGGCATGCATGTGGCGACACCCCCATTTCTCATGGAAACCTCTACGGCAAACCAAAAGCTTCCTCAAGTCTCCCCCTTTCCGGGGATGCCAATACTCATGCTTCACGATTCACCTCCAAAGTCCGTCGTCGTTGCCGTCTCCGGCTAAACTCAACAACCTGTAAACACCCGAGAAGCAATCAGTGGCAAAAACTGAATGTAGGGGAAACCCTACAAAGCCAAATCGATGAAATTAGAGGAGACGACGAGACGGTAAGGCAACGAATTGAAGCGGGGGATTTTTACCGGGAGGGTAAGGAAACGTTAGCGAAGGGGGATCAAAAACCCTAGAATAGAGCTGGGAGGAAGACAGAATGAACGTGAGAAAGGATGGGGAAATTTATCGAGAATAGATCGAGGTCAAAAGAAGATGAATCGAGGAGGAAACCCTAGAAAGCTCTCTCTCTCTCTCTCTCGCTAAATCTCTCAATCTGGATGTTCCCGTTTCGCCGGGAAATCTCCGTCAGCGGCGGGTGTTCTTTCTCTCTCTCTCTCTCTCTCTCTCTGCGACCTTCGCTTCTCTTCTGAATCGTTGTGTTCTCTCTCTCTCTCTCCGTTATGTTTTTCTGAAAGAAGAAGCCGTCGTGTTAATATATTTATTTATTTTATTTTACTTTTTTATGTCACCATTTTTTACCTTTAACTAATTTGGTTATGAAATTGCTGACACAATTGTTTTATTTTTTTGGTCAGAAGTGTAAGTATGCAATGGAAAATGGTAACTAAGAACGACATCAAAACAGGTCTAAATACATTTAAATGATATTTTGTCTTTGTAGTACAACTAGTAAATTTTTTTGCTAGTTTTGTTTATATAATATTTATTTATTTATTTAAATCGCAGTTTTATTATACGAACTTAGTATATTATTATGTAGTGTTTCGAGTATTAATCATTTACTAAAATACCAAATATAGTTTCAATATATATATATTTTAAGAAAATTTCTGAAACGATAATTTCATTGAACTATTCTTTTTTTCAATTTCATTGAACTATGGTGAAAATCAGTTGTTTAATCTTTTATCTTTAACCTTTGAGATTCGAACTTAACACATTTTAATAAAATAACAAGTTAAAATATTAAGTTAATTTTCTCATTTTTATTCCTTTTAATACTTTTCTCAAATTTGTTTAATTATTAAATCTCTTCTTAGTACTTTTCTAATTTTCTTCATTAGGTTTTATAGAAAAATTTTAAGTACAAAAAATGACATTATAAAATATGAAGAAAAATTGATTTTTTTTTTGAAGAAAAAAATGAATAGTAACATAGATTACAACACTTTTCAAGAGTTTTTATATTTTTTCATTTTGGTCATTTTTTAAAGGTTGTTTTAGGGAATTTCTCAAACAAAATTGTAAAAATATTTACATGTCAAATTACTTTTTGATACATTATTAAGACGTTTTTACAGTTAATTACCTTTTCACATGCGGCAAAATGGGATTATCGTCATTTACTCGTAGGACTAACCCAAAAGTAAGGCGGCCACTTCCAACAATTTTAGCACTGAAAATCCATTTGGCGCTCGAACCATACGCTTTGAGCGGTTAACATTTTCACCGTTAGTAAACGGACATCTTGACCCAAGACTTTTTTATTAAACAACGTGGTGTGACGCTTAAAGAGAGATTCTGGTTCTCTTTAATTTGACGAGCCATCGAACACTTGGAACAAACCCGTTAACTAATGTGGGCTTCTACTGGGTCCGTTGGCCATTGATTACTCCTACATTCTCTTGTTGAAGAACGTCTACCCTTTATTCCAAAAGCTGAGCAAAATAAAAGCTTTGAAAGAAAGGATACGACCACTTTAGGTTTTCTTACTACTTTGCAAATAAAAAATGCATTTTATCATATCGATGTGAAATTTACGTGAGAAAAAACAACACAAGATTGCAAAAATATAAAGGTTCAGATTCTATTCATGACACATATAAATAAACAAATGGTATAAAGGTCGTCAATATCATGACATGACAAGGTCACAAGAATATCAATTGATTCTGAGATGATATCTTCAAAAAGAAACCAAATGGTGAGCTACAACACTTAGTGAATATTCAATCTCAGGAAGTTTCTCCGGCTCGTTGCGTCAAACCATTCACTAAAAGCCTAGTGTTAGTGTAGGAATGCGTCAAACCAAACACTTTACATTTCCTGATGGAGTCAAATATACCTCAGCAAGCTCGAGCTTCTCAAATGTCAAGCTCATACTGTCCATGCTTCTATACATGTTTTATTGTGCTATTAACGTCTAACATAATAGATTCCTTTTGTATATGCTGTCCACTGTTTTTTTTAAACGCCGGATAACTATTGCTATTACAATTATGAAAAATATTACGGATGATTTTACAGTCGACAATTTAATTTTCCGTATCAGAATTCACGCTTCACTACACTACCTGAGCTGTTATATGGAATATTTTATAAGTTTTTTTCCATTAAATCCGCATAATTCCACATTTCTGTAATTAAAACCTAGATTTTATGGTGTAGAATCATTAATAAATTCTTTATTAAACTTTTGGACTAAGAGAACTTCCACAACTGTCCATTAGAAGACACTTTAAATCATCTGACACACTAAAGAGACTGTTTTTTTAACATTTTGTCTGTGTAAATGTTAAGACAAAAAATAAGATTGTCTACTGAAGAACTTTTCAATTACACTCTCCTTGAAATTTTAATTTCATATAACATTATTCAAACAATCACCTTACAATTACATAAAGTTTTCTTTTTAATTTAGAGCAATAACAGAATATAGATCCTTCTTAATCCCTGTTTAGGCGATCGTAAACATATAGAAGAACCTAGATCTTAAGGTCTCAAACCATTTTTACTGAATCAAAAGAAACACAAAGAGATCAAGCCAAGAGAGGAGTCTTTTTCTGTGGAGCAGGACACTTGAAGTCACGAGGTGGAGTCTTGCCACAGTCGACGAGAAGCTCAAGAGCAATTGGAATAATGAGGTCGATGTTGAGAAGTTTGGCTCTAATGGTGGTGCAAAGACAAACCGCTGCGTCAAGACCCACTAAACCTCCAAGAACTGGGCAACAAGTTGCCTTTGCGTAGCTTTTTCCTAGTCCGATGTGAATCAAGCCGCCTAGCACGTCCACGCAGGCGCCTAGCTTCAGTGCGTCTATAGAGCACGTCTCCGGTTCAGGCGTTGGTGCCGGAGGTGGAGGAGGACAAGGAGTTGGTGGAGGTGGCGGACATGGCGTCTCTGGGGTTGGAGTTGGCGGTGTTGGCGGGGTTACGACTGGTGGGGTTGGAGTTGGCGGTGGAGGAGAAGGCGTAGGGGATGGAGTGTGTGGAGGTGGTGGCTTGACGGTGGGGGGTTCTGGAGTGTAAGGTGGAGGGGAAGGAGTGTACGGAGGTGGTGGCTTGACGGTGGGCGGTTTTGGAGTGTAAGGTGGAGGGGATGGAGTGTATGGAGGTGGAGGCTTGACGGTGGGAGGCTTCGGGGTGTGATGAGGTGGGTTGACGGTGGGTGGTTTGGGAGTGTAAGGAGGTGGTTTTGGGGTGTGATGAGGTGGTTTAACGGTGGGTGGTTTTGGGTTATGATGAGGTGGTTTGACGGTGGGTGGTTTTGGAGTGTGGTGAGGTGGTTTGACGGTGGGTGGTTTTGGAGTGTGATGTGGTGGTTTGACGGTTGGTGGTTTAGGCGGTTTAACGGGGTGTGGAGATGGTTTTGGAGGGTCACTACAGTCGCAAGCGTAAGAGACGGCGCAGAAGCCAAGGAGGAGAAGTATCACAAAGGACAGGTTTTGTTTGTGAAGAATCCCCATCTTGAGGTTTAGGGTTCTCCTTTTGGTTGAGTGAGGAAGTGATGAAGTACATTAAAACTATCAAGTCCTCTTTATATATATATAGACCAAAGGAATCTCTAATTTTTTTTTTTTGTGTTTCTTTATAATGTTTTCATTATCATCGTCCGTGATGATATGAACGTGCCAAGTTGCTGTGTGAGAGATGATTGAAGTTGGAGTATAATATAATGGAGTAAATAATATATACATGTCATTCGGTCGTAAGACGTAAATCACGTACGAAGGGTTTCGTCAAGCTTTCTTGAATTTACGTATGTCTTTTTTTTTTTGTAACCTGAATTTACGTATGTCCGTAGACTACTAATTAATTCTATAATTTTAAGGTTATATACAATTTTCGAGTTAAGATTTCGAGTTAGAGATTTGGATTTAAGTTTTCAGGTTTAATTGTTGGATCTATAGTTTAGTTTTTGGGATTTTGTAATTCAGGCACATATATTATTACCTTCTTGGCTGATGGTATTACTTACGGCTATATAATGCCATAGATTTACACCAACAACAAATAGAAAAAAACTACAAGATACAAAAAAAAGTTGTAGTGTAATGGCTGCTTGGCTAGTGGCAAGACAACATTGATGAAGGACTTTGGCATTATTATTTGACTATAGAGAAACCTTCTCAGTTGTCTTAAACCAAAGTCATAAGAGCATGATTATTGCAAAGGTACTTAACAAAAGTTCTTAATACACATATATGTATATATATGTATATGTATATATTATATATGCGTATATAATTGTTTGTTAAGAACTTTACGGAAACCGAAACTGAAAGTTCCTTAATTAAGAAATTTTCGATTTCGGTTTCCGTAAAGTCCTTGACAAACAATTATATACACATATATAATATATACATATACATATACATACACATATGTGTATTAAGGACTTTTGCTAAGAACCTTTTCCAATAATCATGCTCTAAGAGCATTTGCATATTGGGTGGTAAGAGCAACTCCATTGCTTGAACCTCTTTAGCGGGGTTCTAAGCAATTTTTCAGAATTAATTTAATTAATTTTCAAAAGTTAAGGAGTTTCAAGCATTTGTATGTCCATTGGTGAAACTCAAAATAGGGTTCTTGTGATTTTTTTTTTTTTTGCAACTCATTGGAATAAAAACGAAGACGAAAGCTCCAAATCGGAATCAAAAATCGTATCCCAAATCATCTTTGAACCCAGACGAAAACTAATTTCAAATCGATCCCAAAATCAATTTTAAACCCAGAATCGAACACAAGTGAGAGGAAAACAGCAAGGAACAGCAAGAAATCACTGAATCGAACCCTAAACAACTCGAATATATGATTTTCCTATCGATTTACCTAAGAAAAGTTTTCGATTTCGAATCGCCAAAAATCGCTTTCGGTGGTTTTGTTTTTCTCTCTCTCACATAAAATGATTTTTTTTAACGCGACTAGGCGAAAACCAAAGGCACACGACGTGCCACGTCGTTTAGGACTCGCCTCTAAAACCTCCTAATTAAGGGGCACCTCTACCCAGCCCAATTAATTTTAATACTTTTTTTAATCCAGTCTACCTAAGAGATTGGGCTAAAAACTTCAGATAAGCATGCGATGGAGATGGTCTAAGATACCTTTTCAAATATCTCATCTATAAAATATTAGTATTTTTAATACTATAATTTATTATGTAGTTAGATTTTGATTCAAGAGAAAATTAAGACAAATATAAATTACATATGTAAAATCATGAATATCTCGAAAGGAAAAAAAAACATAATCTTTTCACTCTTTCTCTTTTCTTTAAAACTTTTATTAACTTTATTATGAAAAGTCCATTAAAATATCTTTGATGGATATGTTCTTAAAAAATCTTCCCTTTTTATTGCTCCTTTGATTATTGGGTCCACTTACTTCTGAGAGTTTTAAGTAGTTTTTTTTTGGTATTTAGTCTTTTTGTCTCTACTCTCTACCTATAAATATCGTAGTTTAGATATAGTCCATAACAAACACCCAAACAGAGAAAAGGAGAATCAATATTACTTAGGTCCAAAGCTACAGTGTATTTTATGTGTAGTGTAACCAATCTCAAAATAGTGATGCTGACAGTTTTTTTTTATGACAGTATTTGTCTTAATTACATACTGTGCATAGACTAACTGTGCAGATGCGTGCTATGCAAAAACGAATGCTTATATAGTGTTTTGCTAAGACTTAAGAAAAATCATTGATTTTGAAAAGACTTAAGAAAATTATGTTACTCATCGATCAAGGTCTTTCTTTCTGCAAGTACGTAGTAGATTTCTATTTTAGCTGGGATAAAACGTTCATCACAAACCATTGATTTTAAAAAGAAAACAAAATTAATTAACTATACCTTAAGTAATATTGTAATAACATGATTACGTTTTATATTTTGTCATCAATTAGCATATTGATTTAACGGTCCTAATATTTTCTTTCCTTTTATATTGTCAAAACTCAAAGGCAAGAGACCTACAAAACATATAAAAATCCTACACCAATTTATAGTCCATCAAATAAAACTTAACTATCTGTTTTATTTTTCTTTAGAAACGGAAATTAGTATACAAGTTCACTATCTGATCTTTATATCCGATTCACAATCTAGGAGCTGATCAAGATGAAGATATATATATATATATATAATTCTCTCGACTTTCCAAATTAAATCGTAATGAAGATTTGATTATATAAAGGTGAATAGCTGATAAGAAGTTTACAAGTCAAACCTAGTCACTGGTTTTAACAGAAGCTAGCTTCTAAGTAGGATATTCGTAGGATCCCGTGGACAGTTAGTTTTAGTGCAAATTTCCAAACTATGATGGCCCTTGTCCTTCTTGTAGTCGTCTTACCATACTCACTAGATAAACATTTGTTACGTTTTAACAAAGTTAAGTTTTCACTAGTGTTGCCAGTTGCCACAAACAAAAGCTTGCATTAATATGTCAAAAGATAACTTTTTTTTTAGTGTCAAAAGCAACTTGCGAGAGATCTTAGACTATTGACGGAATATTCAAATACTCAAAATCTAACAAATTACAAATGTATTAAAAATCACTGCGGACTCATTTGACCCGGTTCATAATTATTATGTGTTTAACTTTAAACTAATAAACCGATATTACATTTATGTAACCTACATTTTGCTTTACGTTCTTTAGACCTATTTTCCACGCTCCTTTTATGATCTTACAGCATCGACAATGGTGACACCCATTGTGGAATCCTTATGATTTGTTTACTATTTTTTTTTTTTTTGAATAGTTAAGGATCTTAGTCTAAAACGTGTATCCAATGGTGATTTCGAATTAAGAATCTTTAGAAATAAAAAAATATTATTTTTTAAAAAGTGAAATATTTTATTTTTTATTCAAGAAATAAAAGAAAATACAATAATTAAACATAAAAAATATAATAATTAAACATAAAAATACAATAATTATACATAAAGATACAATAATTATTCATCACCAAATTTATTCCAAATATGCTCAACTAAATCTTTTTCAGTGGTTCATGTATACGGATATCCCGAAGTTCTCTCTCATTCTGATTGACAAATATGTTATTCAGATTTGTAGGCATCTCGTTTTGGGTTTCCACGTGTGAACTTCTGGTGACACTTCCTTCTTCAAATTCTGAAATGTCGATGCGAGCGTATCCATTGCGTTCATTTTCGACTATCATATTGTGTATTATGATACATGCTCGCATAATCTTCCCTATCTTTTTTTTGTCCCATGTAAGAGCCGGGTTTTTGACAATCGCAAATCGAGCTTGCAAAACTCCAAAGGCCCGTTCCACATCTTTTCGGGCTGCTTCTTGTTTTTAGCAAATAACCGTGCTTTAGGACCTTGAGGACGTGAGATAGATTGGATAAATGTTGACCATTTTGGATATATACCGTCTGTGAGATAGTAAGCCAACTTATACTTGTGTCCGTTGACCACGTACTCTAACCTTGGAGCTCGACCTTCTATAATGTCATCAAAAACATGAGAGCGATCGAGGACATTAATATCGTTTAAAGTACCTGGAGGACCAAAAAAAGCGTGCCATATCCAAAGATCTTGTGAAGCTACAGCCTCTAAGACAATTGTCGGTTTGTTTGATCCACGGGCGTACTGTCCTTTCCAAGTAGTTGGGCAATTTTTCCACTCCCAATGCATACAGTCAATGCTCCCAATCATCCCAGGAAACCCGCGTTTCTCTCCAATATCGAGGAGTCGTTGAAGATCCTCTGGTGTGGGTCTTCGTAGATACTGCTCTCCAAATAACTGTACTATTCCGTCAGTGAAATAATGTAAACACGAAAGTGCCGTGCTCTCACCAAGTCGGAGATATTCGTCAACTGCGTCGGCTGCAGAACCATAAGAAAGCATACGAATTGCTGCGGTACATTTTTGTAGTGGCGAAAGACCAAGCCTCCCGGTAGCATCTGGTCTATGTTGAAAGAATGGAACGTTCTGTGAGAGGGCATAGACAATACTCATGAATAATTCCTTGTTCATACGGAAACGGCGTCTGAAGATATGTTCCTCATATGTGGGATTTTCGGAGAAGTAGTCATTCCATAACCGGATGTGTCATGCTTCACGGTTTCGTTCAATATATGCTCGTTTCTTTTGCTTTTTGGTTTGGGCCTCGATAATGTTGTTGATTGTATCTTCACAGATATCTTCGAAAACTTCGTCCAATCTTTCTTCCAATTCTTCCATTTCATTGGATGAAGATGATGACATCCTGATTGAGAAATTAAATTTATAAGTTATTCATTTTTCTTTAGAAATTTTTTTATTAGTTCCAAACTAAGTTAAGATAAAAAAATTTTATCTATAATTCTCAAATATGTATAACTTTATATTTTTTTTTCTATAAGTCTCAAATATGTATAACTTTATATTTTTTTATCTATAAGTCTCAAATATCCCACACTTTATTTTTTTTTATCTATAAGTCTCAAATATGTAAAACTTTTTTTTTATCTATAAGTCTCAAATATGTATAACTTTATATTTTTTTTTCTATAAGTCTCAAATATGTATAACTTTTTTTTTTAATCTATAAGTCTCAAATATGTATAACTTTATTTTTTTTTATCTATAAATCTCAAATATGTGTGTATAAATTTTATTACTCTTTAATATCAAACCTTAGCAAGTGTTAAAGACACAAGAATGTTGGTGAATGCTCCTGCTGGTTTCTCCACAGCCTCTGTTACCATTATAGACAAGGATGTTGGTGAATCAAGGGAAGAGTTAAAATAGAGAATGTTGGTGAATCAAGGCAACACTTAAAATAGAGAATGTTGGTGAATCAAGAGAACCGAAAATATGAATAATTATCAAGACAAGAGTTAAAAACAGAATGTTGGTGAATCAAGACAACTCGAAAACGAGAATAACATTTTACATTAGCCGAAATCAAGTGTTAATATTGATACAAGAGAAGGACTTCTTACACCCAGATATTACAAGTGAAAAATCGGGTTGAGAAGATCTCCAAGAAAATATTACAACATATCCGAGCAAAGAGAAGAACGTTTGATGCAGAGGAAAGAAAGATAAGCTGATACAAAGCTAAAGGCCAAACGAGAACTACTTATACTACATAAACTGCAAGAGATGAACCCGTGAACTACTTCAAAGCACCCGTGACTTCCACTACTCCTAATGCACCCGTGACTTGCCCAACCTTCAGTGCACCCATGACCAACTTCAGCCTTAACCTGAAACAAGGAGAATAAAGACAAGAGTTATTGATAACACATCAAAGCAATTGAGACAAAACAATTCAGACAGAGAAGACATCAAAGCAAGAAAGAAATAACCTTAAACCAAACAGAGAAGACATCAAAGCAATTCAGACATTAGTTTGAGTTTTACAGTTGTTTCCATCTCAGTTAGAGGCTCCTTTTTCGCGAATAAACGATCAAGGAGCTTTTGCCTTGAGAGTTTTTCTTTGATTTGTAAAACGCCATGTAAGTTTGACAACTCCTCCTCTCTGCCATTCTTCTTCTTCTTGAGAGCTTTCGCAGCCTTCACCCCGGGAGGTCTAGCCTCTTCTTCTCCCACAGCCGCTTCTTCTCCATCGAGGTCCACCACTTTGCGCTTCTCCTTAACAGTGTCCTTACCCTGAACCAGTGAGCACCATTTCTGGTCATACCTCAGCTCCCTCCAGCAGTGATCCATGGTGAACTTTATGTTCATAATATTGAAGAAAGAATCTAAAGCAGCCTTCATCACATCGTCATCATTCTGACCACTTCTTTGCTGGCGAAGAGCACGATCATAGCAACCACAAAACTTTGAAACGTGGTCGTTAATCCGAGACCACCTCTGCTTGCAAGAATGGAGGACTCTCGGTATTTGCCCAACCAAGAGAGGGTTTGCGTTGTAGTACTCCACAATCCGCTTCCAAAATGCTCCACCTTTCTGCTCATTGTTCACGATCGGGTCTTTACTGGTGTTAAGCCATGCCCCAATGAGGATTATATCCTCTTTGGGAGACCATTTCCTTCTCTCAGATTGTTGGGGAGTTGACTTCACACCAGACGCTTCAGGCACTTCGCTACCAGACATCACATAAGCCTCATCAGGACCTTCGCTACCGAACCATAAAGGTTCGGCTGCATCAAGATCAACTGGAAGTTGACTCTGTAGTAGGTTAACATAGCTTGACGAGTTATTAGCCATGGTTGATCTGTGCCACTCTACTAGCGACACAGAGGATTAAGTAAGCCTTCTATGACTTACAACTAATTAATGGCAATCAAATCTATGCAGTTGGGAAGCTGGAAAGTAAATAACTAAGTACTAAGTTTCATTTACAACTAATTAAGGCAATGAACTACTTACAGAAACATAACTAATACTACCTACACACAAGCAATTAAATACGACTTATAGGACTAGCTACAGAACACACATATGGGAACAGAACATATAGTAAAAGCCAATCACATCAGAAGAGAGAGGACGATTTTATCATTTAAGCCTATTCATTATGAGAAAAGAAAGCAAATTTGTTACCTTATTTCAGAAACAAGCGAGGTCCGCCACTGTCCTTTGAAGCCTTGCCTAATATTCCTGAAAAATGAGAAGAAACTATCAATAATCTACCAAAAAGAGATTAAACAATTCATTTAGAACCAGATACTCACCAAGTAGAATAAGTAACACCAACCCTATTAAAACTAAGGTAGACACCATTAGCTTCACTCCTGGTTTCTTCTTTGAAAACTCGGTTACTGTCTTCTCGAGGATAACAACCTTCTGCTCACTCTCGTTAAGTGCACCCTTAAGCTCCCTAAGCTCCCGCTGAATGTCCCTCATCTCCTCTATCACTGCCACGTCCCACCATTTCCAAACGTGGCAGTCACCATCTTCAGCATTGTTGCACGTGAAGTAACGTCTGTATGGGTCTTTACGAGTTGTAGAGTAGCCGACAACTGGCTCCGCACCACAGTAGCAGGTTCTAAGGATTCCATCATCACACTCTGGTTGCGGTTGGTACTGAAGCGGCTCTGCATTGAAGTGGCTACTCTCAGCTTCATCCGCGTACAGCTGAGCTTCTGCTTCAATAAGGGAGGTTATGTCTACAGAGTTTGATGATGAAGATGGCTGGCTTGAACTGTAATCTTGCCCCATTATGGTTTACCTGAAAACAACAAGTCGATTCATTAATATACATTCATTAACCAGCGAAACAAACGACATAAGGATAACACTGAACTCTATAAGAACAGATTGAAATCGAACACAACTAAATCGATTGAAACAGATTGAAATCGACATAAGGATAACACTAAACTCTATAAGAACATATTGAAATCGACATAAGGATAACACTAAACTCTATAAGAACAGATTGAAATTGAAATCAAACCGTTAATCGATTGAAACAAAATATGAAATTTGTAAGAAGAAATAAAGACAAGATTTACTTCCGATTGAAACAAAAATTGTTTGTAATCTATATCTACAAAGCCAAATAATACAGAAATCGATTTTTTCCCAAATTTTAAAAAACCCTAATTTGACAACTTGTCCCAAATCGATCGAAACAACAAAAGATCCATCTTTACGGACAACAAAGAAGATGGAAAATGTTTTAATCGAGAAATAAACGGCTTTGAGGTTTGGATTTACCTTCGTCGAGCCGAGAGAGAGAGATCGCTTCGAAATCGCCTTTCGCCGCAGAGCTTTTTTTTTTTTCCTTCGGTCGAGAATGATTTTTTTTTTTTTCCTTCAGCCCGACCCACTCAACTCTAAACCGACGACGACCACTCCTGCATTGACACGTACTCACGGACTCAATCCTTAAATCCCTTCCCGACGGAGTAATTCTTAGCTACATTACCAAATTTAATCTTATTTAAATAAAACTAACCTAAGGTTTAGCGCTAAGGATTCCCTATGATTCCCCATTGTGGGTGGTCTTAGCTTCCACGAGAAGTGATCGAGTCCGTGATTGATGACTATATCCTTGGAATTATTTTCATATATCCATAAAGTTGTCCTGTTATGGCATAGACTGGGGAGTCGTTAGCAGACACTATAATAATGAAACCGATAAAAAAATATGTTTTTAATGGTAGAAATGTATTTACGCGGGTACAAGGTTGCGACATGCGGGTCGATTTGGCGTGTAGCAAAAATAGTGTAACCCGTGAATCTGCTCCTATAAATTAAGATTTTTTGTTTTTGTCTTCAAGTGAGAATGGGATAATATAATGTCACGTATAAGAACCGTATATGAGCTGTAACTATATATTGTAAATAATTATTATTATTATATATTGGGAGTATTATATAATGATCACAGTTCACATACATGGATCGCATGTGAGAAGCCCATTGTTAATCTGTACTGAAATCAATATAGAAGTTGTATATATTAACCAAATCCAAAATCGTTGAGATTAACTTCATTTCCAAGTCAGCGTGACGAAGACAGCCCATCCAAAGCAAAGAACTAAAGCCGAATCAAGTTTCACTCGAAGTCGAAAATACCAAGTTTTGTTCTAATAAGATGTTTTAATGAAAAAAGAACGTAAATGAAAAAAAGAAAGCAAGATGTTTCAATTAGTTGAAGCATATCAGAAATGTTGACAACAGTGAAGCTATGAGAGAAACCAGAAAAAAAAAGCTCGGTATTTTCTACTTAGCAAGAGAAACCAAAAAAGGAAGAAGATTTGATTGAAATAGAGGACAGACCCACATATTTGATCACTACAAAAAAATCTAGGACCAAAGGAGTGGCACTAACTGCTTCCCATCTTAAAAGAATATAATGATCCCAGACCGAAAGAAAAAAACCTTCTGCGAGCCATTGAATCTTGCATTGGCATGAAACACCTTATGAGGTAAATAGACATTGATCTTCATTTCCATAGAGATTTACAAAACCGTTGTATACTCTTAGACAACGAAACAAGACCATGGAGGCAGGCCTGCGTGGAGGAAAGGCTAAATTCTTTTCGTTCCTCATCCATATTCTATACCTCTTAATTCTCGATCTGAATTTGTTTTTGTACGCTATGTTTGCTATGTTTGTCACTACTTTCTCTATACAACAACTCAACCTTCTAAGTTTCTGTCCCGCTAGTCTCTCCTCTACTTTGTGTTCATTTCTATAACCCAAAACCATAGTCTTGTAAACTTATAATTTCTTTTGAAAGCTTCAAATCATTTATTAAGAAACATTTGGTGGACATTTATATGTATTTCTATTTTTATGCAAGGTCTCCATGTAATCATTTGGAGTGGTTGATCACAAATTCTACATCGGTGACATTTGAGTCTTAGAAACAAGTAGAGATTTGGAAGTAGAATTTTCATGTGTATTCACTTGCACATAATAAACAATTCTAGTCCATAACTGTGGAATCTGTTACACTTTGGTCTTCTGCATCTGGAGAATGATGAGCCAAAACTCTCATTTTTCATCACTATCCCATTCTCTTTGTTGCCCTTATCATTTAAAAAACTTTCCTCATCATGATAGCTTTTTCATCTCCTTTTGCAACCTCATCATCATCAGAAATTTGTTCGTTCACATCATCCTCTTCTGCACCTTCTGATTCCTGCCTCAGTAGCCGTTGCTGGATCCCATCTCTGATGGCTGTTCCCTGAGAAAAAAAACATTTATCCAGACATGAGTGATAGATGGCAACACTTAGAAATCTCAAAAGTTGAGAGAATCAAATACTTTTGCTTACCATTTTATGACAACCTTCCTCAAACATTTCAAGAAATCCAGCAACCCAACGATCAGCATTCTCAACCCACTCGTTGCGGTGCATCCCAGCAGTTTTTGCTACAGTTTGTATCTGCACCAAAAAAAAAGAAAATATTAAGATTCAAAAGTTACTTACACAAGCAGTTTGTTACCAAATTAAAAAAAAAAATCCTCATTTTCCCACCTTTTCTTGCTGTTCTTTCACTTTCTCTTGTAGTTTCTTCAGTTTCACGTTAACTCTAAGCCTCTTCTCCTGTTTGTAGTAAAACAAGCCCATCACAATATGTTAGTGCATCATCAAGTTGGATAAATAATACCATGACTACATCACGAGAAAAGAGATCGTGCCTTAACGAAGCTGACACCGAGCTCTTCTCGTGAATATCCTCGGTCCAGGTTACGCAACACATACTGGTTGTAATCTTTCACAATTCTCATGATTATATCAGATGTCGATATCCCCTCTGTTCGTTTAGTTTCTTTAAATTTCCCAATCGACTTTACCTGCGAGAACCAAACCCAGACTCACTAAGAAACAGAACGAATCAGAAGAGATAAAACCAAAGGAAGAAACTTACAAAATCATAAACATCGTTTCCAGCTCCACTAGCATCCGCATAGCTGGAAGATAAAAAAGACATGACATAAGAGTTAAAAACTAAGACATAACAGAACACAAAGCATTAACCTTAAAACTTACGGAAGAGCATCATGAGCTACGTAGTCGATCTGATGCTTATCGAGAAACTCGGTGGTGAGAACCCATGGTGCATCTGGAATCACTTCATCGACCCACCTTTGTTTTACCATGTACATAATAATTATAAACTCACAAACAAAACACAACAAGATAAAAAGACAGAATCTCAATGGTGTGTGTTACTTGCAATGTCGGAGAGATTCATAGCGCTCGGACTCTGTCATCACGGTTTTTCCTTTGAACTTGTTTGTGATCTCGTCGTTACAACATCCTACGAGCAGATACGTGTTCGGAAACCTAATTTGTTTCCCGTTTCATTTAGAAACTGAATCATCAAATCATAACAAAAATAAATGAATGGTATAGTGCTTAACGATTTCTTGGCTTGTTCGATGGCGCGAGCGTGACCGAAGTGGAACAAATCATAGATTCCATCGGCGTAGACTCTAACCGGCCGGTTCGACGAAGCTGTTTCTTCTCCTGAAACCTTATCGTCACCGTTAATGGCCATTCTTCTTCTTGATTTTTTTTTTTGTTTTTTCTTAAATGTTTTGTTCTTATTTCTTTAGTTTTCTATGGGCTTTCCCTCCAATCACGCAATTTTCTGAATAAATAATGATCTCTCATTTTCAGACACAACTGAGATGGGGAAGAGAAAGATGGTGAGCTTAGTTGGCCATGTTCGAACACTGACATGTACCAAATGTCAAAAATTCAAATGATTCTTTTTTGAATTTTGTACTTAAATTATATAATAATTATTCTTATAACCATTTTTAGAGGCAATACTAAAAATTTCCATAATGTAAGTATCTAACCAAAATTCTCAAAATATTAGAAAATACGAATCTTATAAATTAATAGGTGAGTATCTTAAAATTATTGGAAATCCAACTAATGATAAGTGAGTATTTTCTTAAATAATACTTCTAATTAAGTAATGATTCTTATATTACAAACATACACTAATATGTAAGTTGACAACTCTGTGGTAAAAGTTTTTCTCTGGAGTTGTTCTTATACCTCTCCAAATGATGTCTAAGTTTTCACCCACTAAAATTTGATCCGTCCTTTGATTTTTTTTTTTTAATTTTAGAAAGTGGTTACTTAGAAAATTGTTATTTATATATAGTTGTAAAATAATTAATTGTACTGAACATATATCAATTGGCCATGATCTTAATTTAATAGAATAACTAGATTTTGATCCGCCCTCCAAAGGACGGGTATATGTTTTGTTTTATGTTTTTTTTTAATAATTTAATTTAATTTTTGTGTTTTATAATTATTTTAGTGTTTAATATTATTTAATTTAATATATTTTGGTGACTATATTCAATATGTCAAATTACATAACTTTACACTTGTACCATATGCATTTCATAAACCATTTTAAAACTTTATTCCTAAAGTTTGCAACATATTATATTTACTTAGTAGTTACCTGATATAATTTAGTCAAGAAATATTTATATCCCAATCATTCCAAAAATAAAAGTCTCATACTCTATTAGACATGATCTATATACTCGAACGGTTCTTAAATTATTACATTCGAAAACTAATATCAAACTCAACCCGCAACTAAAACCGAACAAAATTTTTGAAAAATGTTTAAAGAAAATAGTTTTAACATATTCTGTTATATATATATATATGTAGTTGGGTTAAAATGGTCTTCCCTAACTTTTAAGTAGAATCACATTTAATAAATATTTTTATTCGAATAACTTATTTAAAACCCGTTAAACTAAATGAGTTCATATGAATATTTATTTCTATTAAAAATTCACTTAAACCAGTTAAGCCCCGTCAATCATAAAATTAAATTTTATTAATAACCCGGGTTGTGGATTTTATTAATAACTGGCTTAAACCAGTTAAGCCCCGTCAACCTACATATAAAATCCACGTTATAATTAAAAATATATTCTAATTATTTTAGAGCCCTTAATTTTTCTTTAAATAAAGAAAAATAATAGTTGAAGTAAATATATATATATCAATAGATTATGTTCCAAATTTAATATAATAGATTTTAGTTTGATTGAATAAGATATATTGATGCATTTACAAATTTGGTGCTTTTAAATTAATTTTTTGAACTATATACATTGAAAACAGACAGTTTTTAAGGAGTAGCGGGATAGTACATAGTGATTACATGTACATCATTATTTTATGAAGAAACAATTAGATGCAGTTACAAATTAATTAACGTATTCTGTAGAAGTAACAAATTTATTTTATTAAAGTGGTTACATGAATAATCATTTAGACGCAGTTATATTTTGAGTTGGATCCAACTAATATCAGTTGGTTATACTTAATATCAATTGGTCATACCAATAAATTGTTAAAATTGTAAAAAGTAAATATATTATGTAACATATAAAAAGGAACCCAAACACTTACGTGATGCAACAGTTATTAGTATATCTCAAAGTAACAAAATTTTCAAAGAACCGTAGAATACGGTTACATTTTCCTTCTAGTAGAAATATATTTATCTTCTATTGGTTAATAATCTGTTGGTTTGACTAATATAAAGAAGTGGTCACCAGTAAATTTGGAGAAGAGGTTACAAAATATGTGTCCGATAAAAAGTAGTTACAGATACAGTTTGTTTAAATCAATATATGGTTTATTTTTTAAGTAGATAACATGAAAAAAATATTAGTGGGACACAACTTCATATCAATTGGACATGTTGAATAATTAATAGAATAGATTATGGTTTGTGTATGTTCGTTTGTTCTTGTTTTTTCTACCTTTAGTGTTAAAAAAAAAGTTTCTCTGCCCCCTAAATAAAAGAAACCATGCCAAATTCGACAAAAAAATGAATTTTAACTAAAAATAATATGGAAATTGCATTGTATAACACAAAAAAATAATAATATTTTGGTACCAATTGACCTAATTTTTGCCGATACAATATATATATTATGTAATATTACTTTTTATCCTTTTATACCACCGATTCTACCTGCACAAAAAAATACTTTACATTAATAATTATTTGCACAAACGTTAGTCTCTAACGTGCTATTTATACATCCACTCAATCAAAAATAACTTATTAGTTGGTAAAACTGTAAAAAGTGAAT
This sequence comes from Raphanus sativus, assembly GCF_000801105.2. Lineage (NCBI taxonomy): Eukaryota > Viridiplantae > Streptophyta > Magnoliopsida > Brassicales > Brassicaceae > Raphanus > Raphanus sativus. Next base: position 29,245,177 of record NC_079512.1, on the reverse strand, counting down.
TTTTAATTTTCTGATTTGAAAGTTTCCATCAACTTCTTGCAGATAATAGTTTTGTGGAAAAGAAGATAGTTTTCAAAGGATCTATTAGATTGCGAAGAAGATAAATAGTTTTTTTTTTTGTTAAATTTGTTCTATTCTATTATATGTATATAGAATAGAAGTGTAAAATAATATGTATTATGTTTGTTCTAATTATATTATGTAATTCAATATATTATATTACTATACTATATTATCATATCTATTTCATTTGACAATTAATAAAAAATGTTCTACTTTGTTAATAAATATAGTTTGTAATTTCGTAAGTTCTAACTATCGCTACATGTTTTGAACATGTAAAAATCGTATTATGATCTATACTGTACCGTTTAATACTACATAATATTATGCACTGTTTTAGATTTTGATAGTTGGATTTAAGATTTATATTTGGGTTTAGGGTTTAGTGATTAGAAAGTGAGAAATATGGTTGGGAGTCATCATTAGTTGTTTCCATACATTTATAAACATTTCATAATTTCACTAATATATATTATGCTATGGATTTTGTTCTATTCTATTTGGATGGGGTTTATGCTTAGATTTATGGTTTATATTTGTATTTAAAGATTATTGATTAGGGTTTAAAGTTTAGTATTTAGGATAGGATGAGATTAGGATAAAATTTAGTATCTAGATTGTAGAATTTAAAATAGAGTTAGTATCATATATTATTTTGATATATGAAATACAACATTTAAGTTTTCTATGCAGTAAGAAAATGCTTAAATGTGAACCAAATACATAGTGGTTAACTTCATCTTTTTTTATTTGTTACCAGTAATTTATACCAGTTGATTAAAAGATGCAACACAAAAAACTCAAACTAAGAATATAACTGGATCAATTAAAATTTATCGTTATTTTTCCAATAATGTCAAAATCATAGATATTCATTTAATTTCCTTCAAGATTTAAACCATTTGGCAAATTATCTCAAAATAATAATAATAATAAAAAATTCGAATTATGTTTATGTTATTTCGACCCTTTTTCTTGTCACTCATTTTTCCAGTATAATTACTTCTAAATTGGGAGATTAAAGTGGGAAAAGAAAAAAAGAAAAAACATCACGTGAGTGTCTTCACATGTTGGTAGCCTACTTTCACCAACTTACTTTCTCCTGTTCCCAAGCGAAAAGCAACGGCGAAGTAAAATATTTAATTCTTTTATTTTTGACGAAATTCTTTTCTTTTTTCTTTAGAGAAAATTCTTCGTTTGCAACTAATAATTTTCTTAAAAGCTAGACACACTGAACGAAAGAAAGAAAAAGACGCTCACAGGTTTCCATGTAGAAGTCATATGATACTCGAAACAATTCCCAAAAGAAAAAGAAGTTCTATATTAAATTCTCATATAGTTTTCGAATGTTATTTTCACAAAACCCACCATATCGTGGATTTCATATAGTTAAACAAAGAATCACGTATTCAATGTCGATAGATTAGGATACTTTATAAATTATAATCGGATTTACGTATACCTATTTTCTGATATATTTTTTATCCCACGTTGAAATATTGAAACTGTATTCGCATCTCCTATTTCTTTTCACAATCGATATATATAGAAGGATGTAATCACTCTGTGCGTGTTTACGTTTAGTTTTGTGTTATTTCCAAACATCATTTCAATTCTCTTTTCTTTTCCAAACAGAAAAAAAAGATGATTTCATCTTAAAACATCAGCCAGCTATAGGTTGCCTGAATTTTTTCCAACATCATCTCAGTATAAACTACAGATATCTACACGAATTTAGATTGAGCAAGCTGTTAGGATAACACAAGTATACGAGCATAATGTTTTCTACACAATGTATATGATTATGTAGTCGAAAACAATAAAAATTAGAGATGAGCCCATTGGTTTACAGTTTATTTTCTTTCTTTTTATGTTTAAAGAAAGTAAATGAGAAAGTAATTTCTTTATGTTTATTTTCTTTCTCTGTATGATTATTTTCTTTATGTTTAAAGAAAGCTGAGTTTTTTTTCAATTTACATTATTTAATTTTCTATTTGAACATGGAAAAATGAAAATTTAATTTATTCAATCTATAGTCCGCAGAGTTATTACAACACAAAGAGACATTCTAAAGAAACACACAACTTTAAAAAAAATTACGATAGTCAAAGTTTTCATTCTGCTACAAACAAAGTCAGTACCTAACATTTCTTCATTTTACATTTATTTTCCTCAGAAAATAAGTTACAGAAATAAAATATAGAGTGATCCACCGATCCTCATTGCATCCATGAAGTAGTAATATTGCTATTCATCTCCGATGACGGAGCATAGCCTCTTCCTCCTCCTCTTCCACCGTCTCTACTTTCATCCACCGCCAGAAAACCATCGGAAACCACTGTGTTAGGATAGCTAAGATGAGTACTCACGTGGTTTGACGAAGGGACCATGTACTGTCGTTGTTGTTGCAATACTTCGTGATGAGCAACCTGGTTCTGGATATTAGCGTACTGATAGCCGCTGTAAGAAGCTCCGGCGGTGGGTCCCGACGAGGTGAGGCTAAAACCAGATGACGGTGAACCGAAAGCCAGGGCGGATGGACCGCCGGTGAATTGTTGGACCATGGCTCTGAAGTTGGCTGTGTCGGTGTTGAGAAGAGTAGTGGGTGTACGGCGGGAGGCTCTAGACCTACGACGTGTTGGCTTCGAAACACGGCGGCTTTCAGGGTTAACCGGAGAATCAGCTGACGTGGAAGTGGTGGTCGCGGTGGTGGTGCTTGTGGTTTGGTTGTTGTAGAATTGAGACCAGTGGTTGTTGGGGTTGGCCATCTTCTTATTATGCGAGAGATTACTAGCCTTGGTTATGTATTTATGGAGTCTCTCTACGTGTGTTTATAAAGGAGTAAAAGTTATTTTTTTTTTTTTTTATCACAGGAGTAAAAGTTATTTAATTGGTTCGGCTTGGTCAAAAGAAGTTCATCTATACGAATCGTCGCCGTTGCTTTTGGTGTGATTTTCGACACGTGGATTAGATGGAAGTAGTCATCGCCTAATGTTTGAGGTTGTCGATTTGCATTTCTTAATTCTTTCGCATAGTGTACTTCCGACATTCAGTAACTTTAGGAGTCATTTACATCACGACACTTTTATCACATTTCTTTCATTTAAAAAAAACACTTTTTGTATAATTTTTTATACTTAAAATTTATAATTTTCGGTTGATCAAACTCATATATAATTTCGCTAAATTTGTGAATCAATAAAGAGTACATAGTTTTTGGGTGAAATGCGTGAGTTTAGTATTTAAACGACTGTTTTTTTTCGAAAACGTAGCTGGTAGCAAATAAAAAAAATGGAATGGTAGGAATTATAACTTTTGGAATTTGATGGAATGAAATCAACATTCCACGTATTTCAAAACGTTTTTGATTTTGGAATGATTTTTCAAGTGAAAATTATTTTTTTCTTTGGAATAATTTGGAATGAAATGGAATACTGTTTCCATTTTTTTTTATTATAACTGGTAGACAATTTTAGAATGCACATAAATTAAGCATTCATGAAATTTTTATTCTAAAAAGTACATTCCAGTTGCAGCCGTAATATAATGTTTTTTAACTGAAACATAATATTTATTGATTGGGTAAAAGTTACAATTGCTCCTATTAACATAAGTTCTTCAAATTAGTTAGTAGATTCATATATGATAAAGCCCTTTCTAAAGAAAAAATTATTCATGTATCATATCTCGAAGAGGGGTTGTATTTGAAGTGAAGGATAGATCAAAATGCATCAAAGGGAAGAAGTGAAGTGAACTTATAAGAAGAATAAGACAAGATATCAAGTTGCCATCTTGTGTGGATTCGCTCTGCCTTAGCATTACCAGATGAATTGTAAAGTGTCAAAATGCTCTGGCCATGGATGAACCATTTTTGTGCGTTTGGAGCTTTATCTTCCCAATCACTCACGTTTTACATTTATCAGAACAAAACATATCAATGATTCTTCTTATAACATTTTATTTAAAAAGATTTATACTTCCTTTGCACGGGTGAATCTCGGAGCCAATGATCAAGCGCCAGAATAATCAAACAAATTACTAGAGCTGTTTTGATGAACTACCAGGCATATGAGCAGATCTCAAATGATTTTCCTGAAAGATTAAAAAAAATATAAATTTACCGCATTTTCTAAAGATACATTTTCAATCATAAGTAAAGCAATTCAAAAAATATTATTCAGTGAGCTAGCAAAAACCTGTAACTTGTAGGTAACATTGGCAGGCCTGAAATCGATTTGGCCTTGCACATGACAATAAGATCACACTCATAACACACTTTGGAGGAGTTTATAATGTAAACAAGTGTAATGTACCAGCCAAGGCATGATTTGTTGTTTTGTGAAGAAGCTGAAATGCACTGGTGCAGTGGAACTCAGTTGTCCCTGAAATCATAAGAAACCACAACATGACAAATCTTCATCATTTCACATCAACTATTACTACTTAGCACATATTTGGGTAATGGATCATTGGTGTTATTTTCTCTGATTCCACCAGGCCTTGGATGGTTCGTTGATTTCACATTGTAGCCTTCTTGAGGTGGCTGCTAAATTTAACTATTTATATCACAACTAAAACAGGTTTAGTATTAATAGCTATAGCTAGGTTTTGTAATAATCAAGCAAGCCAATCCTTGAACGTTCAGTTGAGGACCGTAATAGCCATTGTTGCTAATTCCATCTGAACTTATATTTTCCTGCACGAACAATCACAAGAACCAGCAGCAGACTATAATGTCATCTCCAACACACCCTACTATATCTCATATAAAAAGATGCACTGTTAATCAAACGAATAAGAGAAGATTCAGACAAATTCGTTTTGCAAGCTCTGTTGAGATTCAAGCATTTGACTAGCCTTTTATTGTCCCTGCATAATGTCATTTTGAGGACTTTTTTTACATCTTTGAAACTAGTAGAATGTAAGAGTATTACATACGCATGGTTTTAGATTGCAGAGAAGTTTCAGGTGGAAAAACCCACCTTTCTTTCCCAGCAACAGTTTTCTTTTTGGTTGCTTGTACGCCGGACATTACTTGTTTTTTTTTTCTTGGTGAGCACCGTTATTAAGCTGGCTATTTATTAGACTCGGTGATGTCTCTAGGATTATTCAGACCAACATAGTTTTATAGGGTCTTAACCAATGTGCGCATTACGATGTTGTATGTTTTTCTGGGACAACCTTTCTGACTCATTTCAAGGGCTGGACTTCACAAATTGTTACAAAGTCAAACTCTGGCCTGCTCTTTTACAAAGCAATACTCCACTCTTAGCATCTTTTGTCCAACTTTTCAAAATATATCGTGCCGATGGTTCTTTTGTTGTTATCCCTTTGGCTTTCAGAATCGTTTCGTCTCCCTTTATATGCATTCTCTCAGTTGGGCCTTTAGATTTCAGAGATATTTGCATTTTTTTAGCTGGAAAAACGTATTCCAACTTTAATTTCTCTATATTATCAGAGATTTTGAAAAGTCGGTAATTTGGAAAAAAGTTAACTAGATTAATATTCCGGATAGTTTTAAGAAATTTCAGGAGCTGTGAAGCTATTTAAATAATTTAAATATCTTGTAATTAGTTTTATAGTTGTGATTTGAAATGGTCAATTTAGATATCCAACCTAATCTTGGATCTATATGTTTTGTATTGTATGAATAAAATATACGATTTAAAACATATAACTGTTTATATTTTTTTGTTTAACACTGAATCAATAGTACAACTGAGTTTGATGGTTCCATAAGGAGGAGACCCATCGATCAAGCAAGAAATGAAAAGAAAATTAAGAAACAAAAGATGCCAGTAGGCACCATAACAACAAAAATAAGATCCTTGAGGGGTAAAAACCAAGACGATGGAGAGAACTGCCACTTTTGATCATCTTCCATTAGTCTCTGAACCAAGTAGAGAATGTAACCAAACCAATCGAGATAGAGAATGAAAAGATCAAGGATAGAGGAAACCAGTCTCAAAATGACAGACCTAGTTGCAATTGATAGACAAAATAACGTTTGTCTTAAAAAATAATGACCCTCGGATTAATAAAACATTAATCTCAACGGTTGGATTTCAGTTTTTCCTTTTCCCAAAAAAAAAAGAAGAAGTTTTACATTGAAAGAAAAAAAAGAAGAAAAATATCATTTTGGACATAAAAAGAAAAAGAAAATATCAAAGTGATGAAAACTACACGTAAGCGAAAGAATAAAAGCTTTGGTAACCACTTTCATTTGTCTGTCTCTGCCTTTTAGTCTGTCAACGTTTTTCTATTTTGTCATTTTTCTCTCTTCCAAAAATTCATTCCTTTCAGTTTCTTTCTCTTTGGAGTTTGGACTAATGGCTGCTCCTCTTCTTCTCCTTCCTCTGTAATGTAAGCTCTCTTTCCTCCCTGGATTCCTTTTGCAGCTAATTTGAATATTGACTTAAGGTCAATTCTAATTTCACAATTAATTTCATTTAATTATAATTAAATAAATAGTCTTCAATCTACTTTCCTCTTTCGTCACTTGACCATGACTGACCTACCATAGTTAGAGCTAGCGCGAGGCGAATAGAGAGATTGAGGAGTAGATATTTTCTCAGTCCATTTCCCCCCCCTCCCTATTTACTCCTCCTCCTTACTTCTCTCGACCAAATCTCTTTTTTACGATTTGCAGCTCCGCCGTCGTCTGAGAAGACTTAGGGTTTCGTTTTCGATTTTTTTGAAATCCGTCTGTCTTTGTGGTGGTGAAAAAAAAACATGGTGAGGAAACACGGCTGGCAACTTCCCGCTCACAAGTTTCAGGTCTTTGATTCTTCTATTGATTTGCGATTTCAATTTGTTTTTTTTTTATTATTGTGATGCGTTTTTGCTTATGTAAAGTTTGTTTCTTTTTATGTAATGAAAAAAGGTGATTGCGATCACGGTGTTCTGCTTGTTGGCTGTAGCATACTATGCTTTCTTCGCTCCCTTTGTTGGCGGACGCATCTGGGAGTTCATTCTTCTCGGTCTCTACTCTCCTGTCGTATGTCCTTTCCTTCCTTGAAGTCCTTGCTTATTTTTTTTTTTGTTAGAAAACGATCTCAATCACTAGTGTTGAGGCTCATACCTACCCTTGTTTGGTTGTTACATGTTGTGTTTTTTTTTCTCTCGTATAGATGTCTAACTTGGTTTATATCGATACCCTTTTGCTTTGCAGGCTCTCATTGTCTTCGTACTTTATGTTCGATGCACTGCAATCAATCCTGCGGATCCAGGAATCATGTCCAAATTCGAAAGAGGAGGTGGTGGTGGTGACATGGGACATCATCATGACTTACCTTCCAAAGATATCGCCAGGAGATTTAGTGAAGCGGGCAGTCACCTGCAGTCTTCTCCTTCCGTTGCCTCCAGGACCTCTACCTTACCAGCAAACTCTAGCGTGAAAGGCTCTGTTGGAGACGCCGCTCAAAGAGTGGAACCTCTTCCCAGAAAATCTTGCTATAATCCTTTGGCTATCCTGTGCGGCGTGTTTGTTTACGAAGATTGTCGCAAGCAAGAAGTGATAAATGAACACCAAGGGGACAGCGAAGAAGCTCTGTTTTGCACCTTGTGCAATGCTGAGGTTATTACGCTAACATTTGCATGCTTTCTTTACTTCCACTAAATTTTTAGAACTCGATTCCTTCTATGTGACAGGTACGTAAGTTTAGCAAGCATTGTCGAAGTTGCGACAAATGTGTAGATTGTTTCGATCATCATTGCCGGGTAAATCTTCGCACCATTGTGACAATTTGTTGAAACTTTTTGGCTAGAGTTTCATCAATTGACGCAGGTTTGTTTAAATGTTACAGTGGCTTAACAACTGTGTCGGTCGCAAGAACTATATCACATTTATATTGCTGATGGCTGCCAGTCTTCTCTGGGTATATATATATGCTCTTCATATGTCATTCATCAAACTAACTGTTTGCTTAACCAGTAATCAATTAATCTCTTCCCTTCTCAGCTCATTATCGAAGCAGCAGTTGGAATTGCGGTGATAGTGCGCGTGTTTGTTAACAAAAGGGAAATGGAAACAGAGATCGTCAATAGACTCGGAAATGGATTTTCTCGGGCACCTTTTGCCACGGTTGTTGTAAGTATTCCTAGTGCAAAAGCGATTACAGTAGTGGTGTGAGTGTGAGACTCTTCTGTTGATCTTCCTGATGCTTTCTTGCAACTTATGCAGGGTCTCTGCACTGCTGTTTCCATTCTTGCGTTGTTTCCACTGGGTGAACTTTTCTTTTTCCACATGCTTCTCATTAAAAAGGTGAGTATGGAAGAAGTCAGTCTCGCTTTTATTTGCTTGACTTGTATGAATCTTTGCTAAAAGACTGTATAAAAAGCATTGATTGTTATTCTAATCTCATAGACAATGCACTTAAGCTTATAAAATTGATTTGTTTTATTCTTGTGTTGAAACCTTATGATCTTTAGACCATATGATCTTTGTGGTTATGGTATAATAAAATATATATCCTTTACTTCGTTTGTAATTGGCAAGTGATGTGAACTCATTTTCCCTGTTTAATACTAATAGGGCATTACAACTTATGAGTACGTTGTGGCAATGAGAGCAATGAGCGAGGTGCCACCCGGAGGTTCAGTTGATGAGGAAATGCCTAATGTTCTGTATTCTCCCTCTAATTCTGCCACCACAGGCTTCAGTGGTGCAAGCTCCCTTGGTCTATCGTACAAGGGAGCCTGGTGCACTCCGCCTAGAGTGTTTGTTGATTATCAGGTATCATTTTCTTTTCCAAGAACCCTAAACACATCAAGCTTCCATTGAGTATATATATTCATTTATAGATATGTGAGGTTTGATACTTGTTACATTTGTTTGCAGGATGAAGTGATTCCTCATTTGGACCCTGGAATGGTTCCGTCGACCGTAGATCCAGATGCAACTGAGTCAGCAGAGAGGGGCAACAAGATTCCAAAGAGACCTGTCAAACTCAGTGCTTGGAAACTCGCAAAGTTGAATTCAAATGAAGCCACTAGGGCAGCAGCCAGGGCCAGGGCGTCATCATCTGTTCTCCGGCCAATAGAAAACCGTCACGCACAAGACGATGAGCTTAGTTCCAGTGGCACCATGAGTGTCGTCAGCAGTGTAAGCACAGATGCAAATGCGGGTGTGTTGATTAAAGAGATGAGGAACAATGAACCAAGGTTGCCTCTTTCTAGAAACTCTTTTGCTCCAAGCCATGGTAGCAAGGACGAGTACGAGACAGAGACCCACAGTATGAGCAGTTTCAGCAGTCCAAGTCACGCTCACGAGGCTGTCTCGCTTAGTCCTCTCCCTCAGTATCATACTGCTGGCCCCCGCTTTGCTGCAGGGGCCTCATCGAATGCTCCAAGGCCACCTCTCAATTCAGCAACCAGTCACATGATCCACTCAACCTTTGATGAAAAGATAATGCAGAAAGGAAACAAGGCAGATCCATTGTTACACCCTGCTCCTGCTCCTGCAGCTTCTCTTCTGAGAGATGTGAGAAGAACATCAGTTGTTTGGGACCAAGAAGCAGGTAGATACGTATCAGTACCTGCTACAACATCTGAGGCAAGAACCAGATTAACTTCACATCACCAGCCAATTCCTAGCTCACACACTCAGAATCCAAGATCCGTTCTTCCACCTCAAGATTCTTCTTCATCAGGGAAAGCTCCTCCTCATCCTCCCCTTCCACCTCAGCAAGGAGAGAGACTGATGTATACAGGTGACTCTATCTTCTTTGGAGGTCCGCTGGTATATATCCCGAACAGAGATGGCCTAAGAAACGAAGGTGACTCGGGAAGAGAAGGGCAAGACAGAATGACATTGGCGTTACCTCGGGAAGCTAGATTCAAAAGAGACACAACCTCAAACCAGCTTCCAGTGTTTGCTCCTGTGGGTACCCGCAAGTAGACACCAATAACTATTTCAAGGAGTATGTTCTCATCGATCTGAGACTGTCAGGGTAAGAGGACATGTAGCTGTTTTGACAGTCAAAACTCATGGAGTTCGCTCAGCAGTTGCAGGAAAGTCTAATGGGGGTTGATTGAATCTTTTGAGTATTTGATTATTGAGAGGTATGCGGAGGACTTTATGAGGTAGAAAGTAGAAATCCTTTGTGAACATTTCTTCCACGGGTTTAAGCCTTATCTTACTTCATTGCATCGTATTCTTCGCTTTAAGGACCAGTTTGTTGTATGACTCCATCAATCGGTTATGATCATTACTTGAGAGAATTAGCCAAAGGTTCAAAGTTAAATCTTGGTTCTGGATACAGTCTATATAACCTGTGTCCTGAACCGTTACTTTCTCTTCCTCGACTTTGTAGCAGTCACTGATGCTCTTCCCACCGAGATATAGCGTTTACATATGAATAGATCGTGCAGCAGATTGTAAACATCCCTCTGTTCAATGTTAACCTAACTAAGCCACTTCGTCCCTCTAGCTAAATAATTATAAAATCTAAAATAATACTATGGCGAGGACAACGAACACTATAGTAGGATAACGAACATTAACTATTACATATCCATGGCGGGCACAAGCATGTTGTAGAAAAACGTTTTTCTGTCCAATTCTTCCGCTGTAGAAGAAGGCATTAGTTTCGGTTTTCCACAAGTCCCTTAGCTGCATCAAATGTTATATCAAATAATTACTGAACGTTAACTCATTATCTAAATTTATAATCCACATCCATTCGGGTTACCAACCCAAACGACAAATAAAACCATACACTAAATCCAATTAGGGGGAAAAAGAACCCGTCCATAGGCATATCTATGTCTATATATAAATGCAAGTCTGAATCTTGTTATATAAACTAAAGCATCAAATGATTCAAATACTCAAACAAATACGAGTTTAACATCTTTTGAACCTCGAAAAGAAAGTGATAAATCTCGTATAACCATCTCAAGCCCATCCTCTTCCAGTGCACAAAACGATGATCGAAACAAGATTGTCGCAGTCTTTAAGCAGCGAGCATTACCCAACACATATTTGAACAGATCTAACTCTTTTTGCGATCCATATATCCCTGTCCACTTGAAAGTTCCGAGACTCGACAACAGACATGCTGGAACACAGGCCAGTTGATTCTCCCAGCAAACCGGTGGATCCTCACAAATATTTGTATGATCCTGTGATAAGAAGAGACAGTTTGGCTTTATACATGCATTAAATTAAAGCCAAAATAATATTTAGATCTGTTTCCAAGAAACTTACATCAGTTAGATGGATCTCAAGCTCTTGTAAATTAGGAGAATCGTTGAGTAACCGAACAAGTAATTTTGACCAATTAATAGTACATGAACACAGCTTCAGATGACGAAGCTGACTAAAGACAATACCCTCACGATATAAAGCCTGCACACGGTTAAAAAAAATAAAAATAATTAAGGAGGATGTTCTAAAATGAGATCGACATATGGATTGTTGTAACATGTTACATTTTCAGCTTGGTCTGGTAGGCATAATGAAAGCCGCTTGACATATGTGATTAACCTAACAAAGTTTTCTATACCAAGGTAGCTCGAATTGACTTCCATCTCCTCCAACTTAGGCATATCATCAGAACAGAAGGAGTAATCATCAGAATCACTACCGTTATCATGCTCATAAGTATGATCAGACATTTTGAAACACTTCAAAGATGGAGTATTTATCACAACCGCGCTGAAAAAATATCCTCTACATAGCTTTAGGGTTAGTCTCTGCAGGGACGGCACAATTACACTCACTTCTTCTAAGTGGTCACTTTCATACCCATCTTGTTCCACAAATAGGTCCTCAAGAACAGGGCAACTGGAAAGAAGTCGGTGAAGAGATTTTTGATTTGCATAAACCACACCTTGAAGATGCAAAGTTTTCAGGGAAGGGAGACGAGACGTACGAGGAACATCAACGACATTAACTCTTTTCAGTTCCAAGAGCACGAGCGATTTGCAAGTATACAAACTACTCGGCAGTTTAGTAGATTCATCAAGAGTATTAAGGTCAAGACTCAACTCACGAAGGAAGCGAGTAACTGCAATAGCTACCCACAGTGTGACATCTCCAGGTGTAACTGATCCCGTGTATCCATGACAAAAATTGAGACGCAAGCTCTCTATGACTGGAGCTCTATGCTGTGGCATATGCAGATTAATAAAACGACTTAAACTATTGCGTTTATCCGTTGACTGATCGTACTCAAGTTTAGGCAGCCACATCCAGAGAAACTCCCATCGCTTGGATAAAATACTTGTGCTTGCAGCAACTTTTGTTGGAAGAAACAATTGTACCTTCAAAAGCAATTCATCAGGCAACTGGCTGATTCTGTCCATATCTTCGCAAACTCCAAACACGAACAGAAGCAACGAATCAGACAAGACTGCAAATTATGTTTAACCTAGGGGCTAGGGCAAACAAATATGTTTGGTCCTCTAATAATTTTTCTTTTCTTAATGAAAAACACTAAAACTATTTCCAATTTTTTTTCTATCTTTCTTGATTCGGGTTCTATAATGTGAGGTTGCAATTAAGTTTATGATTTATTAGTGATTGTCATATTGACACGCGACCCGCAAGTAGGCATGTTAATTAGAGTCCAAGCCCGCATCCAGAATCCGTTTGGCTCTAAAATTACCGGGTTTGAATTTAGTTTTATAAGCCCAGAAAAAATCGGGCTTTTCAAACTAATCTCATTTAGACTTTGGATAAACTGGATTTAAGTTCGTTTGGGCTAGAGCCGGCCCAAAACCACAAAATTTTGTATTTTACTTTAAATATTATCATTTTTGTAATCAAAACTATTATTAGTAGTAACATATTATTTTAATACTTTTAATCCAAACTCTAATAAAAATATAAAAGTTGTTCATGCACTTTATTGTTTGATCATTACAAATATCATATTTATATTTTGCAAATGTAATTTCTTCTTTTATAACATAGTTTTTCAACATACAAAATATGTAACGTTTGATCATTTTCTTATCAATTTTGTTCTCTTATATGTTAGTTTAAATTTATATTTAATTATTTAGATCTTATTAAACTAGTTAGTTTATGATATATTTTTAAAGCATATGAAAAAGTAAAATATTTTTGATAAAGAAGAAAAGTTGAAAATCACTACATCTTTTTTAAGTTAACACTGTTTTTTTTTAATAAAATTCATCTATCTTATTAAAACAGTAGAAATGACAATGACAAATTATTTTTCAAAAAACTAAAAAAACTCGAAAAATCACATAACCCTATAAAGGCCGAACCAGGCTTTGAATTATAGGCCCAAAATATTTTCAGACCAGACCGGCCGGACTACTCGCAAGGTTTGACTTGTTAGTCCTATTAGTCCGAGATTGAAATTGATCCATTACCTTTTCAAAACCCACTTTCCCTATAAAGAAGATCTTGAATCTTGATTAGTTTTACAGCTTGTTATTTCCATATACTATAGAGAAGGGACAATAGCCGGAGGCAAAGCTTTGTTCTCCACCGCCATAGACAAAGATTCAGTCTCCATCACCAGAGGCAAAGCTTCTCCATCGCCAAAGGCAAGGCTTCACTTTCCATCGTCGCGGAGGAACAAAGGCAAGAGTTCAATGTTGTCTGTCGAGTACAAAAAGGTACATATTAGTATATTTCATTTCATCTTATTATTTCAAGTGACATTTACGTGATTTACTTTGACTTGCTGGAACAACTTATACGGTTGAAAGGATGATAAGAGATAGTTAATGATTCGAGCAAGAAGAATCAAACGTGGGGAACAAAACAGAAGATAACCAAATAAAAATTTCATCATTTGTATGGAAACATATGAGAGAAATATAATATATAAGCGCAAAATTATTATAAAAAAATTTCAAAGCCATTTTTATAAAAACTGGTGACAAAATAATTTAGAAAGATATATAATTGTTGGTGACAAAACAATTTTGAAAGACAAGTGCAGAGAGATGAATGATGACTAATCTATAACTCCATTCAACGTCTTCCAACAGTTTGCAACTTACCCAGGAATCGTAAAGCCACGACCAAACCCTCGATTCTCTCTCTATCATCCTCCCAGCCCGATTTGTCTTTGAGATACACGGCCGTAACTTGATTTATTAGGGTTAACGTGATTTTCATAAACGACTATGTGATCTGTTTTGTTTTGTGGCTCTAGGGTTGGGTTAGCAATTGGATTTTTATTAGGGTTAACGTGATTTTGTTAACACGTTTTTATTATACTAAATAACAGTTACAAAAATAAGCCAATTTGTGAAATTAAATCAAAATAGTTTAGGGGGTTTTGAAGGAATTTAAAAGTCTTAGAGTGATTAGTCTGGATGTAATTTAATTTTTGTGCTGTTGAAATTCTGGTTGTATAATTTCTTCTGTAAGTGTAACAATTATCGTAGTTATATACTCCCATGTTTTAAAAAGATACATATCCTATATTTTTCACATATATTAAGAAAAATATATTAAATTTGATTGTAAATGCATTTTTTTGTGAATAACATTTTTCATAACTTTTAACCAATAAAAATCTAATAAACACTATTAATTTTTTTGAAGTTAACAATTTTTTATTAAATAATACATTCAAAATGTAAAAGAAGTATATTTATGAAATGGAGGGAGTATTTTTTCTACGACACATTAAATATTAATTTAATAAATAGATTTTATAACCATTTTTATTTTTATGGTTGTAGTTTAAAAAATTAAATTAAATTGGTAATTTTAAGACCGTTGATAAAGTTAATGTTAAAAACGTATCCAGCCAATTATCAATTATCTCCATAGTGTTGGTTTATATAGTTGGAGCAGTGAGGGGAAGCCAAAGAATCACTTCGGTCCTCAATATTATTAAAATATCGGCCTTGATTTCAGTAAAGTGTATTTAACGTAGTGATTTTCAAAAGACTAAAGTGTATTTAAGGAGTTTAGGTTCAAACCATTAGGGTGGACACGAAGCGGATATCAGAAATTTTTAAGATATATGTGATCTGATATGTTCCGTACGAATAATCGACTTTTCGATTCGGTCAGATCCGTAATCTTCCGAATATTCGGTATTACGGATATCAATCAATATATTTTATCGAATATCCGATTCAATCCGTCGATCCGGTAAAAAATATTTAAAAAACAATATTTTTCTAAAAAATTTTAAAAGAAAAGGAAAATTTTTAATATAAAATAATAATATTTCATTATAAATTATTTAAAAACTACATACTTTTAAATTTTTAATGACCAAATAATTAATTTAGTAGATAAAATAACTAAAAATATATTTAGAGATATAAATTATATATAATTTTATATATACATGTATATGCATATGTACATTACGGATTGGATTGGATATCCGTTTTCTAAAAAAATGAGTATTTGTGATTTGCTCCTTATTTAACAGATATTAAATTTTAGTATTTGTTTTGATTAGTAAAGTTATGGATATTCAAATTTTTCAGATTGAATCAAATTTTACGGATATTTTATTCACCTCTGCAAACTATGTTGGCAGTTCTTTCTTTTCTGTTTGCTTCCAATCTTTTGAAAGTCAAGACCGGTGCTGAGTTGGAGGTGTATAAAAGAAGTCGACCCCTTTTTAGTCTATGTTAGTTTTACTTATTGTATTAATGAATGTTGGTTTTGTTTGCATCCAAAACTTGCTAGAACTCTAAACGTGATAATTGAGTTTTCCTATGTAACTGCTAGTAATTATGATCTTTTTTGTCATTAACCTAAACAAATCCACGAACATTTTTCAAACCAAACTAGTAACTCCATGTAGATTTCTCAATGACAATATATATATATAAGAAATTAGTCTGAGAAACACACTATTTTTTGAAAATATTATGGGTGCATGTGCACCCCTATCTCCTTACTATCTTCGCCCATGCTCCGTATCCATTTTATTACAAATTCGTATTAGAGATTTTAGATTTCTTATGAATTTAAATTTATGAATATATTTATTTTCTTCTAGATAATCTAATATTTTCTCCATTTTTAATATAAGTTGTTTTAGATTTGTACAAATAAATTAAAAAAAATAATTAATTTCTTATATTTTCTAAATAAAAAATTATTAATTATTTATCTAATCATAGTTTAACCAATAATAAAAAATGTATATTATCATTGGTCAAATGATTATTGTCAATAAATTTTACATAAAAAGACGAAAAGATCATATAATGTAGAAGTAAAAAAATTGACCAAAAAGTAAGTCTCTGCCGAAGTAACTAGAACCCGTTGATTTTTACGTTTCGGTCAGAGGTCTTAAATTAAAAACCATAACTTTTGTTTCTTTCTCAGCCTCCTCGACCTTGTACCCATATAAAACGTTTATCTATCCTCCTTCACAATCAATCAACTCTGTATTCCTCTCTCATTATTGATTCTCTTGTTGGTAAAAATGGAAGTAAGAGGTCTAGTGATGTACGTGTTGTTGATGTGTTACATCTTTGGTCACATAATGACAAGTCATAACAATGGCTTTATCGAAGCCCGGAGCTCGTCTAAATACGGAGATCAAGAAATCGAGAAGAAGCTAATGACAATTAACAAACCCGCTGTCAAGATCATCAAGGTTCATTCATAATCTTTTCGTACTTACATATACAAGCATACAGCTAAATTTTATACAATGAACTCCTATGGTTGGAAATGATAGACTATCCATGGAGAACTATACGGATGCGTGGATTTCTTCAAGCAACCAGCATTTGATCACCCTTCTATGAAAAATCACACATACCATTACAAGGTACAACTTTGGATCCATCCCCTATAAATGTAAATTCTTTGTAAAAATTGTACATTTAAAGAAAAATACAATAATGCTTTTGTGTCATGTGTTAGATGCGTCCGGTATCCCGTCCCAAAGAAAAGAGAACAAGAGAGACAAACAATACCGGATATGGTTACTTATGGGAGAATGGTGTGGGTTGTCCCATTGGTACGGTCCCTATACGAAGAATCACCAAAGACGATATCTTGGGATTAAACTTGTTAGAGGATAAATATAAACCTGGGGGTTCTTACAACACTACCACCTACGGTACTGACCCGTATTACGACCAACATCATGTAAGTTACTTCTTTTAGTTAAATAACCTAATTACCAATGAATGTTTGATGTATACATATATATATTTATTTAGTATGCTTGCATACTGAATGAAAATAATTTGGATTAGTTCGCGGTGGGTCGGACACCGAACAACCGAATGGTCTTCAATGGAGCAACAATGGAACTTTGTATAACCGCCCCTCAGGTTAAGCCTACCCAATTCAGTAGTGCTCGGCTTCACATTCAGTTGGGAGACGATTTCATCCAAATTGGTATAACTGTAAGTTATTTACTTTTCCACTATATAAAACGTACGCTACAAGCCCCAGTAACTAAGCTATTGGTATTTTGTGGTTTGATAAATAATTTTAAAACACACTATATATATGTATTCAGGTAAATCCATTACTGTACAAGGACGACCAACCTCGGCTTTACCAATATACAAAGGTAAGACCGAGGCCGCGAGGCCACGACCGGGCCAGCCATTTATGTTAGTAAATTCTTGTTCATATAATATGTGACGTGACAAATATGTATATCGATGACACAGGCCGGTGGACAACAATGTTACAATGCCCAATGCCCCGCAGGAATGGTAAGTGTTCGTCAAGATTTTCCAATGGGCTTGTCAATGCTGCCAGCTTCTGTTCGCGGTGCTAAGACAAGTTATTTCAGCACATTTGGACTAATCAAGGTTGGCTTCATTCTTAGATTATATATGCTTTGTCTTCTTTTTTTAATCACATTATTAATTCTCATTAACTTGTTGTTAGCTGTCAATACGATGCATAATTCAGTATGTATAGTTACTCATGTCTACTAATCATTTTGTTGGCACCAGGACCAACCAAGTGGGAACTGGTGGTTTCAGTTTGATAAAGACTTCGACGCAATCGGTTTCTGGCCGTCGGAAAGGTTTCATCAAAACTCTGGAAACTACGTCGAGTGGGGCGGAGAAGTGTTCACCGCATCACTACCTGGTCCTCAGATGGGATATGGAATTTTTCCATATGCTGTTATAAGTTACGATGCATATGTCAAAAATGTAGCCATACTCGATGCTAATTTTAACTTTGATACTAAAGTGGATTACATGGAATCATTTTCGGACAATAATGCAGGATACCAAGTGATCGACTTCGTAAAGTCTGAATTCAAAGATGCTGGTCATGTAATCTTTTATGGTGGTCCAGGACTCGATCATTAATTAAAAAGTTTGGTCAATATTGTATCTATAATTAAAAAGTGTTATTGACATATGTACTCTGGAAATTATCTCATAAAAATAATATTTTCAGAATACTTGGTTAGCAGAGTTAGTTAGACCCTAGCTATAGCTATTGGATCATTTCATGCCATGAGTAATGACCAAAGGGATTGTTGCCACAGTAGCTGTCGGGAACAATAATTCTAAAATTGGACTAGCGTCTAACCTTGCACCATGGCTCATATCCGTGGCTGCAGGCACAACTGATCCAAAATTTGTTACTGATGTAGTTAATGGAGATGGCAAGACCGCTACATGTAAGGACAGATTTTCTTTTCTTTATTCAGTTGGTGTATGAATCTGTTTGTCCCAACCATTAGTCATGGTTGATTAAAGTATGAACATACAGGGAAGATCGATTAATGACTGACTTAAAGGGAAAGAAGTACCCTTTGGCCTATGGAAAAAACTCCTGCAAATAACTGTAGAGAGGAGCTAGCAAAGTAACTTTGTAACTCAAGGATAACTTGCGACTCAAGAATTAGATGGAACTTTACCGTTTATGGAAATCTCTTCATTTATTTATACCGTTTAGGCTTAACTACTCTTGCCGGTGAAGCCTTTGCTTGTTCTGAGAAATCTCAGCTACCCTTCAATGACAGCCAAAATTTTAGCTTCATCATCCTCAGATATCACTTACAAACCAGAAGTGTCTGCGAACCCTAACCTCAATATCAAGGTGAAGCCACAGACACTTTCTTTTAAGTCGTCTGGGGAGAATAAGAGTTTCACTGTGACTTGTCTCCACAGCAAGAGCCTTGCGCAAATTTCTGGTATTGTGTCAGCGTCTCTGGTTTGGTCGGATGGATGGATGGATCAATAATGTGAGAAGTCCTATTGTTGTATATTAGGTATCAATCCCAAACCCAAAAAGATTAAAAGTATTTCATGTTATGGTCTATGTTCTATTGCTTTTACATTCATGGTCCCAGACTCAGTCTTAAGGTTATGATACAAAAAGGGTAATCCTTGTGACATAAATCAAATAGTAGCTTTCTGAAACTCTAGTTATTATCACCCTTCCCCGGAAACATTCCTTCCATGAATTCGTCGAAGTTCTCATCATCCTTGACTTCTCCTCTCTCATCACCCTCCAGCTTGGACATATTCTTTTTTCCTGCCATTGTGAAATAAAACTTTGTTCATTCCCTTCTGAGATTTTATAATCCATAATCTATGAAAAATCTGAACCTAGCATCCCTTCTAGAATAGACACACAATATATCTATGTTTGGTAAATTTCAGACCTTTTCTCCTTTCCTCTTCGTCTGTGTCATCATCACTGCTTGATCGATTCCTGGATTTCAAAAGAAAGTATTTTAAGCTTAACAGAAAACCATAACCCTTAGTTGTGATTATGATACTGATTCTTTTATCCATACCGTTTACGTTTCTGCTTTTTCTTTTCTTTACTCTCTGATCTTTCACCCTCCTTTCTTCTTTTGTAATACAGCTTCTCAGCACATCTAGTGACATTAAAAGAAAAAGGTGAAGAGGTTTGTTAAGCTTTACTGAGACCAAGCAAAAGGGTATACAAAAGCATATAAACAAAATAGTCCTTGATCATGGCCGTAGGTACTTAATTTCCAAAAATCACCACCAATTTTTTTCTTCAAAATGAATATAAGAAACATATATGAACAGGCTGTACAATGAGTGCCTACCCCTCACAAGTTACGAGTTTTACAAGGGCTTGTTTGTGTTCACCAGCTTCATGATAAGAAAAATTCACCTGCAAATTCAACAAGTTTACACAGACATAAGACATGATATCAGTAGCTGAGAAATTTTCTAAAGAGACATGCCTCATAGCTCGCCAACCCTTCTATTTCATGACACTGTTTGCTTCCACACATAAACTGCCCTGACAGAGAAGCAATGCATTTAAACTCAAAAACTCTCATCTTAGAAACTTCCATGAAAAAAAAAATTTTTTTGAAGTAGTATTAACCTTTGCCTGACATTACTTCTTTTTCCGTTCTCCATCTTAAACCCATCTGCAAACATTTAAAACAAGTCAAGTGAACAAAAAGTAATACAGGAAACCAAAATGAGATTGAAGTATCTCCATCCGTACCTGGCCAGTCTTGTACCGTGACATGTCAGCTATACAGTATCTTAAATCAGTCAAGGAGATACAAAGACATGAACTCATCCACACACTCTCACGCAAAAAAAAAAAATTACTTGTAACTTAAATAAGTTATCTAAAAGGTGTTAAATGTATCGGAAGCATCTTAATGTAGTATAAGGATACTCCTTAAAAAGTTTATCATAGTATCGCTTCACGAGCCTTTGCTCCCAAGAAGGGTTTAAATCATCTTCTTCAGATCGTATAAACCTTTTGCAAGACAAAACCCCAAAAATTCACGAGGAAACATGCAAACAAAACGCAAGGAACCAGTTTCAACAAGAAACACCATTATACAAGAGAGATTGCACACATACCGGTATCCTTCTCTAAGTGTGTCGTGGTCGGTTTTAACGGGCAGCTTGACTTGTGTCGGCTTGTCCTTGCCATAAAAACGAACTGCAAAAGTAAATAAGCACGAGATGAAACTACAAAGGAGGCCTTAATATACTAGAATAAGACTCCACAACTAAAAAGGAACATGTAAGGCTGACTGTAGCCTCCTTCCAAGCTCAGAGGAGAAGACTGTTCATCAACCAGATTTGATTTTGGGACAAATATATGGATTCGGATAAAATAAGAAAAAGCTCCTCTTATTCACCCAATTTGATTGTCCCTTTTTAACCTAATATTAAGAAGCTACAAGAAGCGGATGGAGAAGAAAGGAGTGTACCGTAGTCTTTCAGGAACTTCTTATGCCGTTCATAAGCGTTTAGGCCACGAATATGCGCTTGGTATTGCCTGTAGAAAAAACCATTGATGAGCAATGAAATCAACAACACTAATTCGAATAGAGAGAGAGAGAGATGGAGCGAAGATTAACTGCTTGCGTTCTTCTCGGTCGTAAATTTCAGATCTGATGGCTGCCGAAGAAGCCATATAATATAATATCCGCCGATGAAGAAGAAGAAGAAACTCGAAACTATACCTGAGTCGTAAACCTGGAATGAATTTATCAGCTCTCTCCCGCGATCGTTTTATAGTGGGCTGGGCCTAGTGCCCTCCATGAGTATGGGCCTTTGCGCTTAAATTTAAAGGGGTAACTAAATTCCGTTTGGTAGTAGTATATAACTTGTTTCCTTTTTGCTTTGATGAAGATAATAATGTTTAAAGAATAAAAAAGAGTAACAATGATTTGTTTGTAATCAAGTGTTAGAACAGTGAGAACAGAACAGGTGATTAATCTAAACATCCAAAAATGGCAGAGAATGTTTACACTGATATGGTACAACCTCGAAGGTTGTCTACATTTCACTTAGAACAAGACGCAGAACAATATTCATCGACTGCAGAATATTAAAGCAAGCTCAGCTGACAACACCTGCTTCGCTTAGCTATCCGCAACCATATTTTTCTCCCAAGGTATCCCATACAAAAGAGCATTTGATGTCCTCCACAATGCCATAACAAGTTTTAAATATATAATTCACGCTCGGAAAATGAATCTAGACTCCGTAAAGGCTCTCTCTGGTCACACAGCAGCATCTCTTCTTTGGTCGTATATATATCCTTAGATTACCAATAAAAATCCATCAATTATGAGAGACATTAGGCATTCTGATTAATAGAACACGGACATTATTTTGTCAAACAATTTTAAAATCTTGGACAGGAACTTGACAGTAAACACCCAAATTCTATGAATCCTAATAATAGGACAATGAATGTTCCCAATGGTAAAAGACTTTGAAAGTACAAATCACAACCTAGGACTACAAACACAACCTTCTCCAGGTGAGTTTTACAAAGAGACGACGACAAGAGGCTTAAACCAACCATACCAAATCTTAAGAGACAGAGACGTCACGTAAATGCCTTCTCTGATGTGTTTTCGTAGTAGCCTTCATCTCTCACTTCCTTTTCTACCTTGAATATCTCTGGATCGTCGAAACCTGTACACACCGTTCTTATATTTCAACATCTTGCAAGTCTTACCAAATAAAAAATAAAAAAATCAGATTGTGTGAGGATAATCTTTTTTACCTGACCCCAAGTTATCTGTTTCATCCATCGTTGGTACAAGTGTCCTCTTAACAGACTCGAGTGACTTCCAGTCCGAACTTCCATTTTCCTCAACACAAGCTTCGTCTCTCGAAACCCATTCTTTAACTACATCCATCCTGCTGTGTGATAATGGATCTATCGTGTCATCTCCGCTTTCAGAATCCCTATAGGAGACAGACACCAGTTAACTCTGTTCTTTTAAACTCCATGGAAACAAATGTTTGGCTGGCAAAGGCGAAAAAGATTTAAGTAACTTACAGTTGTTTGAGGCGCATGTTGTACTGAACAAACACAAGATCGCTGAGCCTTTTTTGCTCAATTGAGTTCTTTGCCTGGTATATTTGTTCAACCGGTATCAGGTTTCTCCTGCATCCAACCGATGAGCTGCACGTCTGACTGAGAATGCGTATTGCAAAGCGTGAGAGGTTCAAGCAGCTTTCTCCATATGTAGACCACCACTCAGCTGAAAAGACCAACCAACCATGTCAAAAAGAGTCAATCGATACAAGTAACAAGAGGAAAAGAGATACATTAGAAGTAAGACTAGACCGAACCAGGAAGCATTGTGTCCCTAGCTCTGATCGCCAAGTTCCTTCCAAAAACTCCAACAGCATTCTTGTAAGAGTTGAGCTCCTTGCTGATCTTATCTTGAGTATCGTGATCAGGAACCAAATTCTCAATGCAGTCAATCGGAAACGAAATGATCTCACTACGCATCTCTTCACTGGCGCTGTAGAAAAACTTGGGATTGAGAAAGAAACTAGCAGCATACAAATGAACATGCTGCTGCTGCTCCCACCATTGATCTATAATCCTCCAGTACACCATGTAATCCTCCTTGTTAACCATATCTCTCTTGATCGCTTCCTTCGCTCGGTACAGTGCTGCATACACATACCCCATCCCAGGCCTCTTCTCAGAACAAGCTATCCTCAAAACCCGTAAAAGAGGACCCACCAAATCGTTCACCATAGCTACAGCCTTCCAAAAGGATTCATCATCGATTGTAGCAGTCATAGCTTCTTTGAAATACACACATTCATTCCACTCTGGTGAAGCAACCATAGCCTGCAGATTGGACTTGAGCTCAGCCATTCTACCCAACGTAGCAAAACCAGTGGCGGATGTGCTAAACAACGGCTGCAAGATATCATTGCCACAAGTGAACTTCCACATCATACTCAAAACATCACTACGGTTGTAAATGAATCTTGTGACAGCTTGAGCACGCTCGATAGTTTCGCTTATCCACCCAATCTTCCCGAACTCCTCCAGCATGTTATCTACGCAATGTGCAGCGCAAGGAACCCAATAGAGAGATCCGTACTCGCCCATCAGCCTTTTCCCAGCAGCAGCGTAGTGATCTTCGTACTTTGTAATCACTTGAACGACATGAGTATTGCCAACTTCTTCAACCACTTCCCTAAGCAGCTCAAACAACTTATCAGCACAAGATAAGATCTCAGACGCGTCCACCGATTTCAGGAAGACTGTCTTTTCAGGACAGTAGACCAAAAAGTTAAGGACTCTAAGGCCTTTATGATCAGAGCTCAACTCCTCGACTAAGATTGAACAGCCAGTCCTCTTCCACATCGCTTTGCACTCTTCAACTTCTTGCATCGTTTCCTCCACACAACTCTTCAGTATCCAGCTTCGAAGATCACCTTGCGTCGGTGCAGACACACCGTATCCTCCAGAGGCAATGGCATCGATCATCGGTTGGAGATTAGTAGAGCTCACCGCATCGAAATCAGCTCCCATACCAAACAGAAACCGTCCCACGGCCATATGAACCGCGTTCTCCCTATCTTTAGAAGCTGCGGGGAGAATGTTCTTCACGCTGCTAATCGCCACGGGGACCAGATTATTGTCCATGTCTGAACCAATCAAGCCACTGTTGTTGCTCCCACTACCATTCTCAAAAAAAGCAGTCTTCTTCCTCCTGTAAGGCCTCTGCTTCGTCCTGCCACCACCCGACACTCCCTCAACTACATCACTACTTCCAGGAGGCGATGTAAACCCGTTGTTGACATCAGACTGAACCACCATCATCATCGGCTCAGCTTCACAAGGAGGCAAAGCAGGCGCAGACAAAGGCAAGGGCGAAGGCTCGGCCGAGCTTGCATGCCGTCTCTTCCTCTGACGCCTCACGGTTCCTTCGATGCACTGCTGCAAGAAGAGCCTGACATCTTCGGGAACCTGGTCGCAGATCACTCCCTGTCCCTTGATACCGGCGAGATGCTCCTTAACCCTAGTGATACCGCCGCCTTTGAACATTTTGCGGCAGTAGAGACACCTCATCTGGAGCCGGTCACCGTACTTGTAGATTTCGCAGTGCTTCCACGCATTGTCTTGCTTCTGAGGTGTGAGAGCTACAGGTTCCAGCTCTGGCTCCATCTTTACCTGAGTTTCATTCGGAAGAAGAAAGAAAAAAAGGAAGAGACTTTGTTAATGGGGTAATGAAGATACAACAAAACTCAGGAACGACAATTGTTTGATTCCAGCTTGTAATCGAGATAACCAAGAAAGATTAAAGCTTTCACCGTAACAACGATCTCAAACGATAGCCAAATAGATTTAAGAATCATTGTAAAACCCCCCATGCAACAAAGGCCAGATTAAACAATTTCGATTAAGACATAAACCGATGTAAGAAGGAAGGGAACAAAAACAAAAACGAACCTTTTTTTTTCTGGTTTGCAGGTTGTGGCCCGGTTACGGAGTAATCGGTTTCGGGGGAAAGAGGGGAGATTCCGGTACAATTGATTCGGTTCTGGAGAAAAGGAAGGTGGAATCAGGCGGAGAAGACGATACCGGAGGAACGGCGGAGAGAATCGGAGGAGGAGATGCAATGTCTGGGGAAATTTGAGGCCGGCCCTTTTAGGGTTAGAAGGGAAAAAAATAGGTTTGGCAGCTTTTCTGGTTTATGATGAGACGAGTTGTCCTCTTATAATTCTACCAAACTCTTTTTTTTCGGTAAAGTTTGTTTTCCGTTTTTTTTTTCTCTACTAAATTACCAAAACGCAGTCGTTTACTTTTAGGGTCTTTTTTTCTTTGTTAAACGAGAACGACATCGTCTGTCTTCTTTTTTCGACTTGGAACGGAACGGAACCTCGTCTTCCTTGTCTGTCTCTGATCTTGTCGCTTGTCTAACGTAGTAGAACAGTGTTGATGTTGGGTTGAGGATGAGGTTTTTGTTTGCTTCAGTTAAATCTTAGGTAAGAGAAAGGTCTTCTTGTCTGAAAAAAAAAGCACCAGAATTTTGATTTTTAAATATTTTAATTAACAGACATTTCTTTTGCTTTCACAGAGGCATTTCGTCGAACATTTGGAAGACGCCTTGTTCTATATAAACCTCTCTCTTTCTCTCTCTCGCGTTGTTACCAACAATCGAATCCTTGAAATGGAAAAGCTTATTGAGAATCATCATTTCGCGACTCATGCTATAGCAGCCTCGGCCTCTGTCTCGCTAGGAACTGCTATAGCTTACCCTCTAGATACCATCAAAACCATCATCCAGGTTCCTTCCTTCTTCTTCTTCTTCCAATTGGAGGGATTGATTGATTGGTGCAATTGAAATGCAGGTTGGTTCAGGACCCAGTAAGAAACTAAGCCCATCTCAAGTCGTCAACAGAGTTTTCCGCTTCTCTGGCTATTCAGGTTTCGCAAAACACTACTCTTTTCGATTTCAATCAATCTGCTTCAGGCAAAAAAAAATTGAGGTATTGTTTGTTTGTGTCATGCAGGTTTGTACAGTGGTCTTGGATGGTTAACTCTAGGAAGAATCTCAGGTGTTGGTGCAAGGTTCGGTGTCTATGAGATTCTCACAGCTTTCTACAAAGGTATCACGCAGACACATGTCTCCTTTCTGCCCTAGTATGTGAGATTCAAGATTAGGTTTTGCATCTACCTCTTCTCACTTGACCCAAGAACATTAGTTGACTTGCACCTTATTGCCATTGGTCATAGATTAGGTCAAGAGTATTCAAATCCATTCATGCCTCTTACATTCGAAGCTGGTTCCTTTCATTACAAAATTTCGATTGAGCGAAACCGTTTTCTTGAAGAATCTAAAGAGTAGTGTTTCTAATTGAACTTCTTTTCGTTCCAGATGGTCGACATGATAACTATGTGCAAGTCAGCGAAGCTGTTCTAGCTGGGATGGTGGGAGGTGCAGCAGAAACAGTGATGACTTCTCCCTTTGAGCTAATCAAAGTCCGACAACAAGTAACCGCTGCTTCACGGGCTCCAAACGCTGCAGCTGCTGCAGAAACCGCACCGGTTGTTTCACCAATGATCAACAAACTGCTAAGAAGATACACTCTCGATGTTAAGTCATTGACGCAAACCGTCAGTCTCTTGTCCGTCTTGAACCATAAACACCCAAACATGGGAGCCGCTTTGCGAGAGTACCCATGGATGATGACTGGAACAGGGAATCCACCATCAGCCATGGATGTTAAGAGACCCCTCGATGTTGCATCACTCGAAGGATGGAGAGCGTTATGGAGGAATCTACGTTCGGGTCTTGTTAGAGATTGTCTTTACGGAGGAGTGTTCTTCGGGACATGGCAGTTTTTTCACGAGGCAATGATTGGTTGGAAAGCTGTCGGCATGAATCCTCTTCCCAGGTACTAAAAAACTCTTTGTTCCACTTTGATCAAAAAGTGTAGCGATGGGTTTTAATGATTTTGCTAAACTTATTGGAACTTCAGTTCTGAAGAAGACGTTGGACCTTTATCTCCGGTAGCTATTAGCATTGCCGCTGGGTTTTCTGGTGCCGTTGCAGCTGCTGCATCTCACAGCTTTGACACAGCAAGAACACGTGCACAGTGTGTAATACTGCCAAAGGTATACATACATAAGACGATCCATCCATAGCGTTTTAACATTATCTTGCAAATGCTCTGTATCTCATTTTCTTTATGTTTGCTTCTAATCCCTTTTGACAGTATACAGCGAAAGAGAGGAAGTTTCTGAAATGGAATAAACCAGGAAAGAGATTAGAGAGATGGACAGGAATCCATCCTACAGACAGAAACCTCCTGTTCCGAGGAATTGGGGTAAGGATGGCAAGAAGCTCTGTTGCATCGACCGTTATCGTCGGAAGCTATTACTTAGCTGTTGATTTATTGGTCCCAAAGTGATAACAGGCGTGCATCACATACAATCTACCTATCCATCCATCTTGAACTGGATAAGACAATCAGATAATATTTTTCTTTTACAGTGTATCCTTCGTTTTGTTACAATGCAATAAAATGTGGAAAATTTGTGTTGGTGCTTCCAATAATAAAATCTTTTGAGGTGAGTACTTGTATTATTAACATTGTAATGTTAACATTCAAGCAACTATAGAATGAGAATGAAATACATTTGCAGTTTCAGTTTCAAAATGATTAAGAACTTATGCACCGTATCAGAATTCAGAACTAGTGACTGAACATATTCTTATGCAAGATAATGAAAACAACAAAAATTTAGATCAAATTTCAATTTTACTACGAATTGGAAGTCGTTTGTTCAACAAATTTGTTACGGTCTACCACAAAGTGGGAGACTTTTGTTAAAGAAATGCAAGATCGATCGTTGTCTAACCGAGATTTAGATCAAAGCTAGATAGAAAAGATCTCTTAGACTCTAACAAAACTAACCAAAACGTAAGCCAGACATTTCTAAAACTCAAATAATCAACACAATCCTGAGCAAATCATTCAACGGAAGCAAAGAGGTAATCAAAATGCAAATAGAGAATCAAATTCCAGAACAGAAATTTCAACAAAAATCTTTCACAATCCAAAACAGGATCCACGCTGTTCTCCATACGAAACTAATAATACGCTGTTTTAAATATCAGATACGAAAATGCAACAACAAAAACGCTTTCTTCCGACAAGAACTCTCCTTCAGAACCTGAGTTTGGTAAAGAACCACCTGTTCTTCCCGGTCTTGAAACGCTCCTCGAGCTTAGCCTTGGCCTCCTTGAGAGCAGCGACCTTCTTGTCCTTCGAAGACAGAGCCTCGAGGGTCGCGACTTCCTTGAGGTCCACGTCGAGGGTGTAACGCGTAGGCATCAGGTGCTGGTAGTTGACGACCTTGATGAAACACTTAACCCTAGATTTCTTGGCCGTCTTCTTCGCCGAGTCCTTGCGGATGACCTTGCTCGGGTACTTCTTGAGTCCGGCGACGAGGCAGTGTCCGTAAGGGCGCTCGCGGTTTCCATCGTCGAAGGAGCGGATGATCACGGCCTTCTTCCCGGCGTATCGGCCTTGGAGGAGGATCACTGCCTTGTTCTGCTTCAGGAACTTCACCATTGTTGCTTCACTTGTTTGTCTAGATCCCTCTTCTTCGTCTTCTTCGTTATCGCCGCTGAAAACCCTAGGTGGCGGATTCAGTGAAAATGCTAGGTTTAATAGTTGATAAAGACACTCGATGGGATGATGAGAGAATGAAAACAAAACCCTAGCCCAGTGGAAATGCTTTGGAGTTGGCCTTTTCGCTTATTAGGCCCATTGGGCTCTAGCTGATGTTACCCATATAACACGGTTCTTTCGTTTTGTTTCTAATGCCTTACGAGACTGTCATCACCTTAGTGTTCTTGAATTGATTTCAGTTAAGGTACGGGGGTGCATCATTTACAACATTTTTCTGATATTCAGTAGCATGGTCATCCCGGATTTGGCATTCCAAACTTATTTTAGAGACATAATATTTGGTAACAAGAGACATTATATTGGGATTTGGCTAAATAAAATGTGTTAATATTTGTCCATAATACTAACTAGTAACACATATATGTGTCTTGCATCTATTTCTAAAACATCACTTATGACGAGAAATCTGGCTCGTAATTTTCTTTTAATGTTTATATATGAATCTAGAATCCATTCTCATACCCAAAAAGAAAAAAAAATCTATAATCCGTTCACAATTTACTCATATATTTTCTTTTAACTTATTCCATTTATACTTGAACCCATGTTCACTCAGCATAATTCGGCCAGGTGTAAGGGTGCGGGTGGCAACTCCAGATCTCTGAAAACCCCTATAAAATTAAGCATCGAGTAGTTTTCGTCAAATTTCAGATTGAAAACTCTTCTTGTACTTGTAGATATAATTAATTATAGTTATGCTTAAATACGTATATAGGTTTATAATTTTAAATTGCATGCTTGACTTTGTAGAGTATACTTATGGACTTTGAATTTAATTCAGATTTAGAATTTCTGATATGACAATTTAAAACTTCACGTGGCCGAGACCGAGTATTCGTGTCCGCGGCAATATATGTTTTCAGTATTTACGCCATATGAGGTCAAACTGAACCGACCGGATGAAATCCATTCACATGGACCATATAACTTGTCACTGCAGTTATGTATTTTAAATTTTGGTCGGCATTTAATTTATTGTTCATCTCCATGAATCTGATTTTTTTATTGGTTGAGTTTAAAGCTAAGTGGGAAAAAACATTTATCGGAATCAAATATAAAAAGGTCATTAAACTATAGAGTTAGTGGTTGTGTTATGTACCTATAAATTACCAAAAACAAAATTCAAATCTATCCAAAACAGTTACATGAAAGGATAAAATAAACATGAACACATCCACTTGGCTTGTAAGTATGTATGGAAAGTGACAAGTAGATGGATTAGGATAGCTTTTCGTAATCAATAAAAATATATTATCATTCTATAATGATAACAAGAATATAGTGCTGATGGAAATTCAAGAAAAGAAAATCGGAAAGTAGAATATTTTACTTTTGATTTTTGTCAACAAAAGAGAATTTGAATTTGACATAAACAATGTTGTGAATATATTTTCATTTAATATAATCAAAAAGGCAAATGGGAACTAGAAAAAAATCATAAAATTTCTTTTTTTTGAAACACAAAATATTTCGTTACTTTTAGTTTTAACTTCACAAAAAAAGAAAGAAAGGATTTATTCGGGGCAAGGTCATGTGTCAATGTTACGCACAGAACAAATATAAAACACTCATCCTTTCCTCTCTCTTCTTTAACCTCTTTCTTTCTTCTTCTTCAGGGAGAGATGATTCCCCCGACTTTCCTATGAAACTCTTTTCTTTTTTTCTTCAATTTCCCCGCAAAATATGGAACTCTAGAAATCTGAACCAAACTCTCACTTTTCTTTTCTTTTGTTTAGCTGTCAACTTGTTTGTTTGACAAGCAGGGCTCAACTCTAGAGCTATAGTTGATTCGATTAAGATTCGCTGGTTTTGTTTTAGCGGGTCTTACGTCTGATTTGTAAACCTTTTTGTGTTTCTTGTGTGTTGATGATGGAGAGATCTGATTCTAGAGATCTTTACTACAACTTAGCTCGAGCTTCTTCATCTAGTGAGTTCCCTTTTCTTTCTCGCTCTACGTGCTTTTCATTCAGATCTAAGTTTTTGTCCTTTCTTCAATGCTTTATGAGTTGAGGAAGTTTTTAACATATTTTCTTTGTGTCAAATTTGAAATAAATAAAGAAACAGAGGATTTATGCTTTACTATGCTCTGTTTTTTATTACAGAACTTTAGTTCTACTTTTATCTCATGTGTCTAATAAAACCGGATCTCTTGTTGTCTTGTGCAGGTAATAATAATAACAGCACACTCTTTGACGCATCTCAATATGAGTTCTTTGGTCAAAGTCTTGAAGAAGTTGAATTGGGAGGTCTTGATGATGATGCCTGTTCTGTTCTCGGACACGCCGATGATGGTGATGGGTATCACTTGTTTGATAAAAGAGAGGTAAATTTTGGATTGACTTCTTTTGATCTGTATGAGAGTTTAACGGTCTTTATAGATGCAAAAAAAAAAAAAATCTGTGTGTTTAATACATCTCTTACTTGTGGTTTTCAGGGTGCAGGTTTGGGATCATTGTCTGAAATGGATGATCTCGCCACAACTTTTGCTAAGGTTTGCTTTTTTTCTTATTCTCTGTTTACAATCATGACATCAATAGTGATAAGAAAACTAAAAGTTGGTTGGTTAATCCTAAAAAAGATATCATTGTAGCTTGTTCTTACACTTTTTGGTTTGATCTTTGGCAGCTAAACAGAGTTGTTTCCGGGCCCAAACACCTTGGAGTCATTGGTGACAGAGGATCAGGTTCCTTTTCAAGGGAAAGTGAGTTTTATTACCTAACTCTTCAATGAATCCTAATATCAAACGTGACATATCTTTTTAAGATATTATTTCTGTTTACCAGCTTTGTTTCTAACATTAGTTTTTTTTTTTTTTAATCTCCAGGTTCTTCTGCAACAGATTGGACACAGGATAACGAGTTCACAAGCTGGTTGGACAACCAGCACACGCTTGAAGAACAAGCACATGAACCTAGCTGGGCTTCACATCCACATTCATCAGCTAACTCAAACTCCTTGCACAGAACATCCTCATATCCTCAGCAGCAAGCACAGCTGCAGCACTACAGCAGCGAACCGATCATCGTACCGGAATCTACCTTCACCTCTTTTCCTTCCCCTGGAAACAGAGCTCAACAATCTTCACCGAGCCATATTCACCGCGCTCCTTCTCTTCCCGGTAGCAGCCAGCTAAACCTCCCCGCACCGAACAGCTCTGCTTTCCATCTTTCACATGGACCGCCGCACTACAATAGTAGTAACTTGGCTAGGTACGCCTCATGCGGTCCTACTCTTGGTAACAACACGGTGCAACCTCCTCCTCCTCACTGGGTTACTGACCCCGGCCTTCTTCTTCTGCACGGCGATCGCTCCGGACTGTTACACAGTCTTGTCCAACAGCAACAACAGCAGCAGCAGCAACTCCAGCTCCCTCCTCGGAATGGTTTCGCATCACAACAACAGCTGATCTCTCTTCAGCAGAGACAACAATCTCTAGCGCATCTCGCCGCGTTACAGTCCCAGCTGTACAGCTCATGCCCTTCCCCATCCCGCGAAGCAAGGGAACACAAACACAAGCCGTCTCACAGGAGCCGAAAGAACAGAAGCAGCAGCGGAGGAAGCGGCCTCCTCTCCCAACAGGCATCTCTCTCCAGCCAGAAAAGCGAGACCGGACTTCAGTTCAGATCGAAGTACATGACGTCAGAAGAGATCGAGAGCATCCTCAAGATGCAGCACTCCAACTCCCACAGCAGCGACCCTTACGTCAACGATTATTACCACCAAGCTCGGCTTGCTAAAAAGTCTTCAAAGACTCTCTTCTGTCCTTCTCATCTGAAGGACCACCACCACAACCACTCTCGGTCTCGTAATAGTACTAGTAGCTCGGATCAGCAGCCGCAAGTCCACGTGGACGCTCTTGGAAAGATCAATCTTCCTTACGTTTGCAGGCCACGCGCTTTACTAGAGGTTGTTGACTCACCTCCTCGTGGAAGGTCTCATCTGGAGGAGGAACCTCTCGTTGCGGCTAGAGTCACAATCGAAGATGCTTTCGGAGTTCTTATAGATATAGTCGACGTCGACAGGACTCTCCAGTGCAACCGTCCGCAAGACGGTGGCGGCTCTCAGCTCGTGAGGAAGCGTCAGCTCCTCCTAGAAGGCTTAGCAACTTCTCTCCAGCTCGTCGATCCCTTCAAAAACAAAACCGGTTTGACCTCAAAGGACGATATCGTCTTTCTACGCATAGCGACGCTTCCCAAGGGGAAGAAGCTGCTCGCAAAGTATATACAGCTTCTTGTCCCCGGTACTGAGATCGCTCGTGTTGTCTGCATGGCTGTGTTTCGCCACCTCAGGTTTTTATTCGGTGGTTTACCTTCGGATGCTAGTGCAGCGCAGACAGTAGGTAACCTTGCTAAAGCGGTTACCGTCTGTGTCCAAGCGATGGATCTGCGAGCGCTGAGCGCTTGTCTCGCGGCTGTTGTCTGTTCCTCGGAGCAGCCGCCTCTCAGGCCTATAGGAAGCCCTTCGGGGGATGGAGCGTCGGTTGTGTTGGTGTCTCTTCTCGAGAGAGCTGCTGCTGATGAAGTTGTGAAGAACTCGAACGGTGGACTGTGGAGAGCCTCGTTTGATGAGTTCTTCGTGCTGCTTACGAAATATTGCAGGAGCAAGTATGAGACGATACATGGTCAGAAGCAGGAGAATGCTGCAGCAGCTGCTGGTGATGTGTTGGAGGTAGCTATAAAGAGGGAGATGCCTGCTGAGCTTTTGCGTGCGAGCTTGCGTCATACGAGTGAAGAGCAGCGGAACTTTTTGCTCAACTTTGGTCGTAAAGCTTCTTCTTCACAGGCGCCTGTGAGCGAGTTGACAACCGGTACTGCAAGGGGTGGACAGGTTAACTCTGAGTCTGTCAGGGCTTAACTTTAACCATATATAGGAAAGAACCTGGGCGGGGGGCTGTATGAATCTTTCACAGGGGTTCAGGTGATAAATGTTGTTTACTTATTTTAGATTGTGCGTTTTAGATCTCTTTAAACTTGTTATGGTTGATGTGGGAAAGAAACATTGAAGTGGGAGTTGGTAAAACATAAGTGAAATCCTGGGAAGAGCTGTGTTTTTTGGTGCTCTGGCTCCTACATGTACGTAGGGCTCATTAGGGTTTGGAAGGAGACTAGTGTTTGCGACTCTGTACAGACTGATGGTGAATGGTGATGAGCAAGATGATGATGATGGTTTGATGTGTGCGGGAGCTAAGAGGCCTTTTGTTGTCTTAGCTCCTTGTGGGTCTGTGTTGAAATATGTGCATTGTGTAACAGTAAGGAACGCATAGTCTTTTCTTTTTCTGAAATGTTGTTTCTGTTGAACCAATGAACCATGTTTCGAATCTCCGGTTGGTACACGTCACTAGGTCGTATGTATCTGGATAGAGGCTAATTCGAAATGTGTTATATTTTCTTAAGAAGTTGGAAAGTTTAAAATGTTTTACCGCTTACGCCTTACGCAAACCTTTGTAGTTATATATCGTACAAAAGGGTAAGCTCATTGTCACGGACTGATTTCTTCACAGCAATCAGGACGTGCGGCATTAGCAGCTTTCACCCTTGTGATTTGCTAAGTCAGTCTTTCGGAAACTGATCAGTACTTAGAGAGAGAGTGATGGACGTTTTTAAGAGAGAAGGCAGAGCTTTTGAAGTGTTTTTCTATTATGAACTGAATGAATTTTACAATGAGGCTTCACCCCCTTATATACACATTCACCTTCTCAACGGACGGTGCAGATCAAACCGATCTAACGGTTGAGATCTTTTCTCTACTATGAAGTAACTTCAACATGAAGTACTTCATTCTTAAGATACTTCTTCCTTAAGTATTCTACAACCTTCCACATTCTTCTTAATATTATTTTATACTTAGATATTTTACAAAAGCTTAGGACTTAAGAAAATACTAAGTAAAGTCGGTTTAAACCTCCCGGTTCCGACCCATACTGCTTCAAAAGTTGGGGCGTGACATCCTCCCCCACCTATGCCGGTGACGCCCTCGTCGCCGTGTATGTCTTCAGTGCCTCCCGGAATTGCCATAAGTCCTCTTCCGGTTCCCATGTTGCTTCTGCTTCCGGTAGTCCCTTCCATTTGATCAGAAAATGGGTCTGTCTCGGAACTCCTTGCTTCCTGACCTCTTTGGACGCCAATATCTCCTTAATATCCTTATCATAGGATTTGGTCATGACTGGTGGAGCTCGAGTCGAAACACCTCTGTCTCGATCAGCTTCGTCCGCATGGTAAGGCTTCAGCATGCTTACGTGAAAAACCGGATGGATTTTCAATGTATCTGGCAGGTTCAGTCGGTAGGACACCTTTCCCACCTTCCCAACTACCTCGAACGGCCCTTCGTACCTCCTGATCAAGCCTTTGTGTAGGCTTCGAAATGCCTTGAACTGTTGTGGCAGCAGCTTGACAAGTACAAGATTGCCCAATGAGTACTCTGAAGGCCGTCTCTTCTCATCTGCCCACTTCTTCATCCGCTTACGGGACTTTTCCAAACATACTCGAGCTTGATCAGCATGTTCCTCCCATTGCTTGACCATGATAACCGCTCCTGGACTTCTCCCCTCAGTCCCTGGCGCAGCCAAAGTATGTGGAGTCAAAGGTTGTTGTCCCGTTGCAAGCTCGAACGGACTGCGTCCTGTCGCCTCGCTGCGTTGAAGGTTGTAAGAGAACTGGGCTATGTCCAACAACTTTGCCCAGTCTCTCTGGTTGGCGCTGACAAAGTGTCGGAGATAACATTCCAACAAGGCATTCACCCGCTCGGTCTGCCCATCAGATTGTGGGTGAAAGCTCGTTGAAAAGTTAAGTTCTGTTCCAAGCATCTTGAACAGCTCCGTCCACAAACGCCCAGTGAACCGGGGATCCCGATCACTCACAATGTTCCGCGGAAGTCCCCATAGCTTCACCACGTTCTTGAAGAACGCCCTTGCTGCCTCCTCCGCGGTACAGTCCCGGTCGCATGCCACGAACGTCCCATACTTAGAGAAACGATCCACTATCACCATGATGGATCCGAATCCTTCAGACTTAGGCAGTGCGCTGATAAAGTTTAAAGAAACCGAATCCCAAGGTCTCTCTGGGATAGGAAGTGGCTGCAGCAATCCTGCGGACTGCTTGTTCTCCGTCTTGTCCTGCTGGCATACAAGACAAGTCTTCACATATAGCTCCACGGTATCCCTCATCCGTGGCCAGTAGTAACCCGCTTCGACAAGTGCCATCGTCCGCTTCTGTCCTGGATGTCCCGCCCATCGGATATCATGGCACTCCCTAATGATATCTTGTCGCAAACTCTCCCATTTCGGGACATAGAGTCGACGACCTTTGGTGTAGAGTAGCCCGTCCTCTACCCAAAACCGATGCACCTTTCCTTCATTGGATAGCTTCACTAACTCCTTGGCAACTTGATCACGTTCCAGACCCTCCCGGATACGAGCCATAATGGTCCCCTCGACTTGGCTCATCGCTGCCAGCTCCGCTTTCCTACTTAGTGCATCCGCTACAACATTCACCTTTCCTGGCTTGTACTCCAAGGTGTAATCGAACTCAGCCAGGAAGTCTTGCCATCTTGCATGTTTAGGAGACAACTTCTTTTGGGTTTGGAAGTAACTGGTCGCCACGTTTTCCGTCTTGACCGAGAAATGCGATCCCAGAAGACAGTGTCTCCAGACTCGCAAGCAATGGACTATGGCGGTCATTTCCTTTTCTTGAACCGTGTACCGCCGTTCAGTATCATTAAGCTTGCGACTCTCAAAGGCAATAGGATGTCCATTCTGCATCAGCACTCCTCCGATGGCAAAGTCGGAGGCATCCGTGTGTAACTCGAAAGGAAGACTGAAATCGGGTAAGGCAAGGACGGGTTCTTGACTCACCGCATCTTTGTTCCTCGAAGGCTTCTTGGCAACGTTGGGACCAATCCCATGTCTTCCCCTTCTTGAGAAGGTCCGTTAGTGGTGCCGCCTTCCTTGAATATCCCTCGATGAACCGACGATAATAGTTGACCAGACCAAGGAATGATCGCAACTCCGTCACCTTGGTCGGGGCCTCCCACTCCGTAATCGCCCTAACCTTTGGTTCATCCATCTTCAGTTTCCTGTGCCCGATGACATGGCCAAGGAACTGAACTTCTTCAGTGGCAAACGTGCACTTCTCCCTCTTTACGAACAGCTCGTTCTCTCGGAGAACCCGAAAAACTGTCCGCAGGTGCTCTACATGCTCCTCCATCGAGTTGCTGTAGATGACTATATCGTCTAAGTATGCCACCACGAATCGATCCAAGTAGGGCTGTAGGATCTGGTTCATAAGGGTGCAAAACGTGGCTGGGGCGTTCGTAAGACCAAATGGCATCACCAACCACTCGAACGACCCATACCGAGTTATGCACGCAGTCTTCGGCTCATCTCCATCCGCTATCCGGACTTGATAGTACCCCTTCTGTAAGTCCATCTTTGTATAGACCTTTGCCCCTCCAAGTCTATCGAATAGATCCGCGATCAATGGGATAGGATAGCGGTTCTTGATCGTCACCTTGTTAAGTGCCCGGTAGTCCACACACATTCTCAACGAACCATCGTGCTTCTTCTGGAACAGAACCGGTGCGCCGTAAGGTGCCTTCGACGGTCTCAGCTTCCCCGTCGATAACAACTCATCGAGCTGTTTCCTCAACTCCTCCAGCTCGGTTGGAGCCATCCTATAAGGCGCCATAGATGGTGGTTTGGCTCCTTGCTCCAACTCGATCTGATGGTCCACCTCCCTCCTTGGTGGTAACTTCTCGGGAAATTTAGCCGGCATCACGTCCTTATTCTCTTCAAGGACCGCCTCGATGGCTTGTGGGATAGGCTCAACGTTCTTGGACTCTTCCTCCATCTTCATCATAGCCAAAAACGTGGGCTCTCCCTTCTTCACCCTCTTGGTGAGTTGCATCGCCGACAATTGCTTCATCCCGTCAGTTTTCTCTTCTAAGGCTGGAATCATGCATGGTGATCCCTTCTCGAGAACACACACCGAGCTCAACACTGGCATGGGTATGACTTGGACTTGTCTCATGAAGTCCATTCCCAATACCACCTCAAAATCATCCATGGGTATAACTGAGAAGTTCACCGGACCACTCCAGCTTCCCAGCTTCATCTCGACCCCTCGAGCAATCCCATTGACGGGTTGAGCCTTGGCATTCACCACCTTCATCCAACCATCCTTCTTGGACCACTTGACACCAAGTCTCACAGCTTCGTCTATTGCCATGAAGTTGTGAGTGGCGTCCGTGTCCACCATTACTCGGGTTTGTTTACCGTTGATCCGAGCCTCAACGTACATCAGCCCCTTGCTCGTTGACTTTACCACCGGGTTAGCCTTCAGGGCGTTCAGCAGCTGCAACGACCCCATCTTTCCCGATTCCTCTTCTGGAGTCTCGGTCTCCCGACTCTCCATGATAGCCGATAAGGATCCCATCTTTGGACAGTCCTTCATCGCATGTGGCCCCTTGCAGACAAAGCATCCTCCCTTAGGAACAAAGAACTTCTTTCTCGCTTCAAAATCCTCCCGACGCGCACCCCTCTCAAAACTTCTTGAGGTGGATGGTCGAGCCGTGTCCCGTCTTGCTCCCCCA
Source organism: Raphanus sativus (assembly GCF_000801105.2). NCBI lineage: Eukaryota > Viridiplantae > Streptophyta > Magnoliopsida > Brassicales > Brassicaceae > Raphanus > Raphanus sativus. Next base: position 29,206,639 of record NC_079512.1, on the reverse strand, counting down.
CCTTTAGCTCCGCCCTGCTCCTTCTTCTTATAGGACTCGGACGAGCCAGAAGTGCGGAAGTCAGTCAAGGACTCAGCTACCGCAATCGCTTCATCGACGGTTGTAACGCCCCTGCGCTGCAACTCTTGTTTGGCCCAAGATTGCAGTCCGTCGGTGAAGTAGAACACAAGATCTTCAGCGGTCATGCTCATGATCTGAAGCATGAGAGTCGTGAACTCCTTCACATAGTCCCGGATCGAGCCTCGTTGTCGAAGTTCCCTCAACTTCTTCCGGGCTTCATACACGACATTCTCCGGGTAGAATTGCCGCTTAAGTTCCCTCTTGAAATCATTCCAAGTATCGATATGGCAGGTGCCTTGTTCGATCTCAGAATGTTTCCTTCGCCACCACAGCATAGCCGTGTCTGTGAGATATGACGTCGCAGCCTTCACCTTCGCATTCTCATTCACCACGTTGAGATTGTCGAAGTATATCTCCATTTGCCAAAGGAAATTCTCGACCTCCTTAGCATCCCTCACACCGTTGAACCGGTTTGGCTTCGGAAAGTCAACCTTGCCAGGACTGGTTCCTCCAACGGCTTCGGCATTCACGCTTGCCCTCTTGACCAGCGTGATGTCTTCCTCCATGGCAGTAAAGCGTGCTTTCATCCCCTCGATGTCATCACGCAAAGCCTGGATAGATCCTGTCACCAACTCCTCGAGTCGAATGAACCGAGTGTCCAAATCGGCAGCATTTTGCTTCACTTCCTCAAGCCCACCGAACACAACACCCTCCAGCTCTGTGACGGTATGCTCGACCCTTTCGAGCTTATTACTCAGTTCCCCCACATCATTACTCAACACCTCACGAGAAACACTCTTCTCCCGCTGGGTGCCAGCACGTGTGGCCGTAGCCTCCCTTCCGCGCTCCTCTACGCCGGACTGCGAGCTCGCTTCTTTTTGCTTATCTCCCTTAGCCATCTTCTTCACTCGGACAGAGTCTCCCCTTGTCTGGATCGTAACTCAGCTCTGATACCAACTGTCACGGACTGATTTCTTCACAGCAATCAGGACGTGCGGCCTTAGCAGCTTTCACCCTTGTGATTTGCTAAGTCAGCCTTTCGGAAACTGATCAGTACTTAGAGAGAGAGTGATGGACGTTTTTAAGAGAGAATGCAGAGCTTTTGAAGTGTTTTTCTATTATGAACTGAATGAATTTTACAATGAGGCTCCCCTTATATACACATTCACCTCCTCAACGGACGGTGCAGATCAAACCGATCTAACGGTTGAGATCTTTTCCCTACTATGAAGTAACTTCAACATGAAGTACTTCATCCTTAAGATACTTCTTCCTTAAGTATTCTACAACCTTCTACATTCTTCTTAATATTATTTTATACTTAGATATTTTACAAAAGCTTAGGACTTAAGAAAATACTAAGTAAAGTCGGTTTAAACCTCCCGGATTCCGACCCATACTGCTTCAAAAGTTGGGTCGTGACATCATCCTCCCAAGTACAAAAAACTATGGATCTCTTGTGGGACAAGTCCCTGTTGGTGGGACTCTGTGGAGCTGATGGTAATTCGTAGTCTCAATCGCACACATGGTTAAAAGGAAGTGGTAGGAGTTAAGCCACGTGAAGCATGTCCTTCTCAAGTTTTGCCATTTGCTCACATGCCACGTGCGCTTTAGCTGTCTCTTTTTCACTTTTTATCTTCCTTTAATACAAGAAAAAGACAGAGAACCAAGCCGGGTGGGACCTGAGGTTTGCATGATTGATCTATTTTTATTTTCTCGAATTTTGTTTAGACTTGTTGATTAAAATGTACTCTTACCTAACATGATTCTCTGTACTTTTTTTTAGGTCTTACCACTACTCTCATCAATCATTACAATTTCCCAGTGTACACTCTTTACTCTCTTGGTCGGCTACCAAGTGTAGTGTAAACTATTATTGATTTATGCGATAGGGTTTTTATTTTAATTTATTTTATTTTATTTGGAGACAATCAGGCCAAGCCTTGAAAATATGGGAGTCTGAAAAAAAAAATTAATGGATTCTATTATTAGGTATCATAATTTATTTTATTAAAGTTTTAAATATAAAAATATTAACTACTAATGAAGCACTATGCATGTCAAATAAGAATAAATTTAACAGCTAAAAGAAAATAAAATAAAAAGTATTTTGTTCCAAAAAAAGTAAAAACACAAAAAAAATTAAAACACTTTTGTTCAAAGAATTTTCGTTTTGTTTTAGTTTTATATATTTTTAGTTGATTGGGAATTTGCCGGGACCAAGTTTTATTGGATTTGGTGGAGAGCCAGTTTTGGAGACAATCTATTGGTCAAAAAGAAGACAAATTGCTTATGTAAGTTTTGTAGTGATCGAATTTATGCAAAGAAAAAACTGTGGTTCAAGAGTTCAACTGGGTGGCCGGTGGGCTCTGAAAAAAGTAATGGTATTTTTTATTTTACCAAAAAATAAAAAGTAATGCTATTTTGTTTCTTTCGCAAAAATAGAAAAAGTTGACATAGAAAAGCGAGCAAAATTTCTATTGAAGTCATTGAATATTTAGACTATATGTGACGAGGTCATGCAAAACTGAGGGATCATTATGCCTTAGAGATTCATCATCAGAACAAGTTTCATGACCCCTTTTCATCCGCATTCGACTGCTCTCCCTTGTGTTGGAGACATCATCATGTTCTCATACTTCTTCTCTGTCTGCGATTCGTGTGTATGTTGGCCTGTGGCTGAATAAAGGTGGTGATCCGGTCGAGACTGAGGAGTGAGCAGATAAAAAGTATCGAATTGCTCAGCAAGCTTTCCGAGAATCTGCTTCACCAAGTACTATTGGTTTCGTCAGAACACTGCTTTTTGTGGCCCAAAATAATCTATAATCTAAAACAAGAGTGTAAGAGCATAGCAGCTCGATGCGAAGCTTGAAAAGATGACAAAGTAGCATGAAGATACACTATATTTCTGACGCTTGAGAAGCTTTGTTCTTACATCCTGTACTGTAACTTGGCTTATGCACCTAAAAATCTTACGTCAATTTTGGAACCGAGTTCATATATGTGCTCTGATGATATTATTATGTTTCCTTGTGTCCCCTGTCTGGGATTTACTCGGTTTAATTGTATTACTGGAACTCTCCAGTTCAAGACCAAACTTGTTGGAACTCTCCAGTTCAGACCAAACTTGTCTGTTTGAGACTTCGGCATGTCCGTACGTAACCGGTGCTAGTGCACCTGCGAGGTATATAGCTTTTCCAGTAGCTAAAGTGTTTGAAATTTTAAATTCCAACACAATTATGTTCTTGTTAAAAAGAAAAAAAAACTTGCAATAGTAAAATCAAAATAGAAAATTAAAGAAAGTTATCATGGATAGGGATATAATATAATAGCTTAATACTAGTTTCAATTTAAAGAAGCTAACACTAACAAATTAGCAACTACAGTATAAGCTTTTTTTTTTTTGTAACCTTCTCTGCAGAATCGCAGGATTAAAATAAACATCCACTGCAATCTCACAAACACCATTCCACCTCCTAAACACATCCTTTTTCTTCTATACAGTTACAAATCCCACGAGAACAATGTGTCACACATGAGAAGAGAAGCTTCCATTTTTGTTTACCCTTCTTAAATCTGGACAATGGCTGTTTTAATGTTGGGGCAGAAGAAAGTAAAGATGGTGAGATTTGGCTTACTTATAAGGTATTTTGATCTCAATCAGAATGAGCCAAAGCAGCTACTTCTTTCTCTTGCTTCTTCTTCAAGTGTCTCTGTGCAGTTGCGGTCACAATCTTGACGAAGAAGTTGAGGAGCATCAGCCACACTATCCCATTCCAGATGGACGCAAACGAAAAATCCCACTTTTTCACCTTTTACCACCAACAAAAGCAAAACCAAATTCAATACAAGTTTGCTAGTGGAACAAAAACTTCATAGTTTCAACCAAAACGAAAGAGTTTTGTCAGGAAGGGAAAAAGGTTGCTGTGTTGTGTTGAGGTTACCTTGATATGAGATGGAACAGGAGGTGACACATCAATATACTTTTCTTTCATGGCGTGGAGTTTGTCAATGAGTCCAGGTAATACATCAGCCAAACCAGGGACATGACTAAGTATCCAGATCATCTCGTTCTCCATCCAGTCCAGCAGTTGGTTATTACAGACACAGATGATAAATATTGTCTATCACAAAAAAAAAAAAAACTATTCAGTTGTCACAAAAGGCCTTAAGAGCGCAGAGAGTAAAATATTAAAATCTTCTGATGAGATAGATACAAGTTCTCATCACCTGTATGTGAGTTTTGATGATCGCCTTTCCTATTAAAGTCGCCAGAAAAAATTCCCAAAATGGAATTCCAAACTGTCCACACATGATACCAGCCAGGTCAAACAGAGGATTTGGAACCTGCACACAAAACAGAAGCAGTGTGTAGAGATGTTTAAAGTATTGCAAATCCTAGAAGGCAGTTGGCTAATGCACAAGGAAAAGAAAGTTGTAGGATGCATAATTATACTAACCGAAGCAAGAACCAAGACGGTAAAGAAATTCAAGTGCTGTGAATGTGTTAATAGCCAGCGCTTAACCCGGTTCAGGTTAGCCGCCATAAACCCACTATCTTCAGATGATGAAGCTTCTAACTCTTCCATTCCATCCCCAGAAAGGCTAGCTGGAAACATTTTAGAGAGCCAACACACACATAATAAAACAACCGAAACATATGCACACTGCCACAAAATCAAGGAGAAAAAGTAATTATATGAACCTGCCCTGGAGATGAAATATGGAGGAAGCTCCCCAAGAGCTGTTCCGATACCCCACAGAATCGCTTCCAACTGGACTTGTGGCAATATGCTGGTGAGTGGAACCCGAGATCCAGCGGCTGATATCATTAGAGGAGGCCCAAATTCTGAACAAGACTTGTCGAGCCACGAGGGGACTCGTTTGAACTGTATCGTATCGTAAGGTGCAGATTTCAGATCAAGACGGCCACATTGAGTTGCTTTGAGAGTGAACAATGCAATGTGCGGACCCAAATAGAGAACAAAAGTGTGGAGACCAGATCCTATAGAAGAACAGAACAATGTTAAATGCCAATAGATTACCACTTTTTTTTTTGATATGACAAACAATTTTGTGAGACTAACCAAGACCAATAGAAGAGGCAACGCCAAGTGCTATCCACCATAAGCTGTATCTGACATACTCTAATACTTCTTCAACATGCTGTAACAAAAAATTACACAAACTGTTGGAACCTTTTTTTTTAACTACAATCCGGGAAAGTCTATATATATATATATGGAGAAAGTGTGATACTTTTCCATGAGGTCCATCAACAGTCACAAGCAAGACTCCAGATGCCACAAACAAAGTGGTCAGAAGCATGAACCAACCTCCATGAGCAAGCAGATACGATATGGATCGCTTCATGTACAGAACAGTAGCCTCAACAAACAGCCTCAATGTGTTAAAAGGTTGTGAGGTCAGTGTTAGATTCTCTACTTCCTTCTCATGCTTCTCACGCAGAGCTACAAGTTTTAACAGAGAGTATATTTGTAAATCCTAACAAAATGTCCATGTGGGTTTTCCTATTTCAGCTAAGGAATCATCTGAAAAATCTACAATCTCCTCCGTAGCTCAAACAAAAGTATAAATCTTTAATTCATCCAAATCAAAAACCCTTATTGAAGCTAACCAAAAAAAAAACATCGAAAGCTCATGTTTTTCAGATCTCCAAAGACATAAAAGGAGAAACTTGCCTGAGATGGCAACATCAGAAGAAGAAGAACTGTCTGCAGCGGCGGATCCCATAATCTTTGTGTGTGCGTATGAGTCTCTGTTTGGGGTCACGACCAACTACTAAAGTATATCTTAAGAGGATAAAGAAAGGATTTTTAACATAGATTCGAATGTTTGGAAGGATATCTGAACATGGGTTACGGTCGGATTCACGATGGGCAGTAAGAGAAAAAAATATTAGATTGCCTGGAAACAGAAAAATAAAATATTTCTTTCTGATTTAAGAATAAGATGGTTTTGTTTTGTTTTTTGTAACGTGACGTGCGGTGTGGGCTTAGGTTGAGATCAAAGCAACGGAAGACAGAGATTAGAGAGTTGAGGACTTTTTGTTGTGGAAAGTCAGATATGGAAGGAAGGAAGGATCAAGCGACTCGGAAGCAAGACTCAAGCAAGTAAAGCGTAAAGTCTCCTCCTCTAGTTGCATTGATTACTACGTCAATGGGCTGGCTATAGAAGAAGGTCCGTTCCGGTTTTCACGATGTGAATTGTGACCTGTTGAATCGGATATATATTCCAATTTCCACTCACTTTTTTTTGGTATAAACAATGAACCGGATTTATAAACCGGATTGCAAAGTGTCAAATACAACTTATGCAAATGACCAAATGCAACTTTAAAATATTAGATTGTAGAAATTATTTAGTGGTTTAACTAAAGATTCCACTATTTTTATATTAATAAAATATGGGGTTCAAGTTGTAAACAAAAACCAATTCATCCCAGTTTCACGATGGAGCGGTTGAACCGGAGATCTATGTCCATCAAAATTTGGTATATGCGACGAACCGGACTTGCTAATCGAACCACAAAGTAAAAGCATGATGGAATTTAGACTTTTAGGTGAATGCATCTTTCAAATAATCAAATCATAATTTTGAAAACTGAAGCTTAAAACTATCATTTATGTATTTTAATTAATTTTAAAATATACATAAATATTAAATCTTATAAATTTAATTAAAATTTTAAAACTTGAATATTTTTCTCAAATTTATTACCTTTTATAAAAAAAGTTTTCAGAATATATATAATTAAAATACATTAAATTTTGATTAATATTTAAAACCACATAGACATGGAGTCATGTGGTCTCGAGTTTAGCAGTCTATTAATCGAGTCTGTTGTTAGCGGATAGTTTTTAAATAAATTATTAATCCAATAACATGAGTTTACTTGAATTTCTAAATTCATTAAAATTCATAGTGTTAATTAAAACATTAAATCATAAGCCAGATTTATCCCCACAACTTTTTTAAAAAAAAACTCAAAAACAAATAGGGAAATTGCACTCTACAGCCATCAAACAATTAATAATTCATTGAGTAACTAATTACCCTAACTTTTCACTGTTTCACATGTCTTTTATATAATATTGATGTATTGTCCCTGCTTGAAACCGGAGAAACCTGCTACAAAAGAAAAATTAAATTAATAATTAGTATTCTGGAAAAATAGAACGTGTCCCTTCCAGAATCACAATCTTTTGAGTAGTTTCTTTTCAGATTGTTTCCACTGCGTTCTTTGATTACAATCTTGACACTAGCTCGACTAACAAAAGGCGTTTGCAAAGAGGATTCAGTTGTCTGAGTTGTTGGTTCACTGCTTTCAAAATTTACAGAAGAGACGAGAAAGTAACAGATCCATCTGCAACGGGTCGCTTGGCTACAGACAGGAAGCTCCACGAGTCTGAAATCTATGGAGTCGCCGACGACGTAAACGGCGCCGCCGTGAGGTGTGTCAGCTCTTCCTTCCATCGCCCTAATCTCTTCGGTTTACTAGGCGGTTACATCTACTAATCCCACAGATGTCGCTTGTTATCGCTGTAAATTATCCAGAATTGATGGAGAAGATGAACAGTTTTTGTAATACTGTGTTCTATTCTATTATATGCATATGGAATAGAATAGTAAAACAATATGTACTATGAATGTTATATTCATGTTATGTAATGCAAAATAGTTTGTTACTATACATTTTATCATATATCGTTCTATTTAACAATTAATAAAAAATGTATTATTTTTGTTTTATACTATGCATTTTGTTCCATTCTATTTGGGTTTAGGGTTTATACATGATTTTAGTGATTAAGATTTAAGATTTAGTCTTTAGAAGATGGGGGTTAAGGTTTGGGTTTAGTTTTTTTCCATTTTATTTGGGTTTAGGGTTTATACTTGGATTTAGGGTTTAGTGATTGAGATTTAGGGTTTAGTATTTGGAAGGTGGAAGTTCAGGTTTGGGTTTAGTTTGTTACATTCTATTTGAGTTTAGTTTGTTCCATTCTATTTGGGTTTAGGGTTTATACTTGGGTTTAAGGTTTAGTGATTAAGATTTAGGGTTTAGTATTTGGAAGGTGGGGGTTGAGATTTGAGTTTAGTTTGTTTCATTCTATTTGGGTTTAGGTTTTATACTTGGGTTTAGGGTTTAGTGATTAAGATTTTGGGTTTAGTAAAGAATGTTATATTTTGTTCACCAATATGTACTATACTATATATATTGTTCCATTCTATTTGAGTTTAGGGTTTAGTGATTAGGATTTAAGTTTTAGTATTTAGAAGGTGGGGTTGAGGTTTGAGTTTAGAGATCTTATCATGTATCGTTCCATTTGACGATTAATAAAAAGTATTATATTTAATTCACCAATATGTACTATACTATACTATCACCAATAAAAAGAATTCTATTGTTTCACAATATAATGTAAACGTGCTATACTATATCCACCATATAGTATAGTGAGATGATACTGGTACACTTGATATTTGAAAACATGAGAAATTGTTTATATTTTGGATGTAGATTGACATATCCGGGTTAGGAATATTTAAGTGGATGGATATGGTATAATATAGTAAAACAGTTACACATTATATTTGATTTATAATCTGAGTAGAATATAGATTTATTAATTAGAAGTAGGAAACACAAATTACGTGGATACCTTCTATGTCTCACATTCTAAACAACTGTCTATTAAAAGTGTCCACATCTTAAAGTGTTGATGTCATCTCTTTTTTCATTTTTACCGATGACTTGTAGTTGAAGAGGGTACAACCGGATAAATTGGAGTACAAATGATACTTTCTTTATTATGTCAACATCACTATCATCTACTTAATTTTCGTTATGAATTTGGCAATCTCGCAAATTCACCCAAACAAATAAGCAAATAGTAAACAAGTTAAAATCAAATATTTTCTTTTAGTACTATTTACGCGATCAACGGATCGTTGTCGAAGAAATTAGAAGGTCGAAGAGTGAATCCACCGTGAAGAGTTGGCATTACTGGAAAGTCTTCTTGGTATGGAATGTGATGAAACCCAACATTGTACCACATCACTATGTCTTTGTTCTCTATCTCTCTGTTCCTGCTCCCAAACCAAGACATACACACATATGCTTATTACGATTTAACTTATAACAAGTGACTAATCATAGTAATACGTTTTTGTTTACCTGCTACTCCATACAGCTAAGCCATCATCCCCACGGCTCCTATCGCTGTAAAACCCACCGGCCCATCTCTCAGACCGGTTATAAGCCGTTACCCAAACCGGATATTTTGTGTAAGACGCTCTAATCTCCGGGTAATCATCGTTCGTTAAAAGAGAAGTTACCGGTAAATGTTGCGGTATCAACCGGTAACCAACTGAATTTCCTATTTTCGTCTTCTTTTGTGGGTTAACTATTAGCAGCTCAACCGGCTCTGAACCCAGCCGAACTCTTCCGTCAGCTTCATTTTTTGCCGTCTCTTTCACGACCGTCCAATAACTCTTCCTCGGAGAAGAGGTTTTGTTATGAACGTCGGTCACTCTTACCGTTTTTAGTTTAGCTTTCACTAAAGAATTGCCGTTACCGTCAATGTCAAGATCTAAGTAGTACGTCAGGTAATGGTCGTGGTTAATGGCAATGGTGTTTTTAGCCACTAGTGTCCCATAAGTGTTCTCCGTTATCTGCTCGTTCGAAGTGTATGACGTTGCTTTGACTTCCAGAACCCCAGTCAAATCCACCTATATATATATAGTTAAAGTCAAAGTTAATCGTAAGTTATTTATGTAAATAACAAAAATGGAGAGAATTAGGTGAGCAACAGTTAGTGGATGTCTAATTACCAAAATAACAATGAAAACTAAAAAAAATATATATTTTTCAATCTTGTTTTTTTATTCAACTCAGTGGTTTATTGTTTCTAGCCTTCTAGGTAACAGATTTTCATTTATATATGTAGTTAATTAACTGGATTCTTAAGAAAACTAATTACTAAACAGAAATCCTAAATCTTTACACGATTTAATACGGTATAGTAGATCCTGACATAAAAATAACATGTTACTAGAAAAATAAGCAACCATCCTTTAACAAATAAAATGGATTGTAAAATAATAAAATTTCCCAAATTTTAAAATTTTCAAAGAAAAATTATTTAACTTGTTAAAACTATTATTATTATTCTTTTGAGAAAGGGCTTTAAAATTGTTTTTGTTAATTGTAACAGATACGTTAAGTAGACATTACCCCAACTCTGATGGCTCCATTCTTTTTAAATTCCCAATCAACGATGTAATCATAGTTTCCGAGTGTTGCCACCATCCTAACCACTAAACTAATATCAGCTTCACCACTAGTTATCTGCAAAAATAGTACTAATAATCAAATAACAAACCAATTTAAAAAGGTAAAAGTTAAATATAAATATATATATGAAGGAGCTGGATTTAGAAGTTTACCACTTGTCCTGGAACATTAATCTCGGTGTGTCTAAAAGAAGCACCATAACCATTCTTCTCAAAGACACACATCACGTTACTCATCCTCTGAGCTGTCCCATCAGGTCCCGCCACGTATCCATCCAAAAACGCCGCGTTTTGTGGGCAGTCGATGAGTGGCTGCAGGTTAACCGCCGATCTCCCGAAACCGAACTCTCCTATGTCCATGAACGTACGGAAGTACCAGTCGTATATTGGGTCCATGTACGGAACAAAAGTCTCTGACAAGTGTCCTCTGTACATCACTCTTCTGAACCTTTTGGTTCTTGGGTCAAGAACCGAAGCCGTCGATATGGTTACCCCCGCTCTAGCGGTAAACCCGACGTGGAATTTCCAGTTAGCCCATTTTATTTTATTGCCGAGAATCTTGAACCCTGTGTCGGAGACGTTGCATGAGAACGGGAACGGTTTGTGTTTGGTCCGAAAGTCGTTACCTTCTTTATCGGGGACAGGCTTTATGAATCTGTCGGAGTATTTCACGACTTTCATCGAGTCAACGTCTATAGTTATGGTGATTCCTTCGATGGGTCTTGTGAAGACATTCACCGATCCGTCTCTGTAAAAGCAAGAGGCTTTGACCTCTCGTCTCGTGATGGTTTCTCCGTACCAACCAACGGTGAAAGGGATGCATGAAACCTCGGAGATGTTTAGGGATCGGTCAAGAATGGATTTCTTGAAGGGAGGGTACGTTAGAGGAAGCTTGCTTGCTCTGAACAGCTCTATGAATGTGAATGAAGGGAAGCCATGGCCTGTGTAGATGCGTGAGGATGCGATTTTGCCTGAGGTTAGGTCGACGATGAGCTCGTGGGTTTGACCACCGGCTCGAACCACCACGAGCGAGCGACGGCGTGGTGGCTGTGGTGGTTTCTTGGAGGATAGCCACTGGAGGACGTGGGTCTTGTTTGGTTCTTCGAGATCGAGGTAGTGAAACGTGAGATCTTTGAGAGAGCCTAGATGAGATTTCTTGACTATAAAGCTTGTTTTGTTGATTTCTTGGGGTGTTAAGGGATCGAGTGGGTGGAAATGTAGGCCAAGACTAAAAGCACATTGTAGGAGAAAGATAAGGGTAAGTATTCGTATCTTCATTAATGGAAAATTTGTTGTCAAATTGAGTTAAGACTGAGAGAAAGTATATTGATGGAGTTGTTATTGATGAAGACAACAAAACATTTATAAGCAATGCACCTAAATGTTTCTGTGTGCGCCTACATAAAAAAAAATCTTGAAATTGTGTAAGCTCTCTTGGTCTATTGTAGTGGTTGAATAAAACTTCACTAATACTTTTTGATACAAAAGCTTGAAATTCGCATGAGATTTAGTACCATTTATAAGGAGATTAGCTAAAATAAACTTGCACATGATCAATACAAATAAAACCGTCTAATATAAAATTTTGTATGGTAGAAGAATTATCCATTGTAAGAGAAAAAAAGATTGTCTTTTGTTAAATCGTCAATATAGCATCACGACTTCATAATTATAATCCTAATAATAAATCAATTCTAAAAAAATATAATTATGAGTAGTTTGGCTAAAGGTTCGTTAATACTTCTAATTCGAATAGTCTAAAGTTCATCTTGATGCATGAAGGCATCTCCAATGGTTGGCTTCATTTTTTGCTTCAAAATTGCACTTTATTCAAAATGAAGCAAGAAATGAAGCACATATTCTCCAATGGTTTGCTTCATTTTTTTTTTGTAAAAAAAATATTTTAAGAATATTTTCTCTCTCTTTTATCATTAATTATTAATAACACCTTATACTTTTTTATATTTGCTAATTTTATCCAACTATTTTGTTTTAACAATAATCCAACATAATTGTTATAGATTCAACATTATCATATAAAATTATTACACATAATAAAGAACAACAATACTAGATTTTATAAAGAAGCACCAGCCATATATCTTTCCCACAAATGATCAATTAAATCGTTGCAAAGTGCGATATGAGCATCTTTATCTTTAATTCTTCTAAATCGCGCCAAAAACTCTTGGAAACGAATATGATCATGATCTTCGGTATCAACCTCCGTAGGTGGAACTTCTCTATTGACTTCAATTGGTGCTTCAAGATCACGCTCATCCTCAATTATCATATTATGTAAAATAATACATGTAGTCATTATATCATGTATCACATCTTTTTTCCAAAAACGAACTGGTCCTTTCACAATTGCAAAACGTGATTGGAGAACTCCAAATGCACGTTCAATTGGAGAGGAGTGAAGACAACAAGCTCAACAACCTCCTCAAACATCAACTTCATTTGTGCAGTTTTTTAATAATCTTAGTGGATCAGGAAGTGATTTACCAGATTATTAAGTATCATTTTATGTTGTAATAAATATTTTATGTTTAGTTTGGTGTTATCAATCATGTATTTCACTTTTATATTAATAATTTAATGTTATCTTTCATTTAATATATGTTTTTAAATATTTAATATTATAAATTAAATAAATTTATATAATAAATAAATATTAAAAAGTTAATTGAGTTATATTGATTAACTTATTTTATTTTAACAAAAAGTAAGAACAAGCAAAAGTTAAGGACTAATTTATAATTTAGAAAGTTCAGCTTAAAAATGAAGCAATGAACAGTATTGCTTCAAATTTGAAGCAGTACTGTTCATTGTTTTATTTTGAAGCAAGAAATGAAGCACCATTGGAGTAAAAATTGCTTCAAAATGAAGCAAAAAGTGAAAAATGAAGCACCATTGGAGATGGTCTGACGTACTATCGAACATAGATCTCATAGGACAGTTAAAGCGTGAATTTTCATAGAAAATAGTATTATTATCGGCTGTAGAATTGTCTATTTAATATTCTCATCATTGTAATAATATAATTAATTAGATATTAAAAAAAAATTAGTCAGACTATCAAAAGAAAAGTCTGACTATGAAGAAAAAGTCAGACTTGGAACGCCGATTGAGACTAATTGATTGATTAGAACGATGAGAAACGTAAGGATGAAAAATAATAATTACATGACGTATTATATAGTGTCTTCCTTCTCCATTAAACCAGCAAACTTATTATGCAGCCTCAATGGACTATTAACAATATATATTAGGTGCATATAATCATAACTTGAAGTGTAAAACAAGGATTGTGTGGTGGCGAAGAAAGAAAGAAAAAAAGAACTACTCAAAATTACTAATCTCCCACTTGTACAGTTGTACATGTGATGATGGTATAAGCAATCTTTAAGTCCTGCGCTTAAAGCTCGTTTACGTAACAGAAATTCTACAACGGCACAAATGAAAATTGATTTCATCTGTCCTTCCCCGTGATGGAAACCAAATGTAATGATGCGATGGAAATTCTACAACGGCACAAAGGTGTAACCCTTCTATTAACTATATGCTTCCAAACTGTGTCACTAGCTATAACCAAATTTCGTATTCTTGCACTTCCGATATAGACATAACATCCTTTATTTTCCGTTGTTATCAGTGTATTGGAAAAGGAGGATCTCTATGCTACACATAATCCGCTAAAACCCATTATTGTGGGATGATGTAGAAGACGATGAGAAAATCCATAGCATTGTTAAAAGCAGTTTTTAGAGAATTTGGAGACTGGATGTGGACGTATACTTCAGCTGGAGGTGGTCTGAATGTGGCGAATATGCAAAAACAAGCAAAGAAGAATTCATTATTTGGGTGAAAAAAATGGGAAGAAGAAAATACTGGTCTTGAGTGGCGAAGGGGTTCTAACTTTGTAGTCTTTAAAGAGGCACTCTGATGTATGCTTCTCTAAGTTAACAATCGAGGTGAGCGAAGTGAATGAAGGCCTAAGCACAGTTACAAAGAGGGCAGAGAAGCTATGAAAAAAAACAAAACAGAAAGTTGAACAAGGCCTTAACTAGCTGCACCTCTATGAGTGAAAGATGTGATGATATGTCAAACGGGCAGAATGATGTAATGGAAAAGACTCTCTCATAAACAGAAATAAAATGCAACCGGGTGCTACTATTTTGCTGAACATAATAAGCACAAGAACATGGAGAAATTAAACGAGTACTGATATAATAATAGAGGTCTACCACAAAATGTGGTCCAAAATAGCCATTGGGTAAGTTATTAAAAGATTTTTGTTTTTCTCATTTGGCAGCATCACATGGGTGAAAACTATGGCTGGTTTGCAATCTTGGGAAGCCACTCTTTGTAGTAGTTTTGACAATCCACATCAACCTGAGAAAGAGCTCCTATCGGCGTCACTGTAATCTGCAGTTCAAAAAAGAGCGTTTACCAACAAGTTTGGACAACGTAGTGGAGACGAGTTTGTTTAATTAAGAGACATATGGGGATGCTTACATATCCTTCGTGTAAGAAGTGACGATCAGTCCCTTCTTCAACCACCACAGTCTTTAGCTATTTAATCAAAATAACCAAAAGGAATCAAATCTGTGTATATACACCTAAGGAGATAGGTAAATGATATCGGAAGTAAGATTTGCACACTGTTGATGATACCTCTCTCTTGAACAAACGGCTATCTTGTGAATGATGAGAAGATGTGCCGTTTTTGTTGTTGTTGTCGGAGACTACTCCTGAATCTGTTTCCATTGACATTGTAGACAACATCTTCGCCCCATGTGCTTCCTTCTCCACTTGTCTCCATCCCATTTTATCCAAGCTTTTGCCTTGTGTGGTTAATTTGTATCCCTTTCATTAATAAATAAGAATAAGTTAGGCGTAGCGATATATAAGAGAATGTAGTTAGAAGCTGCCACGAGACTTTACCTTATGGTTAGCAATATCAGTGGGCAAATCGATATTCAGAAAGCAGTTTGTTGGGTGAGTTTTGTTCTTGATCGCACTGATTATGCCGTTAATGATAGGCAAGCAAGCTTGGGCAGCAAGGATAAAGTCATTAACATTGATGTCTCCACGTTTCCTAGATATCATTTAAAAGAAAATATGTTGACACAAAACAGAGAAGAAACAGAATTAGGCTTCTTGAGGATAAATATATATACTCATTACCAATCATATGATATGGAGGCAGAAGGCACATCATAAATGAAGGCTTCACGAGCGCCAGCAACAGTTCCAGAATAGACGCTGCGAATGTAATCAACATTCCAGAAGGTAAGTGTTTTTTAAATTTGATAAACGCAAGCAGGGAGAAACGCTTAACACGAATTTGAACTAGCTAGGAAGGAAGTTTGATCTATTCCCATCTTGAAAGAAGCTTCAATGATCTCACTAGTTTTATGGAGTTTTGAATTCAACAGTCAAACAGAGAATAAGGAAGTGTTTACATACATGTTATATCCACAGTTGTTACCCACGTTTATACCACTGAGAACCAGGTCAGGAAGAGAAGGGAAGAGTGCTTCCGATAAGCCCAAACCAGTGCAATCCGCAGGGGTTCCTACGGACAAAAGTTGCACTTGATGTATATACAGTTTTTTTTTTGAAGAATTAAAGAAAAAAAAACAATATAGAACCGAGTTATAACAGAAGAGACTAATATATTTGGCAAAACATCAAATCTACAAGCTCAAGGGTTTTGTTCATAAACTTTATAGAAAACAAACCAGATACAGCATAGGCTTCAGCTCCATCAATCTCAACTCTTTGTGCAGTGAGGGGTCTACTCCATATTATACAGTGGCTAACAGCAGATTTCTCCCTGTACATGTCTCAAAACGTTACAAAATCACGTCCACCAAACCAAAACTGTAAAAAAAAAAAACAAAGAGTAAAACGTACGAATCGGGCGCGCAGACGCGAACGTCGTAGAGGTTGGTGGAGACAAGGACGCGAACGAGAGCACGAAGACCATGCGCATCTATTCCATCGTCGTTGGTGACCATGATGATCGGACGTTCACCCGAGATACGAGCATCGCCGTTAAGTTCCATCGCTCTGGTCAGAGAAAGACGGAAAGAGAGAGTATGAAGTAAAAATGAGTCGTTGCGTCTTTGAGTGAATGTTTTTTTAACCAATCTTCTTCCAATGAATGTTTTCTACACAATGGCTAGTAAAATATTCAATTTTTTAAAAAATATTTATTACCCAATTAGTATATGAATTTTTAATTGAACATGAGTGAATTAGGTAAGTCACTAACCAAAAAGTTGAAATAAATATTTTGTTTTCATGGATATTTAGTATTTTCCTGATTAGTTTATGTCTTGGTCAACATTTACCAAATCTATTGAATACTTTTCCGTTTCATTTTAATTGTTGTTTTATGCTTATACACATCAGTTAAAAACATTTAATTTTACATATTTTCAAAATAAAAATATCATTACCTATATATTTAACTATATTTCAATAAAAAAAAATCAAAGAATATTGTAAATATATTTTGCAATGAAATTCTAAAACACACCTGTTTTGAAATGAAAAAATTGATTCTATAACGACAACTAAACCGAAACAAATTGAGTAATTTGGAATAACTGGTATTTAAAAAAGAAATGAGTACATACTTTATTACCGTAGAAACCGACAATTGAACATGAGTGAATATGGCACATACTGTACATACTTTATTACCGTAAAAACGAGTGAATTAGGTCATTCAAAGAAATTGAAAACCAATATAGGTGGTAGTAAAAAAGGTAGAGGTGTATGCAGTTTTCAGTATTTACGATTTACCGGTATTTAAAGATATCTTGTTTTTCGGATATCTATTTTTTTGGATAATTTGAATATTTAAAGATATCTCATCTATTTTGTTCAATACAAACAAATCTAGAAAATATAATATAAGTTTTTAAAACTTATTTTTACGTAATATAAAATAAAATGTAACAAGTAATGAATTTATATATTCCATAAATTTTAAAACTTAATTAATATTTAAAATGTTGTTTTATAGAAATATTTTATATTTTCTTAATTTTAAACATTTATAATTAATTTTTAAATAAAGTTATATGTTAGAATAATAATTATATAAAATGATATGTTTAAAACTTTATATTTAATTGTAGGCATACATCAATTGTATAAATGAAACAAAACGAATATCCACCTCAGAAAAGTTTAAAGTTTAGTATTTATGATTTGAACTTTTAGTGGATTTCAATTTTTAATATTTTCTTTTCAAATAATTACATATATCCAGATTTTTTAGATCGAAACAAAACGAATAATAAATCGAATCAAATTTAACATATAAATTTAACATATATAATTTTGTTAGGCTGAATTAGTCCGCTTTTCAAGATTAGGATGCGGCTTGGCTGAAGGAGCCCATAGTTGCAGGTCTGGGACTTACGTTGGAGCAGAATGGAACCTGCTCTAATTGAACCACCTTGAAACGGTAAAACCCAAAAGGGTTCTTATTATTATTATTTTTGTTGGTCCGGTTTAAAAAAAAAAAAATTTAAACACGAATCAAATACGGGCCATTACGTGTCGGTGGATCTCGCAAACAGTACAAAAACCTAACAAAAATGTCATTTATTTGGCAACTTCTCCCCTCGATTTTGGTGTTTTTGTGGGTCCCCTCCTAATAAACCTCTAAACCTCCGCGATAATGTTGCTCTAAGCTCGGCATTTATTGCTGAAGGTCTAGCGCTTGCAGTCCTTAAATGTATGGAGTAGGGTGTCCAGCGCAGACATTGTGAATCAGACTCAGCTCTATTAATCAAGGCAACCAACGATGGAAACTCCATCTCTGAGTTGTATGGGATTGTCGCAGACATACTCTATTGTGCATCTCTGTTTGAGTCCATCTCGTTCAGATGGATATCTCGTAGTATAAAAACAAAAGGGCTAACTTGTTAGCGAACCAAACCCTCAGCCTTGAATCTCATGTTGTAAGGATCTTTGGGGCTTAACTTTTAGTGAGAAGTATGTGTTACAAAAAAACACCTATTTAGTAGTGTTTTAAAAAAAAAAGGAATACCGATTTATAGTAAATAAGTATTTTTTTTAAAGAAGAAAAAAAAAATTGAAAAAAGAAAAAAAATGTGTGGAAGCCCCTTGGTCCAATGGTTTGACTAAGGGTTCATGTAATGCTTCTACATCCGGAGGTCTGGGGTTCAAACCCCAGGAAAATACCAAATTATGCAGCTTATGGAGAAACGGATTACATGAGATCTTCAGCTTGGTGCAGGGCGTACCATCGAACATGGATCTCATAGGACAGCTCAGAGAGGTGCAGTCAGGCGTGTATTCTCACAAGATGGTAGAATTGTCGATTGTATAATCGTCTTTGTAATATTCTCATCATTGTCATAGCATAATTAATCGATAATAATCGATCCAGACGTTCAAAAAAAAAATTCTCAGTGGTATACATTTTGAAAAAAAAAAAAATTGAAAATGTACAAATACAAATCTAAAGTATTGTAAATTATTGGTTCACATAATCAAATATATGAATCATAAAAATAGATATTTGATTCAACTGAATTTCTTTCTAATTCTTTTTTGCTTTCTTCAAGTTTGATTCATCAACATCGGCAAAAATGTGTAAAGTTGCAAATGAATTCTTGAAACGATAAGATTCATGTGAGGCCTAGGACGCAGCCATAACTGAAATGCAAACAATCCCAAACACGCGTTTTGTCTACTTTAACCACATTTTCTTTCGTGAAATGTAACGGTGGAAACCACTCCCTATGAACTGGGTGAAATGTAACAATGAAGGTGCGTGGAACAAGGATAGAGAAACCAGTGGTCTCGGGTGGTTATGTAGAGACGAGAACGGGAGGCTGTTGTGGGCTGGAGCTCGAGCTGTAACAAAAGCGGGATCACCTCTACTAGCGGAGGCGGAAGCAGTGAAGTGGGAAGCAGAGTGCTTGGCAAGTTTTGGCTACAAGAATGTGATTTTTGAATCTGATTCTGCTTCTTTGGTTAGCATGATCAATGGAACAGAGAAACTGTTGCCAATCTTACTGCTAACAATTGAGGTGATTCGACAGTGCTTGTTACAGATTGGAAGCTTTGTACTGAGATATCATGCTAGAGGTGGAAATAAGGCAGCGGACAAGATAGCGAAGGAATCAATCACTTTTGTGTCTAGTATTCTTAAGTTGTATTCTATTGTGCCAATATGGCTGAAGTATCAGGTTGAGTCTGAATAAACCAGTGTATCAAACATTTTAGGTGAATGAAAAGTATTTGATGAGCCAAAAAAAAAAACCACATTTTCTTTCTGAAGTCTGGCCTACTATAAACATACATAAACATGTGACTTTGTGAATATCTAAACATGTGACTTTGTGAGCCGGATTTTCCAAAGCATCAAATCAAAAACTCTTATATCTCTTCCTCCTTTTCTAGTTCTCTCTCTCCCTCTCTCTGTACCTAGAGAAAAAAAGCATCACAATGGAGGCTTCTCAAGAATCTCACCTTCCAAACTACATGAAAGATGATAACGTTAGCCAAGAAACCAAGAACTTGATATCTTCTCTTCCTGCAGACAAAGATTTCATGGGTTACAGTCTCTACAACTACAAAGGTTGTTGGTACTATCCCAACACACTCCAAGCCGTTCTTGACGTCCAAGACCATTTCCGGCCACACAAGAACGACATAATCCTCGCTTCTTTACCCAAAGGTGGAACCACTTGGCTCAAATCTCTAGTTTTTGCCGTTGTACATAGAGAAAAGTACCGTGAAAATCCCCAAGTAATACATCCTTTGCTCTCACAAAACCCTCATGACCTTGTCCCGTTCCTCGAGCTTGAGCTATACGCTAGTAGCCAAACTCCAGATCTCGCAAAGTTTCCTTCTCCTATGATCGTTTCTACACACATGCACCTAAATGCATTGCAGGAAGCCACCGCAAAGTCTTCTTCCTCACCATGCAAAATCGTCTACGTGTGTAGAGGTCTCAAAGACACGTTTGTCTCCGGTTGGCATTACAAAAACAAGCTGCATCGCACCAAGATGGATCAAGGCAGTTTTGAGCTCATGTTTGATGCTTACTGTAGTGGAGTTATCTTGTACGGACCCTACTGGGAACATATGTTGAGCTACTGGAAAGGGAGCTTAGAAGACAAGGAGAATGTTCTTTTTATGAGGTATGAAGAGATCATTGAGGAGCCACTTCTTCAAGTCAAAAGACTCGCTGAGTTCTTGAACTGTCCATTCACTGAGGAGGAGGAAAAGAGTGGATCAGTGAAGGAGATCTTGAACTTGTGTAGTTTGCGTAACTTGAGCAACTTGGAGATTAATAAGAACGGGACGACGAGGATTGGTATAGATTCTAATGTGTTCTTCAGGAAAGGTGAAGTTGGCGACTGGAAGAATCATCTGACTCCTCAAATGGCGAAAAAGATTGATGAGATTGTTGAGTTTAAACTACGAGGTTCGGGTTTGATATTTCAGTAAGGTTGTGCTATGTTGTTGTTTTTACTTGAGCACATTAAGTTTCAGCAAATAAAGTTATGTTATGTACTTCTTCTATTTTTCATGCATGGTTAAATCTCAAGGTTATTATTACATACTAGCAAGGTAAGGTCTTAGGACTACCTTCAAGATTCGAAGGCATCACCACCATATAGACAAAAGGGTTTTGTCAATTAACTGCTTTTCTCACTTGCATCACCACCATATAGACAAAAAATCAAAAATTACAATGGACCATGTGCCAATGCACCCCCCACAACATGCCTAGAGCCGGGCCTGCCTGTCATAGTTATGTTTTTGCTTCCTTTTTGTTGGCGAGTGTCTGATTTGATTAGCTTGATAGGTGAAGTGAAGAGAGAAACAAATGTATCTTGTAATGGAGTTGCAGATAGCTACACTAGGATTCCTTTCCTTGACAGATCACATTTCTTTAAGTTTTGATATGACATTGCCACACTGTAATAGAAGCTTGTTCGATTCTAGTGCGACTTTGTATTAGCAGGAGCTTAAACACTTGTGGATTCAGTCCATTTTATATGTTTGTCCAAAATTTTAATCAAGTGTTTTACTGTTTCTCTTTCTCTGCTTAGCCATTTTGCTAAGAAAAAATAATACTAATTTTTAAAATATCTAACATTTCAGTGTTTTAACATTTTTCGATGCATATATAAGTAGTGTTTTAAGTTTTTTTAACCATTTTTCTTTGGTTCTATGACTATCTATTCATTTGGAGCCACTTTGCTAAAACTTTTTTTTATAATTTTGAAAAAAACCTCTGTGTTTTAATAATTTATCGATGTATTAGTATTTTAACCATTTCCTTTAGTTTTATTCACTTAAAAGTCACTTTGCTAAAACCTTTTTATAATTTCTGGTAAATAATTCATGAAAACCATCCCCAGTTTTTCACTTTTTTATCAGTTTATCAATTAATTTAGGATTATTTTATAAAAAGAGATATTTTAGAATACCTCATATGATATTGAGAAGTATTTTGTATATATATATATATGCATACATTTCTCAGCTTCTTGTTCTTTTGTTTCTTTCTTCTCTATGTGCCTTGCTCGAGCATCGAAAACGTCACACGTTGCACATAGAGTGCCTTCGCAGACCAATCTAGCTACAAGAGCTAAGGCGAACAGCACTTTTGTAATAAAATATTTACTTATAACACGACGTCGTTATGGTTTAGCATAGACAAAAAAAATAATCAACTGTTAACCAAAGGGTACAATATCGGTCGGTGACCGGTTACTGTAACATTGGGTGTATGCACCTGCTACAGCCGGTCAGGATCAAATTCATCCCTCTCCATTAAAACAACAACTCCTGCAACAACAACAACAACAAACAATAATTAGTCATCTCTCTCTCTCTCTCTCCTCTTCTTTCGACCCTAAAAGCTCTCTCTCGTGTGCTTTTTTAATTAATCCCCTGGGCAAAATCTGTCGGAGCCGTCCATTTTCATCGGTAAGAGTATCAATTTGTTAGATCTAGGGTTCTTCTTCTTCCCCGTGGGAGATAGATTTCATGGTGTGATAGATCTGGCGTTCCTAGGGTTCTTCGCCCTCGGGTGTGATTGCATTGCGCTGAAATTGGAGGTGGTGTGTACATGGAGAGAGGTGGGAGGAGATCCGGTGGTGTATTAATCAAAAAACGAAGCTCCTCTGGTTGCTTGATTCTCAAGAAGAAGAAGAGCGATGCGATTGGTAACCTTAGGTCTACGAGTGATTCCGAGTCTAGCGATAAGCCTCACTATGGCAATAATGTAGAAGAGTCTCGTTTTGGGTTGAAAAGGGATTATTATTATCCTGAGGATTGTTTTGTTGGGAATAGCAGAGAGTGGAAGGAGAGGCATAGATTAGAAGAAGATGAAGAGAGCGAAGATGAGTTGTTGAGGAGATCCTATGATGGTATGGGTAAGAAATCATATAATAGGGAATGTGGAACTGCCTCTAGTAGTAAATATTTAGATATTGAGAGGAAGAGAAGAAGAAGAAGACCATGTTTAGATAAGCAGCTTCTTGTTGTTGGTGGGAACGAGAGTATACAGAACAACAAGCCTTACATGGATTTGGATCGACCAATCAGGGTTCAGGGCAAAAACGGTGTCCTCAAGGTCATGCCTAGGGTGATGAGAGGAGGGTTACCACATCATGTCCACCAAGCTAAACAACAACAACAACCTGGGGAGACTGGTAAAATACGTGTTGCTATCAAGACTGAAGATATGCTTCCCCCTACTACTGCAAGGATACACCACTCAAATGGGTTGAAAATACACACGAAGAGCCAAGATTCTGAAGACAGTGATTCTTCAGGGCGGCTGCAGAAGAGGATCGTTCAACCTCACAAGGTTTTGAAGGTTGAGAGAGAGAAAGCTTTACCCGAGGCGCCGATTCTTCCGAAAACCAAAGAAGGCAAGGTTAAGCGGGGTTCAGGCACGGAGAAGCAGAGATTACGTGAGCGGATCAGAGAAATGTTGCTGGAAGCAGGGTGGACTATTGACTATAGACCTAGAAGGAATAGGGACTACTTAGATGCTGTTTATATAAGCCCCAGGGGAACTGCATATTGGTCTATTATCAAGGCTTATGAAGCCCTTCTTAAGCAGGTCAATAGTGGGGAAATAGTGGCCAAGCCTTGTGAAGTTGGTTCCGCTGCTACTCTCATCTCAGATGAGATACTCAGTCAGTTAACGCGGAAAACCAAAAGGAAGATTGAAAACGATATGAAAAGGGGGGTGGAACAATGTGCCAATGATAGTGATGGACAAGGAAGTCTTGGTGATTTTACAGCTCCTCTTGATGACGGACTTACACATGTCTCACTGGTAATAATACAATCTCTGAGCTTGCCTGTTGTATTTTTATCTAGTTTTTTCTTCAGTGATTTGGAGTTCTCGCAAGTATTTTTTTTCGTTGATGATAGATGATAATCTTGCAGGATCTATCTGGTTGACCGTGTCTTGGTTACAATTTAGACCGTGGGAACATACTGCACTCAGGTCCGTCCAGTTTCAGGTTTTTCTTTGTACCATTTAGTTGGTGGATAGCTTCTTCCAGTCAATGTTTTATCTGCTGGTGAACCTTGCAGCTTCATGATTGAAAAGTATTGGAGCCGCTTGGTATTGAGTGTGCACCGATAGCTTTTTCCTGGATCTTTCTCTGTAATTTTAGCATGTTGAAGTTGACCAATGTCATGCTCTTGTTTCTTCTATCAGAACACTATTCTAGCTAGATGTTTGTCAAATATTTCTCTCTTTGAATCTGCAATGACTCAATGAGTCTTCTTTGCGTAGCCTCTAAATTAGTTTTAATATTACTAACTTTTATTTATTTATTTATGATAACGCCTTTCTCATTTTTGACAAGCTTTAACATGTTTTTAATTAGACAAGATTCAGGTAGAACCAACGTTTTGACCCACGGTAATTTCGATTTGAATGAAAATATGAAATCATGATATGATGCTGTTTTTTTTTCTCTTGACTCCACTCTCTAGTCTGTAGTGTTGGTGTTGTGAATCTGAATTGGTGTTTCCGATTTCACTGGTGCACATCAGTGTGTTTGTGTTCACCTTGGTGAAAAGGAAAACGTCAATGTTGGTGTAGAATAACATTTTAACTTTTCCAATATATGTTAGTTTAAGAATCATATCAGCCTCAGATATAACACCGTCAATTTTGAGACAAAGGAGAATACCATATTCTACCCTAAAACTGTGTAAAAAATGCTTCCGCATAAACAAAACCTACACTACATTTGTGTAATATATTCCCCTAATTAATCCCGGTTTAAATCAGGCACATCATATGTCCAAACTCAATAGACTGAAACAAAATGTTAAAATGTGTATAATTCTCATTTAAAAAAAAAAAACCTCGAGGAGCTTTGACATAAATGCTTGATGATTTTACAAGTTTGGCAGAATTGGTCACATATATAAGGTTCTTGGGTCAAAACATGTTCAATGATATCCTCTTTTGGTCACATTCAGAGGTAGAGGGTGGTAGGGAAGAGTATCTTGAGAGAATGGTTTGCTTTAAGATTTGGCTAACCGCTGGCTAAGTTGCGTATAGTCTAAAGCTATCAATTAAGCTTCATAGATCTTATGTAGATTTTATTGCTCAGTTGTAGTTGTTTACTTTTCTTTTTCGTTAATGATAAACAAATAACTATTGGTATGTGATAATCATTTTACTACAATAAGGCTACAGGCCAACACTCATATCAAGCACTACATAGTCTGCATGACTAATATCATTAGACACCTTTTGAACGTTTGAAAAGCAAGCAAAAAACGACACCGTAACATACACCAACGTCCACTGTTAGTCGTTAGCTGTTGCGAGCTGGAGAGACAAGAGCTCTTCTTCAGGGATCATCTTAATGTGACAATCCGAAGTTGGATAGGACGCGCAAAGAAGCGCGTAGCCACGTTCCACCACGTCTTCGCTCAGCATCCCGTCGCTCTGATCCACCGTTCCGGTCACGAGTTTGGCCGGACAAGTCATACAAACGCCGAGATTGCAGTCGTACGGCACGTCCATCCCCGACTCAAGAGCCTTCGATAGAATCGTCTCGTCCGGTTCAACCTCCAGCTCCGTCGTCTTTCCGTCCTGCTCAACCACCACTTTGTACGAACGAGCAACGACTCCTCCGGTGAGAAAAATCCGGCGATTTCTTGTTGAGAGACTCACGTTCCGAAACGGGAAGGAGGAGGTGTTGGATAGGTAGGGTTTAGGGAGAGAGATCGTGGAGATTTGAGGGAGAGGGAGAGTCGCCATGAGTGACTGAGGAGATTGTGTTGAGTGGGAGACGATGACTGACTAATACTTGTGGTTGTCGACAAAAGGAGATAAGGTGCGGAAGATAAAACCGTATTCAACCGGAGTAAACCGTTTTGTACCAGAATATACCGGATTGACCTGATTAAACCAGAATATACCGGATTGAACCGTGAAGCAATATTGGTTAACAACCACCTGTGTTTTTTCTAGTTATATACTCCCCCCAAACCAAAAGCATGTGACACATTTGACCAAAAATAAATTAGAAGAACCAAAGCATGTGTGACGCTTCTTAGCTGGTAGAAAGGAATTGAAGAAAGTAATATAATCAGATTATCTGACGATTTGATTCCGTACGTTCTCTATTCTCTTAAAACATACGGTATTGACTTTCTATCTGTAAGAGAGATAGAAAGTCAATAGCTTTTTCCTGGTATTGGAGCATCTAGGTATTAACTATTAAGTGTACGCCAATAGCTTTTTCCTGGATCTTTCTCTGTAATTTTAGCATGTTGACGATGACTAAGGAGATTGTGTTGAGTAGGAGAGATGACTGACTAACACTTGTGGTTGACAAAACGAGATAAGACCATGATTATTGGTGGGATTGGGACAAGTCCCTTATGTAAGGGATTTTTTTTTCTTTTTTTTTGTTTGGTCAAATAAATCCAAGGGACCTCCCATTTCTTCTCTTATATAAGGAACGTTTTCCTTTTCTTCTCCTTCTTTCCTCTGTTTTGTGGTCCCCTCCTCCCTTAAGAGATCTCTTAAGGGATACTGATAATCTTACCCTAAAGTGCGGATGATAAAAACTGTGTTCAACCGGAGTAAACCGATCCTTGTGAACCGGATTAGACCTGATTGAACCGGAAAGCAATTTTGGTTAACAACCACCGGTGTTTTAAATTATATATCTCCCCCAAAGTATGCGACACATTTGACCAAAAATAATAGGGAAAATCGCATAAAAAACCCTCAAAGTGTCACTTACTAGCACTTTAAACCCTGAAGTTTTTTCACTAACACTTTTAACCTTCAAAGTGACATTTGTATCATAAAAAACCTCCAAATCAAAAAGTTGACCGGTTCAGCAGGTAATTTTTCAAAAATAATTATTTAATTAATAAAATAAACAAAATAAATAAATAAAAATCCAAAAATAAATAAAGTCGAAATTTTTAATAAAATTTACAAAAATTAAAAAAAAAAAATTTTTAGAAAATTAAATAAATATTTTTAAAATTATTTTCTAAAGTATTCATAAAATAAATAACTAAAAATTAATAATAAATAAAATTAAATTTTAAATAGAGAAGAACTAAATAAAAAGTTCACAAATTTTTTTAAAAATGGAAAATAGAAAATTCAAAATTCACTAGTTACGATGATGGTTTCTCACATAACCATTAACAAAGGCGATAATTGCCATATCTCCAATGA
Organism: Raphanus sativus; assembly: GCF_000801105.2. Taxonomy (NCBI): domain Eukaryota; kingdom Viridiplantae; phylum Streptophyta; class Magnoliopsida; order Brassicales; family Brassicaceae; genus Raphanus; species Raphanus sativus. The sequence goes on along the minus strand of NC_079512.1, from coordinate 29,179,494 downwards.
TAGTTTCCAATATCATCGTTAAAAATGACAAAAAAATCTTTTTCAAAACTTTTAAGTTTTCATTTTTTTTTGAAATATATGAATTTTTTATTTTTATGTTTTTTTTTAATTTGATCTCATTTATTTTTGAACTTTAATTTTCTAAATATTAATTAATTTTCTGATTTTTTCTAATTTTTTCTAATTTTATTTAATTTATGAGTTTTTATTACATTTTACGATTTTTGTTTAATTTTCTGGTTTTTTATTTTTTTTTGTTTATTTTACTTATTAAATAATATTATTTAAAATATTATTTATTTAGTAAAATAATCAAAAAATTAAACAAAAATCGTAAAATTTAATAAAAACTCATAAATTAAATAAAAGTCAGAAACCATCATTGTCATTATTGATATATTTGAAATTGTTGTTGTCCACGATGATATGATATATTTTTTGAAAAAATATTATAATTAAAAATAAAACAATTTTGAATTTTCTATTTTTAAAAAAAAATTGAACTTTTTATTTAGTTCTTCTCTATTTAAATTTAATCTTATTTATTATTACAATTTTAGTTATTTTTATTTTGTTAAAATTTTATAAAATTATTTAATTTTTAAAATATTTATTCAATTTTTATTATATTTTCATTTTTGTGAATTTTATTAAGGTTTCGATTTTTATTTATTATTTGGATTTATTTATTTATTTATTTTGTTTATTTTATTAATTAAATAATTATTTTTGAAAAATTAACTGCTGAACAGGTCAACTTTTTGATTTGGAGGTTTTTTATGATACAAAAGTCACTTCGAAAGTTAAAAGTGTTAGTGAAAAAACTTCAAGGTTTAGAGTGCTAGTAAATGACACTTCGAAAGTTTTTTACGTGATTTTCCCAAAAATAATATAGAAAAATCCAAAGGCATGTGTCACGCGATTACTTAGCTGGTAGAAAGGAATTGAAGAAAGTAATATAATCAGGATCATCTGACGATTTGATTCCATACGTTCTCTATTCTCTTTTCTTTTTTTGGGCAACCATACGTTCTCTATTCTCTTCAAACATATTATCGACTTTCTATCTCTCTCTTTGGTATCCTCATCGTCTTCCTCTTCCCAGTTTTTTTTTTTAATTACAATTATGTTTGTATGGATCGGTTAATTGTATGTGATTAAGCTAATCTCGATGTTAGTTCTAGTGGTTTAAGTCATCTGGAGATTTATGTTTGATGATGCGTTTTAGATATTAGTTAGTTGGATATTGTTACTTAAATGTTTTTCTTCTTTGTGAATAAAAAGCAGTGAAGCTTGAATCATCATGGCCTCTCGTATTGCTAATGATGTGACCGAAGTAAGCTCTCTCTCTCTTTATTGAGTTATGTTCCTTCCATGTTCATGTAATGATTGACTCTGTCTTTTCTTCCGGCAGTTGATTGGGAACACTCCGTTGGTGTATCTGAACAGTGTTGCTGAAGGATGTGTTGGTCGTGTTGCTGCTAAGCTTGAGATGATGGAACCCTGCTCCAGCGTCAAAGACAGGTTTTCTGTTTTTTTTTTTTCGTTCCCAAATCTCTATTTTATGTTTTTAAGTTTCGGCTTTGAAGTCAACGTTGTATTTTTTCTTTCTTTTGTGCAGGATTGGTTTTAGCATGATCTCTGATGCAGAGAAAAAGGGTCTGATTAAACCAGGAGAGGTTTGTTTGGGGATGATCTTATTCTTTCGAAATTACTTTGTTCCTTATGTTTGACTTCTTTTTTTTTCTTCTTATTTAGAGTGTGTTGATTGAGCCAACGAGTGGAAACACTGGAGTTGGGTTAGCATTCACGGCGGCTGCAAAGGGCTACAAGCTTATCATTACCATGCCAGCTTCAATGAGTGTTGAGAGAAGAATCATCCTCTTAGCTTTTGGTGTTGAGTTGGTTTTAACTGACCCGGCCAAGGGCATGAAAGGCGCTATCGCAAAGGCCGAGGAGATTTTGGCCAAAACACCCAATGGTTACATGCTCCAACAGTTTGAGAACCCTGCTAACCCAAAGGTAAATGCCTTCTTATTCTTAATAGTGCTTTTTATGAATCTGTTTCTGTATCTGTTATTCAACATTGAAACTGTTTCTGTGAAGATCCACTATGAGACAACTGGACCTGAGATTTGGAAAGGCACCGGTGGAAAAATCGATGGCTTTGTCTCTGGGATTGGAACTGGTGGTACCATAACAGGTGCGGGGAAGTATCTCAAGGAACAGAACCCCAACGTTAAGGTGAATAGATTCAATCTTTCTCATATATTTGGCTCTGTCATCATATATTCTTGAGTCTAAGCTAAACCAATGGCTTTGTTTTCTCCCTTCTGTCAGCTGTATGGAGTGGAGCCAGTTGAAAGCGCAATTCTATCCGGTGGAAAGCCAGGTGAGTTTTGATTCCCTCTCCTCATCGTTTCGTATTCTTGTATTACCAAAGTTGCTTAACAATTTGATGTTTGCTGAAAATGCCAAAGGCCCTCACAAGATTCAAGGGATAGGTGCTGGTTTTATACCAGGTGTATTGGAGGTTAATCTTATTGATGAAGTTGTTCAAGTAAGACTGATCTCCAATTTTTTTTTTTGTATTACTGAATCAGAAACTTTCTACAGTTCTAACTTTCCTTCCCTCCATCTCTGTCTGTAACGCTTTCTACAGGTTTTTGTATTACTGAATCAGAAACTTTCTACAGTTCTAACTTTCCTTCCCTCCATCTCTGTCTGTAACGCTTTCTACAGGTTTCAAGTGATGAATCCATCGATATGGCGAGGCTTCTTGCTCGTAAAGAAGGTCTTCTTGTAAGTAATTCACATCTCTCACAACAAACAAAAAAAACTTTTTTTGACTCATAGGAGGATCAGTTGTTTGTAGGTTATGAGTTTGGTTGCATATTCTCATTTCATAGTGGGAAAAGGTTTATAACAAGAAAATCTTTTTAAAAAAAAATTGTAGGTGGGAATATCATCAGGTGCAGCAGCTGCCGCAGCAATCAAACTTGCAAAGAGGCCAGAAAACGCCGGGAAGCTTTTTGTGGTAAGTTATTTGTATTTATGTCATCACTCTTCACTCCCAAAGCTAAGACAAGCTCAATCAAACTGAGTCTTTTGCTCTTTGAAAGAACTCCACTGAACTATTTATCTTACAGGCGGTGTTCCCAAGTTTCGGAGAGAGGTACCTATCGACCGTACTATTCGATGCCACAAGGAAAGAAGCAGAATCCATGACCTTCGAGGCTTGAATAGCTCTCAGAGCTGCAAGAAAAAAAATCTCCATTTCTTTGATTAGAGACGCCACTAATAAAAAAAAAAGGATGTTACAGTTTCTTCCTAAAGAGAATTGTTCATCTTCAGTTTCAATGCGTCTTTTGTTTTAATTTATGTATCTTCTGTGTGTGTGAGAACAAAACTCAAAACTCTATATTTCTTCTTGTGAACGAACCCACTTGCTGTTAATAAGTTTGAATTTTCTGTGTGACGTTTTGCTCTCTTTGATTCGAACTCGCTTGGGAAGTTGGAACCGTAATAACCAGATTAAATAATGACTATAAACTTTGATTTAATAATAATAAGAAGGTAATTGCTCAAAACGGAGTGTGATTACAAAATATAATACACAAATTTTCACGAAAATCAGCTGAAAAAATCTTGAACACCTTTGCCGATGAAGACACGATCAGAAAGCTCAGCCAAAAGGAAATTAACGGTTAGCAAAACCACGCTCGAACCGGCGATTACACCAAGCACCACGCCGGTTGTCCCAACCACTTTCTGAAACGCAGGCCACTCGATCTCCCTCACTTCCTCCGCCACTCCACTCAGAAACTCCTCCTTCCCTTCCCCCTCCTCCGCCGCCGCAGCTTTCCTCTGCTCCATCGCCGCTTTTATCTCTGCTCCCAACGCGCTAATCTCCACCTCCTTTTCTCCGTCTCCACTCTCTCCCGGCGACGGAGTCGCCTCCTGCTCGGACTCAGATCCAGCTGTGTCTCGGCTCTGCTCGATAGCCCTAGCCACCAGATACGGCGATTTCCTCGTGCAAATCATCGCCGGAGTTCGTATCTCAGTGTAAAACGGAGATACACGATGGGTGGCAGGTAGCGAGGCTGTTTTCCGTAAGCTTATGTTTATTCCGGTGACCGGCGGCGAGAACTGTGCGGTTAGAGACATTTTCTCGCTTTTGATTTTTTTCTTAAAAGTTCAGAAATGATTTACTCCCTTATCTAAAGGTAGTGATCGGATGCAATACTGACTATAGTAGACTTAATACAGCTATGGGCCTTTTGGAAGCCCATTAGCCCAATTAAATATTAAAATAGAGCGGAGAAATAAATAAATAAATTAGATCGATTGGGATAAAGAATTTTCCGGCGATGACGACTGAGAAAGTAACCAGAGGAGTGTATCGGCGAAAGCAGAGACGATGAACTTGTGAGTGTGTCTTGGATTCAAGGAGAGGTAACAGAAGAGGAGCTCGTTCAAGTATTCTCTATCGGAGGAGGCGTCGTCGTCTCTCGTCGGATCTCTAGCTTCCACCATCTCTCTCATTGACCTTCCGAAATCTCTGCACGGGTCCGGTGAATCAATCCGCTTCGTAATCGCCGTTCCGTCGCTTAAAATCTTTGACACGATGGCATAGTTTCCATCTTCTTCGTCGTCTTCGTCGTCAGGTCTACGCGGAGAAGGAGGAAGCAATCCGCCGGTGAACAAACTGGATCCAATCTCGCCGGATTTGGGAGTGGTCAATGCGGCGGCGACGGAGGTGAAATTATCGTTGCGGTGGAGAGGAGAGGAAACAGAGAGGTGATCGTAGAGAGAGTTGAAGTTGTTGATGAAGAGAGAGGGAGTGTGGTGGTGATGAGATGGAGGGTTGTGATTGGGTACGACGATCGGGGAAGAAGGAATCGACGGTGAGACAACACCGGAGGAGGAGAAGCAGAGGTGTAGCTTCTTCTTTAGAAAAGTAGACATGTTTGGTTAAGGAGGAACGATTAATTAGTTAAGACTTTGCAATGCTTATTAATACATGCAGCAGTAATGTAGTAAGAGGAGGTCACGTAGTGTATGCAATGTCCATAACGTAGCTGGATCCATTCTTAAATATTATTTACAAACTACTATATATATTTTTAATATGTTTAGAACGCGGATTTACACCAGGTCTTTGATGATCATATTCGATTGCTTAATATTTTTATCTTCTATCAAAATAATTAGTGAATTGAGATATTCACTATATATGTATAGCTTTAAAATACAAAATGGACTGTGTCAGCCAAAACCCATCAGGTAAATAAAGGCGAAACCAAATCGGGGAAAAAAACCCTCTCCAAATGTTATCGGTAAGTTTTCGTCTTCTTTGAAATTTTCGTTAAATAGTTAAGGATTGGATTGGTATTTTTATGGTGATTAAAATTCAGAATTGGCTTCTTATTACATTACGAACGCTTTTGGATCATAAAAGCTTGATAGAAATGTTGCTTAACGCATTGTACATTAGATGTTCGACCAAATGTGCTCAGATTTTGTGATTTATTTATCAGATGCCCTCAACAGCTGTTCTTGACGTACTCTCACAGTGCAAAACACTCAGCCACATCAAGCAACTCCACGCCCACATCCTCCGCACAGTATCCGACCATAACCGCCTCAACACCTTTCTCTTCAACCTCTCCTCTTCTTCTTCCTCAATCAATCTCAACTACTCACTCTCCCTCTTCTCATCTCTCCCCTCTCCACCGCAACCCTTCCTCTTCAATCTCCTTCTCCGGAACCTCTCTCGTTCCTCCCAACCTAGAGCCGCGATCCTCTTCTACCAGAGGATCAGACGCGCCGGTGGCCGTCTCGATCGTTTCAGTTTCACTCCGATTCTCAAAGCAGCCGCCAAAGTCTCGGCCTTGTTCGAGGGTACGGAGCTTCACGGCCTTGCGTTGAAGACAGCCGCGATTTCCGACCCGTTTGTAAAGACTGCTGTTTTGGATATGTATGCTTGTTGCGGCAGGATTGTAGAGGCGCGCAAGGTGTTCGACGAAATGCCCCAGAGAGATGTTGTTACTTGGAATACTATGATCGAGAGGTTAGGAATCATATTCTTTAGTGTTTCTTATAAAAAATGGGTGTTTACTTTAAGCTTTGTTTTGCAGGTATTGCCGATGCGGGTTTTTAGATGAAGCATTCAAGCTTTTTGAGGAGATGAAGTGTTGTGATGTGATGCCTGATGAGATGATTCTCTGCAACATTGTCTCCGCATGTGCTCGCACTTGTAACACCAAATATAACAGAGCGATTCACGAGTTTTTGAAAGAGAATGGTGTGAGGATGGACGCTCATTTGCTGACGGCTCTTGTGACTATGTACGCTGGAGCTGGGTGTATGGATATAGCAAGGGAGTTTTATACGAAGATGCCAGTTAGAAGCTTGTTTGTTTCGACCGCCATGGTTTCTGGGTTCTCTAAAGCTGGGAGGCTCGAGGACGCACGGGATATATTCGACCAGATGGAGAAGAAGGACTTGGTGTGCTGGACGACGATGATCTCAGCTTATGCTGAGAGTGATCATCCTGAAGAAGCTTTAAGAGTTTTCGAGGAAATGCGTCGCTATGGGACAGAGCCTGATGAAGTTGCAATGGGGAGTGTTGTATCAGCTTGCGCGAACCTCGGTGTTCTGGAAAAAGCGAAATGGGTTCATGAGTTAACGCATCTCAACGGGTTTGAGTCCTCTTTGACAGTAAATAATGCTCTGGTTAACATGTATGCGAAATGTGGAGGTTTGGATGCAGCGAGAGATGTGTTCGAGAAGATGCCGACGAAGAATGTAGTGTCGTGGAGCTCTATGATCAATGCCTTCTCTATGCACGGGGAAGCCAATGACGCGCTTACCTTATTCGCCAGAATGAAACAGGAAAATGTGGAGCCCAACGATGTTACTTTTGTAGGTGTGCTATATGGTTGTAGTCACTCAGGGTTAGTGGAAGAAGGAAAGAAGATCTTTGCATCGATGAGTGATGAATACAACGTTACGCCTAAGCTCGAGCATTATGGATGCATGGTGGATCTCTTTGGACGTGCTAATCGTTTACCAGAAGCTCTTGAGGTTATAGAATCAATGCCGATGGCGCCTAACGTAGTCATATGGGGATCGTTGATGTCAGCTTGTGGAGTTCACGGAGAGCTTGAGTTAGGCGAGTTTGCAGCCAAACACGTCCTCGAGCTGGAACCTGGTCATGACGGGGCGCTTGTGTTAATGTCGAATATCTACGCGAGAGAAGAGAGATGGGACGATGTGAGGAGCGTAAGACGAGGGATGGAGGTGAAGAATGTGTTCAAGGAGAGAGGTGTTAGCCGGATTGACGTAAACGGGGAATCACACGAGTTTCTCATTGGTGACAAAAGGCATAAGCAATCAGATGAGATTTATGCAAAGCTAAAAGAGGTTGTAAGTGAACTGAAGCTAGCGGGTTGTGTTCCAGACTGTGGTAGTGTTTTGGTGGATGTATAGGAGAAAGAAAAAGAAGGGTTTTGGATTCGATGTCGTTGCAAAAGGCTTCGCGCTCTGGTTCGGTTTGATGAATGAGAGGGAACGGTTGTCACACGTTCTTCAAGATGGTCGCCTCTAAAGTGTATGAAAGGGAGATCATAATGAGAGATCGAAGTAGGTTTCACGCCTTCTTGCAGAGAATACTGGTAATGGGCAAAAATCTCATAAGTTCTCTGTTCTATTTGGAACAAAACAATATGTTAATTTCTTTTGTGTATATAATTCTAGAAATTTTGCACTAGATAGCAAAGATACAACACAAATAGTAAGGTAATTGGTTGGGACATAGGAATTGTATTTAGCTTTAATTCTTATCTACAAGTATAATGATTTATAATTTTTTCTTTAAAGCTAAGAAATGGTTGTAGCATTTTTATTTTCTTAAGTATTATTTAATAAATTGTAAGAACAATATACTGTTGTATGAATTCTTTTTCCTTCATTTATGTTGGGGGAGGCAGGTGTTTTTACATCCTTGTTTCACCATATCTTCACGTGTTTGTCATTATACTTTGTTTTCCTTGTATCTTCCATCCTCCCCTGTTATTATTTTCAAGCCATCAAGATTTTTGCTTCTAAATTCTTAGAATATTTAAGTTTATTTGTATATTAATCAATCCAGTGATTGGAGACTCAGGAAGATGTCCCTGTTCGCTTTCTAGATCAGGTTCAAAAACATTGCATGTCACTATTTGTTTTGAACCAATGAAGTATATACTTCTGTTCTTGTCAAATGGTACTCCAGTATTTTGAGGGTGATGATTTTATATTATATCGTACATTAGCCAACACTATAAAAGCGAAGAAAGTGATGAGGGAAAAAGATGTGTATACACACAACTACGTGGTGTTAGATCTTCCAAACTTCTTGGACTTCGCCGGCAACAACTCACCGGACCTCCGACGTAGCATCTGTCTCATTCCGTCGGCGACGAGTTCAGCCGGGTTGGCTCTAAACTTACTACAAAATGTCACATGGGCGTTAACAGCTTCCTCTACCGTCGTCATCTTCCTGTCACGGTTGAATTCATCACTCACCGCCTCGGAGCAAAGCCCACAAAGCCATTTTCCACCGAACTTAGCTTTGACCTTACTAATGTAGTTTTGTGTACAATCTTCCGTTAAACCGCAACACTCGCACGCCACCGATTTGATCTCCATTATTGACCAATCTTTGGCTCCAAAACTGCTATATAACTTATATTTCAAAAGAGAAAAGAACGATAAAATGTTTAACTGCTTTTGAATATATGATTCTTTAATCTCGAGGATAGATTGACGATGGAATGCTTCTGTGGATTTGTGAATATTTAACACCAAAGCTTACTGTCAGTTATATAGACATTATAATATACATGTGTTGCATGGTGGGGTTTATATGTTGGCCCTAGACTTGAGAACATTAATATTATAAATTCTAGAAAAGTTGAGAAGTAGAGGAAATGCATTATCACACCTTAAGAGTTATGTTATCTTTAAAAGTGAAACATAAGTTAGTTAATAACACGTCAAAAAAGTTAGTTAATGACAACAGTCCAATTTCAATTAAAGCACCACACTATTCCTCGATTTCAAGGTTTATACGGTGGACCAACTAACTTGTAGGTTGTGACAATTGGCATATATGTTTGAGGTGTTTTAGTCCATGTGGCAGTAAATGATTATTGCGAGAATACCAAAAGTTTTGTGTAAGTAAATGATGATTTGAAAGAACTAAAGATTAGGGAGGACAAAGATCAGATGCAATAACTAGTGCTCCATGTTCTAAGGGACATGGGATTCTCATTTGTGGAAGTGGAGGCAAAGGTGGTCGGGATCAGGGCTCCACTCTTCAATTATTTGATCTTCATATGTTGCTCGAATCAATAAATAGTGGAAACTTTCAAATAAAAGTTATGAATTCATTATATGTGGGGGTCTGGTCTAGTGATCCGATGTTCAAAAAGATCGAGTAAAGTGATTGTGTTTTTCTAAAACCTTCTAGTATGAGTCCCACTTGGGAAGGATCATGCAGTGTAATGGTGGCCTGACAAAACATAAACTAAAATCAACACCCTAGGAAGATGTACACCCAAGGATGCCACCGTTTAGGTTCTCAGAAGTTGGACCGATCGATCAACTTTACTAGTCCAGAATCATACTCACAAGATTTATTATCAAATATTACAGGTTTTGTAGATATTGCAGAATCACTAGACTTTAAGCATCTGAATGTTTGGCATGGCGCATGTGCATGAATGAAATTTTCTTGGCGCAGATTATGTCGGCTTCAGTTCAAAATGGGAATTTTATGGGCAGACAAGCTTTGATTATAATGAATAAGTAGGTATTAGTTAGTTTCCGTTACCATTTTTGCTTTGGCCTCTCTAGCCAGACATTTGTTTGACTCTTGCCACTAACTGTCTTCCAGATTTCTGCCATATATAAATGTGTGTCTATACCTTCGACATCATAGATTTCTATTCATAGCATTTTAGTTATCATCACATGTGAAAAATGGGGTTTTGGGTTGGAAAAGTATTATAGAAATCTCTCGGCACTACACATGGAACTCAATGGACTCTCTTGAAGAATAACATGTCTGAAAGAGAAGCATATCATATCTGCTAGATTCTTAAAATTATTATTCACATCTGATATGCTGAGAATCTGGGGATTTTTGTTTATTTTTGATTTCTCACAACTCCAGTTAATGTCTACAAGCACCTTGAAAAAAGTACACAAATACAAGACTGGAGGGTGAGCATCTACCACAACCTTGCTCTATAGAGCACCGGAGCATCCACCATTGTATCATACTAATTAAAATTATACTATATTTCAAAGAAAAGAACTTATAAAATCAAGTTATTTCAACAATAGTTCTAAAATTGCTAACCTAATACTTCATATGTTTTTAAAAATGTATTTGTTTCACATATACAAAATTTAAATTTTAATAATAAATACATTATTTTTTGAAGTTAGCTATTTGACATTCGAAAAAACGCTCTATACGGCCACCTGGCCCGCGAAAATACACAAGGATGAGAAGTACCATCGCGATTTGATTATAACCGGTCATTAAAACAAAATATCTTTAAAACTTCATTTTTGTTTTAGTATATGTTAAAACCAGACTCGTTTTAGTTGAACATGTAAATAATTTTTCTTAAAAACTTCTTTTTTTTTGTTTTAGTATATGTTAAAACCGGACTCGTTTTAGTTGAACATGTAAATAAAATTTTGTAGAATTGAGTAAAAATCTTGTTAAAACAATGAAATGGCTTGAAGGAATGGAGGCTGTTGATTTTGAAAACCATAAGAATGGTAAGTTAAGAAAATTACAATTTTGTTATTCATTAAAAGGAGAAAGGGAAAAGAAAAAAAATAGTATAGATGGCAGTTGAACTTGAGACGTACGTGTGGACTTTATGCAAATTTATATATACTAAGATATATTCATAAAATTTTAAAATTTAATTCTTATTAATCGTTTATTTTTCTATAATTTATCATTAACTTGTTAGGCCTGTAATGATAGTGCTTTACACTTATCACAATTTTAAATATAGACTATTTCTTATAGTTTTAAACTAATATTATTTAAATCTTTAAAATTAAAATTCACAACTGTTAAACAATAAAATTTCCATAAACAACTGCAAACATCAAACATGCATATTGTTAGAACAATCTAACTTTTATCTTATAGAAAAATAAGTACTAACACATTCAATATATTAAAACTTACTATCATTTAATTGTTATGTCGCGATAAAGGGTCTGAATCAAAATTCTCTTTATATTTAATAACTTAGACAGATAAAACATTAAACCACTAGGTTTTCAAACAAAATATGTTTACTAGAAACAGTGAAAAAGTAGAAGTTTCGTCTGTACTATTTTTGGACAAAATGTTGCTTTACTATAATCTTAAACTGTTTCATTATATATATATATTTTTTGCTTTAACATTATCTCCAAAATTTAAAGAATCTCTCTACTTTGATGTTATCTTTGACTGTCATAACGAACTCTAAAAAGAGCTAAGTGTGTAAATTAAAATGTTTTAACAAGTGACATAGATCTTGTGACCTTGAAAAAAATTCCAAGTCTGTTTTGATGTTATATATAGATTTAATTTTAATTAAAAGTGATGATATGTTTGCTTCCGTGTAGCAAAAACTATTAGTGAGCATTTTCAAATCATCATCAGTAAAAAATGGTTATCGTCGAAAAACATGGTAATGAGTAAGTCTACTTATATCTTCAAACATTTCAACACCTAATGAAATTTATAGTTTTTGTAAGACAACCAAAACTTGATAATTGGTGGGGACAAATTGATGACTACTCTCAAACTAGCGTGACTATTCAAATAGAGTCAAACTCACACGGGTGACAAATATTGGTGTCAATACAATATCTAATATGTTGATGTGTCTTGAATCTAGATTTGCGTCTAGGTAGTTGATGTTGCATCAAGTATTACATACTAACTGAGTTGCATCAAGTTGTTATAGATGTTACATATGATCTTGAGTTTAATTCTATAAATTCGTATATTTTACGGTTTTAAGATGTGAAATATATATATATATATTACATTCGAAATATCCCATTTGTGAACCAAAATTTGCCTAAGGTAAAATTACGCTATGAGATCGCATTATCGGTATGTTTGCAGTTCTAAACCCAACACAATTTGTTTCTTTTGTAGAATATATGTTTGTCTAGTGTTCTATATTTTAAATAATATCATGGAGAGCAATACTTATTCATAAAGCAAACAGATACAAGACACTATTTGTAGCTACAAACCGATATCACCCCGGAAGTAGGGATTTTATAGAGCAAGTACATCATACAACACCACATTACACTGAGATTCAAAAGAAATAAAAAAAGAATGCGTCTTCAAAGAGAGCATAATAATCTTTATGGATTTTAAGAAGTCAGTATTGTGATGTAGGAAGTCGCAGAAAGGATAGCAAGAAGAGGGAATGAGAACTTGATAGTACTCCCATGAGATGATGATGATGATGATGATCTATGTCCTGGAACTGTTTTTGATCCATTTCCATGTTCTGTTCATAAGTAACGTCTAAAATAAGTTACAATTGTTATCAAAACCCGTTAATTCTTTTATCTATATGCAAGTTATCCCCTTACCTGAAGTGTTTGATGATCCTATAGGCGAATTAACCGAAGAACCACCTGAAAATACACAAACTCTTGATGCGTGAGAGACAAGATAGCAAAAAATAAAAGAAGGGACAGTCTAATAGAAAATGATCTCTGTTTTTTCTTACCGTTGCAGCTACTAACTGGAGGAGTTTGAACATTACAAGCTTTAGGCAAAGCAAAAGCCTGTGTTTGATTAAAATTGATCCCAAGATGAGGGGCTCCACCTTTGAGAAGTTCACACAAACACTCACCAGAAGACCTTACAACATGAGCCAACTGACTGCAGCATTGTTGAGAAGGAGAAGAAGAGTTTCCAGTAATGTAGCCGAGACATGGAGCCATACTCATTAGAACATCTGTGCAGCTCGATTGAGCAGAAACATTGGACATCACCGCAACTGAAACTGTTAGCCACAGTAAACACATTCCAGGTTTCATGTTTTTTGTCCCAACAAATCTCTCAAGAGTTTGTTTGAGTTTTTAATGGTTTGTGTTGGAGTGTTTTGAGAGAAGAACTAAAATAAATAAGGAACTCATGCCGTAGAAAAAGACGAAATTAAGGAGGTGGCTTAATCTGGATGACCAACACATTTTTGGTTTAAGTTTCCTTTCTGATTCACACATTAATGGAGGCTTATGAGAAGTGAGAGAATCTGATTACGTTTTTGCTTCCTATACACAACTTAGCAAGTAAAAATGTTTTCATTTTCAAAGTTTAAAACAGTCATATGGGAACTAATTTGCCAAGTTCAAACATTAAAGCAAATGTCAACCAAACATAACAGAGACTTAAACAGCAGCAGTGGTGACATCTTGTACAGACTGACGCCAAGCATGCTCGCGAGCTCCATCCTTGTCGACGATCTTGATCACAAAGTTGGGTGGCGCAATGACCAGCCTCGACCTGATCTCGAGTATGCACTTGTCGACCAACTCGATGGCTTCTTCGACAGACATGTCGGCGCGGAAGTGCCTGTCCATGGTGGAGAGGGAGAAGTAGGAGCCGTAACCGAAGGCTCCCTTGTCAACCTTGTGAAGAGTTGCAATGTAGTCAATGTAGTAAAGAGATGCCCCTGCTTCTTTGTCGTAGCCAGCCATCAGGATGTTCACAGAGTAAGGATTCTGGAAATCAAAGCAAAAGGCCAACAACATGGGGTTTATCAAAACTGTATCAAAAAGATTAAAACAAAACCCCAAGAACACTTACAAGCTGCTCCAAACAATCTATTATCTGCTAATATTCTAAATACCACTAATTATCATAAAGCATCTAAACAGCAAAGAAGATAGAAAACCCTAATTCCCCCTCTCTAAGCTCAAAAGTAAGAAAAAGGGGTCACACCTTTCTTAAAGCAGTGGCGAGCTCACCACGGGTGAAGTTGGCAGCAGCAGCGGTAGTCAAAGGGATACCGTTCCGGAACTGATACAGTGACACATTCTTCTGTACATACTCCGTGAACTGAACCCTGTTAACAAATTGACCCAAAATCAAAATTCATTTACTGATTTTAAGACTGAGAGGGAGGGGGATATTACCGGTCACCAGGCTCGCCGCTTGCAGCGATGAGCTTGTGAGAGTCAAGGAGCATGATCTTGTCCTCGTTGTTCTTGTGGACAAGGATGCTGTGTACCGCCGATGTATCCGCCGCAACGATAGCGAATCCATTACCAACGAGACCGAACACGCACTCCATCTCTCCTCAGATCTGTTCCTCAGTTCCTTCCTTCGATCTCTCAAGACTCGAGAGCGAGGAACAATAACTCTTAAGAGGATTGTTAGGGGTACTTTCGACATATTATGTTACAAAGAGGGACCTAAATTGGATAGTGTCGAAATGTCTATTTTATAAAGTATGAGGATGTGAGTGAGAGTAGAGCACAAGCGTACGGGTATATTAATAAATAAGATTAATATTCTCGGAAAGCAACCTCTCGTTTGCTTCTCTCTCCCGCTTCTTGCTGAGTCGCCGACCTCTGAGAAGAATCAGGTCTAACAATGAAATGGTACTCTGCTATTTCAATGGTCTGCAAAAATGATCATTGAGTTTTATTGACCTCTCTGTAAAGCAAAAATTGATCCTTTGTCTACTTCATTCATTCAATTCCCAACAAAAAATTATTATTTTTTTAAAAATGGTGTATTCTCTTCTTCGCGTTCGAAAGGTTTCACCTTTCGGAATCTCTCGTCTTCTTCAAGGTTTGAGCTTCGAAACCCCTTTTCTATTCTCTGTTTATCGTATGATTCTAAGAAATTGCTGGGAAGGTCTAGAAGCTACTTACATAGAGACATGGTCGAGTTTATACAATGAACAGAAAAATTGTGTTCACTGGGATGCAGAAACTTCCACCTTTATATTCCAATTTTATCACTATCTTTCCTTTTTAACTTAGCTCTGTAGCTTCTTCAGTTGATTTTTCTTTAGAAATAAGATTGGATTGGTCGTGTAGTATTCTAATCTTATGATGGTTTGTTTTGTGTGTTCAGCTGATAAGGCAAGTTTGTGGCGGTTTCACTTGGAACCTGAGTGTGGTCAGGTTTTGAGATTAGGTGTCTTCACTTCTAGGAGGAACTACGGAAAGATCTTAGGATCCTCCTCTAACTACGACTTCACTGGCTCCCAACCTACCTCTTCCTCCTTCGATTTCACTGATCTCACGTAACACCCACCACCTACAACTTCTTGTAGATTATTACCCATATGACTTTCTCTTGTGTAGATATTTGTGAAAAGGGATTTGATTTAATAAATTTTAATATTCATGCCGATTAACATTGAGTTTTTTTCAGATGTCCTCATACATGGTATCCGATCGCTCGGAGGAAGAAGCGTAAAGTCATTCTACATGTTGGCCCCACAAACAGTGGCAAAACATATAACGCCCTCAAGCAACTTGAGCGGAGTTCTTCAGGTACGTCCTAGAAGGCGATTCTACTAAACCATTTGTTCTTTCTCGAAGCCATTTCTTGAACTGTCTTAAGATTGTTTTCTTACTCGAAGGTGTATATTGTGGTCCATTAAGATTGTTGGCATGGGAAGTAGCTAAACGCTTGAACAAAGCTAATGTTCCATGTGATTTGATCACCGGACAAGAGAAAGAGCTAGTGGAAGGTGCTAATCACAAGGCTGTGACTGTTGAAATGGCTGATGTTACGTCCGTCTACGACTGTGCCATCATTGACGAGATTCAGGCTAGTCTTGCTTTTATACTTTGGGTGAAGAAGAGATTGAGTTTAACTGTTTCGTGTTCTTATTTCAGATGGTGGGATGTAAACAGAGGGGGTTTTCATTTACTCGTGCTCTACTAGGGATTGCAGCTAATGAACTACATTTATGTGGTGATCCAGCTGTCGTACCTCTTGTTGAAGACATACTGAAAGTAACTGGTGATGATGTCGAGGTACCATGGTTTCTTACTAGTATCCGAATACTCTCTTAGACTTATTCGCGACCTCTTGTATTAAATTAAATCCCCTTTTGTTTTGTATATAGGTTCATACATATGAGAGGCTTTCGCCATTAGTCCCTTTGAAGGTTCCAGTTCGGTCAGTTTCGGATATCAAAACTGGGGACTGTCTTGTAACCTTTTCAAGAAAAGATATATATAGGCATAAGGTTAGCACTTATTTATATTCTACTCTCTACTCTCTATTCATGAGTCTTCATTTTTTTTTGGTACCTTTTTTTTGCCACAGAACACAATTGAAAAGGCGGGGAAGCATCTTTGCTCTGTCGTTTATGGTTCGTTACCTCCAGAGACTCGTACAGCACAGGTTTTTGAGACTTCACTGAGTGTTCCAAGAGTACATATGTTTCTCCCCCTTATTTAAAAATATTCTCTGGTATTAAAATGCTTTAAGAACTCTACAGGCAACAAGGTTTAACGACGCGACCAATGACTTTGATGTGCTTGTTGCCAGCGATGCGATTGGCATGGGTCTTAATTTGAACATTTCAAGAATTATCTTCTCCACCCTTGAAAAGTTTGATGGTAGCGAGACCAGAGACCTAACAGTATCTGAGATTAAACAAATTGCAGGTATGTTTCAAAGCTTTTTTTGTTTTCTAACTTAAACACTTCAAGAGCTGTGGTATTGTATGTTAATAAGGTGTTCTTGTCAAATCTAGGGCAGAACTAGAGAGTAGGATGGTGACTGGAACTGTAGCTTTTCCAAGCTCAGAAACATAGAGATTATCAGTGGTTGAGAGAGCTGAAAGATTAAATAGGAAGCTAGAGGATTGATCTAGGATCTTGGTTTGGGCTTAGGAAAGTTTAGAGTGCTATAGCTTTCACGTTAGGGTTCCATCTTTGCTTCAGTTTTTTTTTTCTCTCTGCTTGTCTTATGTATTTGTTTCAGAGAGTAATAAAGGGATAATCGTTTGTCTATTATATGTTAATCCTTTCTAATGTTCTCTCATGATCCTGTTGAAGGGAGAGCTGGCAGATTCCGGTCGCAGTTTCCTGTAGGTGAAGTAACTTGTTTGCATAAAGAGGATCTTCCGTTGCTTCATTCTTCTTTGAAGTCTCCTTCACCTATTATTGAGGTAGTCTCTTATATATAATAACCTTAAGATTATTAGTTTACATCTTTTCCTTCTTATATGATTGGCTTAGTTTGTACAAAACTTTGTATCATGCAGCGTGCTGGACTGTTTCCAACATACGACCTCCTATCTAGATATTCACAAGCACACCCTAAACTCGGATTGTACAAGATATTGGTAAGAAAATGATCTTTTCTTTTTCTTTTTTTTTTCCTTTTCTGTCGTCGATCCTTAATGACTGAATGTCTGAACTCGTTAATTTTGGCAGGAACATTTCGTTGAAAATGCAAAGTTATCTTCAAACTACTTCATCTCTAATGTCGAAGACATGATGGTAAAACTCAGTTGATGATCTATCTATTTTTGTTTCGCTCATCAGAAAGAGAATCTGTTTGTTTTAACATGTGCTGGGTCTTGATTTTCAGAAAGCTGCAGCTCTTGTTGATGAGTTACCCCTTAAATTGCAAGACAAGTACCTATTCGTGGTCAGGTATTACCAAAACTTTTTTTTTCTGGAATTAATAAGATCTCAAATGGAAACAAGCTTGGATTGATCAACTTCGTTTCGTGCAGTCCTGTTGACATAAATGATGAAATATCTGGTCGTGGATTTGCACAGGTAAAAGGAAACTACAAGTTCTAGTGTTTTAATAATGGTATCTATGCATGTAAATAGTTTGTTGACTCTTACCTTTCTTTATTAAAACATCAGTTTGCTCAAAACTACTCGAAGACACGCGTAGTGAAGCTCAGAGAGATACTTTCAGATGACACGGTTAAGGTTCCCAGAACACCCACAGAGCTCAAGGAACTTGAATCCATTCACAAGGTAACAACATCCTTCTTTTCCTGTGAGTAGTGATATTAAGAAAACAAATGTTTGGATTTTGTTAGTTTGACTAGATAGGTTTGCAACAGGTTTTGGATCTGTACGTATGGTTAAGCTTAAGGCTGGAGGATTCTTTTCCTGACCGAGAAGTAGCAGCTTCACAAAAGTCAATCTGCAATGTGTAAGTGTAGTCATGACCAATGAGATTATAAAAAGCCTCGGTCTTTTCCTCCTTTTGATCCAAAGAAACAATGAATTTTCGCAGACTGATTGAGCAGTTCCTGGAGGCTAATAGATTCATCTCTCCTATCCCCTTCCCGAGCAAAAAATTGAGGAGCCGGCGGAAGTTCTGAGAATACATTTCCAGTTTGGTTGGACAAAATGTTCTTTAGCTGCTCGTTTGGTTTTGGACTTAATTCGCTGAGGTAGAGCTAAAGGCAAAAGTGATTGATTGATATGTGACCACCACAGTAGTAGCATTCAAAGTTTGTCATGTATTTTTAAAGTGTTAACAAACACTAAAAACCTATATAATTTCATTTATTTATTTAATCAATTTCGTTGATGCATGACATGCTTAGTGATGCTGAGAATCAGATGTGCATTCCATAGATAACTGCAAGTCGATTGTTTTTATTGATAAGTTCATTTTGTCGAATTACATGGGAAACTTAGAGAAACAAGTAGTCATCATCAAGTATCCACCTAATGCACCTTGGGATAGAGCTTCACATCCTCTACATGGTCTAGAAAGGTTTGAAGTAGAGCAAACCTGGACCCATCCATATCCACTCCTTGAATTTGAACTCTTACGACAGTGTTCCTCTCGGGATTGAAGTAGAAGAGGTAGAAAGGGTTAATAGACTGCCAGGAAGACAATACAATCTCATGCGTCCGAGACAAACCAACAAAGTCCAACTTGTGTTCCCCAACTACATTCTTCCACTGAGGAGGCAATTCATAAATACGCTCAGACAATTCCTGTGTCTCAACATCTTCTAGAACCCACAACTTAAACCCCGCAGTTTTTCCACTGATAAGACCGATATTTCCTCCAGGATTTTTAGGCATAATAAAACCTAATTTACCATTGAAGTTTACCATAAACCCTAGCATAGCTGTTCTGAGAGCTCCCTGGTGGACTTGAATAAGCCTGAACTTCTCAGACCTAACATCAAAGCAAACTATCATAGTAGAGTTAAAGAGAGATGTATAATACAAAACACCATTGATGCATATGGCTTCACGTGGATATGGATGAGGTATGGAGCACTGAATCATTCTCCATGGTAGTTTGCTAGGGTAAGAACTTGATGCTCCTCAGACACCATACCATACCTTCCATCCAAGGGCTGTGTCATGGACAAGACCTTGAATTGTTTATCAACAGGATCATACCCAAGCAAACACTTCACCCTGGGTTTACTCGTGTTCACTCTGGGTAGGATTAAGGCTTGTCCGGTGCTAGGGCTACATAGCACCGGCACCACCATATCCTTACGCACAACGCAGACAAGGAGGCCATGGACAAGACGACTGGTTTTATCAAAGTCGAAACCAAGGAAATGCATGAGAGGATCGGCGGATACTACTGACGACGACGAGTTCTCTTCCGGATTCTGGGGTGAAGAGAAGAAGAACAAGTTGCCGTCCTTTTGTTAGCTGCGGCGGGCGAGTAGAGGAGGATTTAGTTAGGAACAGGTCGGTAAAATCTTGTCGGAGGAGTGTGGAGGCCCATGGCTTCGATACGCAACGACATGTGGCTATTGACTTTGACGGCAGCCTCGAGAAGATGTCGATTGTGAGATCTATCGGGAGAGGCAATGCTGAGGTTTCACTTCCGGAGACGCTCTTCTTCTTCCTCTTCCGTGTGTCATTCATGGCGGAGCCTTAAAGGAAACACTAAGAAAAATGAAAGGTAAAGTTTTTTATCGCAGTGGTGTGGAGGATAGATGGCAGAAAGTAAAAACAGATTGTGACGTAATGGGTTTAGAGGAAGGAAGCCCATGTAGCCCAACAGAAACATGTTTTGGATTTTGGATAGGTCTGAATATGTCTCTTTCCATCAAATACTGGAACAGGTTTTGGATCTGAAAGTTTGGTTAGGCTTAAGGCTTAAAAGGATTATATTTTTCTGACCGAGAAGTAGCAGCTTCACAAAAGTCAATTTGCAATGTGTAAGAATTGAGTACAAAAAGCCTCACTCTTTTTTACTCTAATTTGCTTCACGTACCGAGCCAAAGAAACAATATATTGATCCCTCCTGTCCCCCTGAGCTAAAGACAAGTATTTTATTGTGCCACAAGATCTTCTTACCGCGACGCGTAGCATTCCAAGTTTGTCATGTATTTTGAAGTGTTAGCTATATAATCAATTTCATTTATTTATTTAATCAATTTCGTTGAGGCATGACATGCTTTGTGATGAAAACATACACGCCACAAGCATTTGAGAATCAGATGCATTGCTTAGTAAAAGCTATTACTTTTACTTTAGGAATAAGATCTTCAGACAGAGCTACAGTCAATTTCTTTTACAGATAGGTCCATTTACCGAATTACATGGAAAACTAGGCATCTAATGACAAGATAGAGGAGTTGTAGTAGAAATCAGTCATGAAGTACCAACTAGTGAACCATTGCACAGACCTACAACTAATGAACCTATGCATAGAGCTTCACATCTTCAACATGGTCAAGAAAGGTCTGAAGCACAGCATAGTTGGACACATCAACATCCACTACTCGAATTTCAACTCTCGCAACAGTGTCACACTCAGTATCGAAGTAGAAGAGGTAGTTACGGTTGATTGGGTACCAAGATGACAACACAATCTCGTTGGTACGAGCCGCCACCCCGACAAAGTTCAACACGTGTTCCCCAACTACATTCTTCCACTCAGCAGGCAACACAAACACACGCTCATCAGACCATTCCTGTTTCTCAACATCTTCTAGAACCCACAGCCTAAACCTCGCACTTCTTCTATTGATCGCACCGGCGTTTCCTCTAACATCTTCAGACAAAATCAAACCCAATCTACCACCGTAGTTCACCATATCCCCTAACATCAGAGCTCTTCCGAGACTTCCCTTTCCCTCGGCTTCAATAAAACTGAACTTCTCAGACCTAACGTTAAAGCAAGCTATTAAATAAGTCTGTGTCGACTGATTAATAGATTTGTAGTACAAAACACCATCGATGCATATCTCTTTGAGAGGTGGGTAACCATGATGGGGAACGCAACACTCGAGCATTCTCCATGACGACCCGGTCGGAGCTCCTAATGTCAGAACCTGATGCTCTCCATTTTCTCCTCCCTCCCTTGACCGTGTCATGCACAGTATCTTGTGTTGTTTATCGATGGGATCGTACCCGAACATGCTCCTCACCTCATCAAGTCCACTCGTCGTAGTCGTCTTCGCTTTGGGTAAATGCAAGACTTGTCTGGTGCTAGGGTTACAAATCGCCAACGCCGTCTCCTTCTCTCCATCCAAGACCCGCACGTGTTTAACGCAAACCAGACCGTGGAGAGGACGACCGCAGCTGATGTCACCGAAAACAGCGAATGACAGCTTCATGTGACAGCTGGCGACTACAGGAGAAGACGAGTTCTCATCCGGATGCGGCGAGGAGGAGGAGGAAGAGAAGAGGAATAGCTCACTGTTCGTCGCGCGCGCGTGCAAGAGCTGCGGGCGAGTGGAGGATTTGGTTAAGAAGAGTTCGGTGAAAGCTGGGAGGCGGAGTGCGGAGGACCAGAGCTTCGATACGCAGCGGCACATCGCTATTGACTTCAGCGGTAGCCTCGAGAAGATGTCGATTATGACATCGGTTGGTATCGGCGACGATGCGGCAGAGACTTCTCTTCCGTTATTATCTGAGGTTTTCGATAGCTTGTTGCGTCGAGAGTCGCCGGAAACGTTGTTCTTCTGGTGAGGTTCCATGGCGGGGGGCTTAAAACCCTAGAGAGAGACGAACAAGTAGATGCACTTTCGAGAGGCGGGCTAAAGTGTAAAGAGAGTGATGGTGGTATAGTCGATGGTGAAGCCGATTGTGACGTAATGGGTTTTGAGGAAGCCCATGAAGCTCGAAACTAAGGCCCGTAAAAGAGCAGAATTTCGTTTTGTAATCATCATTCGTCAAACACAATCTATTCTTGAAATTTACAATTTTATATGTACCGGTGGGGTTGGAATGAAACATTCTAAAAATGTCATTTCTAAAAAATATATATATATATTTAAATATAAAATAAAAGATTTAATTGAAATACTCTGTTTATAAAAGTGATAGTAAACGACTAGGTGAATTTCATATTGTTAAGATATAGACAAAATAAATTATATATTATGAAATTATAATAAAAATTTTGTAAATTGGTGAAAATATCGAAATGATCTTTCAAAAAAAAATTCCTATCAGGTCTGGTACTCTCTTCGAGTTTAATACGATTTGAAAAACTTAGTTTAAATTCAATTTTTCATTTCAGTCTGTAACTATTTTAAATGTTTAATACTTATTTTTTTAACACTTATATTCTTTATCTAAATGTTTAACACTTAGAACAATCATTTTTTTTAAAAAAAAGTAAAACTTCCTCGAATATTTTTTGATGAAACTAAAAATATTTTAAAAGTGAATCGAAAACTATAAAGGTGAAGATCGGAAAAATATAAAAGATATAGAGTGAGAGAATATATATCAACATCAGTGACTAAGTTTATTTTTATTTTTTTGAAGAAACTTCAGTGACTAAGTTTATTGCAAATCATTTTTTTTGTTTTACAAAAGAATGTGGTTTTTATTTCATTTTAACTTAACCACTGATTTCATTAATTTAAAACTTATAATTAATTGGTTTATGTACTGCATGTTGACTGATCTATGGGTATGTAAAACTAATCTCAACAAAAGATTCAACATCTTTGGATATAAGGGAAAAAAAATATGTTTTAGTGTAACATCTCATATAATTTCAAATATATTTGGAGTATTTTCGCATGTCAAGTATTATCTGATCAAGTTTGGATATCCAATTTCTTCTAATTCAATCTGTTTGAGTATTTTTATAGATCAGATCAGGTGGTATTCGAGTTCATATATTTAAGATCGGGCTTAGGTATTGGTCCATATATTATGCCTACCCCTTCCATAGAATACATATTACTTCATTAAGCTAGTTTGTTGGCCCAAGAACATTTAACTTATTAGTAACTTTTTGCTAAAGCATAGCAAACTTCCATTCAATAATTTATGTATGTGTTTTCTCAAAAACATAACAACTACTATTAAACTAATTACAATTATATTCCCGCTCGAACTTACGAAAAAAGGTTCTGGCCCGCGTCATTCATCTCTACCATTTATCTGCATAACCAAAAGTTGTTGTACTTGATCAAATCTCCACTTGACTCCAGAAGTGATTTGTAATAATTTATCACCATGTAGATTATATATAACCTAGCTAAAAATAAAAACTTACACGTATATCCGATTATGGTGATCGAAGTATTATTTCTTTAAGATCCAAAGTTGAGATCGGCGATGAAGTGGTAAACACATAACATTCTCGGCATAGGCACTAGCTATTAGAAACATATATTAAAAGCTTAAATGGATATCCTTCTTTGAAAAATAGTTTATTACCCTTTCAAGGAATATATTATCATCTTAAAAGCTTAAATGGGTATCCTCTTTGTAAATAGTTTATTACCTCTTCGAGGAACCGGAAACTGCCACACTGGAGACTGAAAAACAACTTTAATATTATATATCGGCGTGGTTCCAGTTCATTAAACTGAATTAATATATTGATATGAAAAAGGAAAAGTTGAGTTAAAAAAAAAGAGAGTTGAATTTCACCTTGATATATATGAGTTCATATGTCAAAAGATATATGCATGCCAACTTTTGCGTACTTAAGAGAGAAAGAAGATGTGCAAAATTTCCCCTTTGATATCTCTTTGTTGACGGGATGAGGTAGCACATTTGGTAAGAACTTTGGGGGCCAATGATCATGCTCACGGGTTCGAACTTCGTGGAGGGGATTACCTCTTCCCTGTCACCAAAAATGCGGTACTGGATGTTGGGCCTTGTCTTCAGTCCAGGTTAAGCTTTCCCGGATAAAGTGGACCGCTGCCTGACCGGACCCAGAAGAATGATCTGCGTAAGCAGGGAATCTCTGGATTATAAAAAAAAAAAATTTAAGGTCAGCCCAAGAAATCAATTACAGTTATTCATATAGAGCTAAGAGGAATGGACAGAAAATGATAAAAGATTCACCGTACAAACATATATGAGCTATATACTGATTTTGCTACGTTGGCTTTTTCTTATTGTCATTGTGAGAAAGACTTAGAGATCGAGGATCTTGACTTAGTGATTAATGTGTATATCATTATTTGTTTTGGTATTCTTTCTAAACCTCTGACTAATCTGTATGCCAGTATCAAGCAACCTGACATTCACTAAAAGTTCAAAAATGAACTTTATAATATCCCGATTTCAAAAGACCTGTTTGTTTGAATGCCTTTTCTCAAAAAAAAAGACCTGTTTGTCTACTAACAAGTATATATATAGATTAAATATAGGTGTTGTGTTCGGTTTTAATATGTTCTTTTTCTTATTAAGAAAAATATATATGTAATGAAGGATAATCGTTTTATGTGATTTAGGTCATGTGATGCGCCTTTAGGCACGTGATCTTGAAGGCAGGATGTTTGGTCGACATTATGATTTTAGCATGGAGCTTCTTTATGCCAAGAATGTACTTTTTCTACTCTTTATATGTGTTACTTTGGGGTTTTTAATTTATACAAATAATGTTTTTATTTCATTTTATATACAAATAATGTTGCACACCAGAAAAATTATACAAATAATATGTACGTATTTTTCTTTTATTGGCCAATATGTCCGTATCTTGTTATAATTCCTTACGTTTACATATTGCTTTGCCACCTACACACACACATGTTGTTTTTTTTTTGAAAATAAATATATATATGTTGTTGCTGGTTTATTTTCCTGTCTTAAGAAATTGTAGCATTGTGAATTTCATGGATTTGCAACATGTGTATTTGCATTGCATCGAGTGCATGTAAACGAGGTTTACTATCATTTGAGAACAAATTCTTCGTTCAGTTGTATCTTTTATTTACGGGAACGTGCATGGATTACAAATTTAGAACTGTAGTCACCAGTGTATATATTACTAAAAGATTGTCAAAAAATCAGTTTTTAAGGAAAAAAAGCTACAAAATTTATAAAAAAATGGCCAATTTTAAAAAAAAATTGCTTATGGTCTTTTTATGTCAGGACCGGTACTGTTGGCCACTAAATAGTTGGTCTCTATACAGAGACTTGAAGCTCTCATTTTTAGTCATTTTAATATTGTTTGACATCTATAAAGATTGGACCCGACCTGCCTAATTATCAGTTGGGTTTATAAAATAACTGTTATGAGTCTGACGAACACAATTAACATATGATTAAAGAAATTTAGAAATTGAATCGTTTTTATTTGTTTTTCATTTCACACTATACAAGTGAGATAAGCGATAAATAAACGTTGGCATATACCTGGCCAAACAAAGTTTTCATTTCACCATTTTTAGTAATTGCAATTTGCAGTCAAGAATGTTTGTAGACTAATTCGGTCCCATGCATCCGTCCAGTTCGCCTATTAGACCTGATCTATAATAATCAATTTAATATTTAAATTTGTTTATCATGATTCATGACTTTGGCTCTCAAGACTCCGAAGCAAGCATGTGGTTAACCTACATTTTTATAAAACAAACCATCACCGCACCGAGCTAACATAAACCGAAATAGTTCACACTACAAGTCTACGAGTCTAAAGTCTTCAAACCAACAAACGCATAATTTCACGAATGTGAATATGACTTTACATCTTTACCAACTACTTATTGCGTGTTTAAAAAAGGACTATCGGTAAATTCTCCCGAAACTAGACATATATTATGCATTTATCTTGATCAAAAAAAAAAAAATTATTCATTTATCTTTTTTAAAAAGAGTTACCCTGTTTCTACTTTCTAGACATATGTATTGCCCAACGCGAGATGGTCGTCTAGTTTGTTATTCCATAAGTTCAACCTCTACTAGAAACAAATGTAAAATTGAGAATCCGCTAGATAAAAATAGAAAAAATTGCAAAGGTTGATGAAAGGTCTACTAGGAAAAAATGTTAGATTTTTGGTCCATTTTACCAAATCTCCCTAAAAATATAAATAAATGTGTATTTTCTAATATTG
This sequence comes from Raphanus sativus, assembly GCF_000801105.2. Taxonomy (NCBI): domain Eukaryota; kingdom Viridiplantae; phylum Streptophyta; class Magnoliopsida; order Brassicales; family Brassicaceae; genus Raphanus; species Raphanus sativus. Next base: position 29,153,140 of record NC_079512.1, on the reverse strand, counting down.
ATCAGAGAGTATGTATAATCAATTAATATCTAGTTTAAAAAGTATAATCAATTAATATCAAAAGTGCCTAATTATTTGAAAAATGTGTAATGTACTAGTTGGATGCAGCATTCCATCATCGATGATTATAATATATACTCTCTTTATTTAATATATATAGTTTTAGAATTATTTTTTTGTTTGAAAAATATATTATTTTATATTTATACCGTAAGCTTTTAGTAAAAGTTTACATTTTTACCGTCATAATCTAAAGCTCATTATTAATTTAAATTAGTATTTTATCTTCTAATAATATTATAAGATAAATTTTTATAATTAAAATTTTATTAGTAAAAAATATTTGTTTAGAAACAGAAATAGCACGTAATCGATAATTATTAGGATCGAGAACAAACCATACGAACAAAACACGACGTCGTGTCGTGTGCCCTACTCGGTAAGATCTAAGCAGAGAGAATATGGTAGACACAAGATTTAGGTTACAAGTCCACGTAGTTGGAAGATCGTACACCGTAACTTGCGAAGTCAAACTAGTCATCATCTAGCAAGACAAAGATACTCGTCCACGTGTCGATATATCATCCATTCGATCCCATAACCTCAACAGTGCACTATAACATGGTAAACACTAGCGTACAGTAAAACCCCTTTCCTTCTAAATCCATTTTCCCGCCTAATGCACATAACGCCTAGCTGTCATTTTCGTTTTAACTCCGAAACTACCCATGGGATAAGAAAATGGCTCCAGGATAAGAACAGGGATATAAAGGTAAATTCAGAAAAAATCACGTTAGTAACAAAACGTAACCCCACCGGCGAATTTATATTAAATTCTTAGGGCTTTAACTTTAAGAGGTTCACGGGGAAGGCATGTTCGCCTATCAAAAATAAAAGGGTTCGTATTTATTAATAATATCTTTTGTTTCGGTGGAAACAAGAAAAACTATTTTACTTCCCTAGCCCGGCAGCTCTACGTATTTTTAGTGACTTATTTCTAATACGTTCGATCACAGTAAACATGTCTAGGTGTGATTACTGATTAGTAGTGACTCTCTGTCTCTGTGGTGAAGAGTATATCGCTTTCATTAGGAGTTAGGACCAATCGCTGGTACAGTTAGAATAAAGCGGGACGAGCAACCTTATGCAATTATTTGTCAGAGGCGTGTACAAATAATTACAATGTAACTATAATTAGAGAATTATTATAACTAAACAGGTTCGTACAAGAATATGTTTATAACAATGAAAGGCCGACGTAATTTTATGCAATCATGTACTTGATTTTATCGGGACGTTTTTTAACTTTTGTGTTTGACCCCAGTTAATTACTAATATTCTGAATAACTGACCAATAAATTTATGATATATCATATATGTGTCATAATTAAACATTAGCGCTTTCTTGTAATTCTCCCTGTTTCAGCCTTATAATATGCTCCTTTTCATTAATCTTTTTAACAATTCTCTGTCAGTCCTTAAAGAAGGAAAAAATCTTATGACAAGACTGCATTTATTTCTGGCAAATGGTTTATTATTACCAAATCTCCTGTAGGAAGAATTATGGGGGTGACCGACTATTTTCGGTAGTATTATACCAAAATCTATATTTTCTTTAAAAACATTTGACCAAAAAAAGCTAAAAATATTTATTCTTAATTAGTGAAAAAAATCTCGATTTACATAAAACCACTTAACAAAAGAGAGGAAATAATTGTAATTGCATGCAAACAAAAGAGAAGCAGTGAACAGAACTGTAATTCCTGCAGTTATTTATTGTATTATTATATTTTCTTCCAATAAAACAAAAAGATAAATAAAAGGAAAAGAGCAAAAAAAAAAAACACTAGTGTCCGTTACTTTACTAAAAGTAAAGGATCGAGAGTAGTATTTACTTGGCTTGATTGTAGACAAAGCAAGGTATCAAGGATTCATTTATCCACACCTACTACTATTCACAGAGTGTGAGAGAGAGAGAGAGATACTCGTACACTTGTGTATACATACACAGAGAAAGAGAAACAGTTGTTAGGGAAAGACAAAGTGGTGGGTCTGTTTCTGACAATTATCTTCATTTCCCGCTTCTGCTCTCGTTTGAATCTCTCTCTTCTTCTTCTTCTTCCACTAAAAAACAGATAAAGAGAAAGAGAAAGTGTGAGACCTTCCTTCTTTCTCCAGAGATAAGAGAGACAAAGAGAGTGTGGTTGTGATTTGTTTTCACTGTTCAACTATGGACACTCCTCAGAAGAGTATTACCCAGATCGAAACTCCAATTTCCAAATCCAGATTCGAGGTTTGCTTTTCTATTATTAACACCTATTCATTGTTTTTGGTCAATGTTTTAGTACTTTTAGTTTCTTCTGTTTGTGTTACATATGGTGCCAATTCTGAAAGTTTTGGTGTGAATCTCTAAATTTTCAGACATTTCTTATTTTAAAAATCCAGATTCATAGATTAGGTTAAATCGACCATGTTTTACAAAGTTCAGAGACTATTATGTCTTTTTAATTTTTCTTAATTTCCTTTTTTTTTCTGGTTTTTGTCAAAAGTCAAAGCAGTTAAGTTCAATGACAGAAACACAACGTTAACTGGTTTTAGGTTTGTTTGACTTCGGCGGTTTCATTTGACACTTCACAACATAATTCACCACAAAATCTGTCCTTTATTTAGAATCTTTTTCTTACCTTAATTTCCTCACTAAAAAAATTCATAGTTCTTACATTTTTTTTTTGAATTGTAATCAAATCAGTTTATTCAAACACAAAATATAGATTTGTTATTTAACTTCGGCCGTTTCAGTTCACTATTGCAATTATGACCAGACATTCCCAATTCACTATAGAATCTGTACTTTTTGTCTGTACTGTTTTTAAGGATTCTCTCTTTTTTTTGGGTTAAAATTCCTTTAGATTCTTAATTGGAATCTCAGATCTTCTGCTCTCACCTTCTTAATTTCATCACATAAATAAAAAGTTCCCTTTTTGGGTTGTTGTCTGAAAATGCAGGATTCTCCAGTGTTCAATTACATAAACAGTTTGTCTCCAATAAGACCTGTCAAATCCATACCAAACCCTCACCAGTTTAGCACTCTCAATTTCACTTCCCCTCCCTCTGTTTTCACTTCACCACACCTTACTTCTTCTCACAAAGAATCAAGATTCTTCAAAACTCACCACCCTTCTTCTGATCCCACCATTCCTGTTCAAGAATCTCAAGACAATTCCGCGTCAAATGTAGAAGCTGTAGCAGAAGCAGATGCCACTACAGAATTCAACACAGATGCTTCAACTGAAATGGAGCAGCCACAAATCGTCAAGGAAACAAATCTTGATGACCCCCTTGCTGTTTCACCTTGTGGTAGTAGAGAGACCACCGATCTTTCGCTTGTGCCATACGCTTCTCCTCCTAGAGAAGAGAATAATGGTGAGGATGCTGCAGGGATGGAGATGCAGAAGATGATGAATGATAATGTTCAGGGGAAAAACGAAACTCCGGATTGGGATAGATTGATTGCAGATTCTTCTGAGTTCTTAATCTTCAGCTCACCTAATGATTCAGAGGCTTTTAGATGCCTTATGATGCAGAGAGCATCACCCTCCCTAGCACCTTCAGTGATGCCAACAATGCAGCCTGGTTCAATAAACGAACCGGAGTCTTCAAACGCAAGTCCTTATGGGGTAAATAAAAACTCAGGAATCATATCTCAATTAGTGTCTTATAAATGATCATTTGTCTCTAAAAGAGTTGTCTTGTGATAGGCTGTTTCAGTCTTGCACCGTGGTATCAGAAGAAGATGTTTGGACTTTGAGATGCCGGGGAATAAACAAACGTCCAGTGAGAATAACACTGTGGCTTGTGGATCCTCGTCCAGATGTGTTGTACCGAGTATTGGTCTTCATCTGAATGCCCTTTTAATGTCCACAAAGGATTGTAAAATCAATACCACCACTCATGACTACTCGTGTACTGAGAAGTATCAAGTGGGTCTACAAGGCTCAAGCTCTACACTGCAAGAACCATTTGACCAAACTGAAACTGCAACCCGGGACCTGGAAGTTGTTCCTGATGAACCAACCTTGGAAGAGTTGCATTTGAGCAGCCCTAAGAAGAAGAGGCAAGTTTTGTTTGTCCTGTGATAAAATTAATATGTTTTTTTTTTCTCTGTTTTAATAACTGTTGGCTATTGTAAAACACACAGGGTTAAGATGGAAGCTGGAGAAGGCGAGTCATCATGTAAGAGATGTAACTGCAAAAAGTCAAAGTGCTTGAAACTGTAAGGCTTCATGATTCCTCTTCCTTTTCAATCTTAGGCTCTTGAAAAAAACTTTGGTGTTTATTGAGTGTCTTGAATATTTATGTGTAGTTACTGTGAATGCTTTGCTGCTGGAGTCTACTGCATAGAGCCATGCTCGTGTATAGACTGCTTCAACAAGCCTATTCATGAAGATACTGTCTTGGCTACTCGCAAACAGATTGAGTCTCGGAACCCACTTGCATTTGCTCCTAAAGTTATTAAGAGCTCCGATTTGGTTCTAGAAACCGGGGTAAATTCATTTTCCACTCTCTATCAATAATACTTTTTATCTTGTTTGAAGGAGTAATAAAAGTGTAATGACATACAGGATGATGCAAGCAAAACTCCAGCTTCTGCACGCCATAAACGTGGCTGCAACTGCAAGAAATCAAACTGTCTGAAGAAATACTGTGAATGCTTCCAGGTTTTTTTATTTTTTTATTTTTCTATGTACTTCCCATGGATTGATGATATCTATGTGTTTTAACTTACTCTTGGTCTTATGTTTTTTTAAAGGGTGGTGTGGGGTGTTCCATAAACTGTAGATGTGAAGGGTGTAAGAATGCATTTGGCCGCAAAGATGGTTAAGCTTCTCTTCTTCTGAGTTTTCATTGCTAAACAGTCTCAAGTTCTCTCTTTATGATTCTGATTCTATTTAAATGAATACCTCAGGTTCGTCCATTGTTGACATGGAAGCTGAACAAGAGGAGGAAAATGAAACATCTAAGAAGACCAAAAGAACCAAAAACCAAGAGAACACTGAGGTATATTTGATGAGAAAGGAAGAGAGTTCTGCTCTACCTGCGACACCAATGTCGATTTACAGGTACAGATCTCTAACTCTGAAAGGTGTTTTGTTGTGGCTTGTGAAGTCTATGTCACCTGAAATTGTTGTATTTTTTTTGTGTTGTTCAGACAACAACTGGTTCAGCTAAAGAACATGATGCCTCCTCCACAGTCTGTACTTGGAGGTGGATCTTCTTCATCAGGGATGTTTAACAGTCAATATACAAGAAAATCGGAAACGAAGTCACTGGAGACAGTGACAGAGGATGGAGCTGAAGAAATGCCTGAGATTCTTAGCCACACCTCTATAGATAACACCAAAGCTGTCTCTCCCAATGGTAAGAGGGTCTCTCCTCCTCATCTGGACTCTTCCAGCTCAGGGAGAAGAAGTGGTGGGAGGAAACTTATACTGCAATCCATTCCAACGTTTCCTTCTCTCACTCCTCAACACTAGAAAGCATTTTGTGTCTTGTAGCCAGGCTACACCGTGTAGCTTTTTAAAATTCTTTGAATCTTTTTTCAAGAAAGTCAACTTCTAGTTGGTAGTAAGTTTAGCACACATTGTCTGTGTAATAAGATGTGAAGACCCATCATGTTCTCCACAAACATTTCTTGTAATATATATATATGCTTCTTTGTCCTCTGAACTAGCTTTATTTTACAATATATATCTTAGGCAAACCGCTCCATTATTTCAAAAATCATACCATAATAGTACTACTATAGTCAGCTCAATCATATATTATTACTTATAAACCATCCTGCTCTTCTTTAGGAGAAGATCTTATAAACCCGCAGAACCGGTTTTTCTTCTGTCTTGCACTTCTTTTCCCGCCCTTGTGGATAATGTCTCTGAAGAGAATCATTGTCCTGCTTCGTTTGCTTGTAGCTCCATCTTCAAGCTTCAGAACCGCTTTCTCAATGCTCTGCAATTTGCTCTGCAACTGCTCAATCTTCTCAGACCCGTTTCTTGACTTCTCCATAACAACTTTTCTGTATATATCTCTGGAATCTCCGGAAGTCTCCTCGGCTTCCTTTGAGAGAATCTCGTTTGTGTTTGTCATCTGCAAGACAGCTTCTTCCATCTCTTTCAGCTGTCTCTTCACTATAACTATATCAGCTTTGCTGACTCTGCCTTGTTTCCCGTTCATCTCCAGCTTGCTTTTTAAATCCGTTAGGCTAATCCGGAGACTTAGCAGTCTTCTTGAGTCAGACAACAGTCTCTCCATGATCTTTGCCTTGTCTTCTATGTTTCTAGATAGCTCTTGCTTGTCAACGACTCCAACCACTTTCTCAGATTCTATAGAGGGATTCCGGCTTAGGCCATTGGAACCACCACCACTACTTAATAACTCATTTTTCACTTCTCTCATCTCAGGCTTCCATCTTGGTCGGCTAGATTCACCAGTGACCCTTTCCTCACATTGTATCTCTTCAATCTTCCTGCGGCTTCTGCTTCTGTAGGAGGCATTTCTTGTTCTTTGCCTTAAAAGCCTTGGTTTCATTTTAATCACAGTTCCATTTCCTGGAGTGGTGATGCTTCCACTTTCTTCAAACTCTTCACAAACAGATTCTTCCTGAAGCAAAAAGGGTTTAGTTTAGTTTAGTTCCATGAAGATGAGCTGAAAATTACATTTGAAATAAGAAGGAAGACTTACCTCTCTTTGTTGATAGGCTAGTGCAGGACTTGTCGTTAAAGCCTGACTACTTTTCTCAAGAGATTTCACATCTTTTGCCAAAGATGCTATCACAGGATCATAAGCTGACAATTGAGTCTGCAGCTCAGTCAATTGAGACTCCAAAAAGCAAACTCTTTCTTTCATCTTCCTCGTCTTTGCAACAGCTTCATCTCTGAGATCTTCACATACTCCACTGAGTTCTTTAACTTTGTTCTCAAGTAATAATTCGCGGGTAGATGAGATTTGAAGATCAAAGTAGAAAGATGTTGCATTAGCATCCCAGAGTCCAACCTCATTGCTTTTCTCTTGCAGCTCCAGACTAAGTAACTCTTCTCTAAGCTGTTGTCTTTGGACTTCTTTGTGTAACAACTCTATCTCTGACTCCAAAATCCCATTCAAAGCGTTGAGTTTTCTTATCTCTTCCTCCTGCCTCCCAGCAAGATCTGACATTCCAAAGATCTGCCTCTGCAAGTCCCCCCTCATGTTTCTTGATTCTTCAACGTCTTTCCTCAGCTCCTCAACTTCTCTGTGCAGCTCTTCGTTTTCACTTTGTGTAGCCTTGAGCATATGCTCTGCTTCTGTGATCTCCATTTCCCTGTGTTCCAAGATTTCGTCTACATCAAGAACCTGATGTTCCAAGATTCCATTTAAGAAGTTGTCTACTTCAAGCCCTTCTTGTAACTTCTCCAGCTTCTTATCAAGTCCTTTATTTTCTTCCTCTTTACCTTTTAACTTCTCCTCCAGTGTCTCAACCTTGTGCTTGAGGTCTGTATTACTTTCTCGTAAAATGCTAACAGTTTCAGCAAAAGCTTTGACCTCTTCAGCCATTTCAAACCCAAAGGACCTGTAAACCACACACATGCTACTCAAAGCAACAGCTTCCTGAAGAGTTGCATCGTTTTCTTCCTCAGCTATACGCATTCCACTTCTAAGTTGTGAGAACTCTGAAAGCAGAGTTTTGTTAGCGTTGAGTGTGGAGGAATACTCTTGTTGCAAAACCATGTATGACTGGTTCAAACTCTCAAACTTTGAATGCTCCGTTTGTGTTTCAGCTCTGAGCTCTTGCTCTTGTTGTTCTCTTCTGATCAGTTCTGATTTCAACGACCGGTTCGCTTCCAACAACTCGTGCTTGTCCTTTTCCAGCATGTTCTTCTCTGATTCCAACATCAAACCATCTGAATGAAACTGTCCAAGTAGAGACAAGAGCACTGAGTTCTCAACCACAAGTCTCTGCATCTCATATTCAGCGCTTGAAAGTGAACGCTTCAACCCATTAATCTCTCCCACAACAAGTGATGTTTGGTCTTTTGTAATCTTTTTCTGTTGCGAAGTCTTGCAATCTGCTTCAACTTGAAGTGCCTTCACCACTTGATAGATTGCACTCCTCAAGCTATCAATCTCATCCAAGAAGATCTCTGCTTCCATCTGCTGCTCAAGATTCTCACTCTCCAGTTCAGAAATGAGTTTCTCTGAAAGTTCAGATGCTTCTTCATGCTTCTGACACTCAATAAGGAGAGAGACGTTCTTCTGCTCAAGTTCTTCTATAAGCTTTTGCAAGATGAAGATCTCAACTTGTTTGTTTACAACTCTGTCAAGCTCTTCCTCATACTCTCTTTTCCTTGAGCGGCACTCTTCTCTAAGAAGGCTCACGTTCCTCTGAAGATCTGCTGATCTGCTTTCAGTAGATCTTTTATAATCAGCATGCTCCTGCTTCTCAGTGGAAAGCGAGACTTGTAACTCTTCTACTTGAAGACTCTTGAGCTTCTTCTCGTTCTGTAGGTCAGAGTATTTTACTTCTAGCTCTGTAAACTTCTTCTCCAAGACACCTAGCTTCTCCTCAACTTTATGCAGTTGAGACAGAAGAGATTCTTTCTCCTTTATGAGTTCAGACTTATCACTCTTGAGCAAAGTGAACAACTCTTCAAAGCACTTTGACTTGTCCCTTAGACTCTCAAGCTCAATGTTTGCATTAGAAAGGGATCTCTCCAATAAAGAGTTCTTCTCCAAGAGCTTCTGCATGTTCACTGTCATGATCTGTAACTGAGAAAACAAGTTTGTTCTCTCAGCAGCAAGCTCAGATCTCTCTCTTCTTAAAGACTCACATCTTTCTTGCAGGTCCTCTCCTTTCTCTTTGGAACCGTCTAGTTTTGTGTTTGATATCAAAAGCAGTTTCTCCAAATCAGCATTCCTCTTTATAACGTTATCCATTTCAGACAGCTTCCCTGTTAGAGTGTCTTTATCATCTCTCTGGTTGGAACATAACTGGAGAAGCTTTGAGTTCTCTTCTTGTAGTTTCTTCACTGAGAAGACAAGTGATGAGGGATCAAAACCTGTGAGTCTCACTTGTTCAATTAGTTGCTGGTATCTCCTATTCAAGTTGTCCATGTAAGCCTTCATGCGGTGTATCTCAACTTGAAGGGAACTGCTCTGGTTCATCTGTTTTGCAACTTCTTCCTCAAGCTTTTCTTTCATCTTCTTCAAACAAGAGATCTCATTTCTCTGAATCTGTAAGCTAGTGTCACCTTCCAACTTATGATTACTCATCTCAAGTTCTCTCAACATTTGAGCCTTGCTTTGGAGCTCCATGGTGAGAACTCTCTGTTCCTCTTGAGACTGAGAATGCAAACTCTCCAAATTTCTAAGACTAGTTTCGAGTTCCAAAAACCGAAACTCTTGTTCTTGCATTAGAGTTTGGAGCTTTTCAAGATCCTTTTGCTTCTGGACAAGTTCTTGATCTTTAGCTGACATCTTCTGCGCTAGACTATCTGCTTCTACCTTCAGATTTTGATTGAAGCTCTCCAAAAGAGCACACTGTTCCTCCACAGTCTTTACCTTTGCAGCTCCAGCAAGAACTTCACTGCTAAGCCTTTTGGCATTGTCCTGAGCATGAGAAACCTCTCTCTCTAAATTTGATATCGTCTCCAGACACAGCTGGTATCTAACTTTCAAGTCTTCATTCACTTCGTTTAACTTCACAACTTCTTGTTTCAAAGCTTTGATTTCATTCTCTGCTTTCTCAGATTTGTCCTTGAACGTTTCAACACTCTCCTCAGCATCTCTAATCCTCTTCTCCAAAACAGATATCAGCTCAAGGCATTTATTGTATTGGACCAAGCCAGCCTCTCTCTCAGATTGCAATCTTGAAATCTCTTGCTTGAGACTACTTGCTTCTCTTTCTGCTTTAGATGTTCTGTCACTGAGTCCCTTGGCTTGTTCTTGCTCATGAGAAACAGATGCTTCCAATGCCGCTATTCTCTCCATAGACTGAGTAAACTGAAGAAGCCCTGTGTCCCTCTCCACCTCTAGCTTTGCAAGAGATTCTTTGAGCACTTTAATCTCAATCTCAGCTTTGCAAGCACGTTCATCAAATCCTCTAACATCCTTTTGAGCATCGTTGAGCTCCTTTTCGAATCTTGATAGTTTGTTCAAGCTTAGCTGATACCTGAGATTCAAAGCCTCCTTTTCAGTCTGAAGCTCGAGCAATGTTCTCTTCAAGCTTTCTACTTCACTATCTCCTTGGTGGTGAGCGTCAGAAGTTTGTTGGTGCAATTCGTTTAGGTGACTTGAACTACTGCTTTTACTTGTTGCACCATCTTCTTTAGGAGGTCCAGATGTAGATGATGCAGAATCATCGATCAGGTCGAAAGGAACCTGGTCAGGAAACGCCTCAGCCATAGCTTTATGCGCGTGACGAAGCTGCACTGTTGTGTGATCATACCTCTCAGCTAAAGCACGGTAAGCTCTGTATAGCTCTTCAACTAGTTTCATGAGCTCTGGACGTTTCTTGTAGTACATTTCTGCTCTTCTTGCAAACGAATCTGCGTCTGTTTCGATGAGCTTTATTATTGTCTTGACTTTGGAATCCATATCTGGTTCAACACAAACAAATCATTTTCCTGTTAGTTTTTTATTTTATTTCCAAATCTATATCCAAGAGACTCATAAAAAGGAGAAATCAAGAAGACCTGAAAGATTGTCCTGAATCCATTTTGAGTTTTTAGGAATGTGACTATCCCACCACCACGAGTACAGACGCGTGGAGTCTGACTGCAAGTGATTATTGGCCATTACAGCGGCTGAAAAGAATAGGTTTGTTCAACTGCTTGACCCCTTTGAAACGACTGCTAGTTCTCAATTCTACAAAATAAGACAATGTGACCTTATAAGGAAGTCAACAATCAAAGGATAAGTTAACATGAGATTTAAGTTCCTAATCCGAAAAAAAAACCTTTGCACTTTTTACCAAATGGTGGATATCACTTTGGTCCTTGTACGTAGGATCTTCCTGTGGAAAGAAAGAACATCAGTCTTTCAGAGAGACAGACGCAAAATCATTTTTCAAAGAAGCAAGCATGAGTAAAGCTTCAAAGCACAGTTTCCATTTTTTTAGTACACTTGCATTCACCCAAAAGCTATACGTTCAGCTTAGGAACAGCAGCAAGCAAGAGAACTTTTTTGTGGATGCAAGCAAAAAAAAATATCATCACAAACAAGAATTGGGAGAAAAGGGGGAAAAGCCAGTCTTAAAAAAAGATTAGGATCAGAGCATCATAGTTCAACATGTATCACAGAGGCAGATTCTTCGTCAATAGAGACAGCAAAGGGTAAAAAAATCTTCATCATGCTTTGGGAAAAAAAAAGTAATCAGACTTATATACATACACACAAACAAGGTGAACAAAAAAAGAAGAAGCTCTTGCTTGTGGAGCTTTTATGAAATTACCAGAAATATGAAAATAGGGTAACTACAGATCACAGGACAAAAAACAAAGAAACTGTTTTTCATTTCTTTGCCCCTAAGGAACTCAATATAACTGAAATTCAGGAGAGTGAAACTCGAGTTAGGTGCAAGCAACAGCGACTGTTTGAATTCTTTCAGATATGAAAATGAAACATCAAAAAGAAAAGGATCAAGAAATACTCACCCAGAAAAAGATATATAATACAAAGGGGTGTTTGCTTTACAGTAAAACGGAGCTGCAGAAAAAAAAGACTGAAAAGTCTTCGAACCTATTGTCTCTTTAATGGAGAGACATTGCATACACAACATTCTCTTGTTTCTCTCTCTTCTGGACTGCAAGACAAGAGAATGATTAGTATGATTAGTGCATATACAGTAATAATATATTCGATACTTTAACTCTTTGCCTTTTCCGGAACTAATTTTCTTTTGTCAATACTTGAAATTCTTAACGTTTAAGTTTATTTTATTTTATTAGTAATAAATGGACAATTACCGTAACTTGAAATTCTTATCGTTTGAATTCTTCAATATAAATCTGTTGGTTCTAACGAAATTTACGGAATTTGATGTATTTCTGTTAAAAAAGCTTATTATCGCCATAGAGGATTAAGTTGTTACTTTTTTCTTTTTGCAACAATTTAGTATTGGATTAGAAAGAAGATAGATAGTCTAACAATATTTATTTTTTTCTCAAAAAAAGTGAATCTGAGATAATATTTAACTAACAAAATGTTAAATTTTAGTATAGTGTAATATTACGAGTCAGTAAATACGTTCACTAAAACCGTGTAAATATCTATGATGTAACACAACAAGAAAATTGTTTTCTTCAAAGTTAAAAAGTTGTAATAATTATTATAATAATATACGGCAAGTGTGCCGAGACTAACGAATAGGATTAGCTTTAATTTGTCGGCAATCTGTTAGGATATACGACTTTATAATTTTATACAGAAATTTCCAAATAATTTGGTATGCAGGAACGCATTGTGACATATCTTCTCACAGCTCATTGTATTCAACATACGACACGACAGATGTGGCCACAAGAAGTACAGTAAGTTCAATTAGCGAATATGATTTATTAGATAGATACTTATTTGTCTAGTCTAGCTTTCGAAAATAAATTATTTGAGCGGTACGAAAGTTTCCACAAAAGCCGGATTTATCGGTAACTAAAGTTTTGGCATGTATTCAATTATTCAGTATCACACCTTCAATTGTAGTATTATGTAATTAGCAATAAATTAGATATGTTGTATTCAAAAATATGTGGAAATATGGCATGTATTCAATCGTTGTTTATGGGTGAGCATTTGGTATATGTTTGAATTCGGTTATCTATTCTGATTTCAGATTTTCGAAATTGAGATTTAAACACTACTTAATTATTTATTTTTTTTTGCTAGAACACCATTCAATTATATATAAATTTGAGATTTGTCTGGTTAGATTTTTGCATTTGAATATTCATTTAAATTATGAAATAATTAAAATATCAATATACTTTAAAATTCTTAAAATATTCAAATATAGAAAATAATATACACTATATAAATTTTAATATTGTATGCTAAATATCTAAAATTAAGTGAAAAATTGGTTCGATTTAGATATTTTGATAAAAATCCAGTAAATAATCATTAGAGTATTTTGGGTGTTTTGAATCTTTATTTCATATATTTTAAATTAGTTTAGATTAATTCCAAGTATTTTTGAATATTTTGGATTTGTAAAATATCTAAAAATTAATTAATATTTTTTAACCATATAATTATGATTTAGGTATTTTCGAATATTCGAAATATTATGGTTTAGATTGATTTGGATCCAGTTCATATATTAAATTTTTATATCTGTTCCGATATCTTATGAATTTCGGTTTGGATTTAATTCAACTATTTTGGATCTCGTTTAGAGTTTGATTCTTCCGATGAGAATATTTTGCCAAACTTTAGTTATTCTATATAAAAGCTTATCATATAACTGGTTTTCAAAATATACATAAATATATTTATGTGTTTATATATATATATATATTTATATTTACACTCACTTTATAGAAAAGAGACATGTATTATGTACATTCTTCCTTTTCTTTAACACGCAACTCACATTCCACCAACAAACATCGATAAGTGTACGTTCAAGTCCAAAAAGAGGATAATCAGGGGGGTCATTAAGATCTACCAAAACAAAAGTAATAGAATGAGTGAAGAAAGGAATAGACAAGACATAACAAAAAGAAGGTTTTTTTTTTTTTTGCGCAACAAAAAGAAGGTAAGATGTCCTAGGAAGAGTTATATGTGAGAACCATTTTGTAACCTGTCGTTTTGTTCACCAAACGAAGCTAACAATGGCAACTCAATTATCATGTAAAGTCCTCAGCAAAAGCCCAAAATGATAAAGAAAGAGAGAAAAAAAAATTATGTAAACTGTACATATGAGTCGCTATAAGATAATAATAAGCATCTGTAATTCTGTATCGTGGTAATAATGGTAAAGAGATTCAGATCAGCACGATCACACAAGTGTATTTTTCCATTTAAATATAATTTAAATTTACATAAAACTAAATAAATTAGTGTCACCTATTAATGAAACAAAACAGTCTAGGTTTGTTTTGTTGGTCATAATCCTGTATAAACTTGTTGATGTGCTATAATTTTATAATTTTATTTACAATGAGTTGCTATATTAAAAGTTCTTAAGTAATATGTAGTTGATTTTTATTAAATATTTTTAAATAAAATTATAACTTTGTTGAAATTTATTTATTGTTAAGATATAGTTTAAATTTTTTTTTTCAAATTTTGCATATTTTGGTTGATAATCGATATTGAATATCCTTAAAATTCTAACAATTATTAGCATTTATTTAACTATGGAATGTATGATTTTCAAAAAAATATTGAAAAGGAAATCATTAATATATTATTAAATCTTTTGTGACTAACTATGATTCATCTTTTTTTTTTACACTCACCAACTATGAATCGTAAATGGTGTATATATATATATATATATATATTTGACATCACCAACTATGAACCGTAAATGGTGTATATATATATATATATATATATATATATATATATATATATATATATATATATAAAATCAATTTCAAATCTAGGATAGATATTAAAATAGATATAATGATGTCAAACTTTTCTCCCATTAATACAAAAAAAATTCATAATTTATATGAAATCATACCAGAATATAACAACTAACAAAAGAAAATCAAATAAAAATGCATGCAAAAATGCATGCAGTATTAGCTAAATAATCAATAGTCTTTTTTGCGCTCGAGAATGGATAATCTTCAAGTTTTGAAATCTTTCTTTTATAATAGTTAACTCTTTTAGATCTGTCTAAATTTTTTCCGTTTTACTTTAGATTTTGAATAATTGAAACTAAATACTTGCAGTATATTTTGAAATGTTGACATGTTAAATATTGAAACATACTTTTCATAATCAAGATAAGCGCTTCTAGCTCTGT
This sequence comes from Raphanus sativus, assembly GCF_000801105.2. NCBI lineage: Eukaryota > Viridiplantae > Streptophyta > Magnoliopsida > Brassicales > Brassicaceae > Raphanus > Raphanus sativus. Next base: position 29,138,130 of record NC_079512.1, on the reverse strand, counting down.
ATGTAAAGATGAAATATGTCTCCTTTGATATCTTTTTTTTTGTTCAAAAAAAAAATTGTTTTGTGCGGAAGACTTTCTACACATACATATATTTTTTTTCTGAAACAAACACATACATATTTACATCCACTAAATTGAACTTCAACAATATATGAACCTTCCACTGAACATTTGATCTCTAAGCTTAAGGTTTGAAATATTATTGAATTATGTAGTGGTTGACTTTTCTCTATTTCTTTTTTTTTGTTCAAAACTTTTCTCTATTTCTTTTGCATTCATTTCAAACTACACTTAACATTCACTTTATGTATGTCTTACTAACTGTAGAAATATTTTGTGATGCCTTAAATAATTTATCATTACAGGGTTTTATAGATACCAAGTTATCTATGATAAAAATTTCTACCCATAGAATCCCAAATTTTCTAATTTGTTTTGATTAGCTATTTAAGTGTATAATATGTAACTAAGCAGATATGTTGAGTATATTAGGAAAATCTTTTGAGTTCTTTTTTTCTCAAAAATAACACTAATTTATTTATTTTTATTTAAATTTTAAATTAAATTTAAATGAAAAAAATCGTGCAATCATGCTTATTTACCATCTATGATCTATTGATATCATAATACTAAATTCTAGTTAAATAATTTTTAAGGTTTTGAAATAATCCAACTGGGTTATAATTATATGATATATGTGGATTGTATATTTATAAAGATTTATTATTCTGGTATACTGTAGATTTTAATACTCCTGTTTAAAACAAAATTAGAATGTAATATTTATATTGAACACTTATAAGCTGGTTTATGATGGTATAGTGTTATATTTCTAACAGTGTACTTTATATTAACATTTATAAACTGGTTGGACGTAAAATTGTGTCAAATTAATATATATAAAACTATTTAGAAGATAGATCTAGCCCGATTATTTTATGATTGAAGATTTACATGTCCCGATTATTTTATAGAATCTGACCCGATTATTTTATGATTGAAGATTTACATGATTATTTTATAAACCAGGACCCATTTTTTGCTAAACCAATCGTTTCTACAAATATATGTGTGTATTTATATTATTCATTCACAAAGTGTAGCCATTTTCTGTATGTAAGATAAAGTGTAGGTCCTTGAGTTATTATATTCATACTGCCATAGTCGGTGAATTGTCAATGTTTAGGTAAGGAGAAATGTCGTTGTTCAAAGGGTGGCATTATTGGACCCTTCTCGTCCCCGTTAATTTTATAACAACAGTTACGGCACTGAACAATAATTAACCAACTACGTTATTCAATCCCCAAATGTACAATTGTTAAAGACAGTTTAACCAACTCATGTATAAATAAAACGTGTACCATGTCATTATTTTAGGTAAGCGAAATAAAACGATACAGTTAGAATATTGAAAGGCTGGCAAGAAGTTGTTGAGATATGTAAAGCAAGTGAGTAAGATATGATTCAATTATCTACTGAAAAGGTTAAGACGAGAAGTCCCCGAAACATAAAGACGGAAGTGTTTGAAATCTTTTATCAGCAATAGTATATGTCGATTCAGTTTCACTGTTATGGTTAACTGATCCGTTTTAGAATAAACTATTATACTATCTTTTGTCCCAAAAAAAAACAAGTCCCCGCTAACAAAAGGTGTGTTTTGATCTTCAAAAAAAACACGAATATTTTTGTGATTATATAGATTATAGAATATCAACATGGGCCTGTTATTATTGTATAGTTGTTTGTACTGGTTTGACCAAACCAGAACTGAACCGAAATTTAATCTGAGTTGCCTGTTAGATATTTGCTTTCTTTTTGATCAACAAGGACTATGATCTACACTAATTTTTTGGGGCTGTGTAAAAATCAAGTATTATTGCAATTTAAAAGTGTACCATTGATTTGAAAATTTTGAATCTTGATATATCCTCGAGATCTAGAAAGAAAGCTTTGGGCATTATGAGTTGGTTAAATTAGTTAATATTTTTTCACTTGTGAAATAAAGAATCGGAAATAAAACTAAAACCTCATTTGGTTTTGGTTTTGGTTTATTAGAATTGTTAAATTTGTTTTCATTTTCTTCTTCTTTACTATCCTAGTTTGGGACCTAGTGAAATCGAATAAATATCAGATATACAAACCCCTAGGTGCTGGCTCTCGTTTCAGCACCACACTAGGACATGAATACATAGGATCATACATATGTATTTTTAAGGAACATGGATTTAAACAACACTAACAAATTATCCAAAATTTTCAGAACGTCATTGAGAATTTTAAAGATGAACAGCAAGAATCAAGATTTAAGACGAGACATCTCTTCTACTACGTATAGAGGTTTTGTTTCTTTCATGAACCATTTTTCAGTTTCTAGGCTGGTCTATTATGTTTTCCCAGTAATCTCTCAGGTCACTTAAGAATTTTTAAATCACACTTATCGCACGTTCCCCTGAACCTGCAACAATACATAACCAAGAAGGAAAAAAAAACATTTGTCACAAACCTAATCTCAAATAATGTTTTCTTGGGAAACAAGTAATCTTTCCTGACTCACATCAACATATCTACCGTACTTGGTATTGGTCATAACTGCACTGGTAGATCCGCATTCGCTCTCCTCCATAAGCGAAATGTCTGATCTATCGAGCCTAGTCGCCATCCACGGATAATACTGATGATGTTGAGTTTCATTTCCTAGTTGAGACGAAGAAGGTCTCTGCATCCGTACAGCCTTTAGTACACTGTTCCTCGGTGCTTCCACGGAAGATTTTCTCCTCGCGCTCGTATTCTTCTCGTAGATCTCGTGAGGTCTCTGCTTCGGCGCACTCTGAGACCGAGCCTTGGCTTTAGAAGACTGAGTATTAGCCATGTAATTCGGGAAGAGAGGGTAGCCGTAAGAAGACAGAGTATCTCCATTGTAATACTCTTTGAATCTCAAACACTGAGGGCTGCTTTGAGCTGTGTTGAACGCGTTACAATCCTCGAAATGGCTACTAGATCGAGGACTTATATCGGTTACAGAAGGAGCCGGAGAGTAAAATTTGGATTGAATCTCCATTTCCACGTTCTGTTCATTCTCCTGCAAGCACAAAAAACAGAGGAGTCAAATTTAGAAACTTTAGGATCTGGGTGTTGTCAAGATTGAATTTTTGAGATCCGGGTTTGATCCATTTACGTGGTGAATGTTATTGATCAGGATTTTATGAATCGGTGTTCTTGGATTTGTGGATTTTGGTGTTGAATCTCCAATCATACGAATCCTCTGTTCTCGAGCTTTGGCCTGAAGTGTAAGCAATGCTTGCATACATCTAAGTGTAGCTGTTGCTTGTTTCCTCACTAAGTAACCTCTCACAAGTGCTTGTAGTTTCACTAACCCTTTTAACGCTCTTAATGCTTTTCTCGCCTGTCCCCCAAAAAAATTTTAAACTGATTCTTTAGAACTAATTTGAGGCCAGAAATATAGAGAATGATTTTTTTCAGATTTTTGTTGTACAGTGTTTACCAAATGGGAACGATAGTAAGCCTGAATCTTCACTGCTGCAAATTCTTCAACAGCCATTGCGATTTCAGCGGCTGTAGCGTTCTTGTTCTCCTCGTTTTTAATGCCAACGTTTGCGACCTCAAATGGTTGTGGCGGTGGCGGTTGAGCCAATGGAGGTGATTCTTTGAGGGTAGAAGCACAAGCTGGTGGTCTGGTGGCAGAACAGCGTCTGAAACTCCATCGACGTTTCTCTTTAGGAATGCCTGGAACCGGTGAAGTGAATCCACACTCGCTCTGAATGATCTTTTCCTTTGATCTCTGTTTCTTTCCGGTTAAGAAATTTCGAATCCACTTGCTTGTTTTGCCCATTATACCTTCTGAAAATCTTTGCTCAAACTACCATTATACGCTAGAGAAGAAGAGATCGTGTAGTGGATGTGTGTGTTTTTGGTTATGAGAGGTTATATTGGGACTGACATTTTAAAACATTGTACTCGAAGAACTCTTTAACTGCTTCTTTTTGGGGACAGTTTAACACCATAAGTACCTTAACTACCCATCACTCGAGAACATTCATTTTTTTCCGTTCTTTGCATGCTCTTATTGGTTGAATTTAAGTGGATTTTATGTTGGACAGTATAACTACATTTGATTTGTCTCTGTGTACAGTTTTGTCTTTGGTTTCTGGTTTGTAAAACTAAAAGTATGGAAATGTAAAAAATTAATGGGAATATATAATACATAACTTAGTGTAGATTTACTCGGTTTATTACGGTTCGTTTTGAAGATATGGAGGATGATTTGGGAGAAAAGAATAATGGAAGCTTCATAGCCACAATTAATGTTTAAGAAATAGCTATGCTGTAGTTATGGGCATTATAGAGGATTAGCAATGTCTATGAACTAATGAATTATTAACTTATTTTATATATGTTTTAGATTTATATAAAATATTTTAGTTTTTAGTTTAATTATAAAATTATTTTGATGAATTATCAAAAATAGATATATAAATATATTTTTTGACAAATATGTAGATTTGTAGTTTGTACTAACATTATTGTTAAATTTAATAGATTTAAACTAATTTAAAATGGTTTAAACTGATTTGAATGGTTTCGGATAGTACAGCTTCACCGTTTAAGCGCTGTGTAGACTAATTTTTAGAATTATAGTCAAAATTAAGCCACTCGAAGGCTATAACTACACAATCTTCAATAATCAGATTCGACTAGATAGATTCCTTGCCTACCTCGTTGTATATCAGAATATACTAAAACACCCTTTTCAGGCAACTCATTCTTGGAGTTACTAAACTAATAACTCAAAAACAATATTTCACTACACGACCCGACCGGGGTTTGTAGTAGATGGGAGACGATCGTGTCATAATCTGGATTGAAATTTGAGATTTTGCATGTATGTGTGGTAGGCGAGAAAATACACAAGTCACCAGAACGTGAGACTTGCGATTGATGAGCCATGTGAAAAAGGGTGAAGACATGCAGACTCCGTGTGAAATACTTTTTATCATGATCATAACTTGTATTTTATATAGTATATTAATATTGTTAAGAAACTTGTATTTTTGTTTGTATAAACGACGTTCTGCATTCATGGATTTTAGCATGAGACATACATTACTATAAGGGAAATTGGACTGTATAACAAGGAAAAAAAGCATAATTAAAGAAGTAACCAAATGCCCTACATTTTCTATACATACATTTTACTTTATGTAATATTGCCATTTTGTCCTCAAGAACAACCGGTTGTACCTGCTGAAAAAAATAAAAAAATATAATTATTAATTGTGTAAAGTAACTCTCGTGGCTTTACAGACTTCATCTATTTTCTCTTTTTATTTCTTTGGTAATTTCATAGCAGTTGAATTTTCTATGGCACCGCTTTGAATCTTAATGTGTTGACTTCTTCTTCTTCATTCTTTGCAAGTGTATTTCTTCTTCTCTCCTGAAATCACAAGCCACACGACGGCGTTAAATTTGCAACGGCATATAGTATCAAACCGTTCTTGTTCCACTTCAAACCGTCGATTGTTGTCAGATCTCTGGAAGTACGGTAAATTCTCGGATGTTTACCTTCGAATCTCTTCATATGTTGTTATTTTCTTTTCTATTTGGGCGAATTTGATCATTTGATTTAGGGTTTAGGTTTCCCCGATTGTTTTTATTATTTGTTACATTGAATTGTGCATTTTAGTGGAGACACATAGTAAATAGTATATTGATATAGTTTGTTGTATGGAATAGCATATGCAATAGAACTTGTTTGCGTGGGATCTTTTATGAATATTCTATTTGAAATATAATAGAAAAAACTATATGCGCAAACTATTCTATTTGAGATGGTTTCGATTGACAAGCTATTCTACTTGAGATGGAATTTCATGATCTGTAACGAATGCGCTACCGTTCTTTATCATTGTAATATTTGAAATATAAAAAGTTCATGTTTATATAAAATACAACGGATTACTCTGTTATAACTATGATTCCCTCGTACTTTGTTCTTCAAGTTTGGCATGGACTAAATTGTGGTGAAATAGTTGACTTTCACCGACATGAAAAGACAAAAGGTCTTGCGCGAGGGAAGGGAACCGGAAGAAGGTTCAATCTTATTCGTTTTTGTTTCATGTTCTATTGATATGAGTTTTGTATCAGTATACATATATGTTTTACATTAGTGTGTATATGATTTTGTAAAGAGAAATACTATATTGGGCGTAAATGGAATAGCATTGATTATGACATCAAATAAAACATAATACAATGTGATGTTGAATGGAATGATATTTATATAATGTTGTCTCTTCCACCTCTTTTTTGTAATGCCGTCAATCTGAATTTGGTGTAAGCATTGCCTCTTTCTCTACAGTCATAGACACTTCAAAATTTGAAAATATGTATTGTGGTGTTTCGTTTGTCACATTTTTATTATATATGCTCAGGTAAAATGGAAATGCATCTTATTGGTATTTCGAAATTTGGGTTTAGTTTATGGAAGATTATGGTTAATTGACATTGGATTAGGGTTTATATTTTCATGTAGGGTTTAGTGATTAGTGGTTAGGGTTTAGTTTATGGAAGATTGGGGTTGACATTGGGTTAGGGTTTATACTTTCGTGTAGGATTTAGTGTTTAATTGATATGTTTATATTATGTACAATTGTAGTTGACATTAGGTTTAGTGATTAATTGATACGTTATTTTAGATTTCAACCACATTTCCACATTTTCTATTTTATATGCCTCATGTAGAATAGTAATGTATCTTCCTGGTATTTCAAAATTAAGATTTAGTTTATGGAAGATTTGAATTGACATTGGATTAGGGTTTATCTTTTCGTGTAGGATTTAATGATTAGTTGATAGAATTTGGTTTATTATATAGTTTGTGTTGGGTTTAATGATTAGGGCTTATGGTAGTGTTTAGTATTTAGAAATTATGAATGAATTTATAATTATATACTATTTCGGTCAGGTGGAATAGAACATTTAATTTATATATGTGGTCAATAAAGTGTGACGTGGATAGCTCCTTCTTTTTTCTGTAAAAAAGTTTAAGACATATTTGACCATATATTACATGAATTACGTGGACACATAAAGCACATCTTTACCGGTTAATGGCAAACAAGAAGGGCATTACCGGATAAATTAAGGTACAAATGCTAGTTTCTTTATTATGTCAAAATCATAGTTATTCACTTAATTTTTTTTCAAAATATGGCTATTACACAAATAAGTCCTTACTATAAGGTATTTTATATTTATCAACATTTGGAATAATCAAAACACGGCTGGCTTAGTGTCCCCACATTGAAATATATGAGAAAGGGTGTTAGTAGTTATAGTTTGTGGTCAGTCGAATGAGACTGTTCAAGATAATATACGTCCATATAATTTAATAGTTTTTAGTAATCACAGCTGGTGAACTGAAATTCAAACTAGTTTTGTATTACTATTGTCATGTAAATTATGCATGTGTCAAGTGTGTATAAATTTGATATTTCGTAACTTTTTCTTTTTTGCTTTTACTTCTTTTCTGCAGTAGAAATCTGGAATATCTTAGAACCTAAAACTTGTAATCATATATTTCAAAGATTGGAGAATTATGCCATTTCAGTAAGTGACCAAAATGTTAACTATACTATCTCTTTTTTCTTTTTTGATCAAAACTATACTATCTCTTATGTCTCGGTCTCATTGAAGTATAATCCAAAGTATTTGTTTTCTTGGTCGGAAAATAGATATATTTTGATCTTTAAAAGTCTCAAGAGAGCTTTTGTAAAATTCTTCTAATATTTGTTACTCTTCCATTGATTCTTATTTTTCAAATGTTAAAACTTATGTTAAGAATTTTTTTTTTTAAGTTATGTTAAGGAACTCATCAAATGAGTTTCGAGTTTCTACCCATAGAAGATGGCCTCCCTAAATGTTTAGCTTTTGGAAAACAATGACTGGTGCTCCCAGACAATTCGCGTTTGAACAAGTTGTTGAAGTTGAAAAAATATCTTAAATGTGCTTAGTATTATACAGGAAAATCAGATACCATCATGATGAATATAATTAGTTGTATTCAAGTTAAATATATCGCAAATGGTCCATACACATTGAATTAGTTCTGTGGTATTCGTTCTACCAGTACCTTATCTCATTAAATCTGATTCATACCTCGTATAAATGATATCGTAAATGGTACAAACAAAACATAATTTAAAATAATAGTTATATTAGGATTATTAGTAAACAAAATAATGTTTTCTTACAACAACAAAATACAGTAAAACTCTATAAATAAATACTCGATAAATTAATAAATTTTTTGGTCATGAGTTGGACCGATTCAAAATATGACATAAATCTATAAAATAATAAAATATTTTTTTATAAATTTCTATGTAAATATGTGGTCATACATTTTATATAATTATAAACTAAAAGTTATATGGTTGATTTTAATTTACAGTAAAACTATATCTACTTTTTTTAACAATTCGTTATGTTTTCTATATTTAGTAAAATTATATCTAAAACTACATTTAAATTCTATGAAACGTAAAAATATATAAAAAATAAAATAATAAAATAAAATGAAAGGCGAATATATAAAATTTAATTAAAGTATATAAATTGAATCAACCATTTTTTATTTTATAAACAAAATATCAAAGATCTATAAAAGAAAACTTTTGTAAATTAATAATTATATAAATTAATAAATTATTATAGTTTTAACATTATTCATTTATAGAGTTTTTGCTGTGATGTCTTCTAGTCAAATGATCATTTCTTCCTTGCAATAGAAATAGAACATCTGAGGAATATGTTTTGAATCACTAACATGAATGTGATTTTCAAGGGTTTCTACATCAATAAAACATATTTCACCACTTTTATAAACTAGAACTATAACTCTGAATGCAGCAGTTCTATAGATCATATCATAAGATTGGATTACTGAGGAATAACATTCTATAGACAATAGAGATTGTAAGTTTGTCTTTAATAACTTCAACAAGTTCCAAAAAAAAAAAACTTCAACAAGTTCCAAAAAAAAAACTTCAACAAGTTCCTCTCATTGACAAATGATAATTTATGGACAGAAAATCATGGTTTTCAGTTTACATTGATAACATTAAGGGATCCCTAACATTAAACGGCTTCGTAAGAGAAACCAATATGGAGAAACTAATATGGAAGCAGATAATTTGGTAAAAGAAGCAAGTATGGACAATAAAGATGATGTAATGTTTTTGTTGAGTTATTTTCTTGTATGTTTTCACTTATATCATCAATGAAATATATGGCCCACATAAAATGTCACCAAATGAAAATTTCAAAGTCTAGGCTGATTAGTTTACAAAAAAAAAAAAAGTCTAGGCTGACAAAAACAAAAACAAAAACAAAAACAAAACAGAGAAACTGATTCAAATACACTAAGTTGGATATTATTTATGGTTTAATGATTACTATTTAGAGTTTAGTATTTAAAAGTTAAAGATTTGAGTTTATAAATTTATTTAATCAATAAAATTATTTATAAAACCTGTATATTTTACAATTAATATTAAATTTAAAATAAGTATAAACTATATCGTAATTTTAAAGTAATATTTTGTGTATAACAAAAAAAAAAGTAAAAAAAAAAATATTTTTATGAAACAGTTAGAATATATAATCGAATCTTTCAAATTAAAATATAAAATCAGATACTTAATGAAATAAATCTTTTTAAACTAAAATAAATATAAAATGAAAATATAAATTTCAAGGATTTCATATTCTCCTTGAGAACCGAGTAGGAAAAAAAAATTGTCAAAAGAAAAAAAAAGCATTTATTAGATTTCAGCGATTAACTACTTGAGAAAATGCTTGTATGAAGCAAAGTCGGTCAACGTCACTATTAACATATCCGTGTTCACTGCGTAAGCCATGTTTTTAAACCTTACACACTTACCAAATCCCCAACTAACTAATATAACGATCTCTCCTTTTCTTCTTGTTTATCATATTATTATTATTATCATTTCAGATTTGTTTTTTCTGTACTTGGAACTTGGAAGAAAGATTCATGGCTTGTGTTCAGAACACACTCTACTTCGTTGCAGCTTTACTTCTAATTCACCAGAAGACTGTCACTTCCGATTTCCTCTCTCCTCTACTCTCTCCTTTGTTCGGTTCGTCTCTTCTTCGTCTTCCTCTTTTCATTTCTAGAAGATCCAATTTCAATATCTGGGTTTTGCTCAAATTTGATTTTGGTCGAATCTTGTAATTTAAATCTAGTTACTTTTTTTAATCATCCTTGTACTTAACTTCTTTGTATCAAAGCATAATCTCTTAGATAATCTGTTATTAGTCAAAGTTCTGGTTTTCATAAACTAGATGCTAAAGAAAGAAACTTATTTGTTTATTTGCTAAATTATTAGGCCTGTAAGTTGATTCTGTTTCCGATTAGGATCAACTCCCGCCGGAATTTGAACTAGAGATGCAAGAAAAGTACATACTTTTCTGCTTTTTTTTTTGACAGATTTAAAGTTTCTTTAAGAGTTGGGTTATGTATAAAAGTGGTATTCTTTGAAAAGTCCTTCTCAAAACTCGAATATGGAAGGTTGTGACTCATGTTTGAGGTTGGTTCGTTTAATTATTGTGAAAAAGATGATGTCTGCAAGGAAGTGGAATGTGGGAAAGGGAAATGCAAAGCATCTCTGAACGCAACTTTTATGTATGAATGTGAGTGTGATAATGGTTGGAAGCAGTTTGATCATACCCTCAAGTTTCTCCCTTGCGTCACCCCCAACTGTAAAATCTCTATCCTTATATCTCTCTTGACACTAACACTAGTCACTTTGGTTTGAACATATATAACACAACAATATGTAAATTCATCACTCTAGGTACCTTTGATCTAACTTGCGGTGAAGCAGCTTCTCCAGCACTGCCCAAAACGCCTCCCAAGAACGCCAATGCTTCACTTTTCGAGAGTAATATAATCCCTAATTTCATTTACTTCCATCATGGATGTTTGTGTATTATATATGACTTTTTGTTTTTAAATAGTTTGTCACTGGGTGGATTGTGGAGGAGGGTCTTGCAACGAGACAAATCCGTTTTTATACAGCTGCAATTGCCGTGAAGGTTACAAAAATCTTATGAACGTCACCACATTTCCTTGCTTTAAGCAATGTAAGAAGAACAAAATTTGGTTTTCTTATAAATTATCAATAGGAAAAAATACTTACGTTTCTGGGGGGGGGGGGGGGGGGGGTTTGTGTTTCGGAAGGTGCACTTGGAATGGACTGCTTGAATCTTGGGATCCCTTTGTCGAACGCATCATCGTCTTCTCCACCTGCTCTGCCTGATAGCAGCAAGAGTCAAGGTTTGATGACTCCTACCTCCCTTAATCTTTATCGAGATAGCATTTTTTTTTAATAAGATCTTAATCTTTGAACAAGTTGATGTTTGTTTACATTACAGCAACAGGATTGAATATAAGAGGATCATCGTTGTGGTTTATAACGTATTTTCTCTGTGTCTCCTTAGCACAGTGGAGGTCGCTCTATATATGATCACTTTTATACTTCATGTTTCACTTTTTGTATACGGATATTGTTCGGTACTGTTTTGTATTTCTTTGTTTCTATTATATTTTACTCATCTATTCATCTTTTTCTCTTAACACAAATACTGCTTCTCTGTTCTACGTATTCAATCATAGATATTGATATAATGTAAATCAAAAATATTATCCTTCCTTGTTATTTATTAGTTAATCCTTAAGTCATACACTTAATTTGTGTTAGTCACTAGATTTGGTGTTTGTAAATCATAAGTATTTGAATATTTTTTTTAGAGGTTAACGTAATTCGTTAAGAATTTACGTACTTCGTTATAATATGGTGTTACTCAAAAAGGTCTACTATCCCAAAATAATGAATGATTACCGATTTCCATGACTAAATTTTTTTTGAAGTGGACCGCTGCCTGACCGGGTCCGGGGGAATGATCCACGTAAGTGGGGAACCCCCGGATTATCAAAAAAAAAAAAACTTTAAGAAAAAAAAATTCAAAAAAAATTATGGCATTTTAAGATACTAAGGTAAGGTTAATGAGGTAAAAAACAATAAAAGAAAACTTATTTGCACGAATTCAGTTGGTCGTTGGATTAATAGACAACTTTTATGGAGAACTGATACAAGGTTGGGCCAAGTAAGAAGTAAGAACTAAGAAGGACTAAAATCCATATTTTAAATACATAATTTTGATATCGGATCAGGCTGAAGTTTCCGACCCAAAGACTCAAACTTGGAAACTTTACCTGACCCTGACGGCCTGACCAGTGCCGGTCCTGAGATATTCGTGGTCCAATACGTAATCGAAAGTCAAGATCCCATAAATGATTTTTTTTTAAAAAATATATAGAACTTAGCCAAAACACTAATACTGTCTATTTTGTTTTTATTACTTTTTCTTATGGAAATAAAAATACAATATTAAGATTTATTTGATTTTATTTTTAAACTGGTTCTGCAACTTCTAAGTTCTAACGTTCCATTTTTTCAAAAACTGATTTTACTTAGTTACTAACAATAAGTCAAATGAATAGATCCTAAAAAACTTTTAAAAATCCTAGGCCCCATTCATTTGTTTCATGGGAATGGGGTAAAAGCCGGGCCTGGGCCTGACCCTTAATTTCAATTAAAATATGTGGGTTTGGCAAATAACATTTGGACCAAGTCATTATTTGGATGTTTCACAAAATTAATGAAGAGAAACTTATTACCTATATAAGAGGGGTTGACCTCTGAGACTAGAGTTAAGAAAACAATAGTAGTTTTTATGTTCTTCTTCTTTTTTGTTCCTTTTGTTCTCTACAGAAATGTGACAGGAAACAATACTTGTATAATCTTTGTTTCTATTAAAGTTTGAGGACAGTAGTTTCTTCATGTACCTGTAATCATTGAGGGAACTGGTTAAATCTCTTATATAATTTACTTTTTGGTTTAACCAAAACAAAGTGAGTGAGCTAGATCGAAATACTTGAGATAAAATCAATATTATTCTGTTGCATAATTCTGACAAGTGGTATCAGAGCGTGTGATTAGTGTGTTCTAACATATAGAAGAAGAAGCAAAGGAAACTAAAGCTACAAAAAAAAGCATTAGTGGGGAGTAACTTTCGCTTCTGACTCAGATATGTTAAGGAGTTTTTCTTGGTTTTATTTGCTTTGCCTACCAATTTCTAAACTTCGTAATTTCAGGTTCTGAACTTTATGGTTTTTGGCGTTGGATTTCAAGTTTTAGAGATTTCTGGATATCTGGATTTAAGGTTTGAAGCATATACTTGGTTTGAAGGCTAGACTTCAGAATTTTTGATATTCAGGTTCTTGGGTTATTTATTGATGTAATGATTAAGAATAAAGAGTATATGGGTAATGAGAGATTGAGCTTCAAAAAATAGTGAACGATAATCTTCAAAAAAAAATAAATAAATAAATAAATAAATAGTGAATGATCTTATCAATATACAAATGTATAATTCCCCAAGGATTTTAATTACGCTTATATTCATCATTGTATAAATTGGGTCCAATTTAGGATGATACATTTGTACTTGGGGAAAGTCAACCAGGACCGCTACTGTTGACAGATCATGTCGGCATTGATTTTCGTTCGAGCTTAGGATGGACTGTCGTCTCTATTGGATATATGGTTTTCGTACTGAACCATTGGACTGGATCTGTAAACTGGGTTTGGAGCTAAATGAAATCAACTTTTAACACAAACATTAATAATCAAAACAAATAATTAAAAACTCAAGAACAGAAACTGACATTGGAAATTGAAGATTACGTAGACAAAGATGTTCCGTGTTTTCCTTTTCTTTACGACTAAAGTGACAACTTGGGAGAAATGTTACACTAACTTTTACAGTGGATGCAAAGTTACCATATTTGTATAACCTTCGAGTCTCAACCAATTACTATTTTGGAAAACAACACTAAGCAGTGACGAAAAAAAAGGAAAACAACACCGAGTTCAACATCATATCCAATCCATTTCCCAAAGTAAAGCTCCACTTGATAAGTTTTTCTTCGTCTAGCTAAATATTCCACTAAAGAAGTTAATTCTGTTTGGGTGTAGAAATTTTGTAAGTGCTTCTTTTCCTTCTGTTTGTTTTATACCCCAACCGTTCTTACACAGATTAAAAAATGACAAAAATATATATAATTTATTATTAATTATACTTCTTTAACTAGTAATATTTGAGATCAATAAAATTATTTATAAAATCAATACAGTTTGCAATTCATTTTTAACTGAAAATAAGAATAATTTGTATTGAAATTGTGAAGTAACACTTTTTGTATAACAAAAAAAAATGTTAGAATAACAATTATTATGAAAAGAGGAAATAATTTTTATCTTAGTAAAAAAAATAGTGTAATGTAAATATGTTTCCTGTTCTAACTTCCTCACTGTATGAGGTTTTGGTTTTCTACAGATTTGGAGTTTTGTCTTTAAACATTTAAAACATGTCGGTTCTTTGTTTTAATCCTATTGTCACCTCCTATCTTGTATTATACAATGTATAATACTATATATGGAACCCGTATCCTTCCTTTTAATTTATATTCGTAAATACAATATGCATATTTTCATATGTGGGTTGTAGAGTACTAACACAAAGGATATTCGTTGTCAAATGCTTTTAAGTTGCATTTTTTTTATTCTTTATGTTTCTAATTGATTGATATTTCAGAGGAAAAAAATGTTTCAGAATTTCAATGTATTCAATTTCAAACTGTACTTATTGTTTTTTCATAAGATTTTCTGGTCGAATGTTTTTTCTAAGTTCACCTTTATAATATTCACTATTTAAATGTACTAGCTTTTAATAATAATTAAACAAGGTTATAAAGTCATTGCTAATATTTCAAGAAACCTGTGAAGAACTTATCATTTTAAAATAGAACGAGTATTTGTGATAAACTCCGAATATATATGTAAAACACATGTATATCATGAAGAACATATAACTCCCAAATTTCTTAGTTACTCATGCATTTGTTGTTTATTTGATCACGCTAACTTCGCCTCAGGGATCTACAAGAAAAATCAGAAGTATATTTTTCCAAACAAAAAGAAACAAATTAGCGGCACTGGTTGATTTTTTTTAAACATCTCTGATTGATTAAATCAATTGCAATATCCTGAGATTACAGCAAAGTGGACAAACCCATACAGAAAATACCAAAATTACACTTCTCGGAATTGGTTTTGATTAAAGAGAAATACTGATGAACATAACAAGAATGGGGTGGTTGTAAACTACCAGCTTGTTCTTTTCTTTCATTTTTTATTATTCTAATCAAATACTCCAGTTATTTTTGTGACTGAATTGTTTTTCTCAGGAAATATACTAAGACTGCAGTTGGAATCGTGGGACAAATATAATAATACTTTCGTTGCTATGATCCATATGTCCGTTCAGCTTTATAATTATCGAGTACAAAACTAAGCTTATCCGAAACTACGATCATTTAAATAATGACAGAATCACTAGAGATTAGTTGCCAATCGACGTGAGCTACACTAGACACTCTGTAAACAAAAGCAGAAGTGTCTTACTAATTTAATCAAGAAAAAGGGTTTCGTTATATCTTGTAGTTTTTTAGTTTTACTAAATTATACACGACCATATTTATTCTCATGGGATACCCTAATTCTAAGACACCAAAGAAGAACTTTATTTTCTTGTATATATATATATATATATATATGTCTTTATATTGAAAAATGATTATAAGCGTTTGTATAACCCAAAAGTACTGATACAAGAATATATATATATATATATATATAACGTATGCAAATTTGATTTCTATACACATGGTTACACATAAAACGTTCACATTTTAATTCTTATACACATGGTTTAGTTGCGACATTTTAGGTGCTTTTATACGTAGAGGAAGACTGATAACTGAAACTTTCAAGCTACATTTACAAGAAGATAGTGATGTCATTTTAGACGGTTAAAAACAAAAACAGAAATCTTGGCCATATTATGGACCTGACTGGTGTAACCGTAGCGGTTGCGGTTGCGGTTGCAGGAGTTTGCGGGTGCGGATGGTTGCGGTTTTAAGCGTTTTCTAGAGATTTGTATGACTGGTACAGTTGTTAGAAATTGTTGCGTTTGCGGAACTCTTATGACTGGTGAACTACCAAACGCAACATCTGTTAAATAATAATTTAACAATATTTACATTTTATGTAGTTATAAAAATATTAAAAATCATAAAAATATGATACATATAAAATTTATATTTATAAAATCATATTATTCAATTTTAAAAATTTATAGAAAATATTTTAGTTTTGAATTTTTATAATATAAATTGAAATATAATATGAATACATTTTACAATTTCTATTATTTCAATTGAAAAATTTTATTGGATATTTTTAGTATTATTTTTATTTATTCTGTTTTTAAAGAAAAAAAATTTACCCTCCCGCAACCGCCCGCAACCGCAAACGCTAGCTGGAACCAGCTTTTGATTTTAAGAGGTTCGGAGCGGTTTGAAGCGATTTGTAGCGTTTTCTATGATTGTTTCGAAACGCCAACAACCGCTATGAACCGCAAAAGCTGCGTTTGCGGGTGGTAGCGGGAAAACCAATCAGCACCTATATAAAATGCGTTTGCGTTGTGTTGGTGAAGACCAAAGAGGAATCTCTTGGCCTTTTCCTTTCTTCAGCGGCGTTGAACGTCATTATTGCCGTATCATGATGTTGACATATTTTATGTTTATTTACAGCGAAAGTATCTACAAATAATAAAACAATAACATCAGATAACTTAAGAGCAATGATTAATGCAAATCTCTTATGGAGAAATCCTCTCTAAAAAACCTGCATTAATTATGGTCTAGTAAGTAGAAACTATTGGATGGTTAGTGTCTTGTAGTTCACTAATAAAACGGTAAATTAGATAATATCATACTGTAATGATGTATGGTTTCTAGTTTTAATCAAAGTCCGAATTTTCGATACTACTTCCCAGTTTTTATAGGATATGCATGTTATTCATCTCTCACGTGTAAATGTATTTTAGAATTGTGATAATCCCAATACGAAAAGAAACAGAAAAAAAATCTCGCTGATTTGAGAAAAAAGTATTGAGAATTACTAAACTTTTAGAAGATGGCAAAAGTTGTGTATTCTTTCAGTTTGTATGCAAATACTGGTATTTTAGTTTCATTTTAAAATTCCAAAAGAATGCTAATTCCATTTCATCGATGTTATATATATTTATATATATATATATATATATATATAAATAAAAAAATTAATAACAATAATGTGTTTCTATCATTTAAACAGGAAAGTATTACATTAGACCCTAAATTATTTTCATAAATTGTTTGAATATGATAATATTTATTCAAAATGTCTATTTGTAAAAATTAATATGGATATATTCATCTAGCTCTATGGCTTGCTTAATAATAATAATAACAATGTTTCTATCATTTAAACAAGAAAATATTACATTAGTCCCTATATTATTTTCATAAATTATTTGAATATGATAATATTTATTCAAAATGTCTATTTGTAAAAATTAACATGGATATATATATCTAGCTCCGTGGCTTGCTTTTTTTCTTGGGTCAAATCTCCGTGGCTTGCTTAAAAGTTAAAACTAATAAGACTGGCGATTTGCCTAATAAGTAATAGTCATAATAATCGGGGCTTGGACTGTGGGCATATAAAATAGGGGTAGACAATAGTGTCAAACTTTAATGATGAAGATATTGTGGAGTCCCACAACATCCACCCATCAGCCTAACCACAAATAAGTTCATTTCTCTATCATTCTCTAATGCGTAATGCCCAATTGTGTCTTGTATTTACTGTCGTATCTATTAACTTCATCCCCACAAGTAGTATTGACAAGAATATGTGTGTAAATCAAGATATTAATGCGGAGTGTTTTTATATTAAACAAAACAAAATGTAGAACTACAAAATTTAAGTGAGTATATAAACTACATTTGTCAAAATATATAAACCATACTGTTGAATTAATTTTGATTAAGTGTTTATGAGTTGATTAGAGACAAAAAAATTAGAAAACTCGTTTATATTAGAAGTAAATCGAAATCAAAGAAATATGTTATAAACGCGAGGCCAGATCGTTATCGAATTTAGGCCGTAGTATACTGAATATTGAAGTTGCTAGTTTATTTATCTAAAATACCTTTTAAAGCTTTTTATTACATTGATAAGTTAAATGATACTCCCTCCGTTCCTCAAAGTAAGATTTTCTAGAGTTTTCACGTTTATTAAGACTACAATAAATATTTGCCAACTTTAGTTTACTATTTATGTTTTATACAATTTACAATAACTATCAACCAATAAAATTTAATCAATTCAAATATTCATAATTAATGATCCTCAAAAGTATACAAAAGTATACAAAAGTACCTTAAAAATATAGAAAATCTTTCTTTGTGGAACAAAAATAAAATCCAAAAAATCCTATTTTTAGGAACGGAGGGAGTAAGTTTTACATATAATAAATGGTAGTAAAGAAAGATATTTAAAAAAAAAAAGAGAAAGAAAACATTAGTAAAATGGTAGTGGAAATTAGGAGGGGCCATGAGAAATTATGAGCTTCAGCTACATTTCCCATGGATTCCTCGGAACCACTTTTATTTCCTCCCCTTATATTAAATAAGGTTTGATAAAGAGAGAGATGGAGGTCATTAGTGCTAAAGTGTGTTCAAAACAAAATCCCAAAAATATATCTCAATTAAGAAATATGCAATGAATGGTGGTTATATGCAATAGTGGTTATATGATGATGATAAATCTGAATATAAAATATAATATCTGAAATAAAGAAAACTATATAAATAATTGAAAATCAGAGAACCATAACTACAAATACAATCACTAACGCATGAAATCAGAACGGTCCTGCTGACTCTACTGATTGTGTGTCTGTTCCATATCAAGATATGGGGACCATATTCTCCTGGGCTGATCCTTATGTTCCTTACAGTAGACCTCCATTCGCTATGTACCACGTTGTATTTTACTTAGCTATCTAGTAGGCCCGACTAACCATCCTATATAATCCGGTTAGATGGAGCCACTTATTTTTCTTTTCGATAAGATCAAAAGTAACTCAAACCAGCTAGTGAAAAATGTTTACTAACGCCTCGCTGAAAACAAAACAAAAGATTGCTTCTGTATTTTTTGATTAGCCAAAGAAACAGGGTTTGATAAATTTTAATTAAGAATATTCGAGAACGATGAAAAGATATAGCGGTAAAAAATATAGAACGAGAATTTCTTTGCGGTAAAGATATATAGAACGAGAATTTCTTTGGTCTACCTTTTTATACCGTTTTCCCCTTCTCTGATTTTACTATATAGTTTCACCGACTAATTAAATATAAAGGAAAAAAAAAAAAAAAAAAAAGGTGCACCCGCACCCTTTGCCGTATCAGTAAAGGGTGTTAGCAAAGCAATCGCCATTTAGTTCTAGATATATACATACATACTGCATACGAATCCGATCATATTCCTTTGTAAGAAAAAGTATGTAAACAAAATACAAAAAAGTATGTAAACGAAACTCGTTTTTTTTCTTTTGTGAAGTATAAAGTTAGATAAGTTATCAAAATGTAAATTACATACATATGAATAAATGATAGATTAGAAGGGAAGCGAAAGTGTATATATGTAACGAGGTTAGTTTTGGGAAACTGAACGTACGTACGCATGCTGTTTATGTGTATGGAAACAGAGAAGTGGATCACGTGTTTGAGAATCTAATCTAACGTACAAATAAGTTTCAGTGCACTAGATGTCTCGAGCCATCCAGTCCAGCGCGACGTACCGTTGACACAAAAAGAAGAACACTCCAAGTCTTCAGTCCAGGCCCAGCTCACTTTACTCTAATTCTCGGACTCAAATAATTTCTATTTGCATTATTAGTGTAATACATGTTTTATTTTAGATTTTTTTTTTTGGCAACACATGTTTTATTTTAGATATATCATTGTTTCAATCGGATGTACAATCAGACTGATACAACAATATACGAACTGTGTAGAAAAGTATACAACAATTTTAGAATCATGTATATTCTTAACATATAGGGTTGCGTTTATGATGTGCTGACCCAAAAAGACTAGTTTGTTAATGTACGACAATTTACGAGTTACATCCAACAAAAAATGAGACACAAGGCTAACTAAAACAATGTCATTTAAACAAAAAAAAATAAAAAAAATAATGTCATTTTTATTACAATGATGTATTACAATATACGAACTGTGTAGAAAAATAATGCCAACTCGCCAAGACAACAAGGGTTCCATAAAACAGTGATCGACCGACGAGACACCCTCTCTTCCATGCTTTTATGTAGGTCTACTCACGAAAGATACGAAAGTTGAGAGGTCCATTCTCATTTAAGTCTTCTATATTAGATAAACCTCAAACACCCTTATCGAATTCGATTTAAAGTATGTCTACATACTCGTCAATTTAAAAGTCTCTTTCATTTTGCCTCCGAGTGATTAATTCATTGTATGAGTTATCATTTTCATTACAGCCTAATTATTTTTTCTATTATATCATTCGATTATAACTCATACAGTAGACCGTTCCTCGTTTAATTTCTAATGAGGAGAAAACAACATTGATTCAAATGAAAGTGACAAAACAATAGACATCTGAACCATGTTTCTTCTGATTTTCTTATATTCCACTTTCCACATAGAATACAACAAGTTAGTAAAAAGAAAACAGAGTCCAACTATCAACTTTGTTGTTGTTGTTGTTGTGTTTTACAACATATAGTTTCCCTTAAATTCTTTTTAGCTTTATAATTAATTTTTTGTTCCCCACCATCTACTACTAATCCCACTAAATCTTTCTTCCGCTACTTGGCATAAATATCTAGTTTTTATAAGCATTAGACCATCAACAATAGCTTTGCATAATTCAATTCTCTATTTTCTCTTTTAACACTCTATTCTATTATTATTTTCTTCCATCTAAACCTATTTCATTTCTAACCTTTATAATAGTTTTATTTAATAAAATTAAACACCCTATTCTACCATTTTTATTCATATTTTTATCATTTATAATTTACAACTATATGTCAATAATAATTTTGATAGTAATTAATTTATATAACTAAAATGATATAGTTTTAAATAAATTTTATTTTACTTTGTATTTATATTCTTATCTAAGTTTTTAAATAATATTAAAATTAATATTATTAAAATAAATAAAATTACGAAACTTCAATATACAATACAAAGATATAACTTATTCGAAATTTATTTTTAGAAAGATTTTTTCTATATTTATAGAAAAAACGAAACAATTATATATTCATAGAGTACAAAAATTTATAAATTTTGATACAGAAAACCAAACGATGAATTAATCTGTTATAAATAACTAATATCAAATAATTAGGGTAGAATAAAAAATCAAAAAATTTTAAAACCTAATTTAAATAAACACCTAGTTTTAGAGATATTTTTTGAAAAATTGTTAAATTTATTCAGATCAGAAAAGCTTTTGTATAAACTAGTGCAATTGTGAACTTAAATATGTAGAAAATTTTTAGAAACCAAAAACAGAATTAAGATATCACTATTAAAGATGTTCAGAAGTTTTTAGAAAACTTTTATTCAGAGATTTTTATAAAAAAAATTATCATTAAAAATAAAATAATAGAAAAACAAAATATATTGGTTCAACTTCTATTTCAAAATTAAAGTTTAATTATATATTTAAACTATATTTAATTACATATAAAAATTAAATTAAGTATTTTTGTTTAAAATCTTAATATGAAGATGATCTTACTTGATGATATGTTAATACCCAAAAAAACAAAACCTACTTGACTATTACAAACGCATTGTTGGTCTATAAAACCCCAAAATAAAAATTAAAAAGTAAAAACAACGGGCATAATTTTACTCGAGAGAGTGAGAGAGAAGAAAAAACAATAAAACGGAAGAGAAGAGAGAGAGAAAAGCAGAGTGAGAAAATAGCTTCGTGTCACTTGTCACCTCTATAAATCTTCTCTCCATTGACAACCTTTCACTTCCATCAACACTCCCCTCCCAAGACTCTCTCTCTCTCTCTTTATCTCCACTCAAATCTCTCTCTCTCTCTCTAAGATGGAAAGACCCATGGTTCCAACATGGAGACCTGACCCGGTTTACCGACCACCGGAGACGCCTCTGGAGCCGATGGAGTTCCTCGCTCGCTCATGGAGCGTCTCAGCTCTCGAAGTCTCCAAAGCTTTAACGCCTTCGAATTCTCAGACTCTCCTCCCCAAAACCGAAGAAGAACCCATCTCCGGCGACGGCGACGGCGAGGGCGATACGGAGGAGAACGGACTTGTCTCCGGAAACACCTTCTCCTTCGCGTGTTCAGAAACTTCTCAAATGGTGATGGATCGTATCTTGTCTCACTCTGTAAGTCTTCTATCCTCCTTTTGTGTTCCGTCCAGATAAAAACAGAGCATTTGCGGACAAAGCTATGCATTTTGTGTTCTCTTTCTTAAGATGTTGACACACTTTTTTTATCTCTTTCAGTTTCTTTCTTTTTCTTTTTGTTTTTATCCGCAGATTCTTAATTTCTCATCTTCTTTGAATTTTTTTTGTTTTTCCAAATCGAGACAATTGTTGTTCATGGAGATCTCTCCATGAAAGAATGTAATTTTCACGCGCAATAATTGTAATTATTAATCAAACAAAAACAAAAGATGAAAAATTTATGATTAGATATCTACATGCTTTCTGGGACCCTTATAAACATAACCACAAGTTTTTTTTTTAATTATTTGTCATCATCTCTGCAAAGAGTTCTTCTTTTGTCTCATATGTTCATCATTTTTTTTTTTTTAACAATGATGACATTTTGTTACAGCAAGAAGTGTCGCCAAGAACATCCGGTCGGCTTTCACACAGTAGTGGACCTCTCAACGGTTCTTTAACCGACAGTCCTCCTGTCTCTCCTCCAGAATCCGACGACATTAAGGTTCTCTCTCCCCCTCTCTCTTTAATCATATTTACTTATTAATTCTGGTTGAAAATCTGGGTTTATTGTTTAGTGGGTTTCTTCTGCAAAAGTTTGTGTTTTTCTCAATGTAAATGTTTTTCAATTTTTACTGCTTCACTGACAATAACATTCATGCCTTTCTCTTTCTCTTTATCCAACCATACCCACAGATCATGTTTTTTTCTCCGCTACTGTTCCCGATGTTTATTTTCAGTTTAACTATTAAATACAATTATTTACTCCTTAATCAATTGTTTTTTCCTCAGTTTGTATTTTTTACTCAATCAATTATTCTAGTGTTACTTTTGTCTGAATTACTTTGATTTTGTCTTTTTCTTGTTCATCACTCTTCCAAGATCCTTCCTTTTTAGGATTAGTTTCTCTAATTTGACTTTACTATGCAGCAGTTTTGTCGGGCAAACAACAACACTTCACTCAACAACATCAACTCCCAGTTCCGTTCCACGGCCACTACTCCGGGACCTATAACCGCCATAGCCACACAGTCCAAGACCGTTGGACGCTGGCTTAAGGACCGGAGGGAGAAGAAAAAAGAGGAGACTCGAGCTCACAACGCTCAGATTCACGCCGCTGTCTCCGTCGCCGGCGTCGCTGCGGCTGTTGCCGCCATCGCAGCGGCCACCGCCGCGACTTCTAGCTCCGGGAAGGACGAGCAGATGGCTAAAACAGACATGGCGGTTGCTTCGGCCGCGACCCTTGTCGCTGCTCAGTGTGTGGAGGCTGCTGAGTTTATGGGAGCTGAGAGAGAGCATCTGGCCTCTGTTGTTAGCTCTGCGGTTAATGTTCGCTCTGCCGGAGATATCATGACTCTCACCGCCGGTGCTGCCACAGGTTTAGTAGCTTCAGAACTCTCTGTTTTGGGGTTTTGACTTATAAAGTTGGAAACTTGATCTAAGGGTTGACTCAAAATTTAGACTTTTTATGATGAAATTTGATGTTTGGTTAATTTTGATCTTATTATATGTGCAGCTTTAAGGGGAGTGGCGACCTTGAAGGCGAGGGCGATGAAAGAAGTGTGGAACATTGCATCAGTGATACCAATGGACAAGGGAATCACTTCTACTGGAGGATGCAGCAATGTTCACAATGGTAGCAACGGTAGCTCGAGCAGTAGTCACAGTGGGGAACTTACGCAACCTGAGAATTTCCTGGGAACTTGTAGCAGAGAGTGGCTTGCTAGAGGTTGCGAACTTCTCAAACGCACTCGCAAAGGTAAAACAATGAGTTGTATAGTTTACATTTTAGTTCTTTTGTCTAATGATTTTGTGTTACTTTTTACAGGTGATCTCCACTGGAAAATAGTTTCTGTTTACATCAACAAGATGAATCAGGTAAAGGTCTATTTTCCCTTAGTGTCTCGAGATTTGTTCACTTTAGGAGATGATCGTTGATCTGATTAAAAAGATTAAAGAGAGCCTAGATTTTGATAATCAGTGGGGAATCTTTAGTAGCTTCACATGGATGTAAAACTTTGTTACATGAAACACACGAAAAGATGAGAAAATGAGATTTCAAATGGCAGGAAAAGAAGAGAAAGCAGAGACAGTACTAAAGCTAGTTAAAAAAAAAAAGCATTGCTGTGAAAATGATGATGATAATGAAATTATGGGATCCACTTTTTGTCTTTTCTCTGTAAGCATTTTTCCTTAAGAATCAACAATTGTTTTTTTTGATTGTTTTGATTATTGATCTTGTAGGTTATGCTGAAGATGAAGAGCAAGCATGTTGGGAAAACCTTCACCAAGAAGAAAAAGAGTAAGATATCATTTGCTCTTGTTATATATATAATATATAACTTCTCTTTTCATAAGTATGACTTTTAAAATTTAAAACCTGAAAAGATTGATAGGAGGTTTAGCTAATTCCTTCCAAGACATTAAAGATGATTCTTCTAAATGGGGATTAAAACAAAGAATGTTTTCTAGTTATTTTGTTTGATATCACTCAATGGTACCAAAGTTTAAAGCTTTATCTTTTTGTCATTATATACTGTCAATTATATGTGAACCCTGGCAAAGAGAATTCAAAACGTTGAGGTGGGTCTGCTTTGGATATGGGGATTTGAGAAGAAAAAAATGAAAAAGCAAAAGTGTGTATGTGACTAAAGTAACTTATAAGATCAAATCAAAAGTGGCCCTCTAACTTTTACTTTTTGTCTATTCTTTGAATGTGAACTTGAAGACTCTTTGTTTTAAATGTTTTACCTTTGTTCCAATTTTGGTTGCAGACATTGTTCTTGAAGTGATCAAGAATGTTCCAGCCTGGCCTGGACGACATTTGCTAGAGGGGGGAGATGATCTGAGATACTTTGGGTTGAAGACGGTTATGCGAGGTGACGTGGAATTTGAGTGCAAAAGCCAGAGGGAGTATGATATGTGGACGCAAGGTGTTTCAAGGCTTCTTGTCATTGCTGCTGAAAGGAGATTTAGGGTGTGAATAAAACCTTTTTAAAACACCCACCTAGTATGGGAGTGCGTTTTAACTTATGGGGTCAAAATTAAAACTTTGGCAAACTTTAGGGGTTCTTTTAAGGTAATGTGTTTTGGGTGGGTATAATGTGATGGACCTACTTAGTCAAGGTTTCAAAAACGAAGGTGGGGAAGGGTTTGGTTTTGGATAAACAAAACTTAGTGGGGTGATCTATATAATGTTTAATTTCTTAGGTCTCTTTTTGTTGGTGGTCATTTTGTATAAAAAAAAAACAAGGTTGAAGTAAGAGATAATATATTATTTTATATTATTGATTAGTCCATTTTTCATATTGATTGGGAACATCAAATATGCTTCTTTTTTGTCCCATTATCGCTGAAAAAATCCATAAAGAATCTGCACATGTTTCTATACGAAAGAAGAAGACAAAATAAATAATGCAGAACTGCTTTGGTAGTTGTTAACAGCTTATCATGTGTTTTCTGAAGCCATTAACACTCGCAATATCTATACTTATGTTCTTAAAATTGGATCAATGGAAGGTTTTGATCAGTGATTATTAACAAAAATTAATCCAGCCTAGAATGAATGATAGTCTACTTCGCAGAATTTCCACAAATGCATAGACATCTTTTGCATTAACACTTAGAGCATCTCTAATGTATATACTTCTATATTTTTTTCTAAAATATAAATCTCTATTATAGAGATGAATTTGCTTTAATGTATTATTTTATAATAGGATTCTTCTATTTTAGAAGAAAATATAAAAGAATTTTATTTTTTTTATCTTTATATTTATAGATGAAAATAACAAATTTTTATATTTTTTTTATAAAAAGAAAAACTCTATTATAAAGATATACATTGGAGTAAATCCATTTTTATAATAGAGTTTTTCTATTTTTGAGGAAAATATAGAGATAATAATAGAGTTGGTTCGAAGATGATCATTAATATGTTAATGTCCGCCGTATATATAAAGAGACCTTGAGAAACAAGTAATCCCTACAAAAGCTGGTCAAATTAAAAACATAGAGCACAAAAGTAACCCAGTCATTAAGGGCTTATGCTCGTAACTAAGTAGTGCACTGGGGACATCATATAAGATGAAATTAATCACTCTTGTTCTTGGTCTGGAGTTTCACCAAAATATCCAAGATTTTGAGGAAGAAACTGATGATATATCATGGGTTTTATGGATTTGGACAATAATATAAATCTTTCTTTTAAAGTTTACAATATATTTTGAAAAGTCTCTCCAGTTGTAGGCATGTTTTGCACCAATTCGGAAAATTTGGAGTTTTAAGAGATTTAGAGTCGAAGAAATCAAGTGGACCCAACCATTGAGCATGGTGTCGATCGACACTATGTTTGGTGTCGGTCGATATTCATTACTTATAAAGAGACAGACGTAATTTATCAAGTTTTCACTAATTATAAAAAATATAGAAGTTTTTTTAATTTACAAAAAGTTTAAGACGAGCTTGTATACCTATATATATTATATTTCAAACCATAATTAGTTAGGCTAATTATTATTTTAGATTTGGATAGACAAGTCAAAACTCTTTTAAAGATTGATTTTAAACTCCATATTTATACGTTGATAAAAAATCTATTTATGCCATTTATTCAGATTATTATTATTTCTTCTCTGACCATGTCTGATTAAATCACTAATTAGGTTTAAAGGATCAAAGAATTGATAGAATAAATTGTTAGGGTTTATCTTTTATTTTTCATCTTGATTGTTCTTAATACTAGATTTGGTTTGACAATCAGAAATCTAGATCATTGAACTATTGGTAAATGTGAAAGTATTATTGATTGCTTAAACTAATTTTGACGAGATACAAAGAAATTTAGTTTAAGAATTTAGTGAATTTATCAAATTTTATTTTAATGTTTGTCTTAGTCTTTTGAATTCACAAAAAATCGTGATTCTATGATCTAGCCTTAATTATCTCTACAATGAAAGTTGATTTACTTGTGCATTGTGATTTGAGTTCTAAAACTGTTCTTCATATATAAACCTTTCATATATAAACCTTGATAATTGTTTGATCGCCATTCTAATTTCATGGAAATTTTTTTGGATCTAGAGCTTTTTTCCTATATTTCACAACCATTTTTATTTACTACTTTTATTGGTTTATTATAGATTTATATTAATCCGAAAGTAAAATCTATTGTGTGAATATCAATCTTTGTGGATTTGATCCTTAAATATTACAACTGACATTCTTAAAAATTGCAAAGTTACAGATAACTTTAAGCATCTCAAGTGATGCTGTCCAAATAAAGATTAGCAGCAGCACAGTTATACTCATCGTAGTCAAGTTTCCTGGTCAGCTGGTTCGTGACAAAGAGTATGTATCTGAATATAGTACGATTGCAGCTAAACAATAGGTTCCCCCAATGATAGAATATGTACATTAATCTAAACTATTAAAATTAAAGTACAAATAAATTTTAACCCTGAGTTTTCCTCAATAATTACAATAATATAACACTGGCCTTAAACCCAATAGTTTTACACTTTTCTTAATATATCCATTCATTTCCTATACCAAAAACGTTAAACCATCCCTAATACACAGTCATTTTAAACTTTTCCTTAGCCATCCAAATTAATTAAAGTCACGTAGCCTTAGATTACTTTTAAACACGGAGGCTTCATGTCTTCTTCTCCAATTTTCTTTTTGTTCGATGAAATTTTTTTTTCTCCATTCTTACAAATTTTTTTCTCCATTTTTTCCACTCACTTTGTTTGATGGATTCAACAGAAGGCTAGATCGGAGTTTTGCGGAGTTTAGTTGTTTCTTGCTCCATCGTTGTTGTTTGTGGTCTCAGATTTGTGGGTTATATGATGAGTCAAGACGTCCGTAAATTTTCGGTAAGCTCCGGTGTGGTTTCGTAATTTGAAGCGGGAATGACCGATTGAGAATGAATCGCGACCTGACTGCAGTTAGGTGGCTCGGGAGGTTGCGGCTGTGTTGGTTAGGAGACGGCCACAAGTTCGGTTAACTAGGGTTTCTTAACATGCTTCCGGTTCAGTTAAATAGGGTTTCTTAGAGCATCTTTATCAATATATTTTAATACATCTTAGAGTATTATAATAAAAAGAAATAATTGAATAAGTGATGAAAGATGTATATTTTGGATTCTACACAAGAAGCATTTTGGTTAGATTTTCCCACTTATCATATTACTAATTATTATTAAATTTTATTACTTACATTATTTTATTATTTTTTACACCTAAGCTATATCTTTTCAGTTATACCATTAAAGATGCTCTTAATATGCTTCCAGTTTTGAACGTTTAGTTTTCTTCTTCTGATTTTATCTATCAAATAATTAATTAATTCTGCTCTGGTAACCGAACCAAACATATATGAATTATCTTATAATAGAAATATTTTATCGTCCCTCCATGTTTACCGTAGCTTACGGTTAGATTTTTTCAAAACTTATGTATGTTTGGAAGCTATTAGTTTTTTTATAAAGTTATAAACCAGGTCGGTTATACCAAAATACATTAGAATCATTTTTTTTTCTAAAAGAATCAATTTGCTTTAAGTAGTGCAATATATGTTTTCAACTGATATATGCATAACTTTCTGTTAATGTATAATTTATATGTTTTACATTTGTTCATACAATCTATTCTGATATGAGGAAGTTTGTTGATATTTAAACAAAATACAATTATAGAAACCGAAAATGTTAACTAACTTACATTTCAAAATACAATTTGATGGGATGAAGTTTTTTCTAAGTTTCTTGATATTATTTTAGAAAATGTCGCAATTTTTAATAATATAGATTTAATAAAATTTTAAAAAGATGATTCAATTAAAAAACAACAGTTTTTTTTTTTAATTTCTCTTTAACAGAATAGATTTATAAATTCATGATTTATGGCATATATATATATATATACAAAAATCCAATCGATTCCTCTAACCCTAGAAAAACCAAAATCGAGTGGGTACTTCAATATTCAAAATATAATAAAATATTAGTTACTCGAATTAGGGATTTTTGGATATTTATAAGTAAAAAATATCTAAAACCCCTGAATTACCAAGTTTTCTAGGTTTTATTTTGGGGTTTGGGCGTTTTTCGGGATTTTTTCTGGTTTTAAACTTGAACTAGATCCCAACTATTTATATTCGGATCCACTTTGGGTTTTATAATAATAGAAACCGATTCAAATCCGATATTATCCGAACCGATTCAATTCAAATTAAACTATAAAATTGTTGTGTTTGAAATGTTTATGTAATTATCAAAAAACAAACACCCGCGCGTCTAGTTATTTTTAATGCGAAAAACTAATAATAAATCTGAATTGTTTGAGAGTTAGTGAATACTACTTGTATCAAACCAGAGACGATGATGATAAGGAGGGCACCTAAGAGGAACGGCTCAAGAAAGGAGAAATCATTGTTATACCTATGACCATTGTAGCAGTCAGAATTGCAGTCTCCAGAACCATCATCCCTGTGTTCAGAAGTAATTAATAATGTAACATCAAAATCACATTGTTTTTTTTCTCTCGCAATAGATAGTTATAGAAAAGAGTTAGCATAGTTTCTTGCAAACACTTACCTCCACTTTGAACTTGTTATCCATATCCTTGTTAGTTATATATTCCGAAATAAAGAAGATTCAGGGAAAAATGCGAAGAATAAGTATTTGATCAACGGCTGCTTCTCTCTGCTTCTCTCTCTATGGGGTGGTTTTGGTCAAAGCCTTTCCCATTGGGACACTGCTTGTCTTTAGCTTGCATTTTGGTGACTTGGCCAGGTTTATCTCAACTTAACCAAAATCCACAACCACAACTAAACCACAGTTTTGTTTTGTATACGTTCTAATTTACTGCATCTTTTGGCAGATTTTATCTATTTTTAACAGAGAATAATTACTGAAAAAGAAACATATATTGGAAAACTGAGCAGATATTATCGAATATTCCAAATCACATGTAGCTTTTCTTCTAGATATTCCTTGCAAAACAAGGAACCTCTTAAACCGAAAGTCTTGAGATTTAAGAGTTATCATAATCGATCTTTACACAAAATATATATTTAACAATTATTTAAAGCAAATAGCATAACCTAGCCTTTTAAAGTTTGTGTCTTGAACTAGTTCTAAGTAACCCATGACGAGGACATTAACAGATAGGATGTGTGCATGATGCATCAAATCACTAGGTGTGGATGGCAAAACCAAGGATATGGAGGAAGAGATTGATGACGTCGAGATAAAGACAAATAGCAGCATGGATATACTCGTCGTAGTTGAGTTTCTTGATCAGCTGATTCGTGTCGTAGACAATGTAACCGCAGAACACGACTGAAGCGAAACAGCTGAATATCATCGACGATAGCTTCCCCAGAGGATGGAGTACCTAATATACATTTTTGTTTTCATAAATCTTTTAATGTCTCTTCTTCATAGACGTATAAATGAATCAGATTTGTTTTAGAGTTAGTATATATATATATATGTATATTACCTGTATGATAGAGAAGACAAGGATGATAAGGAGGGCTCCGAAGAGGAATGGTTCAAGGAAAGAGAAGTCATGGCCTCTCCTTACTGCCCAGAAAGTGTATATCGTTAACCCCAGGACCATTGTAGCTGTGAGAATCGCTGCCTCCAGAACAATCTTCCCTGTTTTTTTTTTGCAAAAGAATAAGATTGTAATATCAGTGGAAGTTAATTTTGTTCTTTTTTATTGGTGTAAATGTTAAAATTATTTTTGTTCTTTCATCTCTAAAGTATGCTAACTGGATCATGTATGCGTGTGAAGTTAAGGTGCAAGTAAAACATAAATCTTGATCCAAATTCCAAACACTATCTCCCCACAATGAACGTATCTTTTCATCATCTTTCAAAACAGAGAACATCCAAGGCAAAATGGTAAAATGACCATGACATGACGAGTGAGTCCGAGACAAAATCAACACTCACAATACTACGTACAAGCAGAACCAATAATGGAGAAATCTCCTAATCTCTGTAACCATACCTTTTGAAAAAGAGCAGCAAAGTCCCACGGCGAAAGAGATGGTGAGGGTGAAGAGCATTAAGATTATGAGGTTGACGGGATGCTTCTTGGCAAACACAATCAGTGGCCACAGCACTACAAATACACACATGAAAAAAGCAAACACCATCAATAAAAATGATCAATAAAACCTTCTTAATTCTTATATAAACTAAGAATCTGTTATGTAAAAATTATCAAACAGTAGCGCTCAACCCAAAAAAAAAATCAAAAAATCAAAGGAAGAGTGAGTATATAGTCCAGGAAGATGAAGAAATAAGTTTTAGCTAAATCTTGAAAGAAGACGCAACTGAGGAGAGGAATAACGAGCGAGACGAAGAAGACGACAAGGCCGGGTGTGGTTGTCGTGACGAAGACAGAGATGTCGCCTACGAAGAAAACGACTGAGGAGACTCCTACAGTCACGATCAGCTGAAGAGTCAAGACGGCGTAAACCTTCCTTATGAAAGCCCAGCGGAGCCCGGGGCTCTCCGTCATCTTAGGATAAAGCTCCTTATCACCGATCACTACACCACTCTCTATGTCTGATTTCTCCATTGTTCTTTGTCAAATCTTGAAAGAAGAAAAAAAATCTAAATATAAAGATGAGAGAGAATAAGGGTTTTGCTTTTTTCTTGGTGGGAAGGAAATTACTAGGAAAGTGATGAAGTTATACTGTTCTAACTGTGGTCAATGCAATCATACTTAAAGCCAGTTATAATTAGACACGTGGAGTTTATTCGAGGGGAGTTTTCCTGTGTATTGACTCCTACCAAGTACCAACTCTCAAGCAAAGGGGTGTATGATCCAGTCACTGTGATTCTCCAGACGAACGAATTATAATACGACATGTGGAAGAGTTAGACCGCTTTGCTTTTGTGTAGCTGTCGTATCATAATTTCATGCATGGGAATAGAAAGGGGGGACCATACTGTACGTAAGAAAGTTTTGTGACTATATATAACAACCTGGGATAGTCTTTTGACTCTTTCCTAATACTGTATATGGGTTAGGGTAATTATTAGTTATCGTAATTATTTAAGGAGACTAATAATACTGACTACGAAGATAACTGTACCAACCCTAGCTACGACAGCAATTGTTAATTAGCTTGTTTGTTGAAAGTTGTAACAACTACAAGTTACTTAAATGTGGATATATGACAGCCTAGTGAGTAGAGATGCAACCAATGTGTAAGAGTTTAAAAACCTCACTTCATTTTTTTTAACACAAAAAACCTCACTTCATATATACCCCACCAAAAGTATACATATTTGGCATCTAAAAAGGTAAAAAATAAATAAAGACGTTGATTCATTTTGTAAAATGCCTTAAATCATTCTTATTTAGTTATCTTCGAGACCCATTTGGTCTTTTGAGTTTCTTGCGATGGAGATGCCCTTAGTAAAGGTAGTCTTGTTAGATACATAAATACATTGATAATGCACATGCTTAATTGTTCCACAAAAAAATGGCAAAGGCACTCGAACAATTTGATCAAAAAAAAAGGCACTTGAACAATAAATAGAACAGAAGGAGGAGTGTATAATATTGCCCAATTCAAATTTATTGGAAGGTATGGGCTACTTACTCATATGTACAATAAGATTAAAGCCCATTGGACTTCAATTTAGAAGTACTGAAGTTTCATTGCGCTGTGAAAGTAACATATATAATAAAAAGTAGGGTAGATAGGAATTAATTGAAGTTTCCAAGTGTAGATGGTGTCTATGAACCTACCGAAGGACTGTTCTCTGATGTGAATCCAAAAGTATAAAAAATATCGTTGATGCGATAGATTTGACAATGCACTTTTTTGGTCAAAACAATGCATATCTCTTTTTTTTTGTCATCTGATAATGTAATTACTATGCTCAACTGAGCTTAACGTTTGGTTACAAACTTACAACCATACTTTCATCAAAGCAGTACAAGACAAGATCAATACAACTCCAGACCGTCTATACCAAAAAATTAAGCCATTGACCCCCAGTCACCAACCAGTTGATTCTCTATTTCTCTAACCAAAAATTCAAGTGCTTAAATCACTAAGTCTCAACAGCAACAGAGGACAATCTTTCTTCATTCTCAAAAAGATTCTTAAGCCAAAAAGAAGCATCCGCAGCCACATATGATTGCATATAGCCACCTTTAAAAACACTTTGAGTTATGATGTAAGTTTCTCTATTAGTTGATTTCTCTTCAGTTAATATTCTCCACCATTCTATCTTTTCCAATTTTTTCATTAACTCAGCATGTTGATATTTAAAGTTTGGCCATGCTTTGGGTCTTGTAATAATTTGGGGCAGAGTCGTATCATCCATTGTTACAATGATGAGGTTGAGGAGTGGAAACTTTCCAAGGCCCAATAAGAGCGTCTGAAGCTTGACCTCATCAAGGGAGCAAACATTGAATATTGCCCATCGACTATGCATTATCACCTTTCCTGTTTCATCCCGCACCACCTAAACTGCACCACATTTAGCTTTGGTTTTGTTCCAATCCACTCCAATGTTTCCTTTCAACCACCCAAGCTGCACCACATTTAACAATGCACTTCTCTTATTCTGTTTCTTTCTTCCAAAGAGTAACCATGTTAATTAATTCTGTTTAGTAGTAAAACATATATTATGACTGGAAAATAAATGCTAACTAATTGACTTTGTAGATGCCAAAAAAAAAAATAGTTGACTTTGTTTACTTATAAGAATATTAAATATATTTTAAAATTATATTTTGATTATTGAGTTTTTCACATTTTAAAATAATTATTTCTGATTCTTATAATTAACAGAGAATATGATCTATCACAATTTTTTTGTTCTAGCTATATATATTCTTTTCTTTTCTTTTCTTTTCTTTTCAATTTTTTTTTATTAATTTCTAATTTTTTAGTACACATTTATAAATATTTACTTGTTGAATATACTTTTTATTCATCATAGTCTCAATACAGTAGAGAATTGAATTCAATTTTTCATTTTAAGTTCTATTATTTCGCATATATTTTATTGATATTGTTTTAATATTTTAAAATTAATTTTTTCTCATTTCAACTTAAAATACTCCATTATTATAATTTAGTCTTGCAACTAATTCTTTTCACTAAAATTCAATATAATAAAATTAACATTATTATGAATTAAATATGAATTTTATTTATCTATATTTATGTTTTATTATCTTATATATTAAAATTATAAAATTACAATTTTAACTTGCATGATTAGTCATACACAGATCTATTTTCTATTAGTTAGAAAATAAGTCTTCTTTCACAACTGACCAAACATTTGTGGCCAGATAAAAAAAATGATATCTTTTTTCAAAAAAATGTTTGTTTTATTTGGTCTAAAAGTTCAAATTATTAATAAAATGCCAATATTTTTTTGAAATTGATTATATTATTCAGTCACTTTCATCTTTGTTTTATTTACAACATTGTCATCAATACAACAACCATTATGCATGACCAAAATCAAACTCTAAGTGCATTTGGAAATCAACATCTACTCTTCCTATCTCATTTTCTATTCATACAGAGACCATGTATTTTTTCATTTTCTCTCTCATTTAATCCTAATAACCCAATTTTTTTTATTTCAAAATATGTAAGTTTATTGGAGTCACCTAAGTTCATGATTCCTAGTCAATAACAAGTGAGCATCTTTATGAAGAAATTATGTGTGTTTGGAGAAGTAAGGAAAAAATCTCACCAAATCTAGGTATGATCTTCGAACTTTTTAAAAAAAATTGTTCGCTAAAAAAATCTTTTAATCAATGCATAGTTTTATAAATGATTACTTTATGTGTTTTCATAAAGTTTCTAGAGGTTTGCTAACTTTTCTTTGTAATCAAAAAGGCGCAGTAGGCTTCTCTAAAAAGCTTTTCTGATATACATTTTTTGCATTTGACTGTCACATGAAGTCAATTGTGAGTAGAGTTTTTGAAAGGCATTTATACAGTTATGTGACACCTTCGAAATGTGGCAAGAAATCTACGTAATTCAGTTTTGTAGTTGATAATTTATAATTAAATATTTTATTTTAAAGTTTATTAACTAGAATTTTTATCCAGAATTTTTTTTCTAAGTAATTTTAATTAATTAGAAGATTTCTCGATAAATTTACTTTTTCACTCTTAGATTTTGGTCATATCTTAAGCTATGAGAGCAGACTTCTCAGAAAACTTCTCTAAAAATATATGAGGTTAGGCAATATTCATGTTTATCAAGAAGTTTGCATTAAAATATTTTTTCAGGAGTCTTCTCTATTAGTTTTATGAGATTACACTTTTTTCCAAATTTTAAAATGAAATAGTAAGATTTCTTATCAATTAATTTGTATTTTTAACAATATTTGGGCTCCTCAATGAAATTTATAATTTTTATAATATGAGATTAGCAAAGTTCAGTTTATTTATTTTCTAGCTAATGAGAAAAGATTTCCTTAAAAAATCTTCTCTCTTAGTTTTAGAATACTTGCATTTTTCATATATAAAATAAAATTGAAAATGTTTCCGAAATCATGCGTATTAAAGTTCTAATAGACTTTTGATGCCAGATGTTAAACTTATGTTTTTGTACTTATGTGATATGTTTGAACTTGTGTCGAATGTTATTTATTGTAAATATGTGTCCAATAACAATATATCCAAAACTATTTAAACACTTTAAAAGATAATTCTTTTTTTTAATCTTATATAAGAAAAAAAATATTTTCGTTAAGTTTAACACATTTTCTTAATTCAAATCTAACACACAAAAACAAAAATATAATTTGTATTGTTTGTGTAAGTGGAAACTTAGTTTCCCAAAACAGAGTAAAATAGATTTGTATCACAATCTTCATGATTGTGACTAAAACATAAAAAAAAAAAATTTACTTTAACAAATGTTTTTATCCGCCTCAGAGTTTTGAAAACAAAAATATTTTTACTAAAATTTTCTAAGAAATGTTTCAGACCCTTAAATTTTCAGATCTGATCCTGATAGAAGAGAGAGAGAGAGAGAAAATGATGTAAAATGTTAAAAAAAAAGAAAAATAGATATTGAATAAATCAACAATGTTTGATAGTCTTTATGTAGTTGAATAAATCCCTCCAATTTTTCATGTATACAAGTTCTACCTCATTCAGTTTTTATGTAGTTGCTCAAAAAAATTATGTTTTATGTACTACACTTGAGTAAAAACGATCTATGTACTTGGTTATTTTCTAAATTTCTTATGAATTAAATGTGAAAGAGAAAGTCAATACATAAGAATGCAAAAGGAAATACATCATCATCATCATTTAATTTGAAAATCTTTTATCAAAAAAAAAAAAACATCATCATGCAGACCGTAGCAGCCAGCGTATGAGAATCTTTGCAAAAATATCTTCTTTTACTTTCTGTTCTTTTCAACACATAACTTTCTTCACTGCGCAACAAACTTTAAAACCTCAAAAAAACTTATTTGTGACAGTGTTTTCTACAGTCTTTAATTTCTCAAAGCATAACTATCTTCATTAACAAGAAAAGACTACATGTCTTGTATTTCGAAGAGGCTAGTGTTTGATGTATATATAGTAAAAACTCTATAAATTAATAATGATGTGACTATAGTATTTTATTAATTTACAAAGTTATTAAGTTACAAAAAGTTTTTTTTTTAGATTTGAAATATTTATTTTTTTATTTATAGATAAGAAGATAGTTTATTTTAGTGTCTATACTTTAATTAAATTTTAGAAATTCGATTTTTATTTTATTTATTATTTTTTTGGTATGTACTTTTATGTTTTATAGAATTTAAATGTGGTTTTAGATATAATTTTACAAGATATTATCAAAATATATTGAGTTGTTAAGAAAAATAAAAATAATTTCATTATGAATATAAAACCAACAATATAATGTTTAGTTTATATTTCTATAAAATGTTTATATATATTATTAATTTATGATTGTAATGAGCTTATATATTTACATAAGACTTTATAAAAAATAGTATCTTATTATTTTATCGTTACGTGTCATATTTTAAACAGTCAAACTCAGAACTGTAAAAATTTATTAATTTATCAAATATTAATTTATAAATTTTCTACCGTAAAATACGTACACTATCTTAAACAAACACGCTTGGTAATCAAAACGTTAGAAACTCTCTTTTCCTAGTCTATCAAGATATGCGTCAAAACCACCACCATTTACTGTTCAAAAAAAAAAACCACGCCATATCTATAAAGAAACCATCATTCTTTAACATATACAATTATTGTTTGTGACTACACTCTTGTAGACATCTACAACGCATTATTTTCCCTCCCATCTCTGAAGTTAAATTTCAAAATATTTTTATATCTAAGACCAGTTGGATACTTTTCCAAACACTAAAATCAAAACTATAAAAATTAATTAGGACTACTCGTTAGGAAAAAAAAAGAAGGATATTAATTCAGATATTGCAAACTTGTATGTAAGGAACAGAGTATGCAGTCCGACACGAGTACATATGCGGCTTTGTAGTGAAATTAGGAAAAACTCCAAATCATAAATGCTTTCTTACTACTTTTTACAATCGTTACTATAATATTTTTATATATGCTTCATGTTTTTTCTATAGTAAATGGTCCTGCTGTAAACTTACACGTGCAAGTACAATATAAATATTAATCAATATTTATATTGACACCTTACACAATTATCATCAAAGAGCAATAATTAAATATATATGGCTGTCGAGGGACAAAGTCACAAAACATATGGGTCCAAACAAACATGCATATAAGCATTAACCGACTCTCCAAGAAGCTAAGCGCAACTCTATTCACAACGTCTGGTGTAAAACCGACTCTCAGGAGCTCGCAAGAGCTATCAACTCGAAGTCATATTCGGTGGAGCTTTTCGGAGTTCTCATGGATATCGAGTTTCTATCCACTGCATTTGCTTTCTTTTCTGTTTCTTTTGTTAGCCGAGAGAACAATTCAGCAGCTGACTCTCTGGCCAAGTTTGCTCTCCATAACTCTATTGCTACCTTGTTTTGATCCCGTTTAGATTTATAAATCAGTTCGTTGCCAAAAAAAAAAAAAAAAAAGCATTAACCAGATAAATAAAGTACTGGTTTTGTTTGTTAAGAGAGATTTGTTCGAAAATTAGAGTACTTAATCAGCTGATAACGTAAAATGATGAAAACAACAAAACTCCATGCTAATTTTGTTTCTATGGTCTAAAAAAATTAAATACTTGTAAAGTTGCAACATTTTGTTTCATATATACTGTAAAACAATAAAATTAATAAATTGACTGCGCTATAAAAACAAGTGATATGATTTAATTTACAAATTTTGCTAGTTCGAGTAATTCATTCCAAAAGATACTTCAACAGTATAATACTTAAAATATTTTCCATTGTACTGTTACTAGCTATTTTGTGACAAATAGTAATCCACATTTCATGTGTTTGCTTTAAAATTCTGATTATACTACATTTTACTAGTACAAACTTTATTAAATTTTACGTTTTTTTAAAAAGAATTACACTTGTGATACTTTAATATGGTAACATTTTAATGTATCGTTATTTAATTAAAAATGTTTGCTTTTTTCTCTTTTGATTATTATGATATTTTACCATTCACAGTTGTCTAGAGCATTTGTCGTTTTATGTTACCAGCTTGTATAATGTCTTTTTTTTCTATCAAACTGGTTTGTATATAACACTTTTATTTTCTTATAACAAAAAGAGAAGATATCAACCACAAAAAACACTCTTAGCATCTCCAATTCTTTGTTGTTTTCAGTTTTATAATAATATTTAAAAATAAAATTTCTCCAAACCAGATATATTTTTATTCTATCATAGAGATTTCTACTTTTTCCTTTATGGAAAAAAATAACATTCTTCTATTTTTTCCTCTATATTTAGATATTATCATTTTAGAAAAATAGCAAAATAATATAGAATTTTATTTTGTTAATTTAGAAAAATACATTAGAATATATTTCAACTATATTATAGATTTTTTTTATTTTTAAAATAAAAATAGCAAAATACATCTTAGATACTTTAAAATAAACGCCTGTAAGACTAATTGTTGCTTCTACGATGAGCAAGTGTCATTGGGTAAGAAATGATGACTTTCTTTCTCTCTCTCGGTAATATCACAACAAAAGTTGCCTTCCTAGAGACTAATATTTTAATACTAACAATTAACACAAAAGTTTGATAACACTAATTAATCAGCTAAACTGAAGGGCGAGACAAATGAAAAAAAGAAACAAGAAGCATTAAAACACTTTTTAAATAATTTTTTGTCTAAATAAGTAACAATCTAGGGCATGAAAAGCTTGTCGCCACACTTACACCGCCAAGCTTCAGGATAATACTCTAATGGAATGCTCATACCGGGTTGTATCGGTACGTGAACCGGTTTACACGGCTGACACTTCTCACACTTCGATCTACACGTCGGTGGTGATGAACCAAGTCCGCCAAACCGCTTATTCCCCGTAAAATGACCGTGAAAATCCGACTCGGTTCTTTGACCAAGCCATCCAACTGGATTAACAATCGATTTAATTTGCTCTTTATTAAACAACAAAAATCAGTTATGGATTTAGCTTAGAAAGATAGCTAGCTTTTTTTTTGTAGCTAGATTATCTAT
This sequence comes from Raphanus sativus, assembly GCF_000801105.2. Lineage (NCBI taxonomy): Eukaryota > Viridiplantae > Streptophyta > Magnoliopsida > Brassicales > Brassicaceae > Raphanus > Raphanus sativus. Next base: position 29,097,843 of record NC_079512.1, on the reverse strand, counting down.
TTAATCAAACCAAAGTTTACTGAGCTTCGTATGAAATTACCTCAGAAATTCAAGAAATTTCATGTTTATCTCGCAAGAAAATCAGTCTTTCAATACTTTAGTGTGAGATTATTGTGTTCTTACCGGCGGAGACTTTGGAGACGGCCAAAAAGACATGGAGGAGAGCAAATGTGGCGAGTGCAGCGAAGATAAAGAGACGCCGGCGGCGACGGAGAGCCCCCATTAACAAGAACCGGCGAGAATGCAAACGTTAGCAGAGACAAGTGTTTGGCTATTTGTTTTGTTTTTGTTCCTTCTAACGGGAGAGATTTTTTGGGCTTTAAGTGTATTTGTTTGGGAATTGGGGTTATTCATTTGGTCTTAAGTTAAAAAAAACTTAGACAGAGAGCGTGTAAACAGTGTATTGAATAGACACATGAAGCTTTGGAATCCAGTTATTAAATACAAATTGCTATTGTTTTTCTTTTGTTTTCTTTCTATTTGACTGTATCTAGTATTTACTCTTGTTTTCCATCTTCACTTACACTTTGGTGAGATTACTATCCACTTAATATTAAGTTATTAACCCATTAAAATCTGACTTCTAAAACCCCCCCACTAAAATATCAGTTTCTACATCAAATGCTCAAATCATGTGTTAATCAAACCGGATAATTAAACATTTCTTGATTTACCTATTAGCTAAAGTAAAAATAAAGAAACAGCTGATCAGTTAGTTATACAATAAAATTATATGGTGTTATAAATAGATTGTAAAAGATATAACTCGTTTGTCAGTCCTTGAATCATACTATAGTCACCATTGATTGCCTCACTGTGGTTCATCCTTTCAAGTTCATTAAGATTAGATTCTGAATAATGGTCTAACTGGGTCATCCTATAAAATTGATTTTTTGAGTGATGAACGTACTAATATATAAGAGTTTTTTTTATTTAGTTACATTACTATGACCACTAACGCCACGTTCGTATTCATGCCAAAATGGCAACGTCAATTTCCTTGTCAAAAGCGCAAATTAATAATTTTCGTCAAAACCACAAAATTAAGTTTTTTTACCAAATAAAAAATTAGGTTTCTCAAAACCATAGAATAAGATTTTTTTAGTTGAATGGCAAATCAAATTTTTCTTCAAAACCACATAATTATTTTTTTCCTGCAAAAACTACAAAACTGATGTTTTTACCAAATTTATAGAATTAAGTTTCCGACAAAATTAAATTTTCTGCCATTATCATAAAATCAGTTCTTTCTTATTCTTAAGCAAGTCCCCGAGAGGGCTTAGTTGATCCATGATTTATGTTTCGTCTTTTCTTTCCTTTTCGTTTGTTTCGAGAAAGAGATCGATCAATTAATTCATTTATAATAACTATTTTATTTAAAAAATACAAAACATATTTATTGAAACATAATCATTAGTTCATTATCAATCCTATAAATTTGTCTTTATCATTTTAACTAATAGCATTAATTTTTATTATTATATAAAAAATTTAGCATATCGATAATGTATTTTGATATTTTGAAAAAATAATATATTTTTATATAAATACTAACTATGAAATAAATAATGTTTAAATACGGTATTGAGAACCTAACAGGTGTGGTTCAGGGTGTAGGCAAAATAAATAAGTTGGAGTTTTAGGCCATCTTCAATAAGACTTCAAAACACTTTTTAGTGTAGATTTTACACCAAAACCATCTCTAACAGAACTGCAAAAATTACACTATTTTAGTGCAACACTATAATTTCATACTAAATTTGGTGTGATACTATTCATCACACTAAAATATCCACTAAAATACTATTCACTTATTTTATTAATAAAACTTACAAATAAATTAATGAGAAATAAAAAGATAAATACATATAATATTATGAAATAACTTTTAATGTGAAGTTTGGTGTTGTGGTTTGAGAAGAGCTTTTTTTAATGATAAAATTATATCAAAATAGTGTAATTTTGACATAAAAATAGTTTCATGGGTTGGAGATGCCCGGAAATTACTGGTCAGATTTTCGTTTCATTTTGGCAAACCTTTTGATGTTTCTTTTTCTCCGTAGGTTGAACTCTTACGTTACAATTATTTTATTAAAATTTTCTTGTGTGATAATGTTGGTACGTGTCTTTATATTTTTTATAGTAGCTTCAGATTTTGATATATTTTGGTGTCACGCTTCACCTATTTGTTTTGTCACATCATCTAGCATGCAGAATCGCACCCGGATATACGTATACGAGACATGCACAACAAATCCGGAGTTGGATATATATATATATATATATTTAGAATCTAGCATAATTTTGACAAATAAAAAGGATCTAGTATAACTTTCATAAGTAGTATACAAACGAGGATACTATATATATGAGCGCAAGAGTAGTATTTCACTCAACAATTTAACCATTGGATCAGCGTGAACTTTTTTATAGGTAATCTCACTTCTAACATCTTAGGTGTTTTGTGACCTAAGAGCATCAGCAACCATAAGAACATCCGGGGGGTCTCTTAAACATGCTTTTAATATTAAAATAAATGAAAATAAGAAAGAAAAAAGAGTGATATTCGTGTTTGAGAACTTTTTCAAAGTGTACTCTTGCACATGTTAACTCACTAATGGTCTCATTTATTAAAAATATTGGAACTATTTTTTTTAGTATTATGAAAAATGTATTCATATGCTAAAAAATAGAGTTAGTATGAACGAGAAATGGAGTTCTAATATGTGTGACTTAGATGTACACATTATATATTGGGTTTGAATTTGGATTTAAACTTGTTAAATAGAATTATGTTTTATAACTTATTGTTTAAATCATATTCATGGTGATATTTTATATTTGATTAAATATAAAAATGTATACCCATAGCAAAATAAATTATTAGCTTTGATTTAGTCAAAGACACTAATATTATAGTTGCAAGTTATGGTCAATAGTCAAAGGAATCAGTTTCCATTATGATTATTGATGACACTTAATACTCCATAATAATGCATATACGTTTTCTTGTTTTGAGAAGAATAAACCTAAATGCAATGATCTGTGGTGTTCACCTTTTCTATATAAGGCCTAATGACAATGTAGAAATATACACACATTGAGATTCACAAATATACATTGAGCTGAACAATGAAAAGAAAAATTCTCCCATGTTGAATAGTGATGTTTTATTAGTATTTTTTATTTCTTATGTCTGAGAGTACAACACAAAATTAGTTTCGCCAGACTTTTGATAGAGTGACGCAAATTCAAAAAATTGTTTGTCCTGGGACTCATTACGTTATCGAACCGTCGCATTACGGGACGTATTTTGAGTTAAGGAAATATATAATATCTCGCATCTGCAGTTGTATCATCTTTTTCTTAATCTTTGGTATAATTTTATCAATTTTACTCTTTACAATATTCAGTAATCTGTAGTTTATAAAATACGGTTCTATCAGTCTTAACTCAAAATATCTATTTATTGATGTGCACTAACCGGACTGATTATTGTAAAAAATACTTTTTTGTAAGAACAGGTTAATTGATTTTCGGGAAAAGAGGCCGGAATCAGATCTATAGGATTATTTCAAAATAATATTTCTAGTAAATTTTTTGTTTGTATTATTATACTAACAAAACTGATTATTTTGTGAAGTATTTTGTCATGAAAACAGAAATTGGAGATTTTATGGTGATAAAGAATCTATTCATTCCGTCAGATTATTTTTATTGATGATTTCTATGGGGATAAAAATTCATTTTTTTCTCATTATATGCACTAATGATATCTTGTTTTTGTGTCTATGCAAACAGGATCCCCATCGAGTAAAAAAGTTTTTTTGACTTGGTTAAGATAATTATTTGGTTTAATTATCAAGAATGCTTAATGTTTTTGTTTTGTTGTTACAGATTTTCTCTTTATGGTGTAATTAATTTAATTATTAAGCACAAGGATTCCTTGACCATGAGAAAAGAAAACTGATTCAAGTTTTCAAAAATATGGTGAAACCATATCTATAAACAACATTTTGATCTTTTAAGATCAAGTTGTATGGATGGAAATAGATTTCGTGAGTCGACGCCCCAAATAAAATTTGGGAGAGGTCTACCACATATAAATCATTTGCCATAAGAAATAAAATGTTTGTTGATATTGATCAAAACATTTGTATTTCGTCAATGCTTAAATGCACCTTTTAAAAAGGTTGACCATGAAAAATCAATGAGAATTTTTAAGACCAATGTGACTGAAACTGACATTTGTATTGTAGTTTCTAAAGTCAATGGCTGAAAATGATCATACAGAATGGTTTTGATGGTATAAACAATATCATGTAATGATATGTATATTTGCTAAAAGCAAAAATATGTTTTTGGAAAAATTCAAAACATGTAAGTTAGATTTATAAATCAACTTAAGAGAACTATGAAAATAGTTGTATCCAAAATGTGATTTTCCGAAAATGAAATACATTCTAAAGGAAATTGTAACAATTTTCGAAATTGTTTTTATTATTCATTTAAATCTAAAGGAGTTGCAGATTAATTTTCTAAACTCTTAAGAGATGTTAAATGTAAATATGCATGGTTTTGAGCTATCTCAAGAAATGTGGGGGAAGCTTTGCTTACCATATAAAGTCATTGGAAAAATGTCAAATGAACTTAGTGATAGTTATCAAACTATGATTTTTTAAAAATAAAAAGACTAGTGTCATACACTATATTTTGTGTATAATGGTTAATTGTATCTTGAGAAAAAAAAAAGATGACAAAAATCATTAGACAATTGATCTCGACTAATCTCAATAGATTATGTTCATTGTGATGACAACTTAGGATCCTGTTATTAAAGGTGTGTCATGAGATCAAATTGTAATATCATCAAGAGGAATGAGTTTAGCCTATGAACTAAGATGAAGTTTGGCGGTAACTCTACTTATCAGATTGGAGATCCCAAGAAATAGGTTCAAGGAGACAACTAAGTCAAACTAAATCTGACCAAAGCACTGTAAGACTTCGGTCTATACCCAGTTCCTAGGATGATTAAATGGTGCTACATGTAAAGAATAGAGGATAATCATTTGCTTTTAATGATTTGTGCCAATTGTTTTGAGATATGAGTGGAGTAGTACATGATACTCCTCTAAACAAAATTAATGGAAAATCACCTTGTGAATGTGAAATGTGGCCGTTTCTAGGAGAATAAAATGGCTATATTCTCTAAAGTTCACTCATGATTACCAGGAATGTTCACGGCCAAAATGAACACAATAGAGAAATTGGTTTTGTGAGAGAATGAAACTGTGTTTTGGCTATTGTCTAGGTTTACACCAAAGCCCGGGAGGTTCAAGACATCATGGCCACCTCCTGGCCGAGTAAATCCGATAGCTATTAACAATGACTGGTTTAAGGCTGAAAGTTTGCTACCAACTCATCATGTAGTGAATTTCTCGTTTGTACTCTCAAAAGTCCTTAGTTGAGTCTTGTTGGGTCTTGTTGAGTCTTGTCGAGTCTTGTCTAGGAAGTCAAGTCTGTCGAGTCGTCTAGTGTTTAGAAGCATTTCTATTCATGTGGAGGATTGTTGGAACTACTTTTTTAGTATTATGAAAAATGTATTCATATGCTAAAAAAATAGAGTTAGTATGAACGAGAAATGGAATTCTAATATGTGTGACTTAAATGTACATATTGTATATTGGATTTGAATTTAGATTTAAACTTGTTAAATAGAGTTATGTCTTATAACTTATTGTTTAAATCATATTTATGGTGATATTTTATATTTGATTAAATATAAAAATGTATACCCATAGCAAAATAAATTATTAGCTTTGATTTAGTCAAAGACACTAATATTATATTTGCAAGTTATGGTCAATAGTCAAAGGAATCATTTTTCATTATGATTATTGATGACACTTAATACTCTATAATAATGCATATACATTTTCTTGTTTTGAGAAGAAGAAACCTAAATGCAATGATCTGTGGTGTTCACCTTTTCTTTATACTCCCTCTGTTTCATAATAAGTGTCACTCTAAGCTCATTTTCTTGTTACACAAAGAGTGTCACTTTACAATTTCAATGTAAATTATACTAACTTTCAGCTGAAAATTAATCGCAAACTGCATTGATTTTATAAATAATTTTATTTATCTAAAATACTATTGGTCAAAGAGGTATAATTAAATACAATTTACATATATTTCAACAATTTTCTTAATCTGTGTGAAAAATGTCACAACGACACTCTTTAAGAAACGGAGGGAGTAAGGCCTAATGGCAATGTAGAAATATACACACATTGAGATTCACAAATATACATCGAGCTGAACAATGAAAAGAAAAATTCTCCCATGTTGAATAGTGATGTTTTATTAGTATTTTTTATTTCTTGTGTCTGAAAGTACAACACAAAATTAGTTTCGCCAGGTTTCTGATATAGTGACGCAAATTCAGAAGATTGTTTGCAGTTGTATTCTGGGACTCATTACGTTATCGAACCGTTGCACTACGGGACGTATTTTGAGTTAAGAAAAGAGATAATATCTCGACTCTTCAGTTGTATCGTCTTTTTTTAATCTTTGGTATAATTTTATCAATTTTACTCTTTACAATATTAGTAATCTGTAGTTTATAAATTACGGTTCTATCAAAAAATAAATACAAAAATATATATGAAATTGAAATATTAATATTTTCTGTTTGTTATGAACATTGCATGTGTTTTATTGTTGCTGATGCTCTAATGCTATTGCAAAGAGTCTCTTATATATGAAATTGAAATATTAATATTTTCTGTTTGTTATGAACATTGCATGTGTTTTATTATTGCTGATGCTCTAATGCTATTGCAAAGAGTCTCTTATAATATTATATTTATTTATTTTGTTTTTATGATAAAATTTTAATTAAAAAAACTAACTAATAAGAATTTGACAACACTTAAAAAAACTCTCGAACAAAGTATTGTGTTCTCATCGGAGAGCATGTCTCTCACATCTCTCCTTCATTTGCTACTCTCTTTTCTCTTTTTTTTTTTGTGTGGGAAGAGCATCGATTGAGAACACAACTAATGCTCATGTTTAAAATACCACCTCCTCTGTTTTCTTATATAAGATGTTTGTTATTTCAATTTGTTTTAATTTACTTAATTTTCTATGCATATCTTCTTTTTTTTTTCTATGCATAGCTTCTGTTTATTTGAACATGCATAATTTCTGTTTATTTTCATTATTTTTGAACTTTATATCTTCGGTTTATTTTAATCCGACAATAAATAAAATAGCTTTGTTGACAAAAAGAATCAAAACAGCTTTGGTCAATAAATTACAAAAGGCACAATATGCACCTAGATTTGAAGTCAATATATTATTCATTGTCATCATTACTCATCAAAGAATCTCCCAAACTCATTACATTTGCATTTGGCAACAAACGAATTTTTTTCTGTATACCCCAAAATAAAATCTGAAACTAAAATAGAACAAAGAGAAAGCAAAACAGAAAAAATATACAATCGATCAGCAAAAAGAAAGAAAATCCTTCCTACCGCCACTTAACAATTTGATGATCTGAACAAATCTGTAACGTGATTCTCATTCAAGTAGACTAAGAAACCTAGGAGAAGGACGCCATTTTAAACGAAAAGTGGACATATGCATTTGCGTTTAATAGTTTTTATTTGAAAACTAAATAGATGATGATTTTTTGTTATTAAAATATGATATTTTTTAATCTTTATGATTTTAGCCGGATCTGGTGTTACAAAAAAAAATGATTTTAGCCGGAAAATTTTATGTTAGAGAATTGACAGAATATCTAAAAGCTCTAACATTTTAAGAGTGTGTTAGGAATTCCGAATTCGGCATCATAAATCAGAATAAAAATTACACAGTATATAGAAACCCGGATGAGTTTACTTGTTGATAATTAGTTTGAGTTGGAAAATTCATGAACTTAACACAGGTTCTTAAAAAATCTTTAACCTGAAAAATCAAAACTGACTTTGGTTTGTAAATCCAAAAAAAGTTTTGAACAAAGTTTGACTGTGTATATATGTCAGTACGCGGAACATGGGTTGTTGACTTGACACTGTTTTAGTTGTTTGAATAGTTGTTGGTCATGAGGTATTATTTGAGGCCCTTGATCGCATTTCTGTTGTCCAAAGTTGTTGTCTTCGTCAAATCGTGAGGATAACTAAAATCAATTAAACAAACATTAGCCAGAATTTAACAAGAAAAGAACGATAAGATAAGATGTAAATGGGCCTATGATTTGACTAGGCCCATTAATAGAGGATGAATGTCCCTACAAACTACAAAGAGGGAACCAGCTCCTGACTCACTGACTCATCCTCTGTACCCGACCCACGCACTCGCGACCCCTCACCTGCAGAAACCAAACCTGTACGATTCTTCGATCACTATTCATAATTATTTAGATGTCAAAAAACCATAGTCTTCGTAGATGTCAAAAAGAAAAAAAGAACAAAATTCATTTTAATTATATGAGTAATACATTATACGGATGTAAGTTTCATAAAAAAAAACATGTTAGGATGTACATAACTATACATCATCCATGGACAACGTTGTGAACATATCTTTGTCACAGTGTATTTTCTGTCATTAACCTTGATTTCACTAAGATGCATCATGAAGCTATTTGCTAAATGAGATGTTTTAGGTTTTCAAGACTTTTTTTAATGTTAGAATAATTAATCCAAGAATCATGTTATCCTGTGAGAGTAGGATGCTTGGTTTATTTTCTTGATCGACTGTTTATCGGTTTTCCTGTCATGTTTTCTTCTTGTCTCTGAGTAAAATAGAAGACATATAATAAATTTTTTTTTTTCATATTTTGAGGATATATAAAATGATTTAACCTAAATTCTAACTATAAAAACCTATAAATGGATTCTTAAACCTATAAATGGATTCTTAAACCCTAAAAGAGGGGATCAACTATTATTCGTTTTCGGTTATAGTATCAACTACCCATACTTTATAGGTCAATAGAACACTATCTCTGTTTGATATATTCTCCTAGTCTTATAACTTCTTCATATTTTCGTAGTATCACTAAGAAAGTTGTTTTAATTTACCTTAACAATTTGGTGTTAGAAGGAGGAGGATAACCTTAATTACATAATAATAATAATAAAGACCGAAATTAAGCATGAACGACCTCGGCCACCACAACCGACGCCGACTTACGAGCCAACTCGAAGCCTTGAAGAGGCAAGTCACTGAGATTAATTTCTCTCAAGAAAACAACAACACCTCTGCAAGTGACCTTGAAACAATCTCATAAATTTAAACATCGAAAGAAATGATGGAAGAACATTTTAAGTAGTTGATACAGAATGAACATAAATTGTCTTAACTTGAAACCGAGAACCTAGTTCTCTAAGAAACCTCCAATAATAAGAGGATGACACGCCACAGGTTTAGAACCCATGTTTCACCTAAGCAACCCTTGAATACTCCTGCTAAAGGAGATAATACGAATCAACGAGATCTCCCATAGAATGGAGAACCAACCTGAAAGAGCTGGTATTGCAAACATATATTCACATTAACCGACTAATGACGGCTTGACATAGACACTGAGATGTAGAAAGTAGTTTGGCAAAAACAACTTACTTGAAAGATGTTTTCTCTAAAAGTTTGAGGCTGTTCATGGCCTCATAAATAGGTTTCAAGAGTTGTTCTCCAGATTAAGAGAAGTTCTCTACGCTTATGCAGAAACCCTTTTCATGGACATGATCGCCCTAATCAAAATGCCAAGAAAATTCTCCTTCCCAAGCATGAAAATGTATGATGGAACCAATGATCCAGAAAATCATGTGGTCCAGTATAAACAAAGGATGCTTGCAAGAATTATCTAGAAAGAATTCAAAGAAGCTACAATGTGTAATGGTTTCAGATCAACACTGGCCAGATTTACCATGCAATGGTACATCAATGTGTCCAACAGATAAATACATTACTTTGCAGATCTAACTGATCAGTTTGTATAACATATATGCCAAACCATGAAAGTTTACATAGATAATAAGATCATAAAAATTATTGGAAGTAGCAGATCATATAACCCACTTGCACCAAGCATTTTCAATTCTGAAAAATACATCATGAAATTCAATCCTTCTAAGTGCTCATTTTGAGTGAACTCCGAAAAATTCATGGGATATGTAATCACACATAGCGGTATCGAAACTAACTCAAAGCCGATTAGGGAAATCCATCTGATCCCTTCACTATAAAACATGAAAGAAGTACATAAATTAACATGAAAAATGACGGTCTTTAAACATGTTCATTTCACATCTATCTAACAAATTTTTCGCCTTCTTTAAAGCCATATATAATTCAAAACACTTCAATTGGAATGAAAAATATAAGAACAGTTTTTACTAATCTATAAAGTATTAATTTATACAGTTTTTACTGTAATATAGTCCGAGTATTAAGTTTAGTACCATTCATTATACTCCACTGATTATTTGATTTGAACTTATTCTCATCTAAAAAATGAGTATAAAACTAATATGCATGAGTTTTTTTTTGTTAACCGTGGAAATTTTAAAAGTTTACTAATTTTAAAAACTAATCTCATGAGATCCATATAAATTTGAGTTTTCTTGCCACTTAAGGCGTTTAGAGTGGTCAATACTACTCGAATTCAGGGCGGAAATTCCAACATGAGCCTCTTTACCACTAGACCAAGGCAACTTGGTTAAATATCCATGAGTTCGACTCTCATTTGAAACAAACTCATAGTACATACTGGTTATCCATGTCTGAATTTTGGCCATTAACCTTGGTGGGTGGGTCTGATTTTTCGTGCTCTTAGTGTATTCTGCTCCTTACAATCCAGATGTTGACTGGGATTGGATCACCCACATTTATAATAATAATTAAAAATTTCAGATGCATCCTTATTAAAGGACATGTTACCAACGTGGATCCATTTCTGAGATGACGACTCTTCCCTATTTCCATTCTGTTTTGTTTTTCTTTTAGATCTTCTCATCCTCAACTTATTTCTTATTTCTTATTTCTCATCCTCAACTTATTTCTTCCAGTAATGACAAACAAAGTGACAATTCTATTTCTCATTTTCCTTGTTGAGGATTTACAATAGAAAACATTTTTTTCGTCTTTATTATTATGTATTATAGGCCAACGGAAAATGGTTTTTTATAAATAAATAGGAGTAAAATAGTATTTGGGAGGTTAATTTCAGATTGCAATATCACATATGCTAGTGCAATAGGAAATATTTAGTTAATTGGATACAAAAGAAAACTTAAAATTTTACCTGTTATTATGACACGAGGGTATGGATCTGAACGAAATCTAACGCCCTATAAAAGACATACTAAACTAAATTACTAACCGATAATACTGTAAGCCACATATGTTCTTTCTCTACAACAGAAAACAACTGAAAACAATTTAGCCCAAGACTTAAAACTCAGAAAGAAACCAAAACATATCGAAAACCATCAACAACCATTGATAATATGCAAGTTGACCCTGATCTTTGGAGGACTAAAAACATTTTAATATAAATTTACTAAAACTTTATAATCTGAAAACCATACACAAAACATGTATTCCTATAGCCAACTCTGATAATACGAACCTAATTCGACAAAAAAAAAAGAACCTCTTAAAAATCTATTACCCCTTTAACCAATACTAAGTGATTGATCCGACAATTTTGATCATAGGCAACTCTTCGTTGATCCTGGATGCCTATCTTTGTTAATACATCACGAGATTGCATGTTTCATGCATTGTCACTTTAATTAGACAAGAACATAAATCAAATAGGATTCGTACATCAAATATGGAAACAGTTCTGTATAATTAGAAAAAGAGAGGCTAGGGTCTGATAATGAGAATTGAGAATTGAGAAGTGATGTCACACACAAGACCAAGGAAGTTGGTTAATGTGGGGGAGTCCATGTTGGTCAGACTCAGTGGCTTTTGGCATGTGAAAATATATTTCTCATCTTCAGTCTTGTCAATTTATCATTCAATTTCTTGTATTTTCAATTGTTTTTGGAAAATTACCAGTCCTCTTTTAAAAAAAAAATTGGTGACACCTAATTTTATTTTTATAGATTATGTTCGTTTGCATATTATAGCGACTTGCACATGTAATCAACACCTAACAAAAAATTTTGTTTTGTTGTCTTTGGTTTTGCGACTTGCTACTGATCAGTCGTGCGATATCAAACAAATAATAACATGCGTTTTCCACATGAGACCTGATTGCATCATCAATTTTGTGACATTCGATTTGATTACGCGATTAATTATATGATAACAAAATAAAGAACTACCTACAACTGATCGCATGTCGCAGTATGTAAAGTGTTGCTGTGATATACAAATCAACAATGCCATATATAATTGATATACTAACTTTGGATTAAGTTATACGATATAGACGACCAAATAACATATCCTATATTTGACGGCAGTTACTGCAATAGACGTTCTCTCACAACAAAAGAAAATTATTAAACGTGCGTTACATACGAAGTCGGATAGGAATGCTAAAGTAAGAAAAACCAACATTTTTTTCTGTCTGTTCTATTTGATACAGAAATAGTCTATCAAAATAATCTATTTTTTCTGTTCCTTTGGTGATGTTTCTCCTTTTTACACTCGTGCTACTATTCTAAAAGTTAAACATAAATTGTGACCTTAGTGTATTATTCCCTGTTTGACTCGGTCGTTTAAACAATGAAGTTTGAGTCCTAGTTTGAGTATTTAAAAAAAAAAAGAGTTTAGGTCTTCATGTATTCGTCATTCTTGGATTTTTTTTTGAATTTGACTATTCAGCTTTATAAGATTTATTCATGTTTTATATGTGTTTGGATAGAGTTTGACTACATGTAATTTTGTTTAAATCCCGGCCCATTTTAGAACCGTTCAGATACAATTAATAATATCACATATTCATATATATATTTTCATTATTAGATTATAAAAACATGAAATTAAATTTTGAAATTTAATTATATTTTTGGAAACTTATTTTGGATATTAATTCACATCTACAAATTATATTTTCAAGCTTTTGAATATCTGTTAGAATTTGGATTGGATTTAAATTATACCAATATTTAAAATACTACCTACATGATCAGTTGTCTATTTTGCAACTCAGATCGAATAAACACTTATATAGAATATATTCAATTAAAGTTTTAGGTGATTTTTATAAAAATAAAAAATACACTGTTATTCAAATAACATTTTTTAAAATATATTTTTATCAAACTTAACATTTATAAACTATTTTGAAATCCATTATTATTAAAACAATTTAAATTTTAAATTTTAGAAGTTTTCAAGTCGTATTAAAAAAGTTTTGAGTAGAAAATTTTAGTTAAAATAATACAAATTCTAGAATAGTTGAAGCAAAAATCATTTTAAATTCCCCATTTCTGTCCCCAATTCACAGAAATGGTTATAAAAAAAAATCAAATTACTCCAAACTATAGATCGAATAAAAGCTCTTTAATAAGTTACTGTGTTTAGATTTAGTTGGGTTCTCCTGTTCATAAAATAACCAAAATTAACAGTAATAACTGGATTACAGAAGAAGGGGGATGATTAGGTTAGAGAAAAGATACAAATCCGACGTGGCAGTCTAGGGAGCTTCGCTAACCATTCCCCCAAACTCAAAGCCCATAGACTCACTATTATAGACCCCCTCATCACTCTTTTTTCTTCTCTCTCTCTCTCTCTCTCTCTCTCTCTCACGCTCTCTCCTGATTTTGCCCTCAATTATTAAAATATACACAGAAAAAGAGAACGCAACTGCTCTCCCTCCCGGCGGTGAAGCTCCGGAATCTGAGAAAGGAGATGATGGAAGGAGGAGGAGGAGGAGGAGGAGGAGCGCCATCGGCGAAGTCAATACTGGAGAAGCCTCTGAAGCTACTGACGGAAGAGGACATTTCTCAGCTAACACGCGAGGATTGCCGCAAATTCCTCAAGGAGAAAGGTTTAGGTTTCCCTCCTTGGAAGATGAAGAAGATCCTCTCTGATTTTTGTTTAATTCGTTTTTTTGAATTTCCTCTCTCTCTTCTCTCTCTCTTTGGTGGAGCTTTTTTCGTTTTTTTTTTTCTCTTTCTCCCAAGAGAATGGCGGCTGACACGTGTCGTAACAGGAATGCGAAGACCTTCGTGGAACAAATCCCAGGCGATCCAGCAAGTTTTATCCCTCAAAGCTCTCTTTGAGCCCCCCGGCGACGACTCCGGCGCCGGCATCCTCCGCAAGATCCTCGTTTCTCACCCTCCACTTCCCTCTCGCGTGAGCTTTTAAATCTACTTCGATTTTTTGGTTCCTTGGTCTCTTTGTGCTGATTTTTATGTTGACGGACAGGTCACCACACCCTCGACAGAGCCAAGCAACGAGCTGGGAGCTTGTGGCCAGATTCCTTTTCAGGAAGATGATGGCCCATGCCCAAGGAGAGATTCTCCCAGATCAGCTGAGTTCTCCGGTGGCTCTGCTCCTCACTATGTTGCCGACAAAGACACCTACAAGTCTCTCTCTCCCAGGTATACTGGAATCTTGTTTAGTTGGTTTGATGATATCATATCCCTGAATGTGTGTTTAATCAATGGTGAAGTTGTTCAGAGAGTACTTAGGTTGTATATATCAAAATCACATCCTTTCCATGAGAGTTTCGTGTGATCATATAGGGGCTTTTTTTTGTGTCTTTTTGTTTGGTGTTTCTGTAATGACTCGTTTTCGTCATTGCTACTTGATGTTGCTTACTCCACTGCTCAATGTTTTTCAATGATAACATGAGTTTTAGGTTAGTCCATGTACTGTATAAACGAAAGCTTAATATATATGGTCTCGCTTTGTTGTCATATAAACGAATTTGCTACTCCAATGTTGTTGTTTTAAACACATTTTGTGTCTGTAATGTTTTTACAGCAGAAGCCCAGCAGAAACAAGTGCGCTGGCTGGGCAAATGACGATATTCTATAATGGAAAAGTTAATGTATATGATGGTGTACCACCTGAAAAGGTAACATTATTGTGTCTTGCCTTTAAAATGGAAAACCTTGATGGCAATGTTTTTGATTATGCATCTCTCTCTCTCTCTCTCTCTGTACATTGGTTTGCAGGCTCGGTCAATCATGCACTTTGCAGCCAATCCAATTGATTTTCCTGAAAATGCTGTTTTTCCTTCTACTAGAATGATTTCCAGGCCCGTGAGTAAAGGTCAGCTTTTGTCAGTTGATAGATGGATGGTTCAAAGTTTGAAATGATTTTGTTTCCATGTGTGTTAATCAAACTGGAAAAGTGAATGGACCTGCTTCTCCAGCTTTTCTGACAGATGTTGGCACCTTTTTTGTGCCAAGATATTCATCTAGTTTAACCATCCCACTTTCTATATCTAGGAATCGAGTTTGAACTAATAATTAGATAATTTGATGAAAATGTGACTCTATTTTGATTTCATTTTTGCAGAAAAGATGGTAGAGCACTCCCACTATGACCTTGAGAAGGCAAATGCTTCTCGTGATTCTGGTACAAAACAGTGCTCTCTCATTACCTTAAAGATATAGAAACCTTGTTATTCTAGTGATGCTTAAACACCTGCTTTCACCTGTACATGCTATGCTCTTCGCGTTCACTTTAGGATGATAAAATTGACTTGCTTCTTCTGGTTGATATTATGAACTGGAATTTCTGTTGAATGCTAACCATAGTAGTTCTTGTGTGTGTGTTTGTTGGTCTTTCTGAAGATGCGGAGGGTCAGGCGAACAGAAAAGTGTCGTTGCAAAGATATCGTGAAAAGAAGAAGGATAGGTATCTTCAAAGAAACAATCTATAAATACTTAGGGGAAGATCGGGGGGAATACTAATGTGTGTGTTTTATTTTTTGTGAGGAGAAGATTGTTTAAGACCAAGAAGGCTCCAGGAGTGGGATCATCTAGCTTGGACATGTATCTGAATCGTAGTCAGCCACTGATGAACGCTGCTGCATATTCACAAAACCTTAGTGGCGGCGGCACAGGAGGAGAACACCAGTCAGCTCAAAACCAGACAAGAAGCCCCAATCTCTCAGTTGATCTGAACTGTGATCTAAACTGTGAAGGTAAGAAGATAATCAATCATATTGAAAATGATAAATGGTTCAAATGATTTTCCGTCAAAAATCTCATCGATTGTGTTTCTAGATATCTAACACGATGCATAAAGCCGGGGTAAGCTCATCACACGAAGAAGAAGAACATTTGATGTTCTTTGAAAATAAGGGATACAAAAGCAGACAAGGAATGTTCATTGTATGGAAGAAACATGGCTTAAAGAATGAGCTGGAGGAGAAGTCTTGTGATCTCGATTATCTGTTTTTTCTTTTTGTTGTTTTGTTTCGGGTCTGTAGTTTTGAGTTAGGTTAGTGACGGAAATGTTCTTTGTTTCAGCATAGAGACAAAGAGAGAGTGAGAGAACGGCGGGGGATTTTTCTTCCGGTCTGTATTATGTAAATGTTGACACTTCTGAAAATGAGACCTCTTTTTCTATTGATACCAAAACTTTTGAGTTTCCATTGACACTAGAATTGTTTAGTAGGCCCAGCCTAACAATAGAAACATAACTCGAGAGCGCTTTTAACTGACGTGGCGGCTAATGAGTGGTTACCATCCCATGGCAAGCGATCTCATTGGTGGAAATAACAAATTGATATTTCACGACCCGAGTCTACGGGATTGTGAAAAAGTCTACGGGATTGAATAAATATATTCTAAAAAAGTATAGTATTTTGGGAAAATAAACATTCTACTCCCATTTGGTAAAAAAAAAACACTCTACTCTCATTTGGTCAAAAAAAAAAACACTTTACTCTCATTTGGTCAAAAAAAAAACACTCTACTCTCTTCTTCGATCTGATCTCCGTTTAGATCCTGAGGTTTTCCAATGATGAGAGACCGGCAACTATTTTTCGGCCTTTTGCTTATCTTAACATTTGTTTCGCTCCATAAGCTTTGCTACTGCGACGATCAGACGGTAATTTTTAGAAAGAAAAAAAAACTTCAATTCTCTCTTGTCTAAATGGTTGGGCTGAGTATCATTTGTGTACCTTAATCGATTATAGTAATGTTTCCATGTTTTATTTTTTTGCCTAGGAAACATTCCCTTAGAACTTTCTTTTTGTAAGTTCTTTTTTCATTTCTAATGATATTAACATTTTAGCAAAAAAGAAAAAAAAAAGAAAAAAAACGGAAAATGTTTTTGGTAGATCTGTGATTAAATTTTACTCCTTCCGTTTCGATTTAATTGTCGTTGTAGAGAAATTTCCGTTTCAAAATAATTGTTGTTTTAGAGTTTTAATGCAAAATTTATTAAAAAAAGACTTCATTTTATTTTTTTATTGGTTGAAATACGGTTAGGTTTATAAATAATTGTGTTTTTATTTTAGAAATATACAAAATCATATGTTTTCTTAATCTGTGTGCATAAACTTAGAACAACAAATAAAATGAAACGGATAGAGTAAATGGATTTCTCGTTTTCTGTTCAGGTGTCGTGTGAATCGTTCGATGAGCCTTTCGGAGGTAGCTGGATAGTTTCGAAGAATGGTGATTACGAAGGTATTTAGATATCTTTAAACTCACTCACGCACGGTGCATTGTAGTTAGTATTGTTTCCGTGTAGTCACTATTAGGAAGTTCGATGACCCAAGTGAGTTGTGATGTGTTGCCCTCAGCATATGGTGGAATCAAATTCGAGAATGTGGATGCAAGTTTGAATCAAATCGGACTTAATGGTAGTGTAATTCGTAACCTCACCTTATGATGTTGAATGGTTGATCTTACCATTCCATAAGTAGTTCTTTACCAGAACTCCGTACGACCACGCAAATATTTAATTTGTTTGTATTTAATGATATATTTATAAACATAGTCGTATTTGTGAATATAAATATTATATTTGTACTTAATTTTATATTTTGTGTTATAGCGTAAAATATATCACCGATGTTAGATATTATATAAAATATCTAATATTTATATAATAATATCCATGTATAAGATATATAGTTAACAAAAATTTTAAATGAAAATATTAAATAGACAATTATAAATTAGCATACTATTTATAAATGATACATTAGTTATAACATTTGTAAGAAAATAAAATGATTGTTAAACTTCTATCAAATTTAGTTTGTAAGAAAATAAAATAAAAATATATTTTTATGTAACTGATAAGAAATTATAAATAAACTTAAGTTTGTGTACATTTAAACCATGCCTTTACAAATGTTTGTTTTTATTTTTGTAAACAATTATTTATTTTGTCTAAATGATAATATATATTTAAGAATTAACTCGTGTTAAATAATTATTTAAAAATATTTATAAGTATAATAATTTTATAGTTTATATTGTTTAATTTTATTTTATTTTGTAAAACGTCAATTGTATTATCACCATTTTTAGAATATCATCCGTGTATCATACAAATGTTTTTTTGTGGATCAAAATTTTATGATAATATCTAGTAAATTATCTTATATATATGATAAGTTGGTAAAATACTTATAATGGTGCATGTGATAAATTTAATTGGTAAAGAAGAAGAATTTGTTAAAAGAAAAATAGTAACATGAGTTGTGAGGGAGAATGAGACAAAATGTAACTTATATTGTTACATAAATATTATCTGTATATTATTGATGTTCATTAATGTTTATAATATTGATATGAAATATGTAAGTTAAAAGATTTATACTGAATTTATTGTGAAATTAATTTATAAAATATTTTACTAATTTTGAGAAAAACATGGAAAGCATATAATTAGTAGTGACTATTACTTCATTAATTTTGGAAAAAACAAAGATTACTTAAAAATAGTTTTATTTAATTATTTCAGTGGCATTAGGTAAATATTTTGCAAATCTAATGGTTAATTTAAAGTGTATTTCTATTTTAATAAGATATATATGTAATTCTTATATATGCTAAATACTAGATGGTTTGTCCGTGCATGCATAGTCTTTTTATAAATATTTATTAGTTTATATCTTATTAGTTTCAAAAATCAACATGATAAGTTATTATTTATGTTTTAAAACATTAAACTAAATATCAAATTATTTATATATGGCAAATTTTTTTTATCTATATGCTTATTAAATTTTTAAAACACTCACATATTAAACATATTTTAGAAAATATCTTTATACAAATGTTTTAGA
This sequence comes from Raphanus sativus, assembly GCF_000801105.2. NCBI lineage: Eukaryota > Viridiplantae > Streptophyta > Magnoliopsida > Brassicales > Brassicaceae > Raphanus > Raphanus sativus. The sequence continues at coordinate 29,078,600 of NC_079512.1, read as the reverse complement.
TTGATTATTGTATAGCTATAAAATGTATTATATCTTAATTTTAAAATTTTATATTTGAAATATTATTTTCAGATGATAACACAGTATATCTAAGAATAATCTTACTTTTTAAATATATTTTTAAACACCTATATATATTTACTTGACATATTCATAAATTTAACATAATTTTCTGTAAAAAGTATTTGACACATTATATTAGTATGCTATAAAATATATAAATATACTAGTTAATCTAACTAGAACATATTCAAAACTATAAAACTGAAACCAATACCAAAATTTACAAAAACCTGAACGATGCTTCTTTAAAAATTTGAAAAAAAAAATTATTACATCTCAATTACTTAAATATTTTCCAAGCTTATAAGGTTTTAGCTTGAACTTTCAGGTTTTTTTTTGTTTTCGTTCTTTTTTACTTTAAACTCGGAGTAAATTGGAATTATTTTTAATTCGGCTATGTTTTGGACTTTTAAAAAAACTGACATGAGTCCGACATCAATTATATATTGTAATTATATTTAATTTTATATAATGTTTAAAATTTTATTGTATTTATTATAATAATAATATTTATTTTTTAGATATAATAATTTGTATTTTTTGTTTAGATATTTAGTTTACATATGTTTAATCATTCGGTCAATGTTTTCAAAACCGTACTGGTCCGACCGATCGGACCGTGATTTGTTTTTCTAACCGGTTCTGAATTATGCTAAAACCAGATTAGAGTTAAACAGGTAAATACAATCAAAAACTGGTCAAACTTGTTAAAAATTCATGTTTTTATATCTATGTAAATAAATTAGCTTTCATTATATTTCATATCACTTAAAATCTTACTTTTATTTTCATATCATTTTTAGATTCTTACAATGATATAAAGATTATAAAAAATAATTTTATAGTTAATATATATATATAGTTATTTAATTTAAAATTAAACTAAAATATAAAACTCGGTTGGATCTTTATGATCATTGATCTAGTTGCAATACTAAGTCAATGTCAAATCCGGATTTCAAAACGATGCATTCAATTAAATATGATAACCGTAAATTAGTTTAACGAGTTTGATCTATATTTGTTCTGCTTGATCTGCATGATCTGCATTTGTTCTATTTGATCTGTATATTTTGTTATGCATTATCCATTGGAAGCCTATTTTCGGAAAAGAAAATATTCATTCTATTCGCGTGGTTTTGAGGAGACGAAGAAGGGAACAAACGCATAACGAAGACGACGTTGGTTGAAGCCCTGAAGGTATCATCATCCTCTTCTCCTCCGCTCTTTTATTTGTTTCTCGCTGAAAGAGTTTGTATTTCCTCTGAATTTCTCATTGTATGTACAAGGCGTTAAATAGCCTAAATGGTTATAACAAGAGATATTTACGTACAATATTAACAGAAATAATTAGAGAATATTCTTATATTCTATCACTCGCCGATTGTTTTCCGGTTAGGTTCCGGTTTATCGATTAATGATTTCGTTTGATTCGTTTCTACCATCCTTGATAATCAATCGACGATTTCTCTATTTGTTTGTGGGGTTTAGCATCTAAATGATGTTTCTTGTGTGTGTGTGTGTGTGTGTTATATTGGTTAAGGATGAAAGAGAAGACGTGATTCAGGCATGGTACATGGATGATAACCAAGAGGATCAGCGACTTCCTCACCACAAGGATCCTAAAGAGTTTCTCTCTCTCGACAAACTTGCAGGTTTTTCTTTCTTGTCTTTATTAATATTGTGCCATTCTCTCTCTGCTTCTTACATATTGTTGTTGTCTCTTCTCTCATGTAAAATGTTTCTGTGCAGAGCTTGGAGTCCTTAGCTGGAGACTTGATGCTGATCACTACGAAACCGATGAGGAGTTGAAAAAGATCCGCGAGTCCGGTGGTTACTCCTACATGGTTTGTGATTCTCATGACCCTTTATTATATCTTAGAATTGAGTGCTAAAAATGTTTGATTTTGATAGGGACACATAGTGGGTTTACCTTAAGGAGATGTTTAGCTGCTCAAGCTTTATCTATAGGTCTACCATATCTAGCCTAAGCCTGAATTTAACAGATTATTTAGCTGTTGTAAGGTTGACTAGTAGTCAAAGTAGTGAAAGGGTGGGTTTATTATAACTAAGGATGTCTTGGCAGATTCTTTAAAGGGTAGATTTACAGCTTTGAGTTTGGGTTGAGAGTTGAGTTTGTAAACAGAACAAGAAAGACAAGTAAGTTTTTACAGCTTTGAGTTTTGAATTCAGGACTTCTGTGAGGTATGCCCTGAGAAGCTTCAAAATTATGAAGAGAAAGTTAAGAGCTTTTTCGAGGAACATCTGCACACTGATGAAGAGATCCGTTACTGCGTTGCAGGAAGTGGTACGTGCTTTTTTTTATTGGCTACGTTACTTGAAAAAAAATATCTACATTACTCCTCGCTCAATGTTTTGGACATAGGCTACTTTGACGTGAGGGATCGCAACGAAGCTTGGATCAGAGTTTGGGTGAAGAAAGGAGGAATGATAGTCTTTCCTGCTGGAATTTATCATCGCTTCACCGTGGATTCTGACAACTATATCAAGGTTACATAACTTACTACTACATATGTGCTTTGCCATTTATCATATATGTTTTTGTTTACTTGAGAAAAATTGAAAAAAAAAGCTCTGGTTTCAAACAGGCAATGCGTCTTTTCGCGGGTGGCCCGGTGTGGACACCATACAATCGTCCACACGACCATCTTCCTGCAAGGTACAGTTGCCACTGTTTTACAACTCATCAAAAGCACTAACTCTGTGCTTGTTTCCTCTTAAGCGAACATTACAATAACAAGAAAACTTTATTGGTTGTCTTACAGGAAAGAATATGTCGATAATTTCGTGAACAAAGCCTTTAACGCCTCCGCTTAGAGAGCTCTCTCTATCTCTCTCTTGTGCTTCTAAAGAAACATGATCTATAATAAACTTGGCCTGCAATAAAGAGAGATCTTGAATCTATAATGGAGAATGATTGCTTTGGTATGCATGTGTTGTAAACTTAATCACACTCTGTTAAGTCTTTATTTACCATCTTTGCCGTATCCGTTTTTACGAGAAGTTGTATCGACTCAGTTTGATCATATATTTTCCTGTGTGAGGCATTACGTTACACGGAAGTGGGTACGTAAAAGCGAAAGCATATAGAAGCACAGAAGCAAAAAAAAATTAGGAAGTGGGTATGTGCTGGAAACGTATATCTATATATATATATATATAAGATTAAAAAAACTAGGATTAATAATTATGTGATTTAAATTTAAAATAAATAATTTATTCATTTATAATAATTTTGAAATAATTTCATATTAAAACTGTGAAAATATACATACAGTAAGTTTAAATAAATTATTATATTAATTATTTAGCACTTCATAAATAATTGATAAAATATATTTGAATATATGTTATATTTTTAATAAAAATCTTAGTACATAAAGATAATTTATAGTATTAGTTTTAATATTTGTATATTTTTATTCTCTTTATTTCATTATTATTAACTTTTGGAATTTATTGATTTAAAACATTGTGTCTTAAAAACAGAAGCATGAGCTCTCAATGTGTTTTTAAATAAAATATTTCAGAAGCGTTTTGGAAGTGAGGTTCCACGAATTTCCACGAGATTCTGATTTCGATTCCGGTTTCGAAGCGGGAAACGCATCTCCGATGAAGTTTCCATGCAACATAGACTGAGGCACTGAGGTGTGTTGCAAACTAAGGAAAAATAATAAGAGTTGTTTTTTGCTGTGTGTGGATAGGATAATATAATAAGCCTTTTTTCATCATAATGAGCCTTATTATACATGTCAAATGTATTTTCTTGTTTGCAAAAGCTAACAATATATAAGAAAAAAGAATTTTGCTAAAAAGAACAAAAACAAAAACTTGTGTATTGTTCTTTTGAAATCATTTTAGGAGTTTTTGTCCATTCAAAGTTATTTTTAATGATAATTATTCTGACCCTTCAATTATACAATTAAAAAACTTATACAAATAAGGTAGTTTAAAACATATTTTCAGTAGGGGCTTCGGAATTCGTAGGATCCATGGATTTAGCATCTGAATCCAGATTTGGAGCTTTCGGATATCGGGAATGATAATCTTCTCATTTTCTTGTTCCTTTTCTTTTCTCATCGATTATAAATTTTGTTATCTTCACCGTGAAAATAAGAGGTATTCCATGGTGGAACAAGTTTTTTCTTCACCAGTGGTGACCACTATAAGTTTCTTTTTTGACCAAAAATTACAAGTTAGAGTTTTGAGATTCTTTTTTTAATTTTATTTGTATTCGTTTTTTATATTCATAAACTAGAAAGTTTGAATTGCATAAAATTAACTATTATAATCTAAGAGACGGATTCACGTTCAGAGATTTGAATTCCTCTTTCGTTATCTTTGTTTGGCTCGATTTCTGTGAAGCTCATGGTATAGACTTTTGTGAATGTTTTGTGTATACTTTCCCATGTAAAAGAGACCGATTTAGTTAATGACTGGACTTGGATTAAAGTATGCGGTTGTATTTGACAGAGTTCGAATTAAAGTTAAGTTATATGTTGTTTAAAATCGGTTTTATTGATCTTGAATGCCTAATATGTTTGATGTTGTTAGCAAATGTGAGATTGAGTTTGATTGCCTATTAGGTTCTGTGGTCTTGGCATTTGTGTGTCATGTTGTTTTGTGATCCAATACAATATGTTGTTCATTTTGGATGTATATGAATTCCTTTAATGAAATTTTTATTTTCATGGTTTATGACTTACTAGTTGTCAAATATTAGCAATATATGTACATTGACGATTCTAAAGATATTGATGATGGATTTTAAAGAGTAGAACGAGGTGTTAAACTGTCTCTAGTCTTATTGTGGCGATCAATGAACGCAATCTTGGATGCTCAGAGAAGGTTATTAACAGCTTCATATGCAAACAACTAAATATTTTCAAGGTACACGAGCTATGGTTTCTGTTTGCAAGGAGGCATGTTCGGTTTTCAATGCCATAATTTCATATCGTGACTGTGATTGGACTCGATTGCAAAGATGAACCTAATATTGAATTTGAAAATTGAAAGGATGATAAAGGGTTATGGAATAGGATGCTTAAGCGAAATGGAAATATCAAGATAAAAACAACTAAGGAGGAGCATCTTAAAATTTGTAACAAGTGGTCATTTTTGGATCCGCCTAGTGTATATGGTTGTTATACATAGATTGGTCACCGCTAAGGATGAAAAGATGATCTCTCATGCATACATTCATTTTATTTGGTGATGAATTTTGATATAATAAAGATATATATACCATGAGGTCCTTATGTTTATGATGAGCTAAATGCATCAATACTCAAAACAAGGGAGAATGTGCATCTAAAGAACAATTAAGTGTTGGATGAGTTCTCCTATGCGTTTTAGAATTGGCTTATGGAAGTGAACCCAAACATTGACACTTTGTTGGATAAAAGTATCTGGCATCATCAAATTGAGATGTTTGAATTGGATAGGAGCTGAAAAAAATATCCTATCATGACATCAAGTTCATAAAACCCGGTTGAAGCTGGATGAACTCGGTTAAACTATGACCCAAGAACTTCTCCAGTTCCGTTGCTGGCCCAGTTTTGAAAACATTGGGTTTATTTCAAATCATATTAAAAACGAAACTATATATGATTTACTTTATTATCCTCAAAATTCTCCCATGAAACATAGCCAAAGGGCAACACAAAAATGCAAAAAAAAAAGAACAAGACTTAGATAAGAGTCCCGCCCTTGACATACTCAGTGAAAGCCAAGGCCACGAGGCCGAGCATGGCGAATCGACCATTCCATAGCTCGGCATTTGACGTCATAAACCCTTTGGACTTTGACTCTGCCCTTACTCCCTTGAACAATGGAACCATCGATGCCAACGTTAGTAACGCCGTTGTTCCTAGAAACCATCCGACTCCACCGTCGGAGATTTGAGCAAACACGTTCTCTCCCTTCGAAAGCTCCACCGCAATGGCCGCTACGAACCCTACCATAGCTAGTCTCCCGTTTATTCTTTCGGGCGCTGGACCGCTAAACGCTAATAGATCTCCAAACTTCGTACTCACCTATAAAACAATAGACAAATCACTCAACCCATACTTGCATAATGATATCTAACACGATTGTGTTTTCTAGATATCTAACACGATGCATAAAGACGGGTTAAGCTCATCACACGAAGAAGAAGAACAGTTGATGTTCTTTGGAAAAAGGGATACAAAAGCAGACAAGGAATGTTCATTGTATGGAAGAAACATGGCTTAAAAGAATGAGCTGGAGGAGAAGTCTTGTGATATCGATTATCTGTTTCTTTTTGTTGTTTTGTTTCGGGTCTGTAGTTTTGAGTTAGGTTAGTGCCGGAAAATGTTCTTTGTTTCAACATAGAGACAAAGAGAGAGAGAGTGAGAGAATGGCGGGGGATTTTTCTTCCGGTCTGTATTATGTAAATGTTGACACTTCTGAAAATGAGACCTCTTTTTTTTATTGATACCAAAACTTTTGAGTTTCCATTGCCACCAGATCCGGTCTTTGACTAACAAGCTCATGAAACATGAGATTGGGGTTGGTAGGTTTGTTAAAATATTTTGGGGCCAGAATTAAAAGCTTAAAGAGAGAAGATTCAGAAAACGTTCTTTTCTATTTCTTGATTCTTAAGTCTTACAAAGATGAGTTACATTGCTTATATAGATAGATGTGAAAGCCCTAGAATACAGATGTCATCATCCTTCATGTTGAAGAGATCCAAGGGCTGAGAAGGAGTTGCTCAATGCAGGACCACACGGTTTCGTACATGATGTCATGACCTGCTTTCCCTTCTCTTTTGTTGGGCCTCGAGTGACTTGGGCTTATCTGAACTGGTCTCTCTTATAAGAATTTCATATTAGTCCGAAGATCAGTTGACTTAGTTTTGTGAAATTTATGTATTAATGTCTGAGGTTTGAAGCATGGACACGACTACCTCTCCTTTCTTCATGACCATAAATCTTACTGATTATTGATACTGTTTAATTCAACGATATGCAAGTATGTGTCATGATTCTTTTTTCTGAAAGAATATTTTCTGTTCATGCCAAACAATTTAATATGTAGAAAAACAATTTTTTTTCTGTAAATTACTTCTTTTTCAAATCTACATAAAATATATAAAAAGAAGAAGTAATTCTTTCTACACTAGAGAAGTGAGGACCCCGGGGCTCTGATTGTTATGAATCATGTAAATAACGCAAAATTGTGGTATGAACCATTCCATATGGTATATGATCATTTTATTTGTTTATTTTAAAGCACGAAGTACGTGTATTGTCTGTGCATATATACATACTCATGTTACAAATATTTGTTACTGTATTCACTATAAAAATTATAAATTTATTTTTTTATTTAATTAGTGTCTATACATCTTTCTGTTTCTTAATTTTTTTTTATGATTATAAATTATTTTATGGATATGTATATATTTAACATATATAAGAATTATCTTAACTTTTAATGTGTTTTTATCATTTTTCTCCAATATATATAATTTTAAAATAATTATCTAATAAACTGAATCATGAATGAGAGAGAATTCAATCAAATCTGCTGTTGTGTGATTAATTTTATCTCCAAACAGCAGATGCGTATGGTCGGAAACGCATCTGTAGGGTTGACACATGACTAGGGGTAATTTGGTCCTTTACAAAAGAAACCAAACCCAAGTCTGTCTCTTTATCTTTCTTTTACTATTTTCGAAAAAAGAAGAAATTCATTCTATTCGCGTGGTTTTGACGAGACGAGGAAGGGAACAAACGCATAACGAAGACGACGATGGGTGAAGCCGTGAAGGTATCATCATCCTCTTCTCCTCCGTTTTTTGATTTGTTTCTCGCCGATTGTTTTCCGGTTAGGTTCCGGTTTATCGATTAATGATTTCGTTGATGCGATTCTACCATCCTGGATAATCAATCGAACGATTTCTCTATATCTGTTTGGTGGGGTTTAGCATCTAAATGATGTCTTCTTCTTCTTGTGTGTGTTATTAAGGATGGAAGAGAAGAAGTGATACAGGCTTGGTACATGGATGATAGCCAAGAGGATCAGCGACTTCCTCACCACAAGGATCCTAAAGAGTTCATCTCTCTCGACAAACTTGCAGGTTTTTCTTTCTTGTCTTTATTAATGTTTTTGTCTCTCTCTCTCTGCTTCTTACATATTGTTGTTGTCTCTTCTCTTCTCTCATGTAATGTTTCTGTGCAGAGCTTGGAGTCCTTAGCTGGAGACTTGATGCTGATCACTACGAAACCGATGAGGAGTTGAAAAAGATCCGCGAGTCTCGTGGCTACTCCTACATGGTTTGTGATTCTCATGACCCTTTATTATATCTTAGAATTGAGTGCTAAAAATGTTTGATTTTTATAAAGACACACAGTGGGTTTACCTCTACAGATGTTTACCCTTATATCTATAGGTCTACCATATCTAGCCTAAGCCTGTTGAAAGGTTGGGTTTATAATTAAGGATGTCTGATTGTTTAAAGGGTATATTTTTCTAGGATTGAGTTTGTAAATAGAACAAGAAGACAAGTAAGTCTTACAGCTTTGAGTTTTGAATTCAGGACTTCTGTGAGGTATGCCCTGAGAAGCTTCAAAATTATGAAGAGAAAGTAAAGAGTTTTTTCGAGGAACATCTTCACACTGATGAAGAGATCCGTTACTGCGTTGCAGGAAGTGGTACGTGCTTTTTATTGGCTACTTTACTTGAAAAAAAAATAATCTATATTACTCCTCACTCAATGTTTTGGGAAATAGGCTACTTTGATGTGAGGGACCGCAACGAAGCTTGGATCAGAGTTTGGGTGAAGAAGGGAGGAATGATAGTCTTGCCTGCTGGAATTTATCATCGCTTCACCGTGGATTCTGACAACTATATCAAGGTTACATAACTACTACTACTACATATCTGCTTTGTCATTTATCATATATGTTTTTTTGGTTACTTAAGAAAATTGAAAAAAGCTCTGGTTTCAAACAGGCAATGCGTCTTTTCGTGGGTGAACCGGTGTGGACACCATACAATCGTCCACACGACCATCTTCCTGCAAGGTACAGTTGCCACTGTTTCACAACTCATCAAAAGCACTAACTCTGTGCTTGTTTCCTCTTATGCGAACATTACAATAACAAGAAAACTTTATTGGTTTTGTCTTGCAGGAAAGAATATGTTGATAATTTCGTGAACAAAGCCGTTAACGCCTCTGCTTAGAGAGCTCTCTCTCTCTCCCTTCTAAAGAAACATGATCTATAATAAACTTGGCCTGCAATGAAGAGAGTATGCATGTGGAGAATGATTGCTTTGGTATGCATGTCTTGTAAACTTAATCACACTCTGCTCGTCTTTATTGACCATCTTTGCCGTATCCGTTTTACGAAAAATTGTATCGAGTCAGTTCGATCATATATTTTCATGCGTACGTTTCTTTGTGAGCAACTAAGGAAACATAATAAGAGTTGTTTATTGCTGCGTGGATAATTTAATGAGCCTTATTATATATGTCAAATGTATTTTCTTGTTTGCGAACGCTAACAATATAAAAAAGAGAATTTTGCTAAAAAGAAACAAAAAAAAAACTTATCTAAATGTTTGCCTAATAGGTTCGATGGTCTTGGCATTTGTGTGTCATGTTGTTGTGGTTCAATACAATTCTGTTGTTCATTTTGGATGTATATGAATACTCAGGGAAGGTTATTCATAACTTCATATGCAAATAACTAAATATTTTCAAGTTACACGAGTTATGGTTTTTGTTTGCAGAGAGGCCTATTCGATTTTCAATACAATAATTTCATACTGTAACTGGACTCAAATGCAAAGATGAACCCAAGGTAGACTTTGAAAATTGAAAGGATGATAAGGGGTTATGGAGTAGGATGCTTAATTAAGCGAAGTGGAAAGATCAACATAAAGACAACAAAGGAAAAGCACTTTAAATTTTGTAACAAATGATCATTTTTGGACAGAATGAGCGTAGTGTATATAGTTGTTATACATATATTGGTCACCGCTAAGGATGAGAAAGATGATCTCTCACGCATACATCTATTTAGTGATGAATTTTGATAAAATAAGGATGTATAGTGTATATCCTTGGGGTCTTTTACGATGAGCTAAATGCATCAATACTCAGAACAAGGGAGAATATGCATCTAAAGAATAATTAAGTGTTGGATGAGTTCTCCTATGGGTTTTAGAATTGGCTTATGGAAGTGAACCCAAACATTGACACTTTGTTGGATAAAAGTATCTGGCATCATCAATTTGAGTGTCTGAATTGGATAGGAGCTGAAAAAATATCCTATCACGACATCAAGTTCATAAAAACCGGTTGAAGCTGGATGAACTCGGTTAAACTATGACCCAAGAACTTCTCCGGTTCGGTTGCTGGCCCAGTTTTGAAAACATTGGGTTTATTTCAAATCATATTAAAAACGAAACTATATATGATTTACTTATTATCCTCAAAATTCTCCCATGAAACATAGCCAAAGGGCAACACAAAAAATGCAAAAGGAGAAAAGACTTAGATAAGAGTCCCGCCCTTGACGTACTCAGTGAAAGCCAAGGCCACGAGGCCGAGCATGGCGAATCGACCATTCCATAGCTCGGCATCTGACGTCATAAACCCTTTGGACTTTGACTCTGCCCTTATTCCCTTGAACAATGGAACCATCGATGCCAACGTTAGTAACGCCGTCGTTCCTAGAAACCATCCGACTCCACCGTCGGAGATTTGAGCAAACACGTTCTCTCCCTTCGAAAGCTCCACCGCAATGGCCGCTACGAAGCCTACCATAGCTAGTCTCCCGTTTATTCTTTCGGGCGCTGGACCGCTAAACGCTAATAGATCTCCGAACTTCGTACTCACCTATAAAACAGTTGACAAATCATTCAACCCACACTTGCATAATGATATTATCATATTAACGACTTTAGTTCCTTTATTTTTTTAATAACCAAGATTAATCTCTGAAGTCTACCGTAGGGTATTCTTGCTATTTAATATTCACTTAACCATTACTAAAACACAATAAAGAAAATTCGAAACTATATATATGGTCTCCAAAATCTAAGATAAATTCTTCGACCGCCATAAGTTATAGTTAAGATGTTAGTGACTGATCATTATATGAAGATCATACCTTAGGCTTGCTAATTGGTGGAGGAGAATACAACGGCGTCTGCGGTTGAGTGGCCGAGGTCGAAGGCAGAGGAGATTCTTCCTTGATAGGATCGTCCTTAAGAAAGGGTTAAGGCAAAGAATGGTCAGAATTAAAAAAAAAAAGTCAAACAAGTAACGTAGGGAAGACTTGATATGCATAGTAGGAGGCACTGTAATTATGTATATACCTGAGCCATGCACCTGACTCCAACCAAAGGATTCCTATTGGAGAAGACTTGGCTTGTGTTTCTGATGTTGCGAGAGCCCAATCCAGCGGAAGGAGCGGCGAACACTGACAGCATGCTAAAAGACGCCGTTGCCATTTCTGATTAGGTTTGTACAAGCGAAAGACGGAGTAGGAAGAGGAGTAGTGAATGAGATGGACTCAGGATCATCTAATTTATAGAGTAGGGTGAAGGTGAATGATAGGTCCAGCATTTTCTAAATATTTATTTATTTATTTATTTATTTATTTATATGGAATGTTTATTTTCTTTTTATTGTACTATAATATATCATCATGCCACGACAGTTGGGAGAAAATAGGAATGAAATCATTTTTGAAACAGGAATGAAATCATTTCTGAAACAGGAATGAAATCATTTGAGAAAGAAGAAAATTTGAAACCATTGAATTCTGAGCTAAATATCGATGTTCCTACTTGAGAGAATTTTATTTCCATCTTTATTTAGTTATTCTATACATGAAATCGTAGAAGATGTGAAAATAATATACATGCATTTCAATTTGAACGTTAAACAAACAAAACCACGTAGGAAATAGAATTTGAAAAAGAAGAGGAAAATGAAGTGGGGGATATGGAAGAAGCCACGTCTAGTTGAAAAGTGAAATCGAATTGACGACGTGGCATGCTTCATCACACACACAAACATCTATCCTACAGTATTGAAAACAAAAGCCTCACAAAATTTCACGGTCGAAAATGTTTTTGTTTCTGGTAGTTTTGAACGAGAGAGGTCGCATTCATTTTTTGTATCGAGTTGGAACTTAGTTAATTTCATTATGGCAGACCCATGATGACTCAGACCCATGATGACTCCTTTTGGTCTTTTCTGTTTCCCATCTACAACTGCGCGCCCAAATCTCCTACGTGCACTGTCTTAGAACCGTAATAATTAAGAACACAAATCTTTATACATTGAACAATATTTGAAGTATCAACCATCAAAGAGTTTAATATTTTGCCAAAAATCTTAATCACTGCACATATTGTATACACATTGAAATAAAATTGAAGATCCTGATAAGACACTTCTTAGCGCTCTTAATCCTGATATCCATCATTTTGTTGAACATGAGTTTTGTTTAAACTTCGATTATTTACATGCTATAGTTTCTAATGCTTGCTTCAACATCAAATACGGAAAAAAATACGACCATATATTTCTAGAGTGTTTAGAGTTTAAGGATATGAAGGCCTTGTTCTTGTGCATTATGCGACATGAGACCAAAATATTGTTCATTCCACGCGGGTCTCACTCCAGCTGAAACAACGGAGGTTATAACTTACGGATACCCAACTGGTTCTCTACCCATCCGTTAAGAAATAATGGAAGCCTAAACTTGTTAAAAACCCTCCCCCTCGGTGTCAAAATTTCTTTTTTTACTTTGATCTCTTTTCTTAGTTCAAAGTTTGTTCTTTTCAATTTACGAACGATGTGTAATTGGTCATAAGATTCAGTTCCACCGATACCATTCACAAGAACAGTTTCTAACTCTCTGCGTACTATTACCATGATTTCAATGAAAAATATCGGTAACTAGATCTACAATTAAAGAACACTAAATTATCACAGATGCAGCTGCAAACCACCAACGAAACACCACCACCTTCAAATCTGTCAAATTGAAAACTAAATCCAAACATAAAGCTTCACCATAACATACTATAGATTTTTAAACTATCATATTAAACTAAATTCTCTGAAAATGACTAAAAACAAAATGTTATAGCTTAAAGGCCACATACGTTAGCCCATAACATTCGCGATAATTCAGTATTAGCCCATAACATTCTCTCTTTTTTTCAATTTTCTTTACGGCCCATGAGTGTATATGAGGGTAGGTCGACCCTCTGAATTCTTATTTGCACATGTTGAACGTGAACTCCTTAAACCACCAATAAACTGACTCAACTGCGACATTCTCCATGCTTTTTACAAGATAATGCATATTGTCGTCTATTAAATATATTATTTGGTTAAATTATTTGTTGTAAAGGATGGGCACATGATTTCGCCGTCAAAAAAGAAAGAAAAAAGTTGACAGAAAAACAAAGAATTCAGATGTTGTTTGCACCTGTAGTTTCCTGGTAGCTCAGGTCAACAAGGTCAAGTCAAAAGTGATGAGCTCTCCATAATGAGTCGACAAAAATGTGATTAACAAATACAGTATTCTACTACACAAATAGAGGCACCTTTTCTTGAACCGGCAACATTTTCAAATGCAGAAATACCATATTATATAAATGAAACATTAACTAGAGAAATAAGAATATTGGTGATGATATCACAGATTCACATGGACCTTCACGTGATTCTAATATTCAAGTTTGCCTGGTTGGTCGTCAGATAGTGTTGTTCGCACCTCGACAGATTCTTGGATAAAATTCGATTAATACATACCATTGGGGTCCTAACTCTTTTTTTAATGTTTAAAAAACTCTTTATTATTTTTTTAAAAAAATTGTGTGATCTTGCCAAATAAAAATTTGTATGGCTTATATGAATACCGGACAAATTAGTTGGAATCAAAATACCATAGCGGACCAAAATTACCTAGTACTGAATTTAAACAAGAGATCAGAAAATTTCAAGTTCAAAAAATAATAATAATTTTCTAATAATATTTAAGATATTAAAACATAATGTACATTAAAAATATATTTATTTTATTAGTTTAAATTAATAATTTTTTAAATTATATTCATCAATTTGAAAATTTAATTAGTTTTAAATTAAAACATCTGAACTATTTAAAGTTATCTGAAATTCTTATTTAAATTATCCAAAATATTTTCCCTATATTTAAACTAAATGAAATATTACTTAAATAATATATATTTTAATTATTCAAAAACTGAATTAATAGGTCGTTAATTTTTTTTTGTTATCCGAATTAATAAAAACATATTCAGTCTTACAAATATTTTAATTTTTTATTAAAAAACTACATATTTATAATATCAAATTTTATTAGAAAACTCTAACCAAACAATAACTGACAGATAAATACTCATGGCTATCATATTTTTTTGGAAGTAGTTGATAAAAACCTGAAGTTAATTATTGAATATTTAAGACAAAAAAACAAGTGTCCAGGTACATTCGCAAAAGAGTACCTTTTGGGACAAACTTTGCAAAAGAGTCCTTAAACTATTCAGATTGGTCTTTAAAAAGACTCAATACTCGCACTTCTACTTCCACTTCAAAACAGAATCAACAATCTTCTCTCTCCGTCCATTAGAGAAAAGCTTGAAGCAAAAAAGCAAATTCACATTTTGATTCTCCTTCAAATGGCTTCCATGTCTACCACCGCCTTCCCTAAAACAACAACAACTCCTCCTTTCCTCTCTCACCCCCTCGCCAAACCCGATTCCCTAATCGCAGCCACCGTTTCATTCCCGAGATCTCGCACCCTCCCAAGAAGAAGAGCCACCACCACTCTCCGCGTACGATCCGCGCTGATCCAGCCAGACGGCGGGAAGCTGGTGGAGCTCGTGGTCCCGGAGCCGCGGCGAAGGGAGAAGAAGCACGAGGCGGCGGATTTGCCGAGGGTGAAACTGACGGAGGTCGATCTGCAGTGGACGCACGTGCTGAGCGAAGGCTGGGCGAGTCCGCTCCGCGGGTTTATGAGGGAATCCGAGTTCCTTCAAACTCTTCATTTCAATTCGCTTCGTCTCGACGACGGATCCGTCGTCAATATGTCCGTGCCTATCGTCCTCGCTATCGACGACGAGCAGAAAGCTCTGGTCGGAGGGTCGAAAAGCGTCGCGCTTGTTGATGCCGATGATAATCCCATCGCTATTCTCAGCGAGTAAGTTCATCATCCTCTCTGTTAATCTTTGATCTCTGCTGTGGTTTCGGGCCTGGGCCTGGAGGATTATGGGCTATGGCCCAAAATTTTCATACTAATATGGGGTCAGTTGGCTTCCCTCAATTAGAAAAAGAAAAAATCAAGTGAATAGGTTCCAAATGTTGGTATATGATTAATCAAATCTTAGATTTTGTAGTTTTTTTTTTTGATAAGTATATGTTTGTAGTTAGTTTTTGTCTATAGTTCCTTTGTTGCTTGAGACATTTTGGGAATCAATCTTAGTATTACTTAGTTTATTATTAGCCGGTTTAGTATGGTTATGTTGTACATGTAATTTAAGATGGTTTAGTTCGGTTAAGTTTTTTAACAAATATGTGCTTGTTTGGTTTGGTTTCCTCAGCATTGAGATATACAAACATCCGAAAGAGGAAAGAATAGCTAGAACCTGGGGCACGACCGCACCGGGCTTGCCTTACGCAGAAGAGGCGATAACCAATGCTGGAAACTGGCTCATCGGTGGTGACCTAGAAGTCCTCGAACCCGTCAAGTACAACGACGGGCTTGACCGTTTCAGGCTTTCGCCGTTCGAGCTCCGTAAAGAGCTTGAGAAGCGTGGCGCCGACGCCGTCTTCGCGTTCCAGCTCAGGAACCCTGTTCACAACGGACACGCCCTCCTCATGACCGACACACGCCGGAGACTGCTCGAGATGGGTTACAAAAACCCGATCCTTTTGCTTCATCCGCTCGGAGGGTTCACGAAGGCGGATGATGTCCCTCTGAGCTGGCGAATGAAACAGCATGAGAAGGTGCTTGAGGACGGTGTTCTTGATCCGGAGACGACTGTGGTTTCCATATTTCCGTCTCCGATGCTTTACGCTGGTCCTACTGAAGTGCAGTGGCACGCAAAGGCTAGGATCAATGCTGGTGCTAACTTCTACATTGTGGGGAGAGATCCAGCCGGAATGGGTCACCCTGTGGAGAAACGTGATCTGTATGATGCTGATCACGGGAAGAAAGTACTGAGCATGGCTCCTGGACTCGAACGGCTCAACATTCTTCCTTTCAGGGTAAAACAAATCTGCATACTCAAACCTCTGTATCTCCTTCAAAGATTTAGGGTTTTTTGAGTCCTGATGTTTTCTGGTTTCAGGTTGCTGCGTATGATAAGACGCAAGGAAAGATGGCCTTCTTTGATCCATCGAGGGCTCAAGACTTCTTGTTCATCTCTGGCACTAGGGTAACTACAAACTTTTTAGACTAATTGAGACATGATATAATAAAGTACAGAGTGTTCTGTTTCTGATTAAAGCTTGAATTTGGTTTGGTTTTATAGATGAGAGGACTAGCAAAGAACAAAGAAAGCCCACCAGATGGGTTTATGTGCCCTGGAGGCTGGAAAGTGCTTGTTGATTACTACGACAGTTTGAGTCTTACCGGAAATACCAGACTTCCGGAAAAGGTTCCCGTTTAAGACAGACTAAACCCATTTCTCTGTTTTGTTTTACTTTGTTGTAAATTAATGACGTGGTAGTTTCTTAAAGATCAACATTATGATCGAACTATCTTATTCGAAGGTTTGGGAAAAACTTGTATGAAAAAACGGTGTTGAAATTTTTGAAATGTGCAAGAACTGGCACTTTTTGGACTTGTTATTCTTCTGGGATTATGTTACAACTATGTTGTGTAAAATGGGGATGATGAATGTAATGTGTCCCTCTCTATAAAAAACTTGGACCTATTTTATAATTTTATGATATACTTTTAAATTTCGAATGTTAATGTGTCATATAAATTGTCTGTCCCTAAATTATTTAGGAATGCTATCATCTTCGTCGGTAAATATATTTTGATAAGACTTACAAGCCTTGTAGTGTGTGAACCAACACAATTGTGGTTCTTGACTTTTGTTTTGAAAGACAAAGCACTGCAGATTTCAGGTTCCTAAATCGTACAAAAAAACAAGAAGTAAAAATTTATCTGTTTTCTTCAACTAATGTAAATAGAAAACGATTGCTTCAGTCCATTACTAATTAGTCAAGCATTGACATTGACTAATTCTTAAGATGTGGTTGTTCATAAATGCCATAATCTACAATGTAAAAAATGATGAACTCTCTTCAGATAAGTGCCATGTTAGTTGTGGAGAGAATGACATGTGGCATTTATTTGTTTTAAGAATGCTTAACATAACAATACAAAAAAATAATAGTTATAGTAAGGTCAAAACCAAAATGAAACTCTAAAGAGTTATTGCTTAAAGTTGCCAAAAATTCAAAATGATTCATGTGAGAAAGCTTGCCATTCTCAAATTAATTTGATTTTCGTATTTTGTTTTCCTACTACGAAGACTCCTAGGTGATACCAAACATAAAGATGAAATGCAAAATCATCGACATGGACGAAGTTAGATTCAGAAAATTCGAAAACCACTCGAAGAGTTATTTTCTATTTTTTCTAAATTTTTAACTTGCGAGTATGAGAATTCTTTTTTTTTTCAAATGAACAAGGCTCGCCAGCCTGATCGCACCAGAGACATAGAATTTTGGGCATTTACAACCCATTTTACAGTATTTTCTTAAAAAAAATAATCTTACTCACTTCTATATAGTTTTAAATAAAAAATAATACCTCAAAAGAATGTCATATCTTGGAGTAAATTTTACTTTGAATTTCTTTATTTCTCTGAAAATAGCAAAATACATTTAAAATAGTTTTACTAAAAATCAAAGTAGATTTTTTTGACTAAACCAAAGTAGAAATGTTAAAGTGGAAAACTTACAATATAAAGAAAAGAATATGCTAGAAAGCAAAAATATAGTTTATATTTTAAGAGATCTAAAATAAATAAATGCATGTGTCATTTTTTTCTCCATTTTTTCAGGACTAAGGAGCACTTAGCTACAAAAAGTTACCATTCTTTTCTTTCATATAGTAGATTTTATATCACATCAAACAAGTATTTATCCAATAACAGTGTCAAATACATAATGTTTGGAAAACACATGCGCAGAACTTTCTCTCTCTTTTCTTTCTAGAGAGAGATTTCTCTCTTGTCAAAGGGAAGATGAGACTAGTTCACTAGATTTTCTCATAAAGTTAAATAGATTTAATAAAAGTTAACCAATTAGAATACAATGATCAATGAGAACGCATAAGTTGCCTTAATGAAAAAGGTTACGGTAACGGCTTTTTCTAAGTGTCAATAAAAACACCAATGGATGAAAACCAGACAATTCACAACAGAACAACAACATGACTTGTCTGAATGCAAAACTACTCTTCTCTTTCCTCCTCGTCTTCCTCCCAACCTTCACGGTTTCCACCTTGTTGTTTCAGGCGAGCATCATATACATCACATAGTATAACATGCACACTCACTGATTGAGATTTCGAGTTTGGTGTTTTTTTGAACAGGGTTTCAAGTGGGAATCATGGATGAAAGAAGGAGGATTCTACAACTCTCTCCACAACTCCATCGACGACCTCAGCAGCTCTGGAATCACTCATATCTGGCTTCCACCTCCTTCTCAATCCGTTTCTCCTGAAGGTCTACACCGTTTCTTGAACTTTCACCAAATCTTTTCTTTCTGACAAACCTTTAAAATCATTCTCTCATCAGGGTACTTACCTGGAAAGCTATACGATCTAAACAGCTCCACGTACGGTTCGGAGACGGAACTGAAGTCTTTGATCGCAGCGCTGAAACAGAAAGGGATCAAATCTGTGGCTGATATCGTGATCAACCACAGAACGGCTGCGAGGAAAGACGATCGCTGTGGCTACTGTTTCTTCGAAGGCGGGACTTCCGATGATCGTTTAGATTGGGATCCTTCCCACATCTGTCGCGGCGATACTAACTACGCCGGTACCGGAAACCCTGACACCGGGGAAGATTATAAGCCGGCCCCGGACATCGACCACCTTAACCCCAGGGTTCAGAAAGAGCTGTCGGAATGGATGAACTGGCTCAAATCTGAGATCGGGTTCAGTGGTTGGAGATTCGATTTTGTTAGAGGCTATGCAGCTTCCGTCACCAAATCATACGTTCAGGTCAGCCTTCACATTTCTCTGTTCTGTTATTCTTCTAGATGTTTAGAGATTTTCGATACAATACTATGTTTTGAGTATTGGCTTGGCAACAAAATAACTAAACCGAACCGAATTAGGAGATATCAAACCGAACCAACAATCATAACTATCCTAGTATTTACGTTAGAAAAAAAAAGCAAAGATTTAGACTAATGGATTAAGTTTCTCTTAGCCTAGTATTTTATAAAGATTAAGATTAAATTTTGAAGTTTGTTTTCTGTGAATAAATAGAGATTACTTTAACGTGGAAAAGAGTATACAAATTTCATTAAAACAAAAACAAAACACCTACCAATCAGATTTAGCTGCTTAAGTTTTTGTTGGTAGATAAAAGTTAAGAGTTGTATAGTTTTGAAATATCGTATTGTGTTAGTAGTACTATCGGTGTTTCCACTGCATTAATTATCACCAAATCTTGTTAACTGCAGAATACTTCACCCGATTTTGCGGTTGGTGAGAAATGGGACGATATGAAGTACGGAGGAGATGGTAAACTGGAGTATGATCAAGAGGAGCATCGGTCGGGTCTTAAACACTGGATCGAGGAAGGTGGTGGTGGTGTACTGACAGCTTTTGATTTCACGACCAAAGGGATCTTACAGTCTGCAGTAGGAGGTGAGCTTTGGAGACTAAAAGACTCCCAGGGAAAGCCACCTGGTCTTATCGGAATCATGCCCGGAAACGCAGTGACGTTCGTGGATAACCATGACACTATCAGACCAAACTCGTGGGCTTTTCCTTCGGATAAAGTCTTGCTTGGATACGTTTATATTCTTACTCACCCTGGCACTCCTTGCATCGTAAGTAGATTTTCACTACAACTGGTTATTTCTTGTCTACTTTTGTAGAAACGTCTTCTTGCTTGGTTTGGTTTGGTTTGTTAGTTTCCGGTTTTGTTTTTGTTTAGCTTTCGGTTTACTAGTTCTATTGAAAATTACATTACTTCGCTTTCAGTTTGATACAAAATTGGTTTGGTTTGGTTTTGTTTCGTCTGTTACGGGTTTAGTAAATTGGTTCGGTTTTAGATAAAGGAACAACTTGTTTTTTGGTTTTGTTTGGTTACACAAAATCAAGTTTTGGTAAGATAATAAACACATTTGTTAGCTTCATTTTAGTTTTTGCAAGGCGTTTCATTTCAGATTCCAAATCTGTTTGGGTATGTACTGCAGTTTTTAGTGTAGTTGTCCAGTATGCATGACGTGATGTTTATTGTTGCAGTTTTATAGTCATTACATAGAATGGGGTCTAAAAGATAGTATCTCGAAGTTGGTGGCGATCAGGAATAGAAATGGTATTGGTAGTACAAGCTCTGTTATGATCAAAGCGGCCGAGGCGGAGCTCTACGTGGCTATGATTGATGAAAAGGTTATCATGAAGATTGGGCCAAAAATGGATTTAGGAACTCTCGTTCCTGCAAATTATGCTTTAGCTTATTCAGGTCTTGATTGTGCTGTATGGGAGAAGAAATGATGCAAGTACTGGATTTTTCAATAAGAAAAAGGAGTAATCAGTGTATCTTTTTCCTTTCTATAAAAAAGAAAATATTATGGTGGTATTAAGATTTAAATAATGAATCTAATAGCTCCCTAAGCATTTCAGCAAAAGAAAAAACTTTATGAGCAAAATAAGCAAATATGGTGGAAGATTGGCTGGATTATAGTTCCAAACAGCTATAAAATTTCCGTTGTAGATAAGCTGGTTTTAACTAAACTTTTTTGTAACTTTTTTTTGATATAGTCAACGTGGTTATATTTATAAAATTTAAATTAAAGATATTTAAAATAAAACATGTAAAATATGGGAAAGGGGTCAAGGATGGTGTAATTAATAATGGGGGCCCATCAATCAATATGTAAAACATGGAAACGGGTCACCTGATTTCTCTAACAGTGTGTGTGGGACATTGACGTCAATGACTTTACATCTCCTCTCTCGCTCTCGCATTGTTGATTGATTCTCCAAAGGAAGTCTCCCTCTCTTTACCTACATTCGGAATCTAAACCAGAGAGGTATGGCTTCTTTACTCTGCTGATCTGAGTATAAGAGTTTTGGACGGTGATTTAGCTAAGATTACGTGGACAGTGTTTTTGGTACTTAAAATCGTAAAATGCAAAGTTCAGAGCTTTCATTTGGGTTCTCTCTTGATGACTGTCTCTCTCTCTCTCTCTCTTGGATACTTACATGCTTGCTCACTGTTTGTTAAAAGGTCCGAAAGACGGAAACCTTTTTTTAAGTGAAAAAGCTCACATTTTTACATGGAAAGTCGGAAACTTTGCGGGTTTATGCATATATTTTTGGAATCCTATCTCTGATCTTATCTTGAGGAGCAGAAAGTACTGTGAAAGTAAATGATTTAGACATCTTTTAAGTGCATTGTGTTTGGTCTAACATTACTGAAATTTATGACGTTGCTTTCAGATAGGAACCTAGAAACATATTGTGTACTCCTTTAAATGAATCTGAATGCTAAGAAAAAATGTATTTTTTAATTTGGGTTTTGAAGGGTTGAAACATGTTTCTGAAAGTGGAGCTACCATGGAACGTGATGATTCCAGCTGCAAACATGGGTGAGAAAGGTCTGATGCTCAAGAGGTCTATTATGACACAGTTGCTGGACGCGTTTACTGCAAAGAAAGCAACCAAGGAGCTCGGCTACTACCTGGGAGTCACATCTTTGAACAAGATCGGGCAGGGGAAAATCAGGGAGCACACCGGTGAAGTGATGTTCCCGGTTGTTTTCACCGGGATAACTTTCAAGATCTCCCAAGGAGAGATACTCGAGGGTGTGGTGCACAGGGTGCTGAAGCAGGGTGTCTTCTTGAAGTGTGGTCCGGTTGAGAACGTTTACATCCACTGTCTGAAGATGCCCGATTACAAGTACATCCCGGGAGAGAACCCGATCTTCATGGATGAGAAGATGTCGAGGATTCAGGTTGAGACTAGGGTTAGATTTGTGGTGATCGGTGCGAGGTGGATGGAGGTGGAGAAAGAGTTTCAGGCGTTGGCTAGCCTTGAAGGAGACTATCTTGGACCAATCTCTGAAGAGTGATCTGCTTTGTTTCCTCATGTGATGTTGTTTTTAGGGAATTTCTACGTGTTATAACTTGAGTCTTTTAGTTTATGACTTTACCTTTTGGTAACTACTCTTTAGTTGTGCAAATAATTAATGAACCTTGATCTTTGAATGTTAATGATTATTTTCCACGCCCTAGAAGAAAAGGATGGACTAGTAAATATGCACATTAGAACCAGCTATGTAGTTCAGTATTGTATGTGTGATACTAAAAGTGGCGTACAAGAAAGATAGAGTTCAAAGCTTGCAGCATTGATAAAGCTCGGAGGCTCTCAACCTTACTCCGTCATACAATGAGTTGGCCAAGGTGAAACAGAGCATCATTGACACTTTGATCAGTATAAGACATTTCCGGTATGAGCTTAAGACAAAGGAACAAAGCACTCTTGACACTTCAACCATTCTACCATACTCTAACCAGTCTGAGCTCAAGACAAAATTAGGAAGATCATCTAGAAGCTTGGCTCCATGAAGTTGACGTGTTAGATATGTGAAACTACACTACTCCACCTTTGTTGAATGATTAAAGATGCAAAAAGTGCTTCCAACATAGTCTTTTCTTTTCTTCTTCTTTCAGAAAAAAAAATCACAGTCTTTTCTTTTGTTCCTTTTTCCCTACTCTTCAGTTTTACTTTACACCATCATATTGTTGAAGATTTTGCTTATTCCCAATAGACTCTCCCTGTAGTAGACTCTAAACGTACAAAAGTTCATGACAACAAGTGGATCTACCAAACACAAAGTTCTTGAAATTACTAGTATGTATATAATATTAAAGTCAGATACATTAATCAAAAGTTTTTTTAACACAAACATTAATCAATATACAACACAATAATACTAAGAAAATGTTGTAGAGAACAAAAACAATCTCTAACTGGAAACAGTTTTATATGAAATGTTTAAATGTCATATGGGTCTCATAATGCGGTGAAGCCGTGTAGGGTCCCGAGTCCTTACAAAGTAACGCCAACTAATAAGCCATTTGATTAATTTAATATAATCCCAAACACTACAAACAAGTTCCCGGAACCTTCACCTACAGCCCAGAAGCCCCTTATTGATCTCAGGTTGTTTCAGTTTCGTTGATTTTCTCAGAGATTTGATATATTGAAAAGTGAACTATACAGGAGATTTACATGGGAAACAACAACGCAACCAGCAATTTAACAGGTAAAACAGACAAGGCAGCTCTTTTTTTTAGATTAATATGTTCCTGACTGAATATTATTTGTCTGTGTATTTGCAGAAGAGTGCTCAAAGCTAGCAACCAATGGGATGCTTACGTTGGTGTCTGTTCCCCTGAAGACCACGCAAGACCATGTGTTTCTTGCAGGTGAAGGAAAATATGGAGATAAACAGAACGAGAGCTTTTCTGATGGTATTATAGGTTTTTTCCTTCATGCTATTTTCACTTCTATACCTATATAAAATCATTTTCTCAGTTTTTTTTTATCTTTTTTTGTGTAGGAAATATAGATAAAGAGACTCCAGAAACAGAAACAGGAAGCAAGGAAATAGCTGAGATGCGATCTCCCAGCTTTAGTAATGACCTAAGAGTCGAAGAAAGAAGAGATAAATCAATGGAGAAGACTCAATTACTGTCTCAAGACAAGGCAACACTCGATGTGGAAGTGGAAACTGTGATGCTAAAGAGAAGTGAGACTGAGAAGAGAAGAGGCTTTGAGCTGTCTCTGGGGTTGTCCATGAAACCCACTCGGAGATCTGACACAGATAATAGCTTCAAAGAAACAAAGGGCTCAGAAGATAACTTGGTGGACAAGAAATCTAACACGTCTGAGTCTCTGCTTATTTCTAGTGTAGGAAGCAGCAAAGCGCAAGAAACAACTAAAGTAAATGATGACCTAAGAACTAAAGAAAGAATCAATGAATCAACAGAGCATATTCTGTTACTATGTCAAGACAAGATAGAGGCGACGATCAATGTGGAAAAGAAAACTGTGATGCTGAAGAGAAGTGAGTCTGAGAAAACAAAAGGCTTTGAGTTGTCTCTAGGTTTGTCTATGAAACCCGGGGAGAGATCCGAAGCGGAAGATAGCCCAAACATCAAGGAAACCAAAGACTCAGGAGACAACTTGCTGGAAAAGAAAGCTTGTATGAAAGGCAGAGTCGGAAAACGGAGCAAATATTCTCTCTTTGGAAGTTGCCTCTGCTTTGCCACTGCCATGAATTGAACAGATTTGCAAGGTAAAGTGTGGATGAATTTTCTGTTTGTGGGGATTTGCATCATGTGCAAATTAATAATTTTACAAACAAAAGTATTGTTTTATTCAAAGATAGTAATTATGTTTACATTCTGGCTTGTTTCATTTTGGCCTGTCTCAACTCAAGAGTACTAATGACAAACTGATGAAATGCAAGCGGCAGATCTTTAAATCTCTAAACTCAGTTGTAAAACTAAAACTTATTTGAGTTGAGATTATGAGTATCAACATCATTGTCATCAACCTACAACAACTTCATCAACGTAAACTAGGACTATCAAGAAAAAGAGAACCAGTAACCTTGGTGAATAGTGTGTTGATCCGAGGTTGACCCCTCGAATCCAAGAAGCTGTAAAGTCTACAAACTTCAAGAAAGGTTGTTTTCAAACTTTGCATTTGATGGCAAAATGTCAACTTGTTTGGAGGTAACTTAGTGTATGTTCCACTTAATTATTCAATCAGAGTAAACCAAATAGATGAAACTCATACACGAAGAGTGGAATTAATACACTGTATAAAAAGAAAAATCAATTAACCATAAAGAGAAAATGTGAAAGGTTCATAGTTATGCGATTCGGTTCCTGACATTTCCTCTTTAACTTGGAGGTTTCTCAGTAACTTTCTGGGCAATCCAGCCAAGCCCATCATGCAACCCTTCTCCAGTGACTGCACAGCTCGCTTGAATGTGCCAATCATGGTTCTTGATGCTGTGAAGGTTAAGCGCGTCCGTGATCTCAGCTGGGCTCATTGCGTCCTTCAGGTCCTGTTTGTTTGCGAACACGAGTATCACCGAGTTCTGAAGATCCTCGTGCCCGAGCAATCTGGATAGCTCATCTTTCATCAAAGAGATCCTGGCTCTGTCTGTGCTATCGATAACCACGATCACAGCGTTGGTTCCTCTGTAGTAAGTTGCCCATGATGTTCTGAGCCTATCTTGCCCACCAAGATCCCAAACCTAAAAAACAAGAAAAAATTGTAATAAAAGCACAATGCATCAAATATGAATAAAGTTGAAAGCTTTTGAGCTTTGTGAAGCCTTCCCACAAAACAGAGCATCCAGTACAGCAGAGACGCATAGAAACAGTTCAGACCTAAACTATGTTGTTGCAATGAAACCAAGAATAATATTTTTGGAAGAGAGGTAACCTCGAAGCGGATGTTCTTGTAAACGAGCTCTTCGACATTGCTTCCAACAGTAGGATGAGTGGTGACAACTTCACCCAAGTGGAGCTTATAAAGCGTCGTCGTTTTGCCGGCGTTATCCAAACCAACGACGACGATCTTATACTCTTTCGCAGGGAACATCATGAACCAAAACCTCGATGCGAATGCTCCCATCCTCTCTCTCTTCTGACTTTTCCACATAACAACAACAACAACTTTAATCATATTCTCTAATTTGATTTGAGCTTTCAACAGAACCAAGAAGGTCAGATTCTGTTAATCGCAGATCGGATTTGGGCATTAACGATACGATCCAAATATATTTCTAATTTGCGGGATTATGGAAACAATCGAAATGAAAATCGATCGAGAGAATACTGAGATCAGACCTTGATTTAGCAGCAAGTGGCGGAGGCAACGGCGATGGTGCGTGGTTTGATCTGAATCGGGAAAATATGAAAATTTTAGTTTGGGAGGTTTGCTTGCTTATCGATCTGGGTGGGATGGGGGTATCGTGGGATTGTTGAAAAGTATGCGAGTATTAAAGCTCAATGTTATTAAAAATATATATATATATCTATAACAAAATAAAAATCAAGATACTGATAAAAACATTATTTTGGTATTTCACCAATCATGAGAAATTTATACAAAATTATTCCAAAATAAAAGGTATATATTTTAGTAACCGGATGAGGCTTAAAACATGATTCTACAAATATTTACCAGACCAAAAAAATTGTGGAGTAAAGAAAAAGTTACATGTTTACATTTTTGCTTACACAAAATGGGTTTAAAAATCAATTAATTAAAAAATGAGTTTTAAGTATTTCTTAGGAAATGAACCTCTTATTTTATTTATTTTAAAATATATTTTAAATTCTTAAATATAATTTTTTTTTAAAGTTATATAATTTCAAAATAAATAATATTACAGTGTGATTTTTTAGTTATACAAATTTAATTTATTATCAAAAATATATTAAGATAAAATAAGAAACTGCAGTAAGAATTATTATTTTATAATTATTATTTTTATTATTAATATTTTATATTTAGAATTGATTAAACTATAATGTATAAAATGTTAATTGTGGATTAGGGCTCTATATCCATTTTGGGCTTTTCTAGTAATAAAGCTTTGGCTCTTAAAGTTTAATCAAAGCCTTTGGGCTTCCACACAATCTGATCCATCTTCGATGAAATGCTGAAAAGCTTCTTATATTAGTTTTTGGTGCATTTATAGACCTCTCAAACTCAGTGGTGTTAAAAACACCTAACTTGAAAGTTGAAACTAAAAGAGTTGAATGTATAAAACGGCTGAGTTTTAGTGAAAATATCAATAACCTAGAGATGTGATGGAACATGTGATCGAAAAAGCAACCTATTGAACAGTTTGTGAGTTATGGAAAATAGTATAGATATCAAAAAGAATAGTGAGCATACTTTAATATGAAAAAAATGAAAAGTTGAAGACGGGAAATATTCTTTATCTGTTGTTTTCATTTCAATGCTAGGAAAAGTTCGCATTATTTATTGGTAATGAGTCATCATTTTCTCTAATTTCATTTTCCCCAACTATCATCTACATAAATCATCAAAGAAAACCTTCCAAAATGATGTGAGTTTATAATTTAATATCATCCATGTATAGTTAGTTAAGAGTTCATAGCAACAAAAGATATCAATAGAGTTTTTTCAAAAGAAATGAGATTGAAATATAGTTAGAAACTAAAATAGAATAGCATATGAAGGGTTAGTTAGAATTTCGAGTGGTATAAAATAGTGATAGCTGGGGATAAGGAAACAAATAAATGAATGGTACAAGACTCCAGAGGGGAGTAAAGGTTGTCCTTTAATTCACCAGCCGTTGGGATAATTACGGACATACGTACAAAGGAAGGCTCCTCTCTTCTTTCTTTTACCTTCTATTCCACTTGATTCCTACACGTGTCCATAATCTTAATTACCAAAATAATTTTATTCGTTTTACTTTTTTTATAACATTTACTTTTCCTTTATATACTTTTTAATTTGCTTTAAACTTTTTCGTTTCTCTGAATAGAAGTACAGAACAAAAGTCACTAAACGGTCAAGATTATCGTGTCTCGTTCTTGTAATCAGACCAGGGCCTATGTAGTTGAATGTCTAACAATAAAATATGCCCACAAACTATTACATTTTGATGCCTTAGATTTTTCTATAAAGTTTAGCACCTAAGGTTGATGTTTCATAAATTTTATTTTAGGATGAGTCCTACCTGTAACGAAGATAGACGAACTAGTTGCAGTGATTCAGTTACTAAAGTTATAAAGCTTAAAGGATATAAGTTAATTTCAAACTATCTTCTTAAAATAGCTAGTTTAGACGATGAAACCTTCAGTCTGTTTTATCAAAATCTTTTGAACGCTTTGATTTTGGCTAAACTAGTTAAAGTCAGCCAATGAAAGCTGAACAAACTAATTTGGGTCCAGCGCGGCGTTTAAAAGCTCCTTTAAAGACTCAGATGGAGTTCATGAAATTAATGATCTTCATTTCAACACATTTTTCAAGTTATGCATATTTTTAGATTTTCCTGTTGAACAAAACGTTTAAAAACAGTTCAAACATGACAAAATTTAAATGTGTTAAACTATAAGCTAGGTCAATAAACAAAAGTCAAATGCGTTTTATTTTAATTAAAATGGGAACTTTTCATTTTGTAATGAAATTTTCTTACTACTATTATTTATTTGAAATTATAATAATGTTATTATTATTTTTATAAGACATAAATGTAAATTCACAAGGTTTTATTTAAGTTAAACATAGTTATAATTTTGGTTATAACTGGCAATCAAGATACATGTTTGTATTCAGAATATTCAATTTGGATTTCGATTCGATTTTGATTAATTTCTACTCTAATAGTAAAAGAAAAATTAGTTTTTAAATACTGATTTTTACTTGTATTTACAATAACTTTGTGTAATTATTTTTCCTTTTTTATTTAATAGTATATACATTTAAAAAAATAATAGATTTATTATAGTTACTACTCTTTTTTGTGTACGAATGATTGATTTTTTAGATTTGTTATTATATTTAAAATTTATGTTTTAGACTGTAATACACTTGTCTTTAAACTACAATATCAAATAAAATATGAAAATATAAATGGTAAAATTCTATTGATAAAATTACAAAGTGATAAATAAAATGATATATTTATTAATATGATGAAATAGTTAAAACATCAGACATTTGTATCTAGAGGAAATATCAAACATAATGGGTTTTCTTTTTAAAACTGAAAAAGGAAATCATCATATCTTCCACTCAAGTATTTACAGAATTCTTACTATCATTTTTATATACAAAATAATAACTCTGTCTTGCTCGTTTCACATCTTAATTATTGCGTTTAGACTATTTCTTAAATAAAGAAATCTTTAAAGAAAATGAAAATAACCATCCAATTTCCATGTTGACAAACGCATGAAACTAATAAGTGGACCGTGCAAGTCTTTATTCATTTTGGCATTAGTGTGTTGGGGAAATAAAGGCACACGGCGCAGCGGAACTTAACGGTCGTGTTTCCCCTGACCTTGTGTGAACCTGTGAGGAAAATACTTCGACGATAGCAGAATATAGTATAAGCAGAAACTAAATGAGACAAGCACTTTTTACGTGGAAAACCTCCTCGATGTGAGAAGGAAAAACCACGGGACCGTAGTCCACTCAACAATCCACTATATAAATGTATGTGAGTACAACCACGTCCTCCCTGTTCAACAACCTGAACAGAACAGAGACTCTAGCTACAAAGAGCTATCTCCAACACAAGATACTACAACAACAAGAGAGCAACACAAAGCTTCAAAACCGGCAGCAACAAGACGACCTCAGCTCACAAGGATTCCGGCAACCAGAGACTAATCCCACCGTACAAATCCAAGATGAACAAGTCCACAACACCTCTGCCAAATCTCAGCTCAATCAGAGAAGATCTCACCGTCGGATTTACCAAACACTCAAGACAGCTCTGCTGAAAAACTGTGACGACCAGTTTCACGAAAACCCAGATAACAGAAGATCCAACCGTTAGAATCCAAATCCCTTCGGTGAACCTCTAACCCACTGACTGAAGAAGCTTCCCACAAAATATCAGCCCGATCAAGATCCGTTTGACCCTCCAAATCTGCCTTGACAAACCCAGACGAAATCTGCCTTCTTCTCTCCTTTTTCTCTCTTTTGTCTTAAGAGTCTTCTTGAGTACTCTTCTTTCTTTTCTTGTGTTATGTCTGCTGTGTCTAGCACAAATTAGGTTAAGAGACTTTATATGGTATCTCACTAACCCTAATAACCTCCAAGGCCCAATACTAATCTCATGGACTAATACCAATGGCCCAACTTCCAAGTTTGGTTATCACCAACCAAACCCAATGGGTTTCCTCCATCTAGAAGGAACCCAACAAACTCCCCCTCCGACTAGGTGGAGGAAACAGCCATTCCGGCTATCCCTCGGCATACTTCAAGCTTTCCCCTCGGCAAAGACTTTGTCATCATATCAGCTCCATTATCATCCGTATGAACTTTTGCAAGTTCCACTTCCTTAGAAGCAACCACATCCCGTATCCAATGATACCTCCTCTGAATGTGTTTCGACTTCGAATGAAATGTAGAATTCTTCCCGAGACAAATGGCGCTTTGACTATCACAAAGCAACTCATACTTTTCTTGCTTGAAACCGATCTCTTCACAGAAGTTCTTCATCCACAACAACTCTTTACAAGCTTCACTTGCAGCAATGAACTCTGCCTCAGTGGTAGATAGTGCAACGCACTTTTGCAGCCTTGACTGCCATGCCACAGCTCCACCCGCAAATGTTACTAAGTAACCTGAAGTAGACTTGCTAGAATCAACATCTCCAGACATGTCAGAATCAGTGAAACTAACCAGGAAAGGCTTCTTACTCCCAAATGTAATCTTCAGATCAGAAGTCCCTTGGAGATATCTCAAGATCCACTTCACAGCATTCCAATGTTCTCTCCCCGGATTGGAGATAAACCTGCTGACAACTCCAACGGCGTAGGCTAAATCCGGTCTTGTACAGACCATGGCATACATCAAACTACCGACTGCAGAAGCATATGGAACTTTCGCCATATCTTCCTTCTCCTCATATGTCTTCGGACTCTGTTGACTGCTCAGTCTTAAGTGTGGTGCAAGCGGAGTACTCAACACTTTAGACTTGTCCATGTGAAACCTTTTAAGTACCTTTTCAATGTACCTCTCCTGAGACAAATGAATCAGCTTCTCACTTCTGTCTCTAACAATTCTCATACCGAGAATCTGTTTCGCTGGACCCATATCTTTCATGGCAAAGGACATCCCGAGCTGCTCTTTCAACTCCTTAATTCTGTCCATGTTCCTGCCCACAATCAACATATCATCGACATACAGCAACAAGATGATAAAATCATCCTCACCAAACACCTTCACAAATACGCACTGGTCTGAATCAGTCTCTGCATAACCATGCTCCCCCATAACAGACTTGAACTTCATGTACCACTGCCTCGGTGCTTGCTTCAATCCATAAAGGCTTTTCTTCAAGCGGCAAACCAAATTTTCCTTGCCCTCTTTAACATAGCCTTCCGGTTGTTCCATGTAAATCTCTTCCTCCAAATCACCATGAAGGAAAGCAGTCTTCACATCCATTTGCTCAACCTCTAGATCAAGGCTCGCTGCCAATCCAAGCACAACCCGAATGGATGACATCTTCACAACAGGAGAAAAGATCTCATCATAATCAATCCCCTTCCTTTGGCTGTAACCTTTCACAACCAATCTAGCCTTGTATCGAGGTGGCTTTCCATCCTCATGCTTAATTCTGTACACCCACATATTAAGCAAAACCTTCTTGCCCTTAGGCAATTCCACCAACTCAAAAGTGTGATTCTCTTCAAAAGAATCCATCTCCTCATCCATGGCTCCAAACCACAGATCCTTGTGCTCATCCTCCAAAGCTTCATAATAGCTTTCAGGCTCTCCCCCATCAGTAAGTAGCACATACTCACTAGGATCATACCTTGTCGACGGCTTAAGACCCCTTGTGGATCTTCTAACAACAGTAGGTTGGTTCTCAGCAGCTGGTGTCTCACCATGATCGTCACCATGATCACCATTGCCATCTTCATGTGCGGGAGCATCTGCACCGGGTGTACCATCCTGAACCTCAACCTCAACTTCACCGTGGACTGATGTAGAAGGAGTAGCCTCTATATCGATCAAACCTTCATAAACCTGAGTTGGAATTTTGGACTTTTCAATGTCCTTAATCGTTTGATCTTCCATGAACACAACATCTCTGCTCCTTACGAGCTTCCTCTCAACGGGATCATAAAATCTGTACCCGAACTCATCCAGACCATAACCGATGAACACACACTGCCGCGACTTCATCTCAAGCTTTGATCTATCAACCTTGGGAATATGAACAAATGCCTTACACCCAAAGACCCTCAAGTGACTGTAAGAAACATCCTTACCAGTCCAAACCCTCTCTGGAATATCACCTTCCAATGGAGCACTTGGTGACAAATTCAGCACATGAACCACCGTGTTCAAAGCTTCTGCCCAGAAAGTCATCGATAAGCCTGACTGTGAGATCAAACATCTCATCCTCTCGACAATCGTCCTGTTCATCCTTTCAGCCAACCCGTTCAACTGTGGAGTATAAGGCGGCGTGAACTGATGCCTTATTCCATGTTCTTTGCAATAAGCATCAAATGGTCCGATGTACTCTCCACCATTATCACTGCGGATACACTTCAGCTTCTTCCCCGTTTGTCTCTCTACCAACGCCACAAAATGCTTGAAATATTCCAGCACCTGATTCTTCGTCCTCATAGAAAATACCCACAACTTTCTTGAATGATCATCAATGAAAGTCACGAAATATGATGCGCCACCAAGAGATCTTGTCTTCATTGGACCACACACATCTGAATGTACCAAATCCAGTACCTCGGGTTTCCTAGAAGGCGCAGAAGACTTGAAAGATACCCTGTGTTGTTTTCCCGCAAAGCAATGCGAACACTTCTGCAGGTGCAAACCAGAGATTCCTGGAATCACCTCATTCTTAGACAACACAGCCATTCCCTTCTCACTCATGTGACCGAGTCTCTTATGCCATAGCTCTATGGCATTATCATTCTCCACCGCATTAACAGCATCCTTGGAGACCTTAGCCTGCATCCAATAGAAAGATGAAGACTTCTCACCTCGAGCCACAATCAAAGAACCACGAGAGAGCTTCCATTTACCACCACCGTGCAAACTGAAATAACCCTCATCATCAAGTCTTCCCGTCGATATCAGATTCATCCGAATATCTGGAACATGCTTAACATCCTTAAGCACCAACCTAGTACCAAGACTAGTCTCCAAGCAAACATCACCAATGCCAGCAACCTGAGCCATCGCATCATTCCCCATCTTCACAGAACCATAATTACCCGTAGTATAGGTAGAAAACAAATCCCGCTGTGATGTGGCATGAGTAGTAGCTCCACTATCAATCACCCAACTGGTGTCCTGGCATGCGACATTAATGGCATCACCCTCAAGAAGAATGAGAAACTGATCTTCGGTGACGGTCACCCGATCCACCTTTTCTTCTTGATTTCCTTGCTGCTTGTTTTTCAACTTCCAGCAATCTTTCTTCATGTGCCCTTTCTTATGACAGAAATAGCACTCCATATTTGCAAATCTATTAGACTTGCTCCTGCTCCTGTTCTTATCCCTCTTGGGATCTCTACTTGAACTCCTCCCCCTTGACTCAGTAACAAAGACATCTGAACGCGAACTGCTAGCATTCGACTGCCTTCTTGCTTCCTCATTAAGAACACTGTTCTTCACTGAATCCATCGAAATAACACCTTCCGACGCGGAGTTACAAAGAGACATCCTGAAAACCTCCCAAGAATCCGGTAAAGTACCGAGAAGCCATAGACCGTGAATCTCATCATCAAACTTGATGCCCATATCAGACAGCTTGTTGAGTAATCCCTGAAACGCATTCAAGTGATCTGTCATCGGAGTCCCCTCCTGATACCTCAGCTCAATCAACTTCTTGATCATGTACATCTTGTTATTTCCGGTCTTCCTAGCATATAACTGCTCCAGCTTCTTCCACAAAGAACGAGCATCCGTCTCAGTCTCAATATGATGCAACACATTATCATCTACCCACTGCCTTATCAACCCACACACTTGGCGATGCTGCAGCTTCCACTCTTCATCCGTCTTCTTCTCAGGTTTCTTCTCCTCGAAGACAGGAACATGGAATTCTTTAACAAAGAGCAAATCCTCCATCTTGCCCTTCCATAGATGATAGTTAGCACCATTCAAGCTTATCATCCTGCCCATATTTTCCATCCTGCCCATATTCTCCATCATTCACACAAGCAACAATAACCCGAAGTTATCAAACCCAAAGCCCTAAAACCAGAAGCTCTGATACCACTCTGTTGGGGAAATAAAGGCACACGGCGCAGCGGAACTTAACGGTCGTGTTTCCCCTGACCTTGTGTGAACCTGTGAGGAAAATACTTCGACGATAGCAGAATATAGTATAAGCAGAAACTAAATGAGACAAGCACTTTTTACGTGGAAAACCTCCTCGATGTGAGAAGGAAAAACCACGGGACCGTAGTCCACTCAACAATCCACTATATAAATGTATGTGAGTACAACCACGTCCTCCCTGTTCAACAACCTGAACAGAACAGAGACTCTAGCTACAAAGAGCTATCTCCAACACAAGATACTACAACAACAAGAGAGCAACACAAAGCTTCAAAACCGGCAGCAACAAGACGACCTCAGCTCACAAGGATTCCGGCAACCAGAGACTAATCCCACCGTACAAATCCAAGATGAACAAGTCCACAACACCTCTGCCAAATCTCAGCTCAATCAGAGAAGATCTCACCGTCGGATTTACCAAACACTCAAGACAGCTCTGCTGAAAAACTGTGACGACCAGCTTCACGAAAACCCAGATAACAGAAGATCCAACCGTTAGAATCCAAATCCCTTCGGTGAACCTCTAACCCACTGACTGAAGAAGCTTCCCACAAAATATCAGCCCGATCAAGATCCGTTTGACCCTCCAAATCTGCCTTGACAAACCCAGACGAAATCTGCCTTCTTCTCTCCTTTTTCTCTCTTTTGTCTTAAGAGTCTTCTTGAGTACTCTTCTTTCTTTTCTTGTGTTATGTCTGCTGTGTCTAGCACAAATTAGGTTAAGAGACTTTATATGGTATCTCACTAACCCTAATAACCTCCAAGGCCCAATACTAATCTCATGGACTAATACCAATGGCCCAACTTCCAAGTTTGGTTATCACCAACCAAACCCAATGGGTTTCCTCCATCTAGAAGGAACCCAACATAGTGGATCGTCCAAACAGCTTATTAAAAGCATTTTATGTTTGCAGTTCAAGAACAGAGGAGTAAAAGAGCGTCTTTCGCTACGTGGTACGCTCAGACTGGCTAAGTGTCATCTAATTTTCCTGCAAAATAGCTGTGAATTAATTAAATCTTTTAATTAATTACAATTTATTTTAAATTAACATTTCCCGAAAATCCCGAAGATGACTGTGATAGGGATATGCCCGATATTCCACGCCACAGTAGTAGTGGAGGACTGGAGAGGACAAAATCGTAATCCCATCATTGCGATTTTACTTACTGACAGTTTTTCCCTAAAAAGGATCTACCGCAATTACTAAAGATCAGTAAAAAACAAACCACACCGTCCTCCCACTAAGAGGGTTAAACAGTAAATTAACACATATCACGTAATAATAATTTTGGCGAAAAGATATCACGTAATTAAAATATGACGTGGCATCATCGCGTCTAGTCACACCTTTTCTTCTTTGGACTCTTCAGCTTCGTCTATCTATGTGCACCTATATAACCAACCAATCTGGCTTTACCTTAGCCAGCATAAAAATTATTACTATAGTCGGCGAATTGATTCTCGCCGGAGGAATGAATATTCCGATTACTTTTACGTCTGTTACCTTTCGTAGTGTCGTACGTGAAACTCGTCGCCGTTAAGAAACTCCGTTTGCGTCTCTTAGATTTCTTTTCCTCCGCTTCGTCTTCTAGAAATTTTTGAATTAAAACTGTTTCTCTAAAGCTTTTGATTCGATCTATACGACACCGTTTCCGATGAAGATCCAGCCGACTGAAACAGATTTTCCGGCGAGTAGAGACTCAGCTAAACCAGTGCTCAAGTCTCGCCTCAAGCGTCTCTTAGATCGACCGTTCACGAACGTCCTGAGAAGCTCGAGCTCAGATAAACCACTCATCGAAGCTCAACAACACGGCCGAGAGCGAGACGGAGCCGTCTCCGAGTTCGAGCCGAGCTCCGTCGTTTTAGCGAAGATGGTTCAGAGCTACATGGAGGGGAGCAACGAGAGGCAAGCTAGTAGAAACGGACGGAATCGCTGCAATTGTTTCAACGGGAACAACAACGACGATAGCTCCGACGATGAATTCGATTTGTTCGGTTGCTCCGTCGAGTCTTTCAACGACGCTTATGACCATTTCAAGGTAACGTGTAAAATCTTCTTCTCGATCTTTGCAAAACCAAAATTTAGTTCTAAGTTTTTTAACGAATCATCATCAATGGATCTTGAAATAGAGCTTGATACCGTGCGCGAGCGCCGTCGAGATGAATCTATTAGCTGATGCGGCGAAGATTCTGGAGAAGAACAAATCAGTCAAACGAAAAGACGATATGAGGAAGCTTGTCGTTGATGGACTCTCCTCTCTTGGTTATGATTCCTCAATCTGTAAATCGAAATGGGATAAAACTCGATCCATACCGGCCGGTACAATCTCTTTAAACCGGTTTGTTGATTCTCATTAAAAAATTGATTTCTGAATTTTTTTCTTAAAATTTCAGGCGAGTACGAGTACATCGACGTGATTGTGAACAGTGAACGGCTTTTGATCGACGTGGATTTTCGATCGGAGTTCGAGATCGCGCGGCAGACGAATGCTTACAAGGCGCTGCTCCAGTCTCTGCCGTTCGTCTTCGTCGGGAAATCTGACCGGATCAGCCAGATCGTTTCGATGGTTTCGGAGGCGGCGAGGCAGAGCTTGAAGAAGAAAGGTATGCATTTTCCGCCGTGGAGGAGAGCCGATTACATGCGAGCTAAGTGGCTGTCTTCGTTCACGCGGAGCTCCGGCGATAGCGCCCCGGAGCCGATGGTTTCGCCGTCCACCGTCGCGGCTGAAACGGAGATGGATAGGTCGGAGATCGAGCTGAGCTTCGAGGAGAAATTTTTGGCGTCGGTGAAGAATTCTTCTTCCTCTCCTCGTAAGTCGGACGCCGGAGATGATGACGTGGCGGAGGCGATGGAGAGAGAGGCCAAGGTCGTCACGGGATTAGCTTCGCTGTTCAAGGAGAATCCCTAGAAAAGATTTTTGAATTTTTCTAATTTTCCTAATTTTTCCTAGTTAAGAAACACGAGAAAAGTTGCCAAATAAAGAAAACAAAAAAAAAATATGAGAAAATCATATAAAAATATAACATAGAATTTCGTTTTTTTTTTCTTTTTTCTTTTTCACCTCCAAGTCTAACTCTCTCTTTTCCATTTTCAAAGGGGGTTGGGTTATTACGAGATATACATTTTTATTGAATCATGATACTGTTTTATCTATTAGCATTTGAGAAACGGTTTATCTCAAAATACTTAAACGTTTAAACAAACAGGTTTCAAATCATCTTCACCCCTTAAAATAAGCATAAATCTCTTTTTTTTTTCATTTGTATTGCATTTAACTGAATGGAAAGCTCCGTACATGTTAGTGGAATAAACATCTAAACAAAAAACCCCAATACATTGTCTGAAATGAGTTTTATAACAAATAAAAATATTATATTCTACTTCTTAGATTATACTTTTACTCAAAAATATTAATAGATTTGTGTGTGCTTTATCCGCTATCGATTTTGTCTTAATATAATTTTCAGGATTAAAATGCCTGTTGTAAAATTGTAATGAACACCAGAACTACTTTTTTTTGAACTACTATTTGCAACCAAAAGAAAAGAAAAACACTCTCCAAGAACATAGCTTTATCAACACCATAAGAGCATCCGCAACGCGGCGTCTTAGGCGAATCCTTAGTGA
Source organism: Raphanus sativus (assembly GCF_000801105.2). NCBI lineage: Eukaryota > Viridiplantae > Streptophyta > Magnoliopsida > Brassicales > Brassicaceae > Raphanus > Raphanus sativus. The sequence continues at coordinate 29,040,541 of NC_079512.1, read as the reverse complement.
AATCCTTAGGTTTAGAACAATATTATATGATTAAATATTTAACTGTAGCTAAGGATGAGTCCTTAGCTAAGGTCATTAAGGATCAAATCCTTAATGTGCTGGCACTCAACTACTGGCTCTCGATTGAAAGAACGATTTGATCAATCTCGATAGAAGAAGAAGATGGTACGTGGTGTTTGTCTTCTCAATCGATCCTTAAAATAACTGCTCTGTATTTTCATCGATTGATTTCTCTTCTGTGGTAAATTGGGGATATCGTGTTTTTTTTTTATTGGAACTGATCTCCAAAGCCCTAAGATTGATTTTTATTTTGTGATCAATTTGGATTAGTTTCGGAGATTTTGTGTTTTCGGTGGCTGAGATTTGGGTTTAGGGCTCGTTCACGAATCATTCAGAATGCTTATATCTTTAACTTGATTGTATTATCAATAGGTTCGCATATGGTTCACAGATAAATTTTTGAGGTTTTTGTATTGATCCCATCATTCTTTGTTATCGACATGTTGAAAAATTTACAGCCTTTTAGCTTGTTAACGATATTTTGTATCTGTTTCAGCTAAATCAGATCAATTGCTTACTGGTGGGTTTATTTTCATGTGTCGTTCCTGTGTGACTCTGCAACTTGCTTCTTCTCTGCATTGAATCGAACACCCTTGGCAATCATAGCAATTTGTTTACTTCTTTCTTACTAATCCCTAATGTCTCAAGGAGTAAACAAATTGTCATGGTTTTAGGATTCTATATCGTTTAATATCTTCCAATAATGATGCTACTAACTTGACACTGGTTTTTTATGAATATGTACACATACCTTGTGTGTTAATTAACAACTATGCTATTGCAATGTTTGATGGCTGCTTCTCTTTTTTTTTTTTTGGGGATGCAGGTTTTAGGACACTAAACAAACAAAATAGTGTCTGATGAGGAAGATTGTGTGTTTGCAGTTGCTTCTTTCAGCTTCTAAAGACAAGACAGTTCGGTTATGGAGAGTTGGTTCTGATTTGTGTCTTCATGTCTTTCATCATAACAACTACGGTAACTTTTGATACTTTCTTAACTCAGTTAAAGAGAATCCCATTCTCTGTGTGTTTGTATAGCAAAACAGAGCATCTCATTCTCTGTTTTATTACATGGTCATCATCAATAGTATGTTTTAGTATTCATCAGACTTCTAAATAAATGAATGGAATTGAACATTTTTTGTATGAAAAAAAAATTTCCTAAGGACTCTATATTGAGTAACACCATTGTACATACATTTTAGTGTAAAATCCTTAAATATTCAAAAAGCAAAAAAAAAAAATATTTTATTACTAAGGATTCCAACGGTGGATAACACCATTGGAGATGCTCTAAGTAATCGAAAGCAATACATACAGAGAGAGCTGGTAGAACTTGTAAGTTGTAACAAAGAACGCTTGAATCGGCAAACACCATACTTGTATATCTATCTTACCGTTTTTGAGAAATATCTTACCATTTTTGTAGTCAGATTCAGTGTTATGTGTGTCCATCTAAAAAGAAGACATTACATTTTCAACTTGTTTATTACATTGAAGTATATATACAACTTCGCTAGTGTTAATTGATTCATCCTATACAACCAACCAAACATTGGCGGAATAGATGCATTGGTCGAACATCTATTGCTTCATTTTGGAATATTTTGGCCAATATTTTGTATTTTACCTCTGAAATCAACTAGTTTTTCAATGGTGTCTATCACAGTTTATATGGAAGCAGAAAGTAGAAAAGATTTACAATATTTGTAAGTTTGGTTTGAGATTGCAAAATAGAAAATTGGTAAAAGATATAAATCTCAAGAAATAGTAAAAACATAAGGTATGTAACACACTTGATGATTATTAATATCTTTGAAAGGCTGTCCACAAATAATTATTTTAAAATACAATTATTATGTTGTTAAATTGTAACTGGGGGCACTCCAAACGATTAAGACAAGTGCAGTTTAACATTTTGCTTTCTTAGGTTCTTGAAATTGTTTTAATCTTTTAGGAAATAATATGTGGCCTTTGTTTAAGAACATGTTGGTGCAAAAGGAACAGAGGATTTATGACAACTCTAAATCACATATTTTCATGAACACTGTAATCAAATTTATTAGTGGAATAAGAAAACAAAGCATTTATCAGTGTCAGAAACAATAAAATAACTCCAGTACAGGTTATCAGAATTTATACTATTAATTTATTTTACGATGACGCCAGCATTGGGAAGAAAGAAGAAGAAGCTAGTGATTTCTTTTTTTCTTTTTTCTCTTGATAGCCATGGATTGCAAGAGCTGTTCGTTTCAACAGTGTGATATTTCCTTACTGTATTTTCTTTTGTTTTTATTACTTTTTTAGATTATCTACTTGTTCTTGTAGTCATGATATAATTTCTTATGTCAGTGATATAAATTTCTTTTACTGCATCATGTATAATTTTTTATATATAAATAAATAGAACAGGTATGATGTAGATACAAACAAAACTAAGCAAAAAGAAAAAGATCCAAACTTGAATTTCGACCCGGTAAAAGAAATAAAAAAAAGAATTATCAAATATTCGTAAAAATATATGTCCATGCATTTTCGATTTTCTAAATATTTCTGCCAAAACTCTATTATAATCCTTTAATTGATTTATGATTTCATATTGAAGCATGTTATTTTTGTCTCTATTCATTCTTAAACTTTATACATACCGAAAGTGTTTCTTAGTAAAACTAAATCAAATTAGACTAAACTAAATAAAATCAAATACCTGTTTATTTTATAAGGTCACTATGCAATGCTCTGTTGATCTTTAAAATGGACAGATTTAAGTTATGTTCTTTTTTCTTTCTCGTTTGGTTAGAAAATAAAATTTAGTCGAAGCTAGAGACCAACTTTCTACATGGACCTAACTTTGTTTCCATAAAGATGTGGTGTTGTTATGATTTAAAATTCGTTCTCTTGTGAACGGTTAAACCATACCGATCGATTTGTAAATGTATTGCAATCATATTCATCTGGGGGCACCAAGTAATCCATTACGTGACAATATAATACTTTTATTATTTTTGATGCCACACTACACAATAAAAAGTCTAATTATATTTTCTTTTGCAAACTCAAGCATTTTACATACTCCAAATTATTTAATTGCAATAATTCTAGGTCGCATGAAGTGGGTAAGAACGGTTACAATAATTTCAGAAGCTGTGGACCCTCTTTTCTTTTCTTAATACTATACCAGTCTTTTTCAGGGATTTCAGGATTTGCCATTATATCTGAGAGTAGAAAATGAAAAAAATATTCCCATCGAATATTTAAACTCACACTATCATCATATGTTTCAACATCATTATTACCCTTTTAAATATTACTATAGTTAGGAAATTTCCCTCCTGCATTTATCCATATACGTAAATGAATCTCTTTGATACTGGTATGATGATTATAAGCATTAGCTTTGAACGAGTATCATCAACAAAATGGTTGTAAAAGAGAGAGATATATTCGCATATGTATCAGTTGCATAATCCGTCCAGACGTCCAGTTCTACATCCTTTTTTTCAGTTCTACACCGTAAGGACCTTTTTTTTTTTTTAACACTTTTTTTGTTTGAACACTACACCGTAAGGACCATAAACTAAATAATTCATCTAAACCCGAAGAACAACCGTTCTCTTGTCTCTTCTCACATTGTTTGATTGCTTTTAGTTACTTGAGTTCTTGTGTTGTGACGTTGTGAGAATCGGACGACTAAAGATTTACGCACAACCAACTCGTGATATTGCTAGTGTTACTATTTTATTGGATCTTCTTTGATTTGCTTATAAGACTTACCTTGTACACTATAAGTCTATAACTAGTCTATTGACAATGAATGTGTATTAATGAAGTGGATGTGGTTTTATATTCATACATTAGTTGTTGGGCATATGGAGATTGCTTTCCTGAATGTCTACTCTGTTTGTCTTACTTTCTCCCAATCAGTTAACCTAACCATAGAAGTATTAAGTATATAACTATTTGGTTGATAAACATATAGTAGCTACTCTTAACATCATTAATAGTTCTCAGTCTTCTTGACGACATTTTGTTTGAAGATTAAAAAACATTTTATAAAAAATCCTGGAATATTTATAATCAAGACATGTAGGGATTAAATAACGTGTTAATGTTTGGGGACCAACCTGCAAGATGACGAGCCTAATGGTAAAGAGACCTATCTACATCTACATTGACATGCCTAAAGTCTTACTAACATTATTGACCTAAAATTCAATATATACAAAGAGCCAATATGGTGTGATTACTTTGTGTGGCGCATGGACCTCATGGTTATGATCATGGGCTTGTTCTGTTATTCACAATTCGCATGCCTCTCAGTTTAAATGTAAATCGACGAAAATACGATTTAACACTTTACAAGATACATATACACCAGTAATTTAAGAAAAATGAGCACTGTGTTTTTCAATTATAAGTTATCAAACTATATAAGTTTTTCTTGATAAAAAGAAATGTTGATTAGATAACTTTCTGATATAATGGACATATTTACTTATAATGAAAAAAAATCTACAAAAGAAGTATGGAAGTATAAAGAAGGGTAACAAAAAAGTAAAATAAAGGAAGAGGACCACATTTCACTACCTAAGCCGTGAGGGGAAAATATGACATGAAAAGATATGATGATAGTAAAAATTCATATTACAGATGAGGAATTCTATATGATCCAACGGTAAGACGTTTTAAAATTCATATTACAGATGATTGTAAAATTTACGATGATAAAATATAAAATTATCTCTTTCTAAAAAACTTATAAAATTATCTTTAATCTGTTTCTCTATTTTTAGGACACATAAATACATAGACTTATCCGCATTGACATCAGACCCCGAATATTTGGTGAAATGTGGTCCTCTTCCTTTTATTTTTTCTTTTTCCTTCTTTTTCTTCCATAACTTCTTTTTATTATTTATTTTCGTTATTATGATTTTTCCTTCTAAAGGTAATTACAATAGTAGCTTTTTCTTTTCCTTATTGAAATAGTATATGGCCTGTGACAGAGTTTCTGATTTAAATTCATAATGATAGAAAGAAACAGCACGTAAAGACGAGATTACTCATTAGACATTACTAGACTAAAGATCTTTTACAAAACTTGTGTTTGGGTGTACAGTGTAGACTGACTTTGGCTCTTTTGTTTTAACTTTTTCTTTTCACTTGCGTGTTTAAATTCTTTTACTTAGAAAATGTGAAAGTTGCTAAATAGATAAGAATTTCTGAACTAATATAATATATAGTTGTTTAGGTGAATCAGATATTAATAAGAAAAATATATATAACTTTGCTTGGGTAGGCAACAACACCCACATTTCTACTTTGATTTTTTCAAAAGTGAAGATCTTTATAGTCAAGTATTCCTTGTTTAAATCAGAACAGAACAAAAGTCATATAAGAAGAGATTAAATAAGTACTATTAGATCTTGACCCGTGCGACCGCACGGGTATTTATTTTCTGTTTTTAGTTTTTTGTATTAAATGTATTTGTAATATTTGATAATAAATTTATATCGAAAACTAATTTTTGCAGTTATAACAAAAATTAAAATTAAAATTTTAATAAAATATTCTTATATAAATTCAGTTATCCTAATTAAAATAGTATAGGTGTGGGTCATAATACTTTCGAATTCCAAATATTTGGAATTTCTATTAATATAAATTTGTTAAAAAATAATCACACGCGGTATTTAATTTTAAATCTTAATTTGGGTGTACTAAATGTTATATTTGTAAATGTAATCATATTAAATTAAGTAATTTTATATTTTTTGCGTCTAACATAAAATGTATCACCGACACTGGAGATCACCTAAACAAATCTAACATTTATATGATTAGATGTATGTGTAAGATATATAACAAACAAAGTTTTTAAATGATAAGTATGAAAATACACAATATGGTTAGTATGCTATTAAACATGATACGTTACTTATAAAATTTGTAAGAATAAATAATTGTTAGACTTTTAACAAATTTGTGACATATAAAAATTAAGATTATAATTTGTAAGAAAATGAAATGTAATATAATATATATTTGATCTAACTGCTAATTCATTATAAATAGGCTTACGTATTCAATAATTTTCAGATTGGATTTTGACAATTAGTTTTCATAATTACTGTAGACTAATGAGAAAATCAATGGAAAATATTTTTTTGAAAATAAATAAAGTGATTCAATTTCTATATCTTGTATTAGAGATGGGTGTTCGGATATTCATTCGGATTTGATTCAGGTCTCTTTGGGTTTTAGATTTTTGGGGTGAAAGGTTTTAGCCACATTCGGTATTTATAATTTCGGTTCATGTTCTGGTTCGGATAACTCATTTGAATAGTTTTTAAAGAAATAAAATTCTTAAAATATAAAAGTAAAAAATTATATAACAAATAAATTTGAATAATATATGGCAAAAACTTAAACTTAACATAAAAATTGTTTTGGTTCGAATATTAAAAGATAGTGATCTCCTACCATATCTTATGCGATTTTTATTATCATTAAATGTGGTAAATTTAGAATTAGGAAATGTATTTATTGAACTAAAAAGACAACATTAATAAAATTATAAATAATTTCGAAATTGATTTAATAGAGAAAGAAAATTAAATTTTATATTAGGACAATACATTAACTCAACTGAAAAAGACAACATTAAAATATGTAACTTAATTTATATTAGGACAACACATTAACTCAACTGGAAAAGACAAACATTAAATTAGGTAGTTTAGTTTAATTCTCAGTGGTATTTAGGCGTAAATACTGTGCAACTTGTAGGGTTAATCCATATGTGTACTTCTGTTTTAATAAAGTAGATACAAGAGAATCTGCCCAAAAAAAGAAGTAATTCTGAAATCTGAGAAGCTTCATTAACTTCTCTAATCTACGACCCGTTATAGAAATAAAAGCAAAAGTACTGACATGGAACAGCTACGAAAAGATCATGACAACCATTAATAGGATTTAATAGTTTGAAAAATATAAATAGAATCTACCCAAAAAAGGAAGTCAGAACTTCAAAGAAAAATCTCGCAAGTACAATGGATTTAGATCATATTTTTAGAACTCAATTATATTCTTTTAAAAATTCTTAGTTAGCTGAAATGTAGACGCCCATAATACAGCCCATTAACATTTAACGAAAGCAAACACTTGATGTGTGTAGTGTAACTAAGGTTTTGGCTTCGGTGGCAAAAAAATAGAAAATTAAAACAGAGAAAGAAATTTGGGAAAATTATTTTTTAAATCTGTAAAATTTGATTTTGCTAGGTAATTGCAAGAAACTCTCATGCAGTTAATCTTGCAATTAAGAGTGAATTGCTAGGGAACCTTTGCGATTTCCTAACCAAACCAGGAAAATAGTGTTTAAACTATACTTCAGTAAATACTTTGAAAATAGTAAATGAAGTTAGTTTACAAAAAGGTACTCCCTCCGTTTCATATTAAGTGTCGTTGTAGAGATTTTTTTTCGTTGCAAAATAAGTATCGTTTTAGCATTTCCATGCAAAATTTATTAATTTGATTCTGTATTTTATTTTTCTATTGGTTGAGATGTATGGGTAATGATGTTTTTGTATGGAAAATATGTAAAATTTAATGATTTCTTAATCCGTGTGCACAACTCTAAAACGACACTTATTAAGAAACAGAGGGAGTAGTGTTTTTATTAGTTTACGAAAAAAGTATAGTGTTTAGATGTTAAGTATTTTGGGGAAATGCTGTGAAACTTGGTTTTGCGAGATTGCAAGAGTTCCCTATAAATTCTACTGCAATCGTGAACTCTTGGGGGGTGACGAAGCTAATGAAGCATGCATAGACCGGGCAGGTTATATCTTTTATAGGGGACAATATAACATCAAAAATTATCTACCACTGGTCTCGTGTTGACAAATACGAAACGTAATAGAGGAAGCGGGTTCCAACCTTAGAAGCTTTGATTTAACATTTTTTCAACTGACAATGAGTTACACTCAGTTCCGAAAGTGAAGAACATGACAAGGATGTCTCACCGATGAATAAATGAGCTTAATAAATATTACGAATTGGTTTTTATCACATCCATCATTAGTACTCTCCTTATTGCTCTAAAAAAACTAAAAAAAAAAAAGCCTTCACAACAGCTCGCTACTACTTTTGCTGATGATGATCAGACACAAGTTTCTTCATCATCTTCTTCTTAACAACTTTCTCGAACTCAACTCCGGACAAGGACAAAACCTGATTCAACAGCAGCCTCACCCCGCTCCTCTTCACCAGCTCGTACCTCGGCTTGATCCTCTCCTGGAGACTATACCCGAAAAACTGCGGAAACTTGACCAGCTCCGAGTTGGGATAATCCATCGTCGTCTGAAAGTAATCCCACTTAGGCATCAGATTCTCCTTCAAGCTGAAAGTATACAAAGCTCCGTATCTAGAGATCATCACCCCTATCTCATCTAACCCGTAACCTTTCTCCAGAAAGAACTCAGTCACCGGCTTCAGGTTCGTCTCTATGCTCAAACCAAACGTCTGCGGACATCGATGAAGTAGAACCGCCACGTCGACGTTCAGAGACTCGAAGTACTCCATCGTGGGACGTAGCTTGTCCTCCACGCTGTAGGACATGATGTTCGGACAACGAGTCAAGATCTTCCCGATCTGTTCTTCGGTTAAACCGGTTTGGGTCAAGAACTCGACGGTGGAGATGAGTTTCTGCCTGCTGTAAGTCAAGATGGCCGGGAAACGGTAGATGATCTTCGCCCATTGGTTCTTGTCGATGCCTAACGTCTCCAAGAAGGCCATCGTTGGTTTGAGGTTATCGGTTAGGCTTATCCCGCAGATCTGCGGCCTCTTGCAGAGGATGGTGGGAATGTCTGACTTGGGGATACCTAGGTCTAGGAGAAACTCCACGACGGGTTTGATCTTTCCCTCGAGGCTGTAGTAAGGAAACGCTGCGAACTTGCGGGTGATTGTTTTGATCTGCTCGAGGTTGAGGCCGAGGTCGAGGAGGTAGAGCGTCTGAGGACGTAAAGAACCTTCTGTGTCGAGCTCGCTGACGCGAGAGACGGCTCTTAGTTTCTTAGTGTCTGCAGCGAGACCAGGAGGTGCTGTGAGTGGAGCTAGAGGTGGTGAAGAAGAAGAAGCTGGTCTGTCTTCGGGTGGTGGATCGGGGAAGCTGACGACGAGGTCAGAGAGGAGATGGCCGTGTTGTTCGTGGAGCTGTTCGAGGTAAGGGATGAGAGAGTCTCGTATCTCGAGCGTGGTGAGCTCTCTTCCCACGAGGTAACGGGATTTGTGAACGGAGTGGAGTCTGGAGACTAGGTGGTCGATGAAGAGATCGGATTTGTTGATGATCCTGACGGAGACGCTGTTGCTGAGACCTTGCTTCTTGAAGAAGAGGGTTAGGACGGCTTTGGCTTCTTCTTTCTCTGCTGCGATCAGGTTTGGAGGGACAGGTCTCGCGCTGTACTCGACGACTCTGTTCTTTAAGCGAAACCCTATTGAAAACCACATAAGAAAAATGTGAACCAAAAAAAAGAAAAGAGAAGATAAGATTTGTATCATTTTGACTACTCTCACTGACCAAATGAGTCTTGTCGGAAATGGAGTCTTCCTGTGAACCAAAGCTGTGCCCTGCAAATACTGAGACCAAAAAATGCAATTGAAAACATTTCGAACACATAATAATCAATCTAACAAGATGATGAACAGTTCATATTTTATAAATCCAGATTGAATTATTACAACCCCAAAGATCAAAGTGAAGCCTGTAATAATAATTAACTAACCTCGTACAGGGGTTGTCTCTTCTAGCGATGAAGAAAATCTCCGACGGTCCTATCTGACTAAATGTTTGCATATCTCTTTAAAGTGGACTCAAGTTGCTGAAATTTCTTCTTTTTTTTTTTTTGAAAGAAGAGACAGAGAGCAATTAATTTGATGAACTAAGGAAGAAAGAGAGATGATTAAGCCCCATAAGCACCAAAGGAAGCAAGGAATCGCAGAAAGATAGACACGTAAAGGACTCTCACCTTTCGTTGGTGAAACGTGGATGGTGTGAAATTTTCCCGAGAAAGTTACAGCGAGAGAGCAGAGGAAGACAAATTGCCGCAGAGGAAGACAAATATCAATGGCTCAATGCAATTCAGATAGGAACCCTCACTGAGAAACGACTTATGATTGGAGAACGAGTTTAAACTCCGATTTCGTATCAAGATAATTTTTTTTTATTTATCTATCATATGATTGGGCCTCTCTGCATTCCATAAAGGCCCAATTTCTATAAAATTGGGCCTCGTTTCTCTCTTTCTCTCTAATTTCTCAACAGTCGACACAGTTTTCCGCTGACCAAACTAGTCGATGTTTTTTTTTCTTTAACGCTGATTTATTACGATATTACAATTATTAGGAATATTATATAGACGATTCGACAACCGACAATACTATATGTATTATGAAGATCTACGTCTAACTGCATCATCTGAGCCGTCATATGAAGATCCACGCCTGACCAGATTTACTTGCACCATGTTCAAGATTTCTTGTAATCCTTCCTTCCATAATCGCATAGTTGCCTGTAATCTTTCCTTCCATAATCTACATAGTTGCCTAATAAATCGTGTTTTCTCCGGGACTTGAAACCTGGATTTGAGAAAATCTGCAATAAATTGCATAGTCTGGGAGTCGAACCCCAGACACTAGTCGATGTTTATATTAGATGATAAGCATCATCAGTTATTTTAAACTTTAGAGATGCTCAGTATATTCATTGTATAGTATCTAGCGTATGTGTTTAAAAAAAAAAGTATATAGCGTATCCCTCATTTCTCTGAACAGTTTGTACTATATATTGTGACGTAAATACACAAAGCCTTTCAAGAGAAATACTCTATCGTTCAGTTCATATGAACAGTTACGAGTTGTTGCTATCAATGCTGGTGTATGTGTGTTTACAAATTGACAAGTTTTTACTCGTACTCAGTTTGTAAAATGGAGATCCTCAGTTTCATATGTAGGTGCTGGCAATGGCCCAGTGATTGACGTTCTTGAACATACAATAGTAGATATCATATCATCAGACAACTGATGCTTATATATATATATATATTAAGTAATACAGTTAAAGATCTTCTTGAATGAGTCTCGTCTAATATGAAGTCAGAATATGGACAATGACCAATCCACAGAACACACCAGGCAAGTAAGCTATTGCAGCCACAATCCCGCTAAATACTTGATAATTTTCCTGATCCTCTTCTCCATCTTCCTTTCTTGTGTCTTCTTCTTCTCCACCACTGCAGGTCTTTTTGTAGAAATGAAGAGCTATTCTGGCTTTGAATCTGAGTGCCCTGTGGTATTGTACCTTCGAGCATGTTGTAAGAGAAGTTCATCCACGCCAGAAACGCGAGTTTCCCGACATCCTGTGGGATTTCTCCTGATAAACTGTTACTGGATATATCTAGCGATTGGAGATTGGTCAAGTTGGACAGAGATGGTGGAATATGGCCTACGAAAGCGTTGTTTGACATGTTGAGCACAATCAGTTCCTTGAGTAAACCCATGGATTCGGGGATCTCTCCTTGGAATCTGTTTTCCGAGACATCGGTGGTTTTGTAGATATTGAAACTACTACCAAGAAACTCCATCTTTGAACCTTTGTTAGTCAGAACCACAGACTTGCTATAGTTTGTAAAGCTAACTCCAATAAACCTTTTCTGTTTGTTATCTGGAGTGTATACACCCGATGACATTTCAATCCAACCAGCAAAGTAATCCGATGGAAACTCTCCAGAATATATTGGGCCAGGCAACGAATATTTCGTTTGATCTTAACCTTCAGACGAATATTTTGTTTGGAAAGCTTCCTCCATCGACCAGGGCCAGGCAACGAATATTGGGCCATAGAATCAGGTAGAATACCGGCGAGGTTGTTGGAGCTAAGATCGAGGTTCTGAAGATGTTGTAGTCGGAAGAGAGTACTGTTTGATCTTAAAGGGCCATTGAGAGAACTGCCCAAGAGATTTAACTCGACGACATTTCCCGTCTTAGGATCACAAGTGATACCATCCCAAGAACAGCAATCAGCGTTGTTGTTCCTCCACCCTTGTGTCTTCACGTTAGCAGCCGTCCTATTGAGATGGAACTCGCTCTTGAACTCCCATATATAGAGCATCCCTTTGGTCTGGATGACACATATGTGCTTAGTAGGAGAAGAAGCGAAAATAAGTATTGGATGAGAAAGTGAAAATATTAAACACAAGATCCATACTATCATCTTCCTCTCACTACTAGAAGAATGCATTGTTGTTGCTGTGAAATGAGAGAGAAAATAAAAGATCGACTTAACAATGTAAAGACTTCATAACCAAGTCTTGTGTAATTAATGAATGGTCCAAAAGTCTAATAAAGATGAAAATTCAGTAATGATTTTAAAAGTATCCCAAGGGACAAACAGATTTTTGTCCAAACCGTGTGGTGTGGGGGTAAGCGCTGAAACGCTTTGAAGCCACAAAACGTATTTTTCTGCCGTGTGTTGTGGGTCAACCAATTTGCCCAAACGTTCTTTAGCCTGTGAAGAGTCCTTTGTTCTCTCTGTATATTTCTTTATATGGATATTTTGATAGATCGATTTACAATGAATCAGTCAGTTTGTAAGATGGATCATCAGTTACATATGTAAGGTGCAGAAAGTGAGGGTAGCTCAGTGATTGACGTTCTTGAACACAGAGTTGGGTCGCAACAAGAATGGAAATGCATAGCATTACAATTGGCGTGTTCTTTTAGGTGTCCCTGCGACAACATTTCAGACGCGCAAAAAGAAAATATAAAGGAAAAAGAGGGAATCAATTCTACATCAAAACACACACACAATGAGTGGCAAAACAATACAACTACGAGAGAGAAATTTTTCACGACATTACAATGGTAATAATTTAAAAACGACATAGAGATGACGATTATAACTAACATAGAGTAAGATATCATTATAGTAAACGGATGGTTATGTTAGTTGAAAGATCCTCTTGAACCAGTCTTGTCTATATGATATCAGAACATGGCCGATGGCTAATCCACATAATACACCAGGTACAAAGCCTATTGCAGCTGCGATCCAACTCAAAACTTGATCATTTTCTTCATCTTCTTGATGATCTTGCTTTCTTGTGTCTTCTTCTTCTCCTCCTCCACTGCAGGTTTTCTGAAGAGGAGGACCGCACAACCCAGGATTCTGTAGGAATGAAGAACTATCCTGACTTTGAATCTGAGTGCCTTGTGGTATTGGACCTTCGAGCTTGTTGTAAGAGAAGTTCATCCACGCGAGAAACGTGAGTTTCCCGAGCTCGGGTGGGATTTTGCTTGACAATCTGTTTTTGGATAGATCTAGTGACTGAAGATTGGTCAAGTTGGACAGAAATGGTGGAATAGTGCCTGTGAAAGCGTTGTTTGACATGTTGAGAACAATCAGCTCCTTGAGCAAGGAAATGGATTTTGGGATATCTCCTTGGAATCTATTTCCTGAGAGGTCAATGATTTTGTAGATGCTGAAACTAGTGCCAAGAAACTCCCTCTCTGTACCTTTGGTAGCCAGGACCACCGCCTTACGATAGTTAAAGGTTATTCCTATAAACCTATTCTGCTTATTATCTGGAGTGTATACACCCGAAGACATTGTACTCCAACCAGAAAAGTAATCAACCGGCAGGACTCCAGAGAGGATATTTCTAGAGATGTCAAAGATTCGAAGCTTGGGGAAACTTATTAGAGAACCCCTTGGAGGAGGAGAATATAGCAGCGGCCCGTGGAACTTGTTTGAACGAAGGACGAGAACTTGCAGATCAGGCAACGATCTCAACCAATAAGGAAACGTGCCGTTGAACATGTTGCCTTCGACGTTCAGAAACTCGAGGCGAGCGCAGTTCATCAGAGACTTGGGAAGCTCTCCTGATAACTTGTTGCGGCCAACGTCAAGCGAAACCAAGCCAACGCTGACAGATTCCTCCGGGAAGTTACCAGAGAGGCTGTTGTTACGGAGATGCAAGAGAGAAAGCTTGGTATTGAGATTCTTGAAACACCGAGGGATAGAACCGGTGAAGTTGTTGTTGGATAAAACAAGTGCTTCAAGAGAAACCATCTCGCAGATTGTTGTTGGAATCTGACCCGAAAACTGATTATCGGAGGCGGCAAGAAACGTCGTGGATTTTGGTAACAAAGGGAACGGACCGTGGAAAGCGTTCGAGCTTATATCGAGCATTTCTATTTCATTTCTCCGAAGAACATCCGGTGGGCCGTCAAAACCAGTAAATGAATTCCGGTAAAAGTCTACGTACGTCAATCCTGGCAGTCTCCACAACCACGCTGGTACTCGCCCTTTGATTTGATTCTGAGAAATGTCCAAGCTAACCAAACTGGTTTGCGTTTGTAGAAACTTTGGAAATTCAGAGATATTGCATGACGCTAGAGCCAAGGATCCAATGGGTGAAGCAATACGGAGGGTTGAGCTGAACTTCACAGTATTTCGTGAAAGACTCAGTAAGCTAAGCGACTCGAAACGGGAGAAGAGACTCATGTCGACGATACTTCTTGTATTGAGTGTGGAGATGTCAAGGACCATGAGTGACTTGAGATGCAAGAAGACGCTGAAATCCACCGTGCCCCTCAGTGTGTCCCAAAAAGAGAGGTCGAGAGATGAGAGCTCGACTAGTTTTGATATAAATCCCGGGATTGGCCCACTGAGCCTGTTACCTCCAAGGCTTAATGTTTTAAGTTTTGATGGTGAAGAGATATTCCCAATCTCAAGGAGACGGTTGAAGTGATTCCTTTCCAGGGAGAGATGGACCAAAGAAGGGATCGTGATAAGAGACGAAGGAACAAATCCAGAAAATGAATTTGAACCGACATCAAAATACTCGAGTTTGGAGAGGCTACTCATGTTTGATGGGAGTGTACCTTCGAGCTGGTTGGAAACAAGGTTGATCGCAGTGAGCTCGGTCAGATTGAGTAGCACTTGAGGAAATTTCCCGCTGAGTTTGCTCGATGGAAGCAGCAACTTTGTTAGTTGTTTTAAGTTGCCGAGCGAATCTGGTAGTTCACCGGTGAAACCATTACCATCAAGATCAAGAAGAGTGAGATGGGAAAGATTTCCGAGCGAAGAAGGAAGGTTCCCAAACAAATTGCATCCAGAAAGACTCAATTCCTTCAAGTATTTGAGGTCGCCGATGGAATCTGGTAGAGTGCCGGCAAGATTATTTGAGTTAAGATTAAGACTCTGAAGATACTGTAGTTTAAATAGACCGCTACTAGATCTTAAAGGGCCATTGAGAGAACCGCTCCAGAGATTTAACTCAACGACTTTCCCCGTCTTAGGATCACAAGTGATACCATCCCAAGAACAGCAATCGCTGTTGTTTTTCCACGTCTGTGTCTTCTCATTGGCAGCCATATTTCTGAGATGGAACTCGCTCTTGAACTCCCAAAGAGCATCCCTCTGGTCTTGACGGCACAAGTGCTTAGGAGGAGTAGAAGCGCAAACAAGCATTGAGTAAGAAAGAGAAAATATTAAACACAAGCTCCATAGTATTATCTTCCTTGCACAACAAGAATGCATCGTGTTTTCTTTTTGTTCTTTGGTTTTTTACTTTTTGTTTTGTTTTTGGCTGTGAAAGTGGAGAAAATAAAAGCTAGACTTATATAACAAGTCTCCTGTGAAGACTTTTTTCGCCAAGTCTCCGCTGAAGACTTTTTGTAGAACCAAGTCTCCTCTGAAGAATTAATTGATGAATGGTCCACAGAGCCTAAGAAAATGTATTTTTAAGAGTGATTTGTCCTTGCATGGTATTCAAAGCTACAAACACTGTTTTGTCAACTCCGTATAGTGTGGGTAAATCGCTGAAACGCGTTGCAGCAACATAAATATTTTGATTCTTATTTGTCTAGGCCCTTATAATAGGTCTATACAAAATATACTTAAATTTTGATTCTTATTTGTTAAGATTCGAACCAAAAACTGCTGATATTCGTAATTGAGCGAAGCAAAACAAATAATAATATAAAATATCTGTAAAAAATAAATCAAATTATAAATATTAATATTTTAAGAAAAATATATCCTATCTAATATATATATATTTAAAGAATTTTATATAAATATTATTTATATAAGTTTTAGAATATTTTTATTTATTAAAATTATTATTAGTTATTCTTTTTTGAAAAGTAAATAACTATTATTTATATGAAATATTGTTATTTTATATAATTTGGAATTTTACTTATTTTAAATTTCTATTTTATTTTTATAGATCGGATAGGAACATCCAGTGAAAAATATAAAAAAGATTAGGATATCTGAGACACTAAATATCTAAGTATTACAGACCAAATGGAATCGGATGATTAGTTTGAATTGGATAATTAGTTATACAAACAAAACATATCAGATCGGATCAAGAATACCCAAAAATTTATGTATCAGATCCGTGCCCACCCACCCTACACTACAAGGAACAAGTCTACGGCATTGCTAACTTAACCTCTGATTAAAGAGGGGACTTTATCGTTGGACCTATATTTATGAATTTTCTGAAATTGATGTGTTCTCACTTCTCAAGGAACCTGTTTTGGTCAACAAGCATTAAACTAAATTAGTAATTTTCTGTCTCGTACAAACTCATATGTTTTGGTCAAAATAATCAGGATACATGGGACAACTTCTTTTTTCGTCTCAGGAAATGTAGTCACAAAGAAGGAGACGCTAAGTCGCTAACAGCACAAATACGATAAGGGCTTCGAAGAATGATCTTCATTCAACGATAGTGCGTGTTGACAACTGAGTACCTCAAAGAATTTGAGTTTCTAAACTGTAAGACCCATCTATCCTCTCTCGAGAGTTTACACCAACTTCAACTAAATCCACATGTCCATTTCTTAACTTTATTAATATTATTTCTAGGTTAAAATCCACGTCTTGCGCGCACACGAATAAATATTATATATAAATTATTTTTATGTATTATATGTTTTAACATATTATGAAATAACAAATATATATTGAATAATTAAAAATTCAGTAACTGTTACATATATAACTAAATTAGTGCAAACACATAAATAAATTTATTAATCCAAATAAATACCTTTTCTATTTTTGATCATTTGTATTTTTATAACAAAAATTTAAAATTACTGATAACAAAAAAAATTGTGGGAAGTTTAAAAGTTTTAGTAATTTATAATTTTAAAAAAATTCAATGCAAAGTTTAAAGTATAAATATTAAGTTGTCAATATTTGTTCAAACTTTTTCTCAAAAAAAAAATCGAAGCAAATTTCGAAATTAAAATAATTATTTAATTTTATATGGTATATAATTTATTTTAATATATAATATATATATTTCGAAATTAAAATAATTATGTGTTTTAGATGGTATATAATTTATTTTAAACAATATATATATTGCAACAGTGATAATTGAAAACTGGTTGAAAATAATCTACAAAACAGAAGATGTAGCTAACTGCAACAGTGATAATTTAATGTTAGATTTTAAGTCTCTCAAGATAAAGTTTCCAAAAGCAGAATTGTTTCTAAATGAAAAATTTTCTAAAATAAAATTATGGAGGAGAGAAACTTACTAGAAAACTCGTCAGAGCTGGAATCTGTACGGAAACGTGCCAGAAAACTTATAGGAAAATTTCTTTGAAACTTGCTGAAAAAATTCTGGTGGTTGGTCGTCGTTTAACAACAACAACGGGCCTCATGCAAAGAGTTATTTTGTCTTGATGAATGATGAAGAAAAGAGAAGAGGTGAAGCTCTTTTTAAAAATGGGAGGAGGGGGAGTGATAAGTTTTCTGTTTTTTTAACTTAACATCAATTGACAATTAGTGAATTAACTCAAGTCTTTTATATATTACTTATATCCCTCACATATATCCGATGTGGGATCTTTCTCCAATATTCTCCTTCGAGATAATGGTGCGTATAACCATTAATCTCGCAGAATCCATCATATCCCCTCTGAAACAATGGCTTTATTTTTCTAGCAATCTCGAAGAACTGAGCTTTATATGGGTCATCAATTAATGGGTTGATCGGGCCACTATCCGGACCGGATTAATGGACCAGTGTATTGAGCCCACTCTGATACCATGATAAATTTTCTGGATTCCAACTTAAAATTAATTGGCAATTAATGGGTTGACCCAAATCTCTTATATATTACTTTGTTTCTCACATATATTCGAAGTGGAATCTTCTTTCTAATAGAAAGTGAGTTTTATAAGTTTCTGCTGTGGGGCAAAATAAAAAGGAGGCTTGGGCTTAAAGTAGAAACAATTATGGGCTAAGAAGCAATAGAAAGCAAATATCAACTTAGACATGGAAAGCAACAAGAAAACTTTTTTTTTGTCAACATTATAATTCATTTATCCCAAGAGCTTAATAGTACAAATACATAAAATACATAAAAGGCAGCACACATCACAAAAAGGAAAACGTGTAAACTTTATATTACAAACAGGAGACGTGTTAACAAAGAGACATGCATCTCAGATATTCTGGCTTCCCCGGCAATCTTCAAAGTTTCTGATAACCTTCACGACCATCTTCTCACAGACGAAGCTGTTCTTCTCTTTCTCAACACTTCTATTGCCACCAATATTTGCACTCTCAAACTCATTCTTTCGCCATAACCGCTGCTCTGAGGTAGGATTCAACAGTCTCTGGTGATTTTATTATTGGGAACACTACAAGAAAACGCGTCTATAACGACGACTCGTTACGAGGAAATTATTTCCTCGTAAACTTACATGGTGTTTACGACGATGTTACGAGTAAATAAATATTCGTCGTAAATTCGTTGTAAAGTTACGACGAAAACGATTCGTCGTAAACCCAATGTAATTTTACAAGGCTTTTACGTGGAAAGCCCAATTCGTCGTAAACTCATTGTAAATATACAAGTCATTTACGACGAATCATGTAACCGTTACTTTGGGTGAAAACGTGCATATAGTGTGGTTTAAAGTAACTAACTTCGTTGTAAAATCATTGTAAATTTACGAGTGATTTACGTGGAAAGCCCAATTCGTCGTAAACTCATTGTAAATATACAAGCCATTTACGAGGAATCATGTAACCGTTACTTTTGGTGAAAACGTGCATATAGTGGGGTTCAAAATAAGCTAACTTCGTTGTAAATTCGTTGTAAATAATATGTAAAAACGATGTAAAAGCAAAGTAAAACTTTTCGTTGTAAAATCCATGTTATACTTTCACCTACCACTTACGAAAATCGTCTATATATATGATCATTTCTCAATTCAAATAACACACAAACGAAATCAAAGAAAAAAAACCAGAAAAAAGAAAAACAAATGGCTGATGGCTTCAATATTTACGAGTTACGAAGTTGGATGTATTCGCATAAAGATGATTCCGGTAGAGTGACGGATGCATTTCTAAGCGGGCTAGAGACATTCATGCACCAGGCGGGCTGTACGCCGATCACGCAGGAAAGCGGTAAGATGTTCTGCCCTTGTCGGAAATTCAAGAATTCAAAATTTGCTCGTAGTGAAACTGTATGGAAGCACTTACTAAACAGAGGATTTACACCACAATATTATATTTGGTATCAACATGGGGAGGGTTATGGTGGAAATGAAGCTAGTAGTAGTAATAATTTTGAAGCTGCTGGTAATAGTGAAGAACCGAATCATTTGCATAATGAATCTAGTTATCATCAAGAGGAGCAGATGGTAGATCATGATAGGGTTCAAGACATGATTACTGATGCATTTTTAGAAACAACTACAACAATAGCTCATGAAACTGGAAATGTAGAAGAACCTAATTTGGATGCAAAAAGGTTTTATGAAATGTTAGATGCTGCAAATCAACCAATCTACACTGGTTGTAGAGAAGGTCTCTCTAAATTGTCTATAGCAGCTAGGATGATGAACATTAAAACGGATCATAATTTACCTGAGAATTGCATGGATGCTTGGGCGGAGTTGTTCAAAGAGTATTTGCCAGAAGACAACGTGTCAGCTGAATCTTATTATGAGATTCAGAAATTGGTTTATAGTCTTGGGTTGCCTTCGGAGATGATAGATGTTTGCATCGACAACTGCATGATCTACTGGAAGGATGATGAGAAGTTAGAAGAGTGTCGATTCTGCAAGAAACCACGATTCAAGCCGCAAGGACATGGGAGGAATAGGGTACCGTACCAAAGGATGTGGTACCTACCCATTAAAGACAGGTTAAAAAGATTATACCAATCGGAGAGGACTGCTGCATGGATGAGGTGGCATGCTGAACATGTCCAGAAGGATGGCGAGGTCGCTCACCCATCAGATGCAAGGGCGTGGAAACATTTCAACAAGGTATACCCAGATTTCGCTGAAAATATTCGGAATGTCTATCTTGGGTTATGCACCGATGGATTTAGTCCATTTGGTATGTCTGGGAGACAGTATTCTTTGTGGCCAGTTATTCTTACGCCGTACAACCTGCCGCCGGATATGTGCATGGAACAAGAATTTCTATTCTTGACCATATTAATCCCTGGGCCGAAGCATCCAAAACGGTCGTTGGATGTATTTCTTCAACCACTGATACAGGAGCTAAATGAGTTGTGGTCAGAAGGGGTAAGAACTTATGATTTTCCACGAAAACCAATTTTACGATGCGAGCAGTTCTGCTGTGGACGATAAGTGACTTTCCTGCTTATGGAATGTTGTCTGGCTGGACAACTCATGGAAGGTTATCTTGTCCATATTGTCATGGATCTACGGATGCTTTTCAACTGAAGAATGGTAGAAAGAGTTGTTGGTTTGATTGTCATCGTCGATTTCTTCCTGTTGCCCATCCTTACAGAAGAAATAAGACATTGTTTAGGAAAAACAAAGTTGTCAGAGACAGTCCTCCTCCATATCTCACAGGCCAGCAGATCGAGGAGGACATTGATTATTACGGAGCTCAGAAAACTGTGAAGCAAGGAGGAAACTGGCATGTTCCTGGTAATATGCCTGATGGGTATGGGGTTTCTCACAATTGGCATAAGAAAAGTATATTTTGGGAGCTACCTTACTGGAAAGATCTTCTTTTACGCCACAACCTGGATGTGATGCATATAGAGAAGAACTTTTTTGACAACATCATGAATACAATACTGAACGTCCCAGGGAAGACAAAAGATAACAAAAAGTCAAGGATGGACGTACCCGATATTTGCTCAAGAAGTGAGTTACATATCAAGAGCAATGGAAATGTTCCTGTTCCCAGCTTTCGATTGTCATCAGAAGCAAAGTCAACTTTGTTTGACTGGGTTGCATCAGAAGTGAAGTTTCCTGATGGTTACGTTTCAAATCTGTCAAGATGTGTTGAACGAGGTCAAAAGTTCTCAGGAATGAAGAGTCATGATTGTCATGTGTTTATGCAACGACTACTTCCATTCGCTTTTGCTGAGCTCCTTCTAACAAATGTACATGAAGCACTTGCAGGTAAATATTAATTAATAATATACATATATATATATATATATATATATATATACTATGAAATGTTACTAATTTGGGTTATATTTGCAATATGCAGCGATCAGAGCTTTCTTCAGAGACCTTAGCACACGTACGTTCAAGGAAGAAGTCATCGAACAACTTCATGAGAACATCCCGATCATAGTGTGCAACCTAGAGAAGATATTTCCTCCATCATTTTTTGACGTCATGGAACATCTAGTTGTCCACCTCCCGTACGAAGCATTACTTCGCGGACCTGTTCACAATGGATGGATGTATCCATATGAGCGCTCTATGAAACATTTGAAGGGGAAAGCAAGAAATCTTGCAAAGGTGGAAGGTTCGATTGTGGCTGGAAGTTTGACAGCAGAAACATCTAACTTCACATCATACTACTTTGCTTCAACGGTTCGTACGAGGAAAAGAGTTCCTAGAAGATATGATGATGGTGGAGTACCGCAATCTTATGCAGTAGACGGTGTTCCTGACATTTTCTGCCAAATTGGACGGTTTGGTGGTAAACTGAGAGAAGTATGGTGGTCCAGTGATGAGGATAAGCATAGTGCCCACACTTATATTCTGCTCAACTGCGAGGATGCTGTGATGCGTTCTTTTGAAAGGTAAATAATATTCGTGTGTATTATATGATATGATGTTAATTAATTATATGATATGATGCATTTGTTTAATTTGCAGCTTGTTTGTATCTCAAGTTGAAGAAGCAATACCAGGAATATCCGGAACCGAGGTGGATGCAAGGAAAGATAAGCACTTTGTCAAGTGGTTAAAAGGACAGGTAATATTAACATATTAAGTAATCTTTGGTACTATTATTATTAATGTAAAATTCTAACAGTGATGTATTAATTTGTAGGTTGATTATGACGATCCATATTATCCTGTATGGTTTCATGATTTGATCCAAGGTCCAGTAGCAAAGGTCACCACATCATCTATGTACTTCACACGAGGTTTCACTTTTCATACATATGAGTATGGGAGACGTCGGGCAACGAGCAACTACGGGATATGTGTGAAAGGTGAAACAGACTTTTACGGGATCTTGCAAGAGATTATTGAAGTGGAATTTCCAGGGTTGTTGAAGCTAAAATGTGTCCTCTTCAAATGCGAGTGGTTCGACCCGGTGGAGAACCGTGGTGTTCGGTTTAACAAATTTGGTGTTGTGGATATCCATTCTGGGAGAAGATATAACAAATTCGAGCCTTTCATCTTAGCTTCCCAAGCCGAACAAGTTAGCTTCCTTCCATACCCTCGCCTTCGAAGTTCTGGGATAAATTGGTTAACTGCTATCAAAATAACACCTCGTGGACGGATTGTTGCTGGAGAAGAACCACCTTTGCAAGAAGAAGATGCAATCAATGAAGTTGAGGTACCTGATCAACAAACTGATGAAATTCTTTTGATCGACTCGGATAACTGTCAATATGAAGATCTTCCCGAAGATGTGACGGATGAAGCACGTGAAGATGAGTTCGATAGAAGCGATGATGATCATTGTAGTGATGTTGATGAGAACTCAAACGATTCTTCATGATGTAAGATATGTAACAAATGTTGATTTTTGTTAGAATTCTTCATATGTGTATCAAATTCTAATTTATATAATATGCATTTAAAAAAAAAATTGGAGTTTATGGTTTCAGTTGGAAAAAGAGGTTGAATGTGTAGAAGATATGATAGTATAGATATGTAAGTTTGGGGTTTAGGGATTTTGATTTTCGGGGTTTCACATATTTCGTTGTAATTTCGTTGTAAAAAAAAACGCGGGCCTGGTAATTTCCTCGTAAAGTTTAGGTTCGTCGTAACTTCGTTGTAAACCATGAATCGGGGTTTAGGGATTTGATTTGTGGTTTCAAAGATTCGTTGTAAACACGTCGTAAACAAAAAAAGCGGGCCTGGTACATTCGTCGTAATTCCTGAAAGCACGTGTCCTCGTAAATTCGTCGTAAACTGAAACACGGGACTGGTATATTCCTCGTAAACCAAAAAACGCGGGCCTGGTACTTTCGTCGTAATATTTAATATTTTATTATTGGTTTTGTAGTTTGAGAAGACCGGAGTCATGCCATCTTTGTCCGACCTCTTCAAGATGACTCACGCCAAACCGGACGGGACTTTTGTTGATCCTGCATCCGAGAAGCTCTTCAACACTGTGGCTGCTCGGGTTGATGAGCGGGAGACGCAACTTACCCAGCAGTCTCCGGATGGATTACCCGTCAAATTGACGACGGAAGAGGTCGACAGGATCTTCGAGGAGGTAAAATTTAAAAGCTTTTGTTTAAATTAATTTTACTATTTCAACAATATTAACTATTTAATATTATTTTTTGTAGGTCGCTCCAAGAAAGAAGGGTCGGACGGTGGGAATCGGTTCTGTAAACGAAGTCGCAAGGGCGACTTCGTCTTACTCTTCTAGACAGGCCCAAGAGACTTCTCAGATGCAGGCTCGATTGGATACCCAGCAGGAGCGTTTAGACTCTCTCGAGAACCTGTTGGATATTATGGCGATGGGGAACCCAACATGCAGAGAGCGTTGGCGGCCAGACGAGAAGCTCTCGGGATGCAACAACGGGATCCCGAATCTACCGATCCAGTGGAGCGGGAACGAGCGGAGAGGGACCGAGCGGGACCGGCTACTTTGATGATGTATCGCTCCCGTAGATTTTTATTTTTATAATTTTGTTTTGTAAAATATTAAAACTTAAATTTTATTTATGGAATATTTATTTTCTAAACAATTGTTTTTTATTATTTGAAATTTTAATTTTTATAATTTCCAAATTTATTATAAATAAAAATAAAATAATAAATGAAATTAATATAATTAATATAATAAATAAAATAACGATGTAAATTCGTCGTAAAGTTTACAACGAATTTACATCGAAGTACTCGTAAATACGATGTAAATAATTACATCGAGTTTACAACGAAGGAGATGTAAAGTCGTCGTAAATTTTACAACGAATTTACATTGAATGTTTACATCGAATTTACATCGAATTCTTTACAACTTCTTTACGACGAATCTTTACGAGTTAGTTACAACGAGGCTTTACGTGGACATTACGACGAATGCTTTCCTTCGCCTTTACGACGAATTCATTAACTCGTAACCGTTACGTGGCGTTTACGACGAATCTTCTTTTACGACGGACGAATAACAACGAATCGCTTTTCGAGGTAAATTCGTCGTAATCCCCCTTTTACAACGAATTTACAACGAATATCGCCCTGGTAAATAATATGTTTTCTTGTAGTGGAAGACTCAATCGAATTAGAGAAGACCCTTTATTGGACCATTTTCAAACAAGAAAATGCCAATTCTACTTAATCTCTCATATAACGATCAAGGTAGAACCAACTTCTCCATCTTTCTTTTCATCCAGGAAACATCACTCGTTTGTTGAAAATCAGTTTATAAGAGTGAGCTTTACACCCGTAGAAAAGGGATAAGAGCAAGGACCTCAGAAGGAGAGATCCCAACTCAAAACGAAACGGGATAAGAAATATTTGCGAAAGAGGGATTTAGATCCGGACTCGCCGGAAGAAAATATCCGCAACGGAAGAAGAAATCCGGATACACCGGAAGAGAAAAGTCCGCTAACCAGAAGAAACTATATCGATCTATCGATCGAAGTTAATATACAACAAAAACAAAAAGGAAAATTTGGTAACCGATGACAATAAAGTCACCGGCCACCGAAGTGGCAATCTGATTAAGAGGCGAATAGTAGAGAGAGGTTCCAACAAGAAAACTATTTTCCGAAAGTCTTCTTGAACTCTCTTTTTGAACAATAGATTAACAAAAAAAAGAGTATTAGAAGAGAGCTGTATAGGTTTATCCTCTCTTTCCGAAAGTCTGCTAGATATCCGACCGGTTGTTTTAGGCCTTGACTATACTCTCTATAGGTTTATTATAGGATTGTTGGAAGATCTATTTGTAGGAATTAGCTTTTGTCTTAATTTATGTTTTAGTCTGATCTTTGGTGTCCTGGTATGGGTTTTAGTGTCCTTCTTGTGGACTGTTGTTTCCGGAGATATCAACGTTGTTCTCCGGTCTTGTATCTTAATTTGTATCTTTTCCAGTGTTTAATACAAATCAATTGACGAAAAAAAGAGAACCTAGCTAATCACTAAAGAGAAATTGGGCTTAATAATCTAAAAAAAACATAATTCACTATCTGACTAAAATCCCACTCTCTCTCCTCTTTTCCTTCCTATTTCTCTCTTCTTTCTCTCTAAAAATCTAATTTCTATTTTTTTTTGGTTATTCCCTAAGTCCATAACTAAAGTCTAAATCAATATGAATTGATCTCATGCAAAAAAAAAATGTCATGGGCCGATTAAACTTGTGAAAGTGCACACTCTTCATTCCAAGTCATACTTAGAAAATTTGCCTCTTCCAAGTCTTTCACTGTAATGAAGGCTCTCGAACTGTGCATCAAAATTACATCTTCTGCGTCTCTCACTATCAACTAGCCCCTCCCCAAATTAGTTTTATTAGACCATAAAAATCCAGTATTGCATTTCAGCCTCGGTAAGTGGAGGATTCAAAAAAAAGGTGGAGGATTCCAATTGTGGTTTGATTCTCAAAGTGGTCTTGAATATTTGACCAGGAACCATTCAGTGACCTCTCTTCTTATTTTCTCCACTGTTTCCAAAGACGAGAACGTTCTTCGTTCAAAGATGAAACAATTCATGCTATACCAATTCCTCCATAAAATATGAGGAAAGCATATATGCAACTCAATATGAAAACTTTTTTCTTCTCAAACCAAGGAGATATTGATAGTTTTAGAGAACCGTTCCCTCATCATAACTTCTATTAGAATAAGAAAGCCTAAAGGAGACCAAGAGAAAAAGACAGGGTTAAAGATCCACCTTTCAAAAAACCACAAATTCTCGATATGTTTGCCACAGCTTTGTACCTCTTGGAACCAACTTGTCTGCCACCAGCATAGCTCTAGTTAGCATTTCTCGATATTTTTTGGGATCCTTTTGAACATGCCAAAAGCTTTTTTAAAATCGTTGATGGACGGTAACCATGAGGCTTATTGAATTAATTCCCACTTTGTTGATTTGGAAGGCTTACTAATAACCTGAATTGCCAAAAAAATCTCCACTTTCGTTGTATCTAATATCTATGAACAGAATTACTAATTCTAAAATCTTTTGCCCGACACCAGACAAGTTCAATGAATATTCCTAGCATATTCAAAACCGATCAGCCAGAAATCAGAAATTGCACTCATCAAGTTAGCACAAGTTGTCTTTTGAAATTTGTAAAAAAGACATTGCATTGACAAAACCGCTTTAAACAATCCTAACCTCTTTTCTCCTTGATATAAAGTACATGCATATACAGAAAACCGGCTATGAGATTTTGGAGACTATAAACATTTAGTAAAAACTTTGAAAAAAAATTATACAATTTGGAATCTATACCTATATATATTATTTTAAAAAAATGGAAACCAAAACCATTGTTTCATTGAGTTGTACCTATGGGCTTCAGATGATCTTTCATGTAACTGCATTTTTATATTTATGAATATCTCAAGTAAGTTTCATTGGTCTCAAAAATTAAGAATCGTAATTGTTGTTTTATTGGTTTGATTTATATTAATTTTCCATGACATGTGAAACAATCATATATGCCATTTACATAAAGGAAAGCTACATTCAAACAAACTAATATTCAACCAAGACAAATGATTATATTGCATCCTACCAATTAAATTAAAGCCTAACTTTTAGCGATGATGTCCAGATGTCCATGAACAGCCTCGCCTAACTTGTCTATCAAACTATAGTCACAAATTATTATAGTAATTTCATTTATTAAACATTATAAGTCCAACGTTCCAGTTTGTGCCTTACATATCACATTCTCCACCTATATGATTTGAGATAGGACAACACACACCAATACCCCATACAGCAACATTGTATTGGTAGGAAACATATATATAAACTCGCTCTTGAACTTTATGTAATCATATGTCCACCTTATTCATAATATCAAGTTCATTATACAGATTAAAAATCATCCTAACGGAGGTTTGTACTAATACTATTTGTCTCATATATAATTCGACTCAAACTTAAATTTTTATGTGTGCTTATAAATTCATTCTACGTAATCCTTCATATCTTTTTCAAATGTTGGCTCCCTTAAAAATTTTAAATATAGTTTCTTGTTTTTTTTCTTTTTGCTTAAATATAGTTTCTTGTTTCCGCTACAAATATAATATAATTTTTGAGATATTTTGACTATATCAAAAGATTCTAAACATGCATGAGAATAACTTTTCCACGTTAAACCAGCTCTTTAAATATGGACTTATACTGGTGCGGTTTAGTTAAGACGAATATGCCAAAGTCGAGTGGGGAAAAAACACTCGACAGAACAATTAAAACGTCAATTTGCCTGCAAGGTTTTTGCCTACTTATTTCCCGTTACTTAGAGCATCATTATTGGTGGACACATAAAAAAGCCCTTAGCTTTTTTTTTTTTTTTGTCATGAAAAACATTGGGGCAGCTTTTATATAGGGGTTTTTTCCCCATTTTCTCTTCGGTCCTCTCCCCTTTTCCCTTAAGGGCTGGCTTAAGGTCCTCCTAATATTGATGATCTTAGATTCTTTAATACTGTAGGGCCCAGTACATTCAGTGGCATGGCTAAATGAGAGCCGTTGATCTGCCTCTGGACAATCTTGAGGGTTGCCAGAGACGGTCTCTCACATGTTTGTTAGTTGGTATTGGTAAGCCCGGAGACGGCTCACGAAGAAAGATCAAGGGTGCCTCCATCAAATGACGTAAATCCAACAAAGGTAGTATTTTTTTGTTTAAAATTTTATTATTTTAATTTAGTAGTGTAAAGACAAAATTAATAGTCCAATAAAGATTAACCGTCAGGTGGAATATCTTGACTGCGAACCACTACGAAACTACAAAAAGAGAATATTTGTGAGAGGGTCCCACTGATGTGGACCGTTTCGTGTTGTTAAAATAAAAATATTAACTCCACTAGAATCTTACGATTTTTTTTTTTGAAATTTTTTACGAATTTGTTTTTTTTGGTAAAATCTTACGAATTTGTTTTCCACATAAATCATGATAAAAGTTAAATGGAAATTAGTGGTGTCGAGATATTTTCTGAATTTTCAATTATTACACATAGGAATAATAGGTGTTCCACAGTGTCTTTTCTTTTTGTATAAATACTACTACAATGTATTCTTAGAAAAGCATATTGTTTATAAAGTTAAAGTATGTGATAATGCCAGTTACTTTTAAAAGGTAAATTTACGACTATCAAGAGAAGATATTTTTCAAGTTCAGAAAAAAAGAGAAGATATTTTTGTGATTTCATTGTCAACTTTTGAGTATTGGCTGCTGAGGTTTTACAGAAAATCTTCAAGCACTAACATGTTTTCGAATAAAACTATTGAAGTTCATGGGGGCATGTAAAACTAGAGACGTCTATAATTTCTTTTATAACTGTGGGAAATTCTAAAAGATTTTTAAGTCTAAAAAACAATTCCACCAAAGTCTATAAAAATTTGGGTTTTCTTACCATTTAAAATGTCTACGGATAGATAATGCTATTCTAATCTTAATATTTGCACCAAAATAAAAAATGCTATTCGAACCCAAAATAGAAACTTCAGTTGGAACTTTTCTAACACTAGGTCAGAGCGACTTGGTTGAAACGTTGATAAAAGGATGGATGATTTTTATTTTTGACACGATAATTAATTTTCTATAACAAAATTATATGAACTATACTCCTAATTTTGACAGGGAAAAGTAATCAAACTATATTGCGATCACTAATTTTCTATATATAATGATAAAATTATATTGTTTTGTGAAAATATTATTCACGTGGGAATTAGCCAAAAAAGTATTATAGAACTACTATTATGTTACTATATTTCAGTGTCTTCATGACTCATAGCATAAAATATACATGAGACAAAAATGCGAGCAAAGAAAATATTAAACACTAATACATTAATACTGATAGCAAAAACCATATATTTTAACCACGTGTTAGTGGTCGGATGGTAGCATGGCGTTCCAGCATTGCTAAACAAGCTGAGTTCGAATCCGATCCTTAACACGTGGCCACCGTTAATTTAACATTCTTTCGTCCGGAGCAGTTTACCGTTTTTCTTTTTCTTTTTAAATAATTTCACATTTAATTGTTTTACATCTTCTAATAATTTTATACTATATTTTCTTAATAACAGTAAAGCAAAAAGGTGTCTCATTTTAATATATGTTAATACATCATCAGAAGTTGTAGAGTACAAATTTGATATAATTTAATACATCATCAGAAGTTTCAAAAGTGGCGGATCAAGAACAAGATTTGATCAGGGGAAAAACTATGAAATATTGTCCAAACCTTTACAACTTTGAAATTTTAACAAGGGAAAATTAAAAAATATGACAAAAATTACACCAAAATTACAAATTCATGGTGGACAACTGCCCCATCCACACTCCATGTAGATCCGCCAGTGCATATAGTTTGTGTAGTTTCTAATGTACGATTTTGTCAAGATATGTGATAATGTAGAGCATATTTTTCGCGTAGCTAGCATTTTTTCAGTCTAATGAAAAACTACCTCTAGTCATAAGCAAATGACTCCCCCTACTATAAGAAGATCTGACATATTGCACCACAATTACAATAGGTGAAACACTGCAAATCACCTTATACATATCATTTCACAACTAAAATCGAGTATGTGAGTAGAACAATGCATATTCATGAGTTGACCATCAAGTATAAATGTATCACCTTTTCACTACAAGAAAAATGTGTTTTAATAGCAGACCAAGATAACGTTTTTTCGCTTTCTGCTATGGTTGAAATATCCGTTAATTTTAGATAGCGTTTGTATTTTTGGAAACGCTATGTTATAGCGACATAATTGGAAACGCTATGGTAGCGTACATTTAATAGCAAACATAATTAAAACGCTATATTTACTTTTTTGAATCCCTAAACACTAAACAAGTTTTAAACCCTAAATTTTTAAACACAAACTTTAAAATCTAACATTCTCATATTATAATTTCAAATCTTAAACATAAACTCAAAATTAGTTCTTTTTATCTTAGTACATAACTTTCAAAACACAAATCCTTAAATCTCCAACCAAATTCTATACCCTAAATCTTAACTTCTAACTTTAAAGTTATAAACATAAACACTAAGATATAATTTTAAAATTTTAGTTATATAAATTTAATCATAATTACAAGAATATAAGCATTAACTGAGATTTAGAAACTTGAAACATAATCGTTTAAGTATAATTCATTAGTTTTAGATTGTGAAATTATAAATACATGTTTTTTTTTGTTCAAAAGTAAAGATACATGTATAATAACCAAAAACAACAAGAGTTTCTCGTTAAAAAGGAAACAACGAAGAGGTCTTCTTTTGTGTGTAAAGAAGAGTTCTCATTGGCCAAAATTTTAAGCACATGGATCACTTTTTCATCTGTTGGATGAGATTATATTTGACGGCCCAGATCTGTTCCTCTTCTTTTTCAGATTTGTAGACCTTTGGTCTTCTCTTTCTAAAGATTATTATCAATCTCCCGTCAATCTCTCTTCTATTCTCTTTACCACAATCTCTGCTTTTATTCAATCACATTTTCTGGGTTTTAAAAGATTGATAAAGTTCATGTGTTGGTTTCTCATCAGTTTTATTTTCTAATTGTGTTTGTGTGTTTTGATTCTTCTGCAGAGAAAGGAAGCTGACGAAGTCAACCGCATCTTGCGATGGAGCCTCTCTTGTCTTCAACGATGCCGGATCTGAAGAAGCTGTGGTGTGGAGATGTCAGAGGAAGCTAGCGTTGGTTGTGGAGGTGGAATCAAACAAGAAGAAGAAGAAGGGAGGCGGAGAAGAAGAGAAGATGCGTGAGGGCTTGGTCGACACGCCGGATCCGAAGAACCTGTTGCGTGGAGATGGCAGAGGTGGTGGAGGTGGACCCGGAGCCGAGCAAGAAGAAGAAGAGAGAGAGAGATAGAGAAGGATAGAAGACAGAGACGTGAGGGTTTGGTTGACACAGTGAATGGAGGAGGACGGGATGGACACCGACGACTGTATAGACTGGAGGGAGACGGCTTAGGGAAAAGTAGTTTTAGTTTTAGGTTTAGTTAGTAATTAGGTTTAATCTTGGTTTAGATTTTTGGTTTATTTGGTTTAATAAGTTTTGGTTTAAGACTTTTAATTTGTAAATCATATTTTGTTTTTGTAAACCTGTTTAATTATAAATCATTTTATTTAATAAAAAAAAATATATAAACGAATTTAAATTTTAATTATGTTTCTAATTTTTAAATTTTTTTTTAATTTTTTATGATAGAAACAATAACAAAAAATATACGTTATTAAAGAATATTTAATTGCAGAAATAAAAGCGCTATCGTAGCGGAAACAAAGATAGCACAACAAAATACCGCTATTTAATGCTCTCGATCTATTATGACGGGCGATGATACAGCGCTTGGAAAAGCGCTATCGTATTGTTATATAGCGTTATTCGTCCGCTATAAAAACTCGTTTTTCTTGTAGTGTTTGTTTCCAAATGCAGTACTAATCTTCATAAGCATAAGGTTGGTTGTAGCATTATCAACTGTTATAGTTAAGATCTTTCTATACCCCATTCAGATAAAAAACAAGAATCGAAAAAATTGTTTCTTCTTTGTGATCTATATGGAATAATTTGAAACTAACGATATACATCCTTATTGTTTAATTTGAATTTGGTGTAGTACTGAGAGTAGACACAAATTTGATAATGGGTTGATTGAAAGACTTTAATTGAATGATAACGAAGTGATTACAAAGAGATTTAACAAGTTTAGCTTTAAGAATAACTCGGCAAAAACAATTATAATTATGTAGATCCTAAGTCTTGTACTGTCTCCTAAGTGTTTGTGAATGTCTTCTTTTGACTTGACTCTTCTCCTTATATGCTCGTTTGATCTTCCTTTTATACCCTCAAGTTGGCGTAATACCGTAGCTGGCTTCGATCCATTAGACCGAGGTTTGTTTATTCGACACGCCTGTTTAAGGGATGTAATCCATCTCTAACACTCATCTGCCAGTACCATTAAAGTCTGGTGTGATGATCATATAGATAGATTATATCGTTTGGAAAACCTAAATTAATGTCATTTATTAGAGAAACATGTTATTTAATGACTGTTCTTTGAGATTTTTGCTTATATAGATTAACCTGCAAGAATTCCACACCAGACTCTATATTAATGTGAGTGGCATTTCACCAAAAACAAGAATCCGATTAGAAGGTTATCCCGTTTCTGCTATGTATCTAGTTGATATATATATAATGACAGTTTCGGTACATATGTGTTATTGGCTCCACTCAAAACTTGGACTTCAGTTGTGTATAAATTTTTATAATGAACAATGCCTTAAATAAAAAGACTGGATAGGTTTTGGACCGTAAGCGGCCGCTTATACAGCTTACCCAGCGAGCCAAACCTGTATAATGAATATAAGATCTACTGTTATGTTTTCGTGGCTATTTAGTATGTGAAGATATCTTGATTC
Organism: Raphanus sativus; assembly: GCF_000801105.2. NCBI lineage: Eukaryota > Viridiplantae > Streptophyta > Magnoliopsida > Brassicales > Brassicaceae > Raphanus > Raphanus sativus. The sequence continues at coordinate 29,007,341 of NC_079512.1, read as the reverse complement.
AATTGCATTGTTCGACAATTGGACCATGTCTATTTTGAAAAGATGCTTCATTATGGATTCAAAGATAGCGAGTTCTCAAACATAATTTATAAAGTATTTTTTGAGTTTTCTTGAATCCATTTTTTGTATGAAAATTTTTTATTCAATAAATTTTATCAAACACAATAACAAAAAATTGACAGGACACATCACATCAAAAATACAAAAAATAGGTTGGGATTTGATAATATATTAATACCATAATGGTTTTCTATCTTTCGTACTTTTTACCATCATAGTTTTTTTCCACATCAATCACAACGGGCTGCAGTCATATGTTCATTGCATACGCGATAAGAGTTCTCTAGATAAACATAAAAAAAAATTTGCTTAAACAAATATGTTTTTTTTTTTTGTGCAAACATATTCTCCGTTACTTAAACTTGAGGAACCCTACAATAGTTCAGAGCTTTTACAGCTCCATTATCATTACAAACTGCCAACTTGGTGGCTAAACAAGAGATTAAAATACTTAAGATAGATAAATCACATAACTTCAATTGCCAAGCTTCATGAAAGATCTTGTAGAGACCAATGTGATTGTTGGACGAGATTTGTAGCATCACAAACGGTGTGAGCAACTGGAACTGGTTATAAAGCTCAAACTGATTGGTTGAGTTCGTTGAAGACTTCGTATAGTAGGGATGTGATGGTAAGTATCTCTCCATGAAGGAGGAGAATGGTGAAAGCGATCTCTCTCAGCCTCGGTGGGAGGAAGTTGATATAAACTTTTCCAAAAAGGATAGGTCTATGAGGCTTAATCTTTCAAGCTTCCCTAAGCCATGTCTTGAGATTAAAGAAGTTAGCTTTGGACGACGGATGCACATTGTAAGCTCATGACAATAGCTGTTTACAGAGACACTTCGAATGTCTTGTGAGGACACTAAAAGAAGTCCCAATAGAGGAGGAAGCAGTTTCTTCACACCGGCGGACAGAGAGATGGGTTTGAGACCAAATTCCGAGGGAACGAGCGTTGATTCCAGGCAAGGACTTCCAACTCCAGCATTACCGTGATGAAGCTGTGGAGATTTGATGGAACCAAAGCCGAGCCTTTGGTCGCTGTGGTCTAACAAACTGATATAGAGGGAGCAATCGTCGGTGTGAGCAGAGCCACAAAGGAACTCAGTTACGGCAAGATCTAAAGCAAGGTTACTGGGGCTTTTGCCGTCACGCCATAATAAGTTTGAGAAGTTCTTCCCCGTAGGGAGAGTGGTCGTCGAACAGAGAGTCGATGATGGTGGTACATACCGGTGAAATAGTAGATCTGTCCAAAGGGAAGACCATAAGAAAGAGAAGCCCACAGACTCACCCGGTAGTGCTACAGGAACAGAGAGATCTTGGTGTGAAATAAGAAAGCTACGCAAAGGAGAAGCAGCTTCAAACCCCACCAATAAACGTTGAGCAAAGGTTCCTGAGTATATATCTTCGAGGCTTTCACTCGAGAAGCAGTTTTCCGACATGGTAGGACATGAGATTGAAGTAGCCGAACAGAGAAGAAGTAGCCAAAGAGGAAGCATCACAGAGAGCAATGGATTCATCCGGCTTTGCTTCCGCCTTCGTCTCGAGTACCAATGAGAACTCCAGCCACCACGAAGCAGCAGAATCAGAAACAGACAAAACATACACGAAAGGTCTGAGAAGAGCATAGAGACGAAGAGACAGGAGAGACGAGACGGTAAGTCCCGGCGCCAGCGAGATCTAGCTTCACCGGCGCCGGAGAAGGCGGAGGTAGAGTCTGCCTCGATTATTGTGTCTGAGAGAGCGGCTAGGGCGAACTCATAAAAAAAAAAACCTATGACAACTATTACAACGGATTTTGAAACAAAATGAATATATCTCTGATTACAAAAGTCAAATGAAAACAAAAAATGTCTCTCGAAACTTTGAAGAAAATAATTAGGATAAAGCCATAATGCTAGAAAACAAAGAAAAAAAGGATTAGTAGAAAAGAACCCTCAATGCCGATGCTACAAAGCCACCAGAGTGAGCACTATTCTCCTTTTCTCTCTGCTGCTACTGACATCTAAATTTAATCTAGAGATAATTGGCTCACGTACACCCATTTGACACCAATATTAAGAATCTAACCTTCTCATTTTCCCTGAAAAATCATCCCCGAATTACCCCTATTTCCTAAACCAACCTATCATGTAGCTTCTGCGAACGTCAGGCTAGGTGACTGACAACCCTCAGTAAAGTGGCCTAGAGCATGTAGTTCTTTTCAAAAGTAGTTATCCAAAGTTCTAGGTTTCTCAAATAAACGGATTTTTCTTTTCTCTTTTCTTGTTTATTTTCTAATTCCTATATTTTTTCTAGTATTAAATTTGAATTGCAGAAATAATTCAAGATGAGTTTTAAAATCCAGGAAAATGTATTAGAAAATCAAAAAGTTACAAGAAAGTATTTAGCTCATGGTTTCAATGAATGTTTATGACAATCATCTTTCAACCCCTCAAGTTCTCTCCATCTCTCTATTCTATGTTAGTTTCTCTCTAATTTTTTTTTCAAAAGATTTAAATCTCTTTATAATCAAAAGAAATGCAGAAGGACGTTATCTCAGGTTGTACAATTTTTTTCTTGCACTATTCTTTTCATAATATGTAGTTGATCTAAACGTTTGTGGTAATGGTTTTTACCAGGCTGGATACGAACTAGATTTATTTCTTCATTGCATTTATTTATTTTTGTTTCATTTTTTCCCTGAAGCTTTAATTTTTGATGATTATCATCTTTGGATTAAAGCTATTTTATTCTCTGTTTATATACATAAAAATCATATGAAAGTCTGAACCAATGTTTGTCAGCGTATGAAAAAGCTGCTCAGATCTAAAGAGAAGCTATTCTTATACAAGATGTTAAAGAAAGAAGCTGAAAACAAAGAAGATGCGAGCAAATCTGTGATGCTATTTTTAATTATAGATAAAATTAATGTTACCTGACATTTTACTTAGTATCAGAGATTATTTTTGTTAAGTGGGTCTTCAGGCTTTTGCCTCCATTGGAGATAAATATTTTGTTAGATGTTACTATATGATTGTCACTAATTGATAATCTGTTGTTAAGTTTTACAAACTATATTGTGTTAGTAGATATATGGTTGGTTAGATAGTACATGGTTTGTTAGGTGTTACATTTTATTCGGTACATAATTTATTAATTGATACATTATTTGTTACCAAGTTCATATTGTCATAGTAGATATATTTTCTATATTATGCTTGTTGTCAAGAGATTTTTGATTTTGATCTTTGGGGTACGAACACTCTTTTACTTGTCTAAATCTCTTTTTCAGTGAGCAATATTGTTATAACTACATTTCTTCGTAGTGTATAAACACTATTGAATTTGTATTTGGCTACGTATGTATGTCGTAAAATCAACTTATAGCGTATGGGAGTAATCAACATTCATGATAGTCCCTATTTTCTGTCACATTTCAATGACACTAAAATACTTAAACCATATCCCAATACTTATACGTTAACTCAAAACATAACAACCAACTTTCATTATACATGTGTTCAGATACATTAGTAGATGGGCAATCTTTATTCAGATCCCTGTTGTGTTTACATATTTGCTAACGATCCGCTCCACCACATTTGTTACATGCCCTTCGTATCTGTTAAGTATTCATACAAAAAGTTAACAGTTACATTCATACTTAGCCGACATATATGTTGATTACTGTTACACTGGTATATCGTAGCAGCTATAATATAATTTAACAACCACATATTGTACATACACGTTAAACTAAATAATGAGCAGTAAAATATATGTTATCTGCGAATTTGATATTATCTTACTGGCGGTAAATAATTGGCTAGTAGTCCGATGTTATTATTCCCACTGTTTTCAGTTATATATTAGTCTATCATAGTAGCTACAATATAATTTAACAACTACATATTTTGTATACACATTAAACCAAATAATGATCAGTAAAATATATGTTATTTGCGAATTTGGTATTAGCTTAGCGACAAGGGATAGGCTAGTAGTCTAATGGTGCATACGAAAAGAGATAGGCTAGTAATCTACACATATGTTGATTACAGTAGCACTGGTTTATCATAGCAGCTACAATATAATTTAACAACCACTTATTTTAAATACACATAAACTAAAAAATGGCCGGTAAAATCTATGTTATCTGCGAATTTGGTATTGTCTTGCCACGTCCATAAAATCCACCTCGCTGGCCTGCACACAACCATGCTCAATCGTTTAAGTCCCTTGTTACTCGATAAGCATCAACAATAGCAATCAACAAAAAAATTGGGCAGGTAACAAATTTGTTAACAACTAAACCTTTTTGTTTAGCAGCAACAATCCTTATCTTCTTCAATACCATATTAATCATCACATTCATCTTTTATTTCTGTATCATAGCAATATTTAACAACTATTGACTAGATTCCATTATTCTCCCTTTGCATACATGAAGAAATCAAGATTTATGAACCTAATTGTTAATTCAATTAAAAAACATGTTTATCCATCACTTTCGTCATTTTTATTTTTGTGAAAAATAGAAAATGAAGCAAATCAAAAAGAGGGGAGAGAACAAAGGAGACTCACTGGCTTTCTCATCCTCCTTCCACCTTTTTTCGTCGTGCTTCGCCCAGATTCAATCTTCTTCTTCTCTTCAAAAGAACAATTTTCTAATGAAATTATTTCACTACCACAAGATCCCAAAGTTCCATCTTTAAAATTGTACCCTTTTCTTTAGATCTTGATATTGAAATTTAATTTGTTTCATGAATGAAAAATGCTTTTAGGTGATGAAAATCTCTTTCTAAAAAAGGTGATGAGAGTTGTGAGTTACTAGAAAAGAAGAGAGAGCAGAATAAGTTTTTTTACGGGGAAGAGTATGCTGTAAAGCTGACCTATAATCAGTAGGAAACTATGTAATCTCTAACAAAATCTGAAGCCATCCACGTCATTGTACTCTCTCTGACTAAATTTTCAATCCACCAAGGATAAAACGGTCTAACTGAAGTCTAAATGGCAAGACAACTCTCCATTGCATCAAATCATGAGCATTCTTCTAATTTGAGCTTTATTTAGGTATATTCTCCTAAATCACCCTATTATATCCATATATTTCTAAAACAAATTCTAATCTACATGATATTATACACGAGTGTTTAATATAGTATATATTTTAGAATTGTATTTATACTTTAAAGAGATATTTTATTCTATACAAATGATATTGAATAGAATAAATCATTTTTATTTAAAACAATATATATTTTTTTAAAGTAATTTATGGTGTATGTGAAAAGTATAAATATATTATCGTGCATGATTATTTGTTTACAACTATTACGGTGAAAAGATTGAAATAAATAAATAAATTAGCATGGGATTGAACAATCTTATTAACAAAATATAAACAAAACGAGAGAGAGAGAGGAGAAATTCTGATTCCAAAAGAGATATATTAGTCTAAAATAGTAAAATATCATTAATATATAATATATTAACAATTTTCTTAACATGTGCGAAACAAGTGTGAGACAAGTGCAGTGCGGTTGTAATAATAACAAAAACATATAGATATATCAGAGTTTTTTGACACTCTTAACGGCGGTGCGGTGCAGAGTGGTTAGTTACCATTCGGAGCCTCAGTGAATTATAGTTTTTTAAAGTTTATTGCATTAGTCAAGAAATAATTATGGTAGTATAACAAGAATAAACGTTTTAACCACACATAACTAATTCACAATATGCAGTCAATGGAAACTTATTTCTTTCTTTATAAAAGCAGAAAACACAGTCACCAACTCACCACAATGTTCCTATATAACATCACTCAAACCTCTTCAACAAAAAAAATAAAATCTCACGCTCCCTCCCTCCGCCACCACCACCACCACCACCACCATCACCAGCTATGGGCTTCCCATCTCCACCATCACGAGAAAAACCTCCAGTGACCATTCTGCTCGGTAAATACGAACTCGGTCGCCGATTGGGCAGTGGCAGCTTCGCCAAAGTCCACGTGGCACGCTCCATCGAAACCGACGAACTCGCGGCCGTTAAAATCATCGACAAGAAAAAAACCGCGGACGCCGGCATGGAACCGAGGATCATCCGCGAGATCGAAGCCATGCGCCGCCTCCACCACCACCCCAACGTCCTCAGAATCCACGAAGTCATGGCCACCAAAACCAAAATCTACCTCGTCGTGGAGCTCGCCGCCGGCGGAGAGCTCTACGCCAGAATCCGCCGTCTCGGCCGCCTCCGAGAATCCGAGGCGCGTCGCTACTTCCAGCAGCTCGCCTCCGCGCTGGCCTTCTGCCACCGCGAAGGGATCGCTCACCGCGACGTGAAGCCGCAGAACCTCCTCCTCGACAGGGACGGTAACCTCAAGGTCTCCGACTTCGGACTATCGGCTCTCCCGGAGCACCGCAGCAGCGAAGGGATGCTCCACACGTCGTGCGGCACGCCGGCTTACACGGCTCCGGAGGTGCTCGCTCAGAAGTCGTACGATGGAGCGAAGGCGGATTCGTGGTCTTGTGGCGTCTTCCTCTTCGTTCTTCTCGCGGGATACGTTCCTTTCGAGGACTCGAACGTTGTGACCATGTACCGGAAGATCCAGCGGAGAGATTACAAGTTCCCGAACTGGATCTCGAAACCTGCTCGATCCGTCATCTACAAGTTGCTGGATCCGAATCCAGAAACGAGGATGAGTATGGAAGCTGTAACTGACACCAAATGGTTCAAAAAGTCCGTTGAAACTACTCCTCAGTTTCAGCCTAGTGTACTGGAATCGGATGATCGGTTGGGGAAACTGAGAGGCCATACGATCACAGCCTTTGATTTGATCTCGTTATCGGCGGGATTGGATCTATCGGGGCTGTTTGAGAGGAGGAAGAGGAAGGAGACGAGGTTTACGTCGAAGGTTTCGGTGGAGGAAGTTGTGGAGAAGGCGAAGGCGATAGGGGAAAAGTTGGGGTGTAGAGTGGAGAAGAAGAAGGATGAGATGGTTGTGGGGTTGGGAAAAGGAAGAACGACGGTGGTTGTTGAGGCGGTGGAGCTGGTGGAAGGTTTGGTTGTTGCGGAGATGAAGGTGGTGGAAGGTGTAGAGGAGGAGGAGGAGCAGGAGGAATCTTATTGGTCGGAGCTTGTTGTAGAGTTTGAGGAGATTGTGCTTTCGTGGCACGGTATCTGTGAAAGTTGAAAGTGACTTTAGATTAACTTTGAAGATTTAATTTTGTAAAAGAAACTTGGTGTGAAATATTAATGATTAGTTAAGTTTCAGAGTTCAAAGACGAACACTCAAATTTTGATGTTTTTCATTTTCTAACAACCATTCGGACTTTTAAATTTGAAGTTTCCCTATTTAAATTTCAAACACTATCTGTTTTTCATTTTTATTCCAATAATTAATTAACTTACATATAATTCTATTTTATATCATTTTAATCTTTATATTATATATATATATTATTATTATTAGTACATAAAATATATAAATATGTTAAAACTAAAATCAAAATTGTTAACATAAATTAATATTATGTAAAATAAAAATATTATGTATATATATAGTTGAACCATTTTATCTGTTTTCTTTAGTTGATACTCTTTCTTTCAAAAATTAAAATTTTATTTATTTGGTGAAAGTAAAGCATATGTTATGAATTATAAATATTGTGTTTTTCATTGTTAGTTTGTATTTATTATTTATTTTAAAATGTAGTGTTTATAAATTATTAATATAAAAATTGAGAATTAAAAATTGATATTTAAAAGGATTTGAAGGTATATCTGAAGTGCATTATTAAATTAATCCACACATAAACTAATATTTTAAAAATCATCTACCTTCAAAATGAAGTTCAAGTGTTAGATATGCTCTTAGTTCAAAATAAAATAAAATAAATGAAGATTAATAAAATTTGATCTTATTATTAATCCTATATAAGAAGGGACCAATGGTTAATACAATTAGCATCGATTTCTAATTAATATTTTATATAAACTGCTTATAATTATAAATGATCAATGAATTATATGGTTTAACTAGGATCTATACTTTGTGAGGACTAATACATATACCAAACAAATTTGATTTCTAAAAATAATTATTTTATTAAAATATAAGTTATTAAATTAGATACAAATATTAAATTGATATTGGAAATTATATTATCTAAGTTCAATATTTATATTCAATATCCATATTGACAATTGTTGTATTAAATTTACTTTTGATTTCAAAAAATTTCATGTTCATATATATTAAACACAAAATATTTAGTCACAATCAGACATTTTCATTACATCCACTAAAACGAAACATAAATGGACTACCATCATCGAGATCGTTCTCAATTCTCATCAACACTGATGAACTTTCATCCTTGACTGATGATATGCAAAAAAATGTTACTTCAAAATTGTTTCGACAGAAATAATCTTGTAAAGCTGAACACATTTTCCACCTAGAGAAAAATAAAACTATATAAACTGAATAGAATAGTTTTAACCCACGTTTTTGTAACTATAAACAAAAATATATAATAAGCATAACATACATCATTCAATACATCGAATCCACAAATAGATTTATCGGATTCTTAACGAAAAAAACTCATCATAGAAAATTAATTCAGTTGGTGTCAATTTTGGAGCAAAATCTTCTTTAAAGCAATTTGAATTTAAAATCTCAGTAGTGTTGAAAGCATTAAAAACATTCACAACTCTTAAAACTATGGTGTGTATATATATATATATTCTTTTTTCTTTCAGATTAATACCTATGTATTCATACAAACAAATCAAGCAACATAAAACAGACGATGTCTCATCTATCTTATTAAAGTAGAAGTACATTTTGGAAATGTTTGAAAATTGTTTGGAAACATAGATAACACTATATTAAAAAAAAGGGCTTATCTTGAATCATAAATTATTATAGCTCAAAGTACAATTAATATTCATTTTTGGGTTTTATATGATTGTTATTAATTTGTTAACAAAAATTATTAGAATTATTTATAGTTTGATTTTACGGGGTTTTTGAATAAATAAAGAACATAATATAATCTATATAATATATATTTCGTATTGATACTTTCTGTTTTTGTATATTTTAAATACCTTTCCCAAAAAATTTTGATATTTAATTTAACAAATACAATATAATTATATAGTGTTCCACCTCATGAGTTAGTCTGTGTATTTAAGAATGATACATTATTATTAAGTTACAAAATTATTAAATTACAAAAAGTATATATATTTGTAAAATTCTTACTACAATATTTATTGTTCACAATATTTTACGGATGTTCCTCTTACACGACAAGTAATGAAATACATAATTTAAACAATAAACAAAAGTAGTAAAACTCGAACTGTCAAATTTTTAACTTTCTAAATTTTGTATATACTAGGTATATACTGTAAAACATGCACAAAGATCTAGTTAGATTTAAAGAAATTGAATACATGATTAAGTTACCCAAGCCACAGCATGTTTTTTCCCCCAAATTAAAATATATTATTACCATAAACTAGTAATTAAACAAACATTGGCAACCAAATGAACTGGTCCCATAAACGAAAGTCCACAGAAAGGACAACTAGAACCCACACAGGGACGCATATAAAAACAACAACTAGCTCATAGGAAGCGGCTGCTCAAGTCCATACAGGGACACCATAAACCCACACCAGGGTGACTCAAAGCAAACGATAACCACACAAAAGGAAAAACAACAACAACAAAACACTAGAACCAACTACGAAGGAACAACAAAACCAAACTTAGAAGACTTAAGAAAGGAGTAAACGTCCATGATCGGGAGGAACCGCTGCTGAAGCCTATAGCCCGACACCCGGAACCGTCCACTAACACAACCACACCACCCTTATTGAAACTGCCTCTCCCGCCAAACGATAAGACTAAAAGACGGAGACTTCCAACCACCAGTAAGGGAACACGCAACGGTCCACATACTACAAACTGAGAAGGAATCACACCCACACACTAAGAGCCGAAGACCTCAAACCTCGAGTAGGGGAACACGAACTCGGTCCGCACGTTACATACAAAGGAAGGAGAGAGAGAGTCAGCGAAATCGTTTTAAAAGTGTGCCACTGCATGTTATATATTGAAAAAAGAAAGAAATTAAAAACCTAAAACCGGAAAAGATAAAGAAGTTTAACCTATGCTAGGAGATTGCCCCTCCGTGTTATTGTCGACGCATTCACCTCTTTCAAAGGCCTTAGCACCCTGGCGGTAGCATCAGCCTCCTCAAAATTTATCCGGCCAAGCATAGCTACTCTGGTGAAACCAAGTGAAATGTGGGAATGTGACCCATCTTAAGAGAAAAGCGAGAGAGAAGTGTCGGTGGCCCCGACGTCCTGTGGCCCCTGTAGAGAGTAAGAAATAAGTAAAGAAAATAGAGTTAAGAGAATAAATGTCAAGAATAGTAACAACAACATGTGCACGTAAAGAAATATTAGTGGCTATCTTAAAATTGTAAAATTATGGTTAAAATGTTTTTACAAAATGTAACTAACTGAAATCAGAAAATAATTAATCAAATTCAGTAGTAGAAGTTTTTTCTTTTCCTAATATTGATGCAATATGCACTAAATATTATTTATGAAGTTTAAAAAAAATTAATGATATGTTAAGTTCTTTCGAGCTAAAATGCAGTAAATGTTAAATTATCATTAACACATTAGACTTACACACAGCTGTCAAAACAGACTACTAAGTAACTGTATATAGTGTAACGTATTACTGAAAAACAGTGTCCAATTATGACATTTCTCATCAAAATCAATTTCAGATGCATATAACTTTTGTTTGCTTCAAGCATGATGTATAAAAACTAAATTTCAACGTTAATTTATCACATAATATTTAGATGAAGTTTGAACATTTTCATTTTTCCGAATTTTATTTTTTGCCCCTAGAAATTCTTAATGTCTTAGAATTATGCTTATATCTAGAGAAGATAGCAATTCCTAGAAAAAATAATTATATGGACAAACTAATATGTAAACTTTGAAATTGTTTGGCCCTCCTTTTTAAACAAAAAGATCACGTTTTTATCTCAATATACATTTTCTCATATTTTTTTTTCAAAAAAAAAACATTTATTCGTTTAACTGTAAGTAGTACAGTGTTACCCCATGCCAAAAAAAAGTAGTACAGTGTTACCATCCTCACACATTTCTTACCACTATATCAATAGACCATCACACATTTCTCACGACTATCACACTCAAAAGCTCTTACTCTTTCCTATAAAGACAGAAACAGAAAAGACAGTCACTTTACGTCCCTACAACAATAATATTTCATGCTCCCTCCATCACATGGGCTTGCCGACTCCACAATCACCAGACAAAACCCCTGCGGCGATGATTCTCCTCGGTAAATACGAACTCGGTCGCCTGCTCGGCAGCGGTAGCTTTGCCAAAGTCCACGTGGCTCGTTCCCTCCAAACCGACCAACTCGTAGCCGTCAAAATCATCGACAAGAAGAGAACCGCCAATGCCGGTATGGAACCGAGGATACTCCGCGAGATCGAAGCGATGCGCCGCCTCCAACACCATCCCAACGTCCTCAAAATCCACGAGGTCATGGCCACTAAAACAAAGATCTACCTCGTCATGGAGCTCGCTGCGGGGGGAGAGATTTACACCAAGATCCGCGGTTCTGGCCGCCTCGACGAGCCGGAGGCGCGTCGCTACTTCCAGCAGCTCGTCTTGGCGCTCACTTTCTGCCACCGAGAGGGGATCTCTCACCGCGACGTGAAGCCGCAGAATCTCCTCCTCGACAGGGACGGTAACCTCAAGGTCTCGGACTTCGGTTTATCCGCTCTGCCGGAGGACCGCAGGAGCAACGGAATGCTCCACACGGCTTGCGGCACGCCTGCTTACACAGCCCCGGAGGTGATCCGTCAGAGACCTTACGACGGCGCGAAGGCAGACTCGTGGTCGTGCGGCATCTTTCTCTACGTTCTCCTCGCATGTTACCCTCCTTTTGATGATTCCCATATTGTAGTAATGTACAGGAAGATCCAGCGGAGAGAGTACAAGTTCCCGAGCTGGTTCTCGAAACCGGCTCGGTCCATCATCTACAGGTTGCTTGATCCGAATCCAGCAACGAGGATGAGTATAGAAGCTGTAACTAAAACAAAATGGTTCAAGAAATCCCTAGAAACCACCTCCGAGTTTAAACCCAACGTCTTGGAATCGGATGAAGGATTGGGGACACTGAGGAGTGATACGATCACAGCGTTTGATTTGATATCGTTGTCGACGGCATGGGATCTATCGGGGCTGTTCGAGAGGAGGAAGATGAAGAGGACTAGGTTTACGGCTAGGGTATCGGCGGAAAGAGTGGTAGAGAAGGCGAAGACGGTAGGGGAGAAGTTAGGGTTTAGGGTGCAGGAGAAGAGGGAGGCGAGGGTTGTGGGATTGAGTAAAGGAAGAACGACGGTGGTGGTTGAGGCGGTGGAGCTGGTGGAAGGTTTGGTTGTGGCGGAGATGAAGGTGGTGGAAGGCGTGGAGGAGGAGGATGAGTGTCGTTGGTCGGAGATAATTGGAGGGCTTGAGGAGATTGTGCTTGCATGACACCATGACGTATCTTAAAAATGTTGAAATATGACTTGGCTTAATTATCAATATTCAGTTTTGTGAAATCTCTTCTTTTTTTTTTTTCTTTTCTGTTATCCCATAAACGAAAATTGTTGGGATTTTTTCTTTTTGAGAATTAAGTGGTTATGATTTTTCCTTGTATGTTATCAACGTTAATTGGAAGGTGATAAAAGGATGTCTGAGAATCTGGTTATCCCAAAACTCAAGATAGTCTTCAACTAGACTGTTGATTTTTGGAATGAAATGATATAGAATACCTTATTCCACTAATTTTTTTCTCACCATGAATAGAATGTAATGCTCATTCCATCAATTCCAAAACTAAATAGAAAAAATACAAAGAAAATTATTTCATAACAAATTTGATCAATGAATAAATGGAATAAATTATATTCCATTTTTTGTTATATTTCATTCTTATTATTCATTTTATTTTATTTTAATTTCACAAATTCTTTATTTTTTACCAGTTATACCATCCACAACTCAAACTAACAAAAAAACATTTCCTATGCAAAATTTGTCTAGATTGATATGATAACAAAAGGATTTTATCGAGTAAATGCAAAAAATTATTTATGATATTTAAAATTTTGGTAGATGCCAATCTAAAGTTGGAGAAGCTTTATATCTTGAAAAAGAATATTTTCACTCAATACCCACACAATTTACCATATTTAGTGATCTACTCTAAATACAATTTTTGCCCCCAAAATTTTACTGTGTTAGAAAAATCCCTAATATCCAACTTCATTTAGCAAATTCACTAAAAAAATTACCATTAGACCAAAAAAGATTTAGCATAAAATCATCAATATATTATTAATATTCAAAAATTTGACAATGCATTTTCCCGCATAAAATTATCAAAACTATTAATAATATCACAAAATTTTGGTAGGTGTTAGTCAGAATTTTGAGAAGATTTTCATCCCAAAACTCAAAATAACAAAAGAAATATTTTGAGAAAATTACATATACACATATTTTTAGCTTGTCATTTAACAATTACACATACTCTTAGCATGTCAAGTACTTTATGCCTTCTAAATTTCCTAATAAAAAATCCTTCCAACTAAATTAAGCTGAAACCTGAAACCTGAAACCTGAAACCTAAAACCTTTCTCTTCTCCGTTTCACTCTCAACCCCCTACAGTATAACGATGAAAGTCTCGTTACTCACATGATTATGTTCTGTGTTAACCTGACCATAACCATAACATGAACATGTTCACTCACGCAATCAAAAATCCACGCTCACACAAATCACAAGCCACGCTCACACTACCCAATATCGTGTCCGCAGAAGCCTCGTTGCTCATATCCACAACATCAATGTTTCCCTTCATTACCCAGTCATTAGTAATGTTACAAAATCACTAATCACAACAGTGCCCACATGAATTCCATCCACAAAAACCCATACATAACATAAACGGATTCACTCACACAAATAACAAATACACCCTCACTAATACAACTCGTTCACCACTTTCATATCCACCGACATCCTAACCACGTACTACTTAACCATGCCCACAACATCATCTATCGTCTTCCTCCTCTCACTACTCACATACACAAACAAATCTCTTTTCTTAAATAATCTGTTTGATTTCTGAAATATTTAACATTAAATGTAAGTTATGTAATCATTAAGCAAAATACAATTTCCAATTTTTTTACAAATCAATTTGAATAATAGACATTGAAAATTAGAAGTTTCCAATACAAAATCAAATTATCCAAGCATAATTAAAAAAAAGGACTAACAACAATGAAAACCCATCGCATCATAAACCTAACCCATATTTATTCCAATCGGAAAACTAACTAACTATTTAAAACCTAAAGATGTTGTAGGAACTAGGAAGGTGTTGTTACTGCCAGGGTTATTTTGGACAATATAGAGACACTCTCAATGTCCAAAGTTCAAAAGCACCTAAAAATGTAAAAAAGTAATACCAAAACATCTAAACATGTATAATGCTCTCAAGTATCTTTAGCATAAAATCGCCAAGATATGTTGATGATACTCAAAAGAAAGACGCTCGAGAAAATCCTTTGTTATCAAACTTTAATGATAGATACTAACCAGACGCTCGAGACGTACTATCAATTTTTCAAAAATGCATATTATAATTAAGATCCAAAAAGTTTCAACAGAGAAACTATTGAAGCTTTTGCTCCATGTCCGAAAACCATGCTTGAGTCTTGTCCCCACTAAAACCTGACTTTTATCTTGAATGCAATCATCATCGGTTCAGCGGAATAAAACCAATGAATAAACTTCAATGGATTTGACAATAGTCAATAGATATGCTGGACCAAGCCGATAAGCTTAATCAATCAATTCAGAAGAGACAAGCAATGCAAAGAGAGAAGAGACACACATCATCCATGAATAAAGCGATTCAAGTTAACCGGAAAAGCTATTAATCCCTCTAAACTGGCAAAGTCTAGGCACTTCATGGTTTCTAAAGTGGGTGTTTATAGTTGGTTTGTGCCGTTTTATATATTACCCATGTTAGGACTTCAATTTCAAAGAAGCTGTAGGAGTTGATAAGTTGTTACCGGGCTTTTTCCTAATTCGCGGCTACCAAGATTTGCCTCAGTACGCAACTCTTGTGAACAGTGGCGGAGCCAGTGTGTAATCATGGGTTCATCGTTATCAATGTTTCGAGACTAGTTCTTTTCTTTCCATGTATAGTGTGAAGTCATTTAATAAATGTTTACCAAAAAAAATACAAGAACCCAAAACCGTCTGAAATAGTTCCTTTCTGTAAAGCCCAGAGAGAAGACTCCCCCTAATTTTAAATAACCTTTATTTTCAAATTACTTAGATACGAAAACAAACTCATGTGTTCACAGCTTGCAGTACTTGTTGAACCAGACAGCAACGTTGAGAAAACTTTCATAATCCGTCTGCGGTCTGCATAATAAAACAATCACAAGATGCCAATCAAGCTTTAAAAAACTCAAAACTTCCTCTCAGAGATGCTTCTTTATAGCTATGATGATAAACAATTAGAAAAAAAAATGGCAGCTTGTTTTCTTTTACCTGTCTAGGGGATGATTGTCGTTGGGAAAGACAAGAACTTTAACCTCAACTCCTTTCTCCTTTAACGCCCTCATGTACTATACAAATCAAGAATATTTGGATTAAACAACATCACCAATGAGTTTGGATATGCAAACTTAAACACGTTGCAGAGTGATCTTACTTGAAGTCCGTTTGAAATGGGAACACGGAGATCCATAGCTCCCAAGATAAACAGAGTGGGTGTTTTCACCTACAGAAAGTAAAAAAATACAAAAAGAAGAATCATTAAATGTCTTCAAAGTTATAGGAAGTACTATGTGTGGTTTTGACCTTTGAGATGTGTGATATAGGAGACACTTGATGAAACCGAGACATATCTTCAGGTGAAGGGGCTTCTGTATAGTGATTCTTGTCACCATAGGCTTGAAAGAAACCCCAATCAGGTGTATCTGTAATCCCAACCAATGATGCAATGTTGCATACAGGGTTCCTTACAGCTGCTGCCACAAATTTATCTGGCGCCTATAGCAAAACTTTTGGTATATAAGTATGATGACGATTTATATTCCAGTGGCATCACTTAGAAGGTGAGTGAGCAAATACATTTACCTGGCCAATCAAGTGTGTGGCTAGAAACCCACCGTGAGAACCACCTATCAGGGTTATTCTAGACGGGTCTGCAAGTCCCATTTCAATGGCATGATCTACAGCAGAGAGCACATCGTTCACGTCCTGGTGTCAATCAGAGAAGCTAACATATTAAGAAGGCTGCACAAGTCAGGAGGAGAAGAAATGACCATTAGAGACGCCACCTGTGATCCAACGTTTCCAGATAGAGACTGCAAAGCTTCTTTCCCAAATCCCAACGAACCCCTTTTTAGTTTCAAACGAATCACCAAAAGCTGAAGTTAAAAACTCCGTAAGGTTGTTGATGAAGTAGTGGAAAAATGGAGCAGTATGTGAACCTGTAATTAACATTCAGCAGACTGTATCCAACAGAGGAGAGATAAGCCAAAGTCTTGGAGAAGCTGCATGTTGCAACTGAATGAGGGCCTCCATGGATAACAACAACTAATGGATCACATTTCCCATTCTCCTTGGGCTTTGAAGACGAAACATATATAGCTTCAATAGGTTTTTTGGCCCCTGCCAGGTGGAGAGATCATATGAGCCATTTTCAACCAAAACCAACTAATAACTTTTTGTAAAAGCAAGGTAAGAGTTGAAGTACCTTCGGTAAGACATTCAGAAACATTACTGACTGAAACTTTTAGAATTTTGAACTGAAGAGATGAAAGTCCTAACTTGACCTGCGGCAGTAGATAATGAATATAGAGATAAGTTTAACATCATTTGTATTAAAGAGGATTTGGCAAAAATATGATTTACCTTATCAGAGCATTTAAATATTGGTTTTTGGATATTTGACCATTGCCATGAAGGCTTCCCAGCTGGATCAAGAACTTTCTTCCCATACTTAATTTCAGGAACACTCACTGGACTGCTAGACACTAATCAAAAAAGAAAAGAAAATTGTTTTAAACCTGGTGTGTGTTTAAGTTTAATGTGACATTGTCACAGTTAGTAACTGAGATTAAAGATGTTACCGGCAAGTACATCATCACCATCTAGGGCAAGAATGCTCCATGAATATGAATCATTAGGGCTGACTCTTGACAATTCACCACTGTAATTCCCCCAGATAAATATTTAATCAATCAGTTAGCGCAGCAGGAGAAGATAATAGTAGTATGTATTCATCAGTTACCTTAGTAAATTTAGGCTGAGTATTACTCTAAAACTACGCCAGTAAGAAGACAAGATAATAGTCTGTCCATCCGAGAGCCACGGATCACCCAGAAGGCCGGTACCATAGAGCCCAGGGAAACAACCATCGTCAGGACAATTCACAATTTGAACCTGCAATTAAAAGAAATGCTTGAATGAGAGATTTTTAGTTTGATTACCCTTCTGAAGCCTCTATAGGGAGACACAAAGTCCTTACCAGATCAACAATATCTGTTGAGTCAGTAAGTATCCCATCACTTGGCCAGTTAATCTTGTGTAGTGACTCGGCTACCCAATGGGCACCGGAATCAGCAGCGGTCTTTGCGGATAAAAACAGAAGAAACTTTCCATCTTTGCTGTAAGAGAATGGAATATTGCATATCAACACTGCTAACATATATGTTGTGTTAAAATTGGCAAAGTTATAAACAGAATAAGAAAGGAGAGGAGAACACATGCTTTTAGTAAATACATAATTTTCAATAGAACAAGGAAAAGAGTTTCATAAGATGTAAACCTGAACCGTGGGGAATAACCGCTGCTTATGCTCTTTGTCAATTTATGAATAGGGAATGCTTCGTTAGCATAATCCCTGGAACACAAGAAAAGACAAAACTGTTATCAACTATGAATAATCAAAGTTGTCTTATTGCGAGTTATAGAAGCAGCGAAACACACTCACTTTGGTTCTTTGTGTCTAATTGCGTATATGGCACATTGTCTGTTAGCGCAGTACTTAATACCGAACTTTCTTTTATCTCCTAACCATCCCACAAAAACTAAGTACTGAGCTGCGCCTGAGCCTCTACTGTTTGGACTCCAAACCACCTGTCCAACACTTATGGATCTTGGAACACCTTTGATATGTTCAACCTCTCCACTGTTAACAGAAAATGATTAGATAATAAAAAAAATGTAAAGAACAATCAGAAAAAGAGAGTTCTGATGAAACCTGTCAACATTGATAACAAACAGCGCAGGCTGCTTTTTTCCGGCATATGCTTCTCCCCATTCCTCTTCCCAATCTCCTTGACCTTCCCAGCCACCAATATCCTTGTCCAAAGAATTTTCTTTCTT
The DNA here is from genome assembly GCF_000801105.2 of Raphanus sativus. Taxonomy (NCBI): domain Eukaryota; kingdom Viridiplantae; phylum Streptophyta; class Magnoliopsida; order Brassicales; family Brassicaceae; genus Raphanus; species Raphanus sativus. The sequence goes on along the minus strand of NC_079512.1, from coordinate 28,988,752 downwards.
GTAATAACCTAGATTGTCAAATGTAGGCTTGGGAAGAGATGGTGCCTCAGCTACATAAGCAACAAGACTCTCATCTGAGTTCCAAGAGATCCCTTCAAACCTGCATCAATTCATGTACACACACAAAGCCCTACTGAACTGTGTCCAACTACTTCTCCAAGAACATGTCTTTTAAAAAAAAACAAGAGTCGTATACCATCCGTCAACGTATACAGAGCTATGAACTTTGTGTGGGATATGAAACTCCTTCTCTAGCTGAGACGAACTCCATATCTCAAACTTTGTAGGAGATTTGTTATCATCATCAGGATTCCGAACTACGAGGAGCTTCAGACCAGATGGAGACGGGACAAAAGCAGATGCGCCAGTCATCTCGGTGGGAAACGGCGACCAGTGAAAGTTTACAGATTGGTTGCTTTCTTTTGAGATATGACCAGATACCATAAACTTCCTCTTTTTATTAGCCAAAAGGTTTGCTTGACTCATTGCAACCATTGCTTGAGGACCTGCATTATTAAACATTTTGCAGATCTTTAGATAAAATACTTTTCATTACAATTCCAAAGCTCCCAAGTTGGGACATATAAAATTCAAAATTACCAGAAGCAGAGTTGAAAATCCAAGCTTTGTCAATGGTGGGAATACTCATGAAGTCTTTAAGTAACTTTGACTGTGTGGCATACTCTTCCTCCTCAGTAGCTGAGTTAACTCCAGAAGAATCCATTGCTACAAAATCTTCTAGCAACTACTGCAACAAGTCAACCAAATATAATCTCTAAATGGCTGCAGAGAAAGACATTCCAGTAATAAAACATCATTTGCTTCAAAAATCCGTATGGGACAAAACATAGGGAAACCGATCACAAAGTTTGAAACTTTTGGACTGAAAACAAATCAAATAGAATATTACCCAACACAGCAACACAATCAGTTACTCTCAATAGAGAAGAAAGAATAGGAAGAGCTTACGAAGAAGATGGCAAGAGCAGAAGTTAAATCCCAAATTGGCGCCGGAGCAAGTGATTGGGTGAGACGTGAGAGTAAGAAAACAACAACAGAAAATAATAATTACAAATCTTTCGAGTCGTCACGTCGATTCTATTTTCCCAGAGTTTCTAAATCGAGAACACCCCCATATGGCTGTAGATAGTCCATTTACAGAATACAAAATTTAATAATAAAAGATCCAATCATAATAACACATTTGGTAGTAAAGGTTCTGCTAGATTGGTCAGAATATATTAAAAAATATTATCTCAGATCAAGCGATGGGAATGCTTTTTATATATTTTCAATCTGCCAGATTGATTAATTATAAAGGGTGTGAATTCTATTTAAATTGAAAGTTTATGTGTTTTTTATGAAATGTCATGTATTTTCACAAAAATATTTACAGTTATTTATATAAAGTTAATATTAATGTGAAAAGTTGCATCTTTTTAAAAAATTACATAAAAATTTGTATTCATATAGAATTATTATTTAATGGTATTTCGTTCGATTATAGTACTCAGGACACATTCTAGAAACTTAAAAATTGGCGAACAATATATACATTTGTAAAAACATGCAATTTCTAAAAGGGTGTATATTTCGAAAAATACAAAATAAACGAAAAGACACTTTTCAGATTAGTAAGTTGATGATCTCATATTTTTATCGACCTAACAAATTCATTGAGTTAGATTCTATAGTCAAAACAAACTTAACCATATGGTTTTAGTAAAACAATTCAATGTATTGATCAACTAAAAAGGTGTATCATTCTAAAATCAAAAGAGGTTTTTCAAAAAGATGCATCGTACCTACATTAAAAGAAGAGGGTGAAAGAATAAATCGTTAAACAATTAAAAAAGATGTAAAATGGAGTATTATTCGAAAATTAAAAGAAGCGTTTGAAACAATGCATCGTTTGAAAAATAAAAGAGGTGAGTAAAAGAGTGCATCATAAAAAGACACGTAACGATTTCAGATCTAATAAATAAATAAAATATTGTCTGTTAAATTACAAACTTGTGATAATTTGAACCGCTAGATTCAATATTTTTATTAAAATGTTTAACGAAATAGTTCAGTGAAATGTTTATATGATTAATTTTCTGAAAAGATGCATTTTTTCAATAAATGAGCATGTATTGTACTTAAGTGAATGAATTTCTTAAATGTTTTTATTATGAAAGGGTTCAATGTTTAAGTTTCTGAAAAATATCTCACATCTTTTTCTTTGTAAAACTATGATGTCATACTTAGGATTCTAAAAAAATCGTAGCCATCAGATTAGAAATAAAGAATAAACTTTACCGTTGAATTTAATTGTTTTAATCCTAATTGCTAGTATTATTATAGTACCTTTAGACGACTTCTGTCCAACCCAAAACGTTTGTTTATGTTTTATATGCTAATACAAAACTTCGCCATGTGTAGACCCCTGAACGTTAACGATGGTTAGGTAAAACTGGCTATACATATATAAACTTGTGTAATAAAGTAAACTTGTAAGACTTACTCTAATTCTTTAAAATCATCAAAGCCCGTGATAAATCTCATTGTAAAGAGATCAACTATTCAATAATGACTCTGTGATTTCGACGTAAGGAGAAGAAGAAAAACTATTTATGTGCCCATATTCATAATTATTTTTGTATTTGCTATTTGTACACTTTGTACAACCATTATACAATCTATAGTTAAGTATTAAGTTGAAAGGTTATGTGTTTATTTTTATGAAAGGTTAGGTACTTTTACAAAAATATTTACAGTTATTTATATAAAGTTGATATTAATGTGAAAAGTTACATCTTTTTAAAAATTACATAAAAATGTATTTATTAGTTTTTAATATGAAAAGTTGTATATCGCTTTTTGTCTTTTCATTTAGATTGTTTCTGATTATGATACATGATGTGGTTTTCTTTCCAAGAAATCGGTTACTCGGTTAGTTGACAAATAGTTTTAGTTGAACAATAAATGATATATATATATATATATAAATATTTTTCTTGATATTATTTGATTTTTTCTCATTTTATTTTAAAAGTCTATGGAAAGTCAAAGAATATATCTTTTCTATTTTGTAACACATACACTTCTTTGAAAAAAATAATAAGATGCTTTACGTAAAATATAAATTATACAGAATAGTATATATTTTTAATAAATTGAGTTAACAAAAATAATTTAAAACATGCACATAAACTTTAATGTGTGTGTCTTTACCAACAGGTTATAACTTTTAAGTTATGCGCTATTTTTTCATGTAACAATTGAATAGCTTATGAGTTTTTTTTTTATTACTCTTAATTTTATCTCTATTTAATGTAATTTTATTTTATTTTACACGAAAAGATGTACTTTTTTATTCAAATATTCTTTTCTTGTAAAGAAATGTATCCTTTAAGAATACTAAAAATGTTGCAAAGTCGTATTCTTCCAAATTTGCAACACATATATTTAAAAAAAAACAATTATATTTTTTTGTAAATGTTATTTTATAAAATATATCATATTTATATTTATAAAATGTGTTCCCGTGCGATATCGCACATATTTCTTATCTAGTATATAATAATAATAATAATAATAATAATAACAATAATAATAATAATAATAATAATAATAATAATAAGAGTGACTTTAAGAACTTTTTTGCTCCAGAATCATCTATTTCTCTCTCACTTATGGCATAAAATCTCATTTGACGATCGAGAATAACATTTATACGGAAGTACCTGTACTGACCATACAATTTTAGCAATAAATCGGTGTATTCATCGGTCAACAAAAGACCATCATAAAAAAAAAATATTTTATGCCGGACGTAAAAACAAATGTCCTTACTTGAGAAAAACTCTTAAGTTGGAGTCTACATATTGCTTTTAAATAGATAACAGATGTCCCGATAATATACAAACATACTGCAGAGAAAGATAAGATTAGAAGAAAACTAGTAAACGTGAAAATATGGAGAGAATAACTCCACTTGTATTACTCGTTAGCCTACTTATCATGTTTGCCTCAGGTATTATTATATCTCTCAATTGTTATGTTTATTTTATTTATTTGCCGCAATTTTCATACAGTTTCAAAAGTTCTTTAGTATAATTTTATGATCACATTTTTCTCACATTTATTTTATGATAAGTTTAATGATGTATACAATGTTACAGTTGTGAATCAGACTAGAGCAAATATATGCGTCGATGGACTAGGCACTTGCAAAAGCTGCGACCAGAGATGCAAGTCCAAACATGGGCCATCAAGCCAAGGTGACTGTGATGACCGCTCCATTGGGGGGCCTCTCTGCAGGTGCCACTACCAATGTGAATCACCCTCGGTGACTCCACGCAATACTTGCAATGGTGGGGCCGGTTTATGTAGTGTAAAGTGCCCCCAAAAATGTTGCGATATTAACTGTGCATATAAGTATGCAGGTGGAAGTGGGATGTGTTACACCCTCGGTAATTCTGGTGTTTGCCAATGCAAGTATCCTTGTTAAAGCTGGCTGGCAAAATTGTAAACCGACTTTTTCTTTGTAGTACGATGATAAAATAATAACAATCTAAACTCTAGTTTCCATTATTACTAGTGATCAACCCCACCGGGATATATAAATAACTAGAAAATAATATATTTTAAATATTTAGTTATTAACTAAAAATAACATTAATTTCATAAATATTTTATTTTTCATTCTTTTGAAAAATATATATTTGAACTGAAATGGGTTTATAATATATATATATATATATATATGTTTATTCGAAAAAAATCACAGATGTAACTTTTTGTTTATTTGGTTTATTTTGATTTATTTCTGTGTATTCGGTTTAGTTAATTGATATATTCTAAACAATCAGTCATTACTTGCCAACGAAATCATAAACCATTTAAAAGTTTAATATTGACCGACTGTTTTATAGTTACAACCAGATGATAAATAGATACCTAGTACAAATTATACAAAGTTATTCTTTATTTATTTTATAATATATTCGGTTATTCATGTATATTTACTTATAAAAATATTTGGAAATAATAAAATATAAAACTATACATTTTCAGATATCTGTTTGTTGTAGTTTTTCTATTTCTTATATTGTATATTTATTTTTCTTATATTTTATATTTATTTATTCTAATTATTTTGTTTTTATATCAAATGATAATATTATGATAGATGTTTTAATAATATTTCTATTTCTTATGTTGTATATTTATATTTATTTACTATAATTTTTCATATAGATATTTAATGTAGTTTTTTATATCTTATATTGTATATTTACTATTATTTATTTTTATTCTATCATTGTCATAGATGTTTAATGTAATATTTTATTTCTAATTCTATATTTACTAATTATTTATTTTACCATACATTTTTCAGATAGATGTTTAATTTATTTTTTCCATTTTTGATATCATAAATTTAATTTTGTTTATTTTTATGATATATTTATTTATTCTAATTACTTTTTTAATTTTATATCAAATGATAATATTAGGTTAGATTTTTAATCTAATAATTATATTTACTTATTTTTTAGTTTTTTATATTGAATATTTACTTATTCTAATATTACAATAGATGTCGAAAATAATATTTTTATTTCTTATGTTGTATATTTACTATACATTTTTCAAAGAAATTTTTAATTTTGTTTTTTAATTTCATGATTTTATATTTACTTATTGTTTAATTTTTATTATATTGTATATTTATTTATCTTGTTTTCTATTTCCTATCAAATAATAATATTATGATGGATGTTTAATGTAAGATTTCTATATAACATATCTTTTTTTTATATTGTATATTAATTATAAAAAATAATAATAACAAAAATGTAAAACTATACATTTTCAGATAGATGTTTAATATAATTTGTTTATTTCTTATATTCATATTTACTTTTTTCTTATATTTTATATTTACTTATTCTACGATAGATGTTTAATTTAATTTTTCTATTTTTGATTTTGTATATTTATTTTTGTTTATTTGTTCTTGTATTGTATATTTCCTTATTCTAATTATTTTTACATTTATGTCCAATGATAATATTATGTTATATGTTTAATGTATATTTCTATTGCTTATATTATACTTACTTATTGTTGGGAAATTGCCAAAAGTATCATTTTCATAGTACCACTTTTCATGTTTACACTAACCACTTTTACCACTACTTTTAATGAAGGGTTTAGATTTGAAGGTTTAGGATTTAGGGTTTAGATTTGATGTTTTAGAGTTTAAGGTATATAGTTTAGGGTTTAGAGTTGAGGATTTAGGGTTTAGAGTTGAGGATTTAGGGTTTATAGTTTAGACTTTAGGGTTTAGGATATTGAATTTAGGGTATATAGTTTAGGGTTTAGGGTTTAGAGTTGAAGATTTTGGGTTTAGGGTTTAGAATTAGAGGTTTAGGATTTAGAATTTGGGATTAGAATTTTGAAAAACATATAAAAACAAAGATATAAGAGTCTTCACCATTTTAATAAATAAGGTATTTTTGAAAATATGTGTTTAGTGGTGGTAAAGATGAATAATGGTACCTTGAAAATGGTATTTTTGAAAATTCCCCATTGTTGTTTAGGTTTCTCATATTGTATATTTATCCAAATATTAAGATAGATGTTTAGTATAATATTTCTATTTCTTATATTGTGATTTAGTTTTTAATTTTTTTTAATTTTTATTTACTTATTCTTAACTTTTTATATCGTATATTTGTTTTTTTAATTTTTTTTGCTTTTATATCAAATGATAATATTATGATAGATGTTTAATGTAGTATTTTTATTTCTTATATTGTATGCTTGTTTCTCTTATATTGTATATTTACATATAAAAATATTTGGAAATAATAAAAATATAAAACTGTACATTTTTAGATAGATTTTTCATTTATATATATTTATAGATATTTATTTTACATCATTAGTGATATATATTACGTTAATTATATATTTAAATATTTATATAATTATTTTAAATATAATTATTTTATAATTTACATGTGGTAATTAATGAATTATTTCAAACCGTCACATATCTATTATTATTAAAGGATTCAAAATATACATGAAACAAAATATTTAAAAATTAATTTGTATTTAGTTTATGTTAAATTTTTACTTCTACTTTAAAGTCTGGATTATCTTTTTAGCAATTTCTATGTTTATTTATTTTAGATAATATATTGTTATATGTAAATTTAAGATATGTTAATTTGTAGATATATATTATATAATTTATTATGTGATAATCATTTTACTAACATGCTATATTATTTTAAGATAAGTATTTATATTTATAAAAATAAAAATATTAATATATCAATTTAATATATTTTATCATATTTAGTTCAATATATAATAATTTAATCTGAAAGACTATGATTATTATTTTTCGTTTTATAAATGATAGATGATTATATATTAATGTATAACATTTCGAAATTAGATGAAGTTTTACATCAAATTTTAATTATTAAGATCTTGTAAAAAAAATTCAAAAAAATTGTTGGAATTCATATATATATATATATTTAAAATGAAATGATATAAAAAGATATCATGATTAAAGTAGTTATATTGATATAATGTAAAATTAAATGATAGATATATTTAATTAATATTTTTTTAGAAAATGATCCACTTTAAATATTACACATAATATAAGTCATGACTTTTTTTAATATAATAGATAGATGAGACACAGAAATACATAGCAAATTTAGACTTTACAATATAGTAATTTCTATTTTAGAAAATAAATTAAAAATGGATTGAACTGATTTTTTTTTTATTATAGCATTTGCAGACAAAATAGCTATATGTTAGAAATGCTCTTAGTATTTATTTAAATGGACCGTGTTTTTAAAAAAGTGTTGTACCTGGCCTGGTTACGAAAGACCACGTATCCAAACAAAGCCTCTAAATATCTATAACCATCTTCCTTTCCCCGCCATGGATAATAACATCGAGTTCGAGCTTCGTCTCGTAGCCGAACTAATCCATCCACCGGAAGAAGAACCCAAAAGAAAAAAAGCTGAAAACTTTTGATCAAAAGTTGAAACTTTTCTGAAATATTCTGTATTTCTGCGAGTACCCCCCCCCCCCCAATTGAAAGTCAGAAATGGCGATGAATTCAAGTCGCCATTTTTATCCAGCAACATTCGATTCGTTGGGAAGCTCCTTCTGCAAGCTCCATGGAACCACTTCCCTCCGATTCTTAAGGTACAGTTCATCAATTCATGTAGCTTCATCGACGAGGAGATTCGGTTTGGTTAAACTATGTAGTGGTAGGGGTAGGGATGAGAGTTGGAACAGAACCCAGAAGCAGAATCATTTTAAACCTTCGAAGTTAGTGCTGAATCATCGGAAAGGAGAGAGATTTTTAGATTCAGGGGTAACGAGTGTTGAGAATGGTGGTGGTAGTAGTAGTACAATGGAGAGGATTGTGGAGAAATTGAAAAAGTTCGGATTTGTTGACGAAGATGAAGAGATTGAACAAGAGAGGAGGTTTGTGGAGGAAGAAGAGAATCCGAGGAATAATAGGAGAGGTGGTGGATACACGGAGGAGTCATCACCGTTTGGTGTTTACGGAGGTGATGGAGAAGTTAAGTTCCCTTGGGAAAAAGCAAGTTCTAAGGAGAAGGAGAATGAGGAGGAGCTAGTTAATGGAGTGTGGACAGCTAAGAAGGAGAGTAGATACTCGCTTGCGGAGATGACTCTTCCGCAAGCAGAGCTGAACCGGTTGAGGAATGTGATGTTTAGGACGAAGAGCAAGATGAGAGTTAAAGGTGCAGGTGTCACTCAGGCTGTGGTTGATGCGATTCAGGAGAAGTGGAAGGGCTCAGAGATTGTTAGACTCAAGATCGAAGGTACAAATGCGCTCAACATGAGACGGATGCATGAACTTCTGGAGGTATATTTAGTTTGCATTAATACTCTTTAGATGTGTTTACAAAAAAGTCTTGATTGTATTTTATTCTTCACTGTGACAGCGAAAAACTGGTGGTTTGGTGATTTGGAGGTCAGGGACTTCCATCGCCTTGTACAAATACAAAAACGACACTTACAGGAGGGATGCGTCGGTGCCAATGAGCAAGCAAATATACCGAAGAGCACAGACATCAACCTCTTCCTTACCTACAGGTAGAGTGGATCATAGTATTGAGCAAGTGCATCATCCTCAGCTAGAGAAGGAGACAACAAACGTGGGAAATGAAGACAGGACATCTCATCAAGAAGTCGAATATGAAGATGAAATAAATGAATTGTTAGAAGGTCTTGGTCCTCGATACACGGACTGGCAGGGAGGTTATCCATTACCTGTTGATGCTGATTTGCTTCCAGGGATAGTACCTGGTTACGAACCTCCTTTCAGGGTTGTTCCTTATGGAGTGAGATCAACTCTGGGACAAAAGGAGGCAACCTCTCTAAGGAGACTTGGCAAAGTTCTTCCTCCACACTTTGCTTTAGGTATTGGATTTTCCGTTGTGACTTTTTTTTTGTAGAGCCTGGCAAAGTCTTTGAAGAGTGAAATTTTGTTTGGATCTATAGGTCGAAGTAGACAGATGCAAGGGTTGGCAACAGCCATGGTTAAGCTATGGGAGGAGAGTTTGATTGCTAAGGTTGCCCTTAAACGTGGTGTACAACTGACTACCAGTGAGAGAATGGCTGAGGACATCAAGGTAATAATGCATATATAGATGTCATTAGAAAAATGATGAATTCTTGATATCGTAATCTTGGCAAGTGACTGCAGAGATTGACGGGAGGTATGCTGCTCTCTAGGAACAAAGACTTCTTGGTTTTCTACAGAGGGAAGAGTTTTCTGTCACCACAAGTAGCTGAAGCATTGGTGGAGAAGGAGAGACTCGCAAGGACATTCCAAGACGAAGAGGAACAGGCACGTCTAAGAGCGTCATCGGGTCTGGTTGTCCCACGTGTTAAAGCTAATCAAAACCTTGTTTCTACCGGCACTCTTGGAGAAACTCTTGATGCAGCTAGTAAGTGGGGAAGGAATCTGGATGACGATGATCACGTGGAGGAAGTGAAACAAGAGGCTGAGAAACTGAGGTCTGCGAATCTTGTCAGAAAGTTGGAAAGGAAACTTGCTTTTGTGAGTTCCTGCCTTGAGCCTTCATTTCCTACCTGTCAAGTTTTATTTCACATTTTGTCTTTAAAAGATTTGCTTCGTGAACTAACCGGATTGTTACGTATCAAATAACTCCTTCTAGGCTGAGAAAAGGTTGCTGAAAGCTGAACGTGCATTAGCTAAGGTAGAGGAATCTCTGAAGCCATCAGAGCACAGAACAGACACTGAGGGCATAACTGAGGAAGAGAGATTTATGTTCCAGAAGCTCGGATTGAGGATGAAAGCCTTCTTACTGCTTGGTAAAATTTATTGTATCAATCTATAGGCTGATGTAATCAAAGCATGTTTTCAAAGCTTTCTTACTTACTTGGATTGATTGCTTTCAGGTCGAAGAGGGGTGTTTGATGGTACTGTGGAGAACATGCACTTGCACTGGAAATACAGGGAGCTAGTCAAAATTCTTGTGAAGGCTAAAAGTTTTGAGGGTGCGCAGAAAGTGGCATTGGCCCTTGAAGCCGAGAGTGGAGGAATCCTGGTTTCTGTTGACAAGATTTCCAAAGGCTATGCCATTATCGTGTATAGAGGAAAAGACTATAAGCGTCCTTCCGAGTTAAGGCCTAAGAACCTCTTGACAAAGAGGAAAGCTTTGGCGCGTTCTGTTGAGCTCCAAAGACGGCAGGTTCGTGATGCAAAACATTTGTCATTATAGTTGAATCTAATCAAACGATGGGTAACACTTAGTTTTGTTTCTTATCATCCAAACAGGGTATTATAAAACATATTGCGGTGGTACAGGCGAGAACAGAGCAGTTGAGAGCTGAAATCGTATGGATCTATATTTGCTGTATTCAACGAAAACGATTTTTTTTTGGTTGTGCAATGTAACTAACATGAGACCTTGAATCCATTCTGGCAGGAACAAGTGGAACTTGTAAAAGACAAGGGAGATCAAGTGTTATACAACAAGCTTGACATGGCATATTCTTCTAGCGATGAGGAGACCGAAGAGACAGATGTATGGGTGGTTATTTGAGTTTCACCATTATGACTATTTGGTGTTTGAGGTCTCACGCTCTGTGGTGCTCTTGTAGGGAGAAGGAGATGACATCTATTTAGATACATACGAAGAGGATGGTGAAGAAGCTGGGATCCAGGCCAAGGGTTCACTATCTGATGTTGAATTTGATTCAGATGATGAAGACTGGGATTCAGATGAATTAGAAACTGAGCTTGATGATGATGATGATGATTCTGCATCCTCCACAGCACCAGAAGCAACCTCTGGAAATCTTCATAACGAGGAACGTCATCTGCAACCATAAGAGGTACTGACCACGAGCTAGTATGCACAGTGTTGTGAGTTGATGAAGGATAGAACTTTTGACATTGTCTCCTGTGTACTTTCTTTTGGTCAATGCAATTAGAGATATACTAAAAGTGTATCACATGCAAAGACTGTAAGCTTTTAGGAGCTTTGTAGATTTATATCATTTATAAGATACATAGATATCTCAAGTCTCCAATGTAACAAGATAGGTCTCATCCAAACAATTTAGACTCCGCAGCTTAATGCTACTACTATACATGGTTCACCATCAAAACCACATGCTCTTCGTATCGGAGTTGCAAGAAAAAAAACATCTGCTTTAGCTTTATATGTAAACATTTCTCTTCTTCTGTCAATGGAAGATAATAAGAATACGATTAAGGTTTTTCACCTACGAGCAAGTCTCTGACCAGCTCCAGCCAGTAAAGCCTTACCAATGACACCAGTGTGAAGGCCACAAGCCAAGGCAACACCTCCTACAACGACCCATTTCCAGTCCATTCTCAAATGGTCCCGTTGTCTCCTTGCGTAGCTGCCCATTGCTCTGCTTCTGTCATCGTCTCCTCTAGAATCCATGTTCAGTACTGTGGTGATCCTTGCCATTTGAGCGATCCGGGATAGACTCGAGTCTGATTTTCTGGCGGTTTGGTAGGCTCGTAAACCGGAGTTTAGCTTCTTGACTGCTCCCCACATGCCATGACGGACGCCTAACTTTGCTACGTCTTTTGGGATGCCCATGTCTTCGTAGTGGACTAGAGATACTTCACAAGCCGATGGCTGTCCATCTCCTTTTCTGGATTCAACTGCATTTTGTTTTGTAGTTTGCTTAAACATTCAAATTACATGCGAGCTTTAAAACTAATCAAGGACTTGCATTTCAAAAGGCTTACCTGCTCTGATAACCCAACTTGAGAAATAAAGCTCAACGCGCCTCGGTTTATCACGCTTTGGCAGAGCTGGATAAGGAACTCCCTAACAATATCAATGGTGTGAGAAATTTAGGCGGAACATGAGTTGGATTTGTCTTCTATTTGATCAATGTTAGACAAAACTGAAAGATAATGGTTTAATGAAGCATGAAATTATACCTTTGTCACACAATAATACTTGTTTCCGGACTCCCATATTCTCCGGCCAATGATATACTCTCGGTCACTGCAGAAAAAGGGAAACTGAATGCAAAACAAATTAGTAAAGGCAACAAACAATGGCTTGGATTTGTTAAGAAGAATAAGTATCATCATTTAACTGCAGAGACCTTTTTTCTCCAGTGAACAATCATCGTTCCTGTCTGAGTATCCTCCTCCAAAGTTTTGAAGGTGGCAAGCATGAAATCCCATTTAGGTCGAAACTCATCGTCCCAGAAGAAATCCCTAACAATATCTGGACTTGCATCCTCAAATATGGTTCGACTGCGATAAACAACAGGACCTGTCTGACAAACAATCACAACCTTTCAGGCTAAAAAACACTGCTTTATATTATATCTTTCAGCTAGTATTTAAGAAATTTCCGGTTATACATATAAAAAAAGAACAGTGTCGGGTCAAATGTTTTAAAATGCCACGCGAAGTAGCAGAAGAAGTATTGCATCACATCGTAGCCAAAAAAGAAGAAGGAAACAGCGCGAAACAAGGAAGTAGGATGAACACTACCAGAACCACAATATGAATATCATTCAAATATATCTTCTATGGTCATCCCATAATTTAACAAGAAGAAAACTATCTGGTCCTTCGACCCCAAGAAACCAATAATCTAAAAGCAGGTCTCTTAGTTATATAATTTTTTTTTCAACAAAAGCGTCTAGAGCCTACTACTCAATAACTTGCCTTGTTCCTTGAGTTACATGATACAGGAAACGGATAACAAATCAAGAGTTGAAGTTGTTGATTACCTCAGGCTCATGACGCCAAGCCTGGTAACTCATATTGGGAGTAGTCTTGTCCATCATGGATTGCCATTCCCTGGTCGCATTTCCGACTTCAAGCAGCTGCAGCAAATGCTCTAGATCATTCTCCGTCACAATCTCCTCCTCTCTCACCGTTGTGTTATCATCGCTAGCCCTGCAAAAATAATTAATGCCATTAGTATCAAGGCTGCTACACTAAATACAAATTCAATCAATATACCATACTATATAACTTTACGAAGCTGACATTAAAAGCAAACGTTCCGTTTTTGAACACATAACTCTGATTAACAGAAACAGAGAGAATCTCAGACTGTAAGAGGGAAAAAAAAAAGATGGATATGCATACAAGATACCTCTTTCCTTTGGAAGTAGCACATTAACTATAGCCTATATATCTCTACCAATTCACTAAAACCCACAACACATGTTCTGTGATAAACTGTACCTGGAAACAGAAAAAAAACAAAAACAGAGAAACAACACATGTTCTGTAATAAACTGTACCTGGAAACTTCATCACTTTGAAGACTCTCCTCTACATTAGCCTGCTGCGACGAAGGCGAACCATTCGTCGATTTGTTGGCTCTCGTGGACCATAAGCTGCGGCAAACGGAGAAAGCCGAGAGAGCTGTGAAAGCGAGCCAAAGCCGCCGCGCGCCGAACCCAGGCGGCGCAGCAGTCCACAGAAACCGAAGCTTAGAACGCAACCCTAGGTAGATCAGCCCGGTCCATCTCGGACGCCAAGACCATCCGATCAAAAGACCGATCGTTACGGCGAGCCAAATCGGTACTGCGCAGAGCACGATGTCGACGAATGTCTCTGTAAAAGAGGGGTTCTTCACGAAATACATTAGATCGGATAACATCTCATCCATGGCCGTTCTTGATTGTAGAAACCTAATTGCGATCTGAGGAAAGTTCCTGAGAAAAATGTTAGATTCCCGAAGGAAAACCAATATTTGAATTCATGAGAATCGAAGCCGAAGAGCAATTTCCTTTAAATTTATTTATTTACTATTTATTAAAGATTGGTGATTTTGATTGATTAATGAAGAAAATTTTGGATTATTTGCTGTGTCGAAAAGACAGACGTTGGCGGGTGACAGAACAGATAAGAAACAGAACACTGTCAGATGACAAATACACATCCCACGCGTCAATTTTTGTCCGCACCGCGAAATAATATCCTGAAATCTCAATTATTGACATTGAGTTGTGATTGGTTTAGAATACTGTAACTTAAAGTAGTAAATAAAGTGGACGTCATATGATAATTAAATTATTGTTTTATAATTGATAAATTGATTATTCATTTTTATAAATTAATAGTTTTCTTATAGTTTTAAAATAATAATTTTATAAATTATTCATCTGATTAAAAATAATTAATAGTTCTCTTATAAATTAATTAATTTAAAATATATATGTAAATGATTTTAAATATTAACTTTATGTATTTATTTAGTAGTTATATTTTAATTTATGGTTTATAATTTATTTACATGATTAAGATTTTAAGGTTTAATGTTTGTGTAGCAAACAGATCATATAGAGTTACTAATTTTGCACAACCTAGCTTCTTACGATAAGATTTGATTATATCTATCTATATATATATATATATATATATATATATATATATATATATATGATCAATTGAATTAGATTAAAAATTCAGTGGAACTGTTTATTTAATATTTTATTTATAACGACAACTGTTTATTTAATTATTGTTAGAACATTGTACGACGTTTAAGATGGAAACAGATTTTTTTCAAAAAAAAAAAAAAAAAAAGATGGAAACAGACGATATGAAAAAGAAGAATGTGGTACAGAGAATCCCTTATACAAAGATGAATCAAATGAGATGGCAAAGACGAGGCCTTGAACACAAGTGCCTTCCATTGACCTTGATCATCGCCACCACTCCTGCGGTCACTCCTGCCCACAAAGCCGACGCCAGATACTGCTGCGTGTTTCTTCCCGCTGTTGTATTATATATCATACAAAATATCAAATCACACAACTCCAACCCCCCTATATAGTCAATAATATAAAATTAGAAAAGCCTATTCTCTCTACCTTGATGAATAGTGAAAGATGTCACTGTGACACCACCTATCAACAACGCTGATGCTACTGGCAGAAACTGTTTTATTCTCACCCAACAAACAAAACATAAACGAAATCAGATCAGCGTCTTTCCTTTTTTTTTAACAGACTGTTTTGAGTGCGGTTAGGAGGAACATTACAGAGGGTTGTGATCCTCCAATAGGCTGGAGTTGTGAAGGGCTGTTTGCGCCCACCGTGTAGCGACCACTTATGAGATCCAAAGCATCCTGCAACCAATTGAAAAAATCTCTCTCTCATCTTTTACATTAAACATCGAAATCTAATCTTGTTAAAAAAAAGACACTTGCCTGCCTCACACCATCCTGGAAATTATTCAGATAATATCTAGACATAGCACTGATGCCATCTTTGATTGCTCCAGATACAGTTTGTTTCCCGTACCTGCCAGTTATATGTAACTATTAACAACGTCTTTTCTAGTATATGAAACCTTAAGAGAACTATTTGGTGTCTGACATTTCTCACCTGACGAGGTCGCCCTTAAGAGCATATGTCCCGGCGTATTGCAAGCTAATCTCGTCCCCTTGCTCAGCCCAAACTATCAGAAAAGCCCAAAGGATTTTTAGCTGCAGAAAATATTATACAGCTTAGAAAAAGTTGCAAGTGAACATTCACTTACTTGTTCTGAACTTTGTGTAATCATCTCCAAACATGGAAACACACTCTGCGGAATCAAGCACTCCGATCCTTTGAAGTTGTAGATTCAGAGACTTCTGGGCCATGTAATTCTTTTCATATGAAAAAGTTGAATACAATCAAAAGCAGTTCAGTGATAATGTCTTTTACATATTAGATACAAGTTGTCGACCATTTACAAAGCTTGAATGGCTTTAAAGCAAGTAATTATTTAGTAAAAGGAGGCTTGACCAATCAAGATGGCTGGTGGAAATGAAAAAGAGTTCAACAAACCTGGGTAACATTTGTGCGGTCAAGACAGTCGATGCAGTTAGATCTGATAACTCCTTTCTGCTCTTCTAGGATGTTCCCGTCTGCGTCTACAAGGAAATATCTGCTCAGCTTGGATTAGTGGCAGCTGTAAACAATAATCTCTTGCACATAGCTAGCAGCTACCTAACTTTAACCGAACAAACAACATCTGATATCTGACTGACTGCCTATGCAATATTAACTGAACTGAAGAATAATAATTTGTTTGCTTACCCTTGCTTTTCAAATTCATCCCCAATCTCTTCATAAAGTACCCCCAAGTTGTCGAAGTTTGTAGTTCCACAGATGTGGTGGAAGTCAAATGCGACAAATCTGAGTCAAAAGAGCCTCATTAACCAATAATTCTTCTAATTCAACTTGATGTAAGAACAGATTAAATAAAGAGAAGGTGAAAGACATCCAAACAAACGAAAAAAAAAAGTGTCAAGAAACGGAAAAACTTCAGTGGTTGCTCTTGGGATAATGATAAACCACGAAGGGTTATATCAGGTGAACGCAAAAAGAATATTACCTCACGTTTGGAAGCCTCGCCATTTCGGTGACGTATGCTTTGCCTAATTCACCTTCAGCTCCATCCTATCGTAGACAAGGAAAGTAAGCAAGTGAATATTGCGTACCACAAAAAATAACTGAAGCTAAGATTGTCAGAATGCACAATGTACTTATGTTATCTGGAATGAGGAGTAAGGAAGTCTACCTGATCTGTTAGGTTAACTACCATTATTTCTCCATATCTTTGGCTAAGATCATGGAAGTGGCGCTGCACGACCTTCGGCTGGAGGCAGAAAAATAACTAATCAAGGTTGAGGGGCTGGACAGTGAATGTAAAATATGTAACATGGTCATAATAAATTACCGTGTCTTCATGCTTATTTATCTTAAGCTGTGGCTTATAGCTCAAATCAACGATTTGCTCCCAAAGAAGTGGAATTGAACCTCGAACCTAGCAAGGGGAAAGCAAGACGGTTACAATCCACAAGAAATAAAAGGGAACCTTTAAACTGAGAAAAAAAGAAGAGAAGGGGTATGTATACCTGCAATAAAGAGAACTTGAAACCATTAATCTCCATTATTTGTTCAGATTCCACAAAATTAGCAGTGTCTCCCTCAAGATTGGCTCCTCTTCTCCACATACGTGTACCTGGAATTGGCAATTCCAACATGAGTATCAAACAGGCATTTAACTGGAATTTTCCAACAGCACTAGTCACAAAAATTAAAACACACCTAGACGACGTGTACAGCGCCTGGAAATTAACGATATCACGGAAGGAGAATTCTTCAGCTGTAGCTCAGCAACTTGGTAGCTTAACCGTTGGTTAATTTTTAAACAAACACGTTGAAAGAGACAACAATATATATATATATATATATAAACAGTCGAAGAAGAAGAAGCGAATCAGAAGATAAAGAAAGGATATTTCCTTGAAGCAGAGGGGTAATAAAACCATCCAGCTACAAAATCAAGAGAAGATTAGATCTGTGAAGTTTGACATGGAATGAGAAAATTAAACTTAGAAAAAGACAAGTTACTTTGCATTCAATCAGTTCCTCCAAAAGATGCCAGTTCCAAACATATCGAGGGTCAGCCTGACACGCAAGTTAACCTTCAGCCTACCAACTAAAATCAGACAGAAAAAATAGTAATAGAAAAAACACAAGTTGGACCAGGATCAGAGGGAATAACCAACCTGCTTCCACATGGGCTTACTCGTCCAACCAACAGCTAGCTTGCACCTTCTTTGCAAGCTGTAACATTGGATTAAACATGTATTCTTAAATATGTGGAACTAATATTTAAGAATGACACTGTTTACCAACGATATTATCAGATAGTGAAACTTACTTGACAGTTAGATCAGTCTCATAAGAAAAATACAGTCCTGGAGTAGTCTCAAGTGCCTGTAACAGGGTCCTGAAATAAGCTTCGTCCCTTCTCTGCATAAACAACCACCAGTTCCAAGTAGTTAGAAAAGCATTCCAGACAACTTAAAAAAAATCTCCAAAAATAAACAAAAACTTTACAGAACAAAACTTACTTCTTGAGCAGTAGCAAACCTCAAATTGGCATTGCAAGGTAGGAACTTCATAGCGGTAACTCGAAAAATGGGAAAACCAAGGAAAGTCCCAGCTTCCTCCCGAGATGTTATAACTAGCAAGTACGTTCCTAAAACACTATGAAACTCCCATTGAGCAGAAGCCAACACATAGGGAAGGTTTCCATTTGAGAAGAAACCAAAATAATAATAAAAATAATAGAAAGATAGAAATTTTCACCTGCTAAGAGCCTAATAGTTCCTCCAACACCAAATATTGTAGACACTTTGGTCGCATTAACAGAACTAGTGTTGTCTGCATCAGGACAGAAACAGTAACATCAAGCTCGCGAAATGAAATACAGATTCCTCTCCGACATAGTTTTCCTTGCTATATCTAGTTTCCTTGAAATCAAAACAGTAAAAGGACAGAGAGAGAGAGAGAGAGAGATACCGTCGAGAGGTTTGATGTTGCCGTCGCGGCGATCGACGGAGAAGCCTTCATGAGGCGAATCTACGGGTTTGATGACGTACTTATCGGGAAACTCGAGAAGCTGGAGGTGATCGTAGAGTTTGAATCTACTTGAAGATGGAGGACCGATCTCCATTAACGAGATTACGAGGGATATTCGAAAATTAATAAAAAAGATTGAATTGAAGGAAGATGATAAAGATGTTTTGGAGGAGTTTGATAACAAGAAGGAACGGGTTGGATCAGAGAAAAGAATGTCAAAGATGGTTCTATTATTTTTCCTTTCAACGTTGACTGCTGACACGTGTCTTAGTCGGCGCTTATGGGCTTTACTTACCAAATGGGCCTTAAAACCGGTAAAATCAACTCTTTACACTTTGGACTTCATCAAGTGAATATTTTGACGCTTTTAAAAAATTTAAAGCGAAATTATCGAAATTAGTTGGATTAATCGAGACTATATGAATTGAAATGATTCATTTTAGATTAGAAAATGTGGAATATATTTTAGGGCTTATTTGCCAACTAGCCATATTTTGAGTGTAAATTAACTAAATAGCATTGATTTTGACATAATTCATTTTCTAACATTTGTGCTCCAAATTATTCGGTTTTATCCTTTGTCTTTGTAGGTATCAGGTAAAAAGCGAAAAAGAACAATGTGGCCAACATAAAAAAAGGTCATCTACGCCTGTCTTTATTAACCACATACACATGCACCCAATGTTCTATTCTATACAGCCAAAATAGTATAAAATTATAAATTTACGTACAATCCCTAAATACAAAACATATCAAACCCGATCCCTAGATACTAAACCTCAATCCTATCCCACCCAACTCCTATACTAAACCCTAAACTCTAATCGGTGAATTCTAAACCCACGTAGAAGTTCTATTTTATAACACCAAAATAGTATAGGACACCAATTTTATCTCAACCTCATTTAAATACTGAATTTTATTTTAATCTCACCCTAAACCCCAAATACTAAACCCTAAACCATAATCAGTAAACCCTAAACCTAAATATAAACTATAAACCCAAATATAAACTTAAACTCAAATAGAATAGAACAAAATAAATAACATAGTATATAATGGTGTAATACCTTTAACCCATATACAAAACTAAACCGTGTTTCAAACAATCTACTTGGAAGATATAACTCATCTATACCAAACCTGAAAAATGAAAAGTAAGAGAGACAAAGAGTGAGGACGGTTCACACTATAATATGCAATACATAAATGAATTATGAGTTAAACAGAATAAGAACCGGCAAACGAATGAAATAGTACATGATGTGAAAGTACGATTCCATGTAAAATGGAATAATCTGAGCCGCATACTATTCTACATGAGATGACATATAACAACGGAATATACTGATACAGTCATAGACGTAACACCAAGAACTTATGGCGTTGTCAAAAATCTGAGAAAAACTGAGTTGGTGAAGTTGGAGAGGCCGGTTGTGTTACTCCCCTCGGCCGAAACGGTAACGCAAACCACAACCACCAAAACCCAAAGCCGAAGATGATTAAAAGGGAGAACGACGGAGATGAAAACTGGACTGTACGCAGTAGCGAGGCGTTGGAGCAGATCGGCGGAAGAGGGCTTCCGATTTCCAAAAATTACAGAAGAAAGTGAGAAGGAGAAGATGTGAATAGGGTGAAGACACGATTTACTTTGGACAATTCAGAATTATATTTTTAATTAATTTCTTTTAGCAGGTAAGCCGGTTAATTTTCAAGGACACTACCGTATTATTATGTATATATGATACCGTATAGCTGTCCGTTAGGTAAAATTGCTACTCTGCAAATTACCATTTTTTCATGGCTATATGCCCCAATTCCCCTATATTTTATGCACAAATCATTTGAATGCAAGAAATAAAGTTTATAATTATTCAGAAAATATTAAAATTACATATGTCTGTTTTTTGTAATTTTTTGAAAAATTACATGTGTCCGTTAAACAATATTACCTTTAAAATGTATTTTCTCGTTAAAAAGTAAATCATATTTTCATTAAAAACTAAAAAAAAAAAAAATCTTCACAACTGTAAAATATATTTCTGTCAAAATTTATAAAATCCTATTTTTTTTGCCAAAACTATATCATATTTTCTTATACACCACAAAATTAAATCCTAAGCATTTTATATTTTTAAGTTTGAAGATACAAAAACCATATAAATTATATGAATTCTCTGATAACCCATTTCATTCAATGTTGATTACCATATATGCCCAATAGAAGCACCCCACGTTGTAACACGACAACCTAGTCCGACAAAAGTTGTGACGTAAACTCTTATCGTCGGTAACTTACGACCACTGATTTCCCGAAACAGCAAACTGCCCAAAAAGCTTAAACCACTCCATCTCCGGCTAACAGCCACCACAGAGACGATTCTCTCCAGCCGCTTCTATGACTTCCATTCTCAACACCGTCTCCTCCATCCACGCCTCCAGAGTTTCCTCCGTCGGAGCGCTCTCTCTCCGAAACCCTGTTTCCGTTGAGTTCACTCGCCGGCGTTCCGTTTGGTCCACGTCGGAATCCGAATCGTCTGGTACACTCCATTACCTTGCTGAACACGTTCTTCGACTTTTTTTACTGAATACTGATATTGTTACGTTCGTAGGGAGAAGATTTGTTGTGCGTGCGGCGGAGACTGATACAGATAAAGGTTTGAACCTTTTTTTTGCTTGTTCTACAAGTTAATCCGTTAGGACAGGAGCTTATTTAACTTAGGGTATTTGATTGAAATGAATCTCCACTGCAGTTAAATCTCAGGTGCCTGACAAGGCACCAGCAGCCGGTGGTGGTTCGAGTATTAACCAGCTTCTTGGTATCAAAGGAGCAGCTCAAGAGACTGTGAGTTTCTTTTCATCTTCTCCTGACTTTTTTTTTCTTTTTAAAAATATATTTATCCATTGAATCTGAAAGTTTAGGTTTGAGTGTTTAGAATAAATGGAAGATTCGTCTTCAGCTTACAAAGCCAGTTACTTGGCCTCCATTAGTCTGGGGAGTTGTCTGTGGTGCTGCTGCTTCAGGTAAACATTATGAACGCAATACTGTAATCGTTGGTTGCTCATAACACATCTTCCTTTTTTTTTCTGGCAGGGAACTTCCACTGGACGCCAGAGGACGTTGCTAAGTCGATTCTTTGCATGATGATGTCTGGCCCATGTCTTACTGGCTATACACAGGTCTGGTTTGGTTTCAGCATAACAGAAAAAAGCTTGAGTTTGTTTCTTATGCATTTTATTAGTACCACATAATCTAAGAAGTTTCGGTTTTTCAGACAATCAACGACTGGTATGATCGAGAGATTGATGCAATTAATGAGCCATATCGCCCTATCCCATCCGGAGCAATATCAGAGCAAGAGGTTAACTGATAATACAAGGACATTATGAGCTTTTTAAAAAAAAAAAACCATTAATTAGTTTGTTTGGTACTAATTTTCTCCTTGAATGCAGGTTATTACACAAGTGTGGGTGCTATTACTGGGAGGTCTTGGGATCGCTGGAGTCTTAGATGTGTGGGTGAGTTGGTGGTTTTGATCTTAACTAGTACAGTTATACATCAGAATTGCTAAACCTTCCGTTTTCAGGCAGGACATACCACTCCCACTTTGTTCTACCTTGCTTTGGGAGGATCCTTGTTGTCTTATATTTACTCTGCTCCACCTCTTAAGGTAAGTTCTATACATTCTCTCGTCCTCTTTTATAAGTTCTGGAGTTTAGCACCTGACAATGTATCTATTTTACAGCTGAAACAAAATGGATGGGTTGGAAATTTTGCGCTTGGAGCAAGCTATATCAGTTTGCCATGGTAAAGATATCTCGTGCATCACACTATATGGTGTGTTCTCAT
Organism: Raphanus sativus; assembly: GCF_000801105.2. Classification (NCBI taxonomy): domain Eukaryota; kingdom Viridiplantae; phylum Streptophyta; class Magnoliopsida; order Brassicales; family Brassicaceae; genus Raphanus; species Raphanus sativus. Next base: position 28,965,924 of record NC_079512.1, on the reverse strand, counting down.
CTCATTAGTTCGTTTTTTTTTTGGTTCACTTGATTGATAGGTGGGCTGGGCAAGCATTGTTTGGCACTCTTACACCAAACGTTGTTGTTCTAACACTCTTGTACAGTATAGCTGGGGTACTCTTCCTGCAGCCTACTATGATACCTTTTTTTGTTATTTTTAACATTCTGATTTCAAACTGCAGTTGGGAATAGCGATTGTTAATGACTTTAAAAGTGTTGAAGGAGACAGAGCAATGGGACTTCAGTCTCTCCCTGTAGCTTTTGGCACTGAGGCTGCCAAATGGATATGCGTTAGTGCTATAGACGTTACTCAGCTCTCTGTTGCCGGTAATGTAGAGTTTTGTTCAGTGCTTTGATCTTATGAACTAGATAGATGATCATTTGTGAATGTTTATTTTGGTTGCAGGATATCTATTAGCATCTGGCAAACCTTACTATGCGTTGGCGCTGCTTGCTTTGATCATTCCACAGATTGTTTTCCAGGTAAAAGACATATTCATTAGCTGCATCCTTGTCACCTCGTCTGGTTATAACACTCTTCCTCAATCTGCAGTTTAAATACTTTCTCAAGGACCCTGTCAAATACGACGTCAAGTACCAGGTAAAGTCATCCATGTGCATCCGGATCTATACAGAGTGTAGTTTTGTCTTGTTTTGAAATATCTATAAAGGAACTTGAAAGCTGATATAGATATATATATTTTTTTTAATGAGAATATACACTGCTTTGATTACAGGCCAGTGCACAGCCATTCTTGGTGCTCGGTATATTCGTGACGGCATTAGCATCAAGTCACTGAACGAGCATATTATGATCAGTTTTGGCCACCAATCAAATGCTCCAATTGCGACCCACAAGTTTGTGCAAGCGGGTTAGCATGCTGTAAAAACAACATGTATCTACCATCACTTGAAATGACTCTTGTTGTAACAACTTAAAGCGTCTTGGGTGAAATTGAAATCATTTCTTATAATCCCTTCCTAGGGTTCGACTGTTATGAATCTACACATGATTTTACTGCTCGGTCTTGTTAGTTTCACCGGATGCTTATATGTTTTCTATTGATTGTTATTAAGACTCAATCAAATATTAGATTGTACCCTCACCAAAACCTCAAAAAACTTCCAGAGGAATACAACCTTACCGTTAGCTATATGACAACATGAAAATTAAACTGGCTAGGTTTTACATTGACCCTAGATAGACTAAAACAAACGTAAAAACTCGCTGCAACCCACACGGAACCTAGAGGTTACTTATTCAGATTATATAATACATGACGTTGCAGCGGGGACACTAGTAGATAGTTTCGAGCTACTATCACTTGTTGGTGAACTTGGACTCATCGATCTCAATCCCTTCTTCCTCCGCACGCTGTCCACCAGATTTGTCCATGGTACTGAGTCCTCCTTTGCGTCCCATCTCCTTGTAACCCTCGTGCCCCAACTGCTCCTTCCTGGTCTCTCCACCTTTTTGTCCCATGTCCTTGTAACCCTCGTGCCCCAGCTGCTCCCTCCTAGTCTCTCCTCCCTTGTGTCCCAGCTCTTGATAACCCTCGTGCCCCAGCTGCTCCCTCCTAGTCTCTCCTCCCTTGTGTCCCAGCTCTTGATAACCCTCGTGCCCTAGCTGCTCCCTCCTCGTCTGCCCTCCCTTGCTCCGTCCTGCATTTCATTAGAGCATGGAGAATTACTTCATATTCACGTAAAATACTTAGAACCCTTCTTATATTTTAAGATAAAGTAGTACTGTTTTAAAGGGTCTTTCTCATCGGCCAAGATGATAAGATTAAAGCGTGTATACTGTGTCATAAAATCAACTGAATTAGAACAAACAATAGTTTATATTCACGCTGGTCCAAAGGGTTTAGTAGCTTTTGTAATCTAATACGTACAGTATTGGAACCTCAACAACAACGAAAAGAGCGGTAAAATTTTAAACCCAAGTATACATATATATAATACCTTCAGCCAGGTGCTCTTGAGCTTCTAGGCTTTTGCCGCCGGTACCACCAGGGACGACGGTCTCTCCTTGCCTGGCCTTCTCATCTAGCTCCTCTCGGCTTTGTTGCTTTGACGCCATTTTGTATTAAAAAAAACGGATGTTCTTGTTTGGTTTTATGCTCTGACACAGATACGGTAGACGTAATGCATGTTCCTATAAATAGAAACATTGTGGTTCTAAAAGGAAAGGTAAGGAGATGTCACGTGGAAAAGAAGACGTGGCGAAACCTGAGAGAGTTGGCTGGGTGGAGATGACACGTTGATGCTTACTCAGTCAACTTACTACAGTTATTAACGAGCTGCTTGACACGACGTCATTTTTGGTAGCTTAATCCATTTCTCTGCTTCTCCAAGACATCAAAGGACTCAAAAGTGTTGAGAAACATATATAATTATAAAGTTGGGTAGAGTAGCTGTCATTACTCAGACAGTTTGCTACAGTTATCAACGAGCTGCTTAACACGACTTCGGTTTAGTAGTAGCTTATTCCATTTCTCTGCTAAGTTGGGTAGAGTAGCTATCATTACTCAGTGAACTTGCTACAGTTATCAACGAGCTGCTTGACACGACTTCGGTTTTATAGCTCAATGTTCTGTTTCTACAAGACATCAAAGGACTCCAAAGTGTTATAAGAACATATATAAGTTCTAAAGTTGAAGGAATGGAGCGTATCTATCATATTATCATCCAGAATAACACTGAAACCTTTTCAATACTCATTATTCTTTCTAAAGGATCTTGGCCATTATATCAAAGTGCTCGATTCAAGTGATTATTGGAACAAAACTAATATTACAAATTGTAGTTTCCAAACTTGTAGTATATTATGAATTTAGACTTGAATCCTAGTATTCAAAGGAAAAAACATATCGATTTATACCTAACATACTCATTGTTCTATAAAATAACGTATAGCATATTATTTAATTGCATACATACACAACTATATAAATATAGAGATGACTGAATACACTATCATTCCAACTACTTTCTCTACAAAATGATTACCAACAAAAAAAACTTTCTCCACAAAATTCATAAGGGAAAATTTCATAAAAATACCCGAACTAAATTTTGTTAAGTTTTTTAATACCCAAACTTTTTCACTACCCAGTTTAATACCCCAACTAATTATTTTGTTTATTTTAATATCCAAACTTTTAAAACTGTGCACAGTTTAATACCCGAACTTTATTTATTTTAATAAAAATACTAATAAGTTTCAAATAAAATTTTTAAAAATCTCTAAAATTTACAAAATAAACTCAGAAAATTCTAATTTTTTTTGGTGTCTGAGAAATAAAAATAACTAAATAGTGTAAAATATTAAATTTTGTAATAAAATTTCTAAGTTTTAAATATTGTATTTTTTTTCTGAAATACAAAACGAAATTTATTTTTATTATTCAAATTCATTTATTTTTTGAAAAAATAAAATTTCCATGGTTTATCTACCTTGTTTTCTAAATCTTAAAATAAAATTAGAATTTTTAATGTTTTTTCTTAGACTTTTGAGATTTTATTAAGTTTTGTTTAAAAATTATTAGTTTTTTATAAATAAATAAAGTTTAGGTATTAAAGTGGGTACAATATTAAAAGTTTGGGTATTAAAATAGGCAAAATAATTAGTTGAGGTATTAAACTGGGTAGTGAAAAAGTTTGGGTATTAAAAAACTTAACAAAATTTAGTTCGGGTATTTTTATGGAATGTTCCCAATTCAGGATAATACAAACTTTTTTGTAATTTAAAAGAGTTGGTGAATGCTCAAGATGGGCTTATATTGGGCCAATTCACGTACATGCTACTCAAAACAACCACCGTTTGGCCCATGAAGGAGTGAGAAGAATAACACATGGCCGGCCATAACTGGAAACGCAAACAAAACAAGAGTTTTGTCCCTAAACGGTGTCGTTAAGAAGAGACGACACATAGCGAAAACCCTAGTGTCTTTATTTGAGCAAAAACGTCGCTCACACTTCTTCTCACCCATTCTTCCCTCAATAGGCTCCCACCACCCCTTTAACCATTTCCTTAAACCCCTAGCGAGTTAACGACCTTGGAGAGATGAGTTCTGACGATGAGAGAGACGAGAAGGAGCTGGATCTCACCTCTTCTGAAGTCGTCACCAAGTACAAGAGCGCCGCTGAGATCGTTAACAGTAAGTAAATCCCCATTTTTTTTACGATTTTCGATTAGGTTTTTGTATTTCATTGTCTTTTGGGTGTTTGGGAATTTGCAGAGGCGTTGCAGTTTGTTTTGTCTGAATGCAAACCAAAAGCTAAGATTGTCGATATCTGCGAGAAAGGAGACACCTTCATCAAAGAGTTAGTGTTTGTTATTTTCTTTTTTCAGGTTCCTTGTGCTCTGCGTAAAAGATTAAATTAGCTCATATGTTTTGTTTTTCTGTATAAAAAGGCAAACAGGGAGCATGTACAAGAACGCCAAGAAGAAGATTGACCGAGGTGTGGCTTTCCCTACGTGCGTTTCTGTGAACAACACCGTCGGTCATTTCTCACCGCTTGCAAGTGACGAGACTGTGTTGGAAGAGGGCGATATGCTCAAAATGTACGAACGTTTTTTTTTTTCTGAAGAAATGAGTTTTGTCTGTTTTTTGATGTCTCTGTGTGTGTGATTTCATCGTGTTTTGTTTTGTTTTGTCTTGTCTCCATTGCAGTGATATGGGATGCCATATTGATGGGTTCATTGCTCTTGTTGCACACACACATGTTCTTCAAGAAGGGCCGGTTACTGGACGCAAAGCTGATGTTATTGCTGCTGCCAATACTGCTGCTGAAGTTGCTTTGAGGCTCGTTCGTCCTGGGAAGAAGGTAACCCATTTGTTTTTTATGGTTCTTAATGATTGATTTTGTCATAGTTGCTCTGATGGGAAGTTTATAATTCTAATTCCTAGTATTGTCTACTGTAGACTGACTGTTAGTTATAACTTGTAGCAATTTTCCCGAACAGAGTTTTGCTAATTCTGGATAATTTTCTCATTCATATTCTAGTGAGGCTTATATGTCACAGTTACTCTGATGTATTGTCATTGCGTTTGGTTGTTTCTTGATTAACCCTAGATCTTGCTACAATAAAGACAATTAGAATTGTGTTTATTTTATTTATTTTTTTGCTGTGGCAGAACCATGCTGTCACTGAAGCTATTCAGAAGGTGGCTGAAGCTTATGACTGCAAAATTGTGGAAGGGGTTATTTCCCACCAGATGAAACAGAATGTGATAGATGGAAGCAAGTGTTTCCTAAGTGTATCCACTCCAGAGACAAGGGTTGATGATGCTGAGTTTGAAGAGAATGAAGTCTATTCCGTAGATATTGTGGCAAGCACTGGTGATGGCAAGGTACATTACTTTTGTTGATTTCATCTTTGATGACCAATTTGCAAAGCTTCTTCAAATTGCCATTGTTTCAATTTGCAGCCGAAGCTTTTAGACGAGAAGCAAACAACTGTATACAAGAAGGATGCGGATGTTAAATATCAGTTGAAGATGAAGGCCTCCAGATTCATATTCAGCGAGATCAAAGAAAACTTTCCCCACATGCCATTCACTGCAAGGTGCTTTTTTGTACCTTCTGAAGCACTTAATATTTTCTAAGTATGGTGTCAACTGCTAACGTTTCCTGAGAATATAGGTCACTGGAGGAGAAAAGGGCACGTCTTGGACTTGTGGAGTGTGTGAACCATGGCCATTTGCTACCGTATCCTGTACTTTACGAGAAGCCTGGTATGGATTATGAAAATTTCTTTGATCCTCCATTAACCTCTCTTAGATAGATCTTGACGGTTAGACTCATGAATATATATTTTTTTTGGTTCATGAACAGGGGATTTTGTTGCTCAAATCAAGTTCACAGTTTTGCTGATGCCAAATGGTTCGGATAGGATCACTTCACATACACTTCAGGAGCTTCAACCTACGAAGACCATTGATGACAACCCTGATATCAAAGGGTGGTTAGCCTTGGCTATCAAGAAGAAGAAGGGTGGTGGAAAGAAGAAGAAAGGTATGAAACTTAGAAAATTATGTTCGCAGACTTTTATTTACTATGAAACTCAATCCACGTTTTTTTGTTGAGAAAAGGATCCATAATAACTTTGTGATTGTTTTTGCAGCCAAGAAGGCTGGAGAGAAAGTAGGGGAGACCTCAACGGAGGCTGAGCCAATGGAAACAACTCAAGAATGAGATATTTCTGTCGCTTTTGTTTTCTTTTTAAGAATTTTTTGGAACTTTGAGGTACTTCTTTATTTGTATGTTTGGGGTTTCAGAGAGTCTCTGCTTAGAAGTAAAAGAAAAGAACAAAAAGTTACTTATCAATTTGACTTCTTCTTTGCACAAACCCTTTCTGAATGGTTTTGTCGTATTTATCTGCTCGGCTTATTGCTCATGAATCTCCCGAAAGGTGATCTTGGATAGTAATTAATAGGTTCATCTTATTAGTGTGAAACTTGTACCCCAGGTCTCTCATCTAAAATACTTCTAAACTAATCAAAAGAAATACATGGTGAATTCTAACTCTCACAGATTTGAGTTTTTTGGCTTAATTACTGGTTATGTGTATAAAACTAATCATGCCATTCCCTGGCATATTGGGATGCATAGGATCCGAGATTAAAAAATATCAATATGCTTGATGGCCACGTGTATTGCAATATATGGGTACCAGTGTACCACCGACACACCAAGTTACGAGGTACGTGTGAGAACTTCATGCATGACTATTTGTCTAGAACAGTGGACGTGCCGTGTGTCTTTCAAGATTCACTTTACAATAAAGTAACATATTGTTAATTACTCCCTCTGTTTCTTAATAAGTGTCATTTTAGAGTTAGGCACACGGATTAAGAAATCATTAAATTTTATATATTTTTCATACAGAAACATCATTACCCATACATCTCAACCAATAGAAAAATAAAATGCATAATAAAATTAATAAATTTTGCATTGAAAACTTAAAACGACACTTATTTTGCAACGAAAAAAATTCCTTACAACGACACTTAATATGAAACGGAGGGAGTAGTTAATTAGTTAAGATAGTATTATCTATTTCTTTGTGGATAACCATATTGTCTTCTTTTTCTTTGGTCGGTTTTGGATAGTTGATATATCTGATTGTTTTTTTTTCTTTTTTTATATATCTAATTGTTTGTTCTCTTTTTCATCGAATTGATACAACATGTATTTTATTTATTATTGATTTGGCTGAATAAAGAGACTAGTTTTACTTTACCACATGTAGAATGGTACCGTCTTAAGGAAAAGAATGGAATCAATGGTAAGCAAAGAAACAAAAGAAAATATGGAAGAGCCAGAAGCAGATAAATTCTCAAGTAACAAAGGTAAATCAGAACAAGAAGAAGAAGAGAAGGGAGGTAATGGAGGGATTTTGAACAATTTGATATCCAACTTGATGGGCAAAGACACAAAAGAAAATATGGATGAAGGAGTTTCAGAAGCAGATAATCTCTCAAGTAACAAAGATAAAACAGAACAAGAAGAAGAAGAGAAGGGAGGTACCGGTGGGATTTTGAACAATCTGATATCCAACTTGATGGGTAAAGAAACAGAAGAAAATGTGGAAGAGGGAGTTCCAGAAGCAGATAATCTCTTAAGTAACGAAGGTAAAACAGAACAAGAAGAAGAAGAAAAGGGAGGTAATGATGGGATTTTGAACAATCTGATATCCAACTTGATGGGCGCAACAACGACAACAACAGTAGATGAAAAATCTGGTGAAAATATTCAGAAATCTGAATGTGAAGATGAAGATGAGAAGAAGAAAGAGAGTTCGGGTGCTGGAATCTTAGAAAATATCATTTCTCATCTGCCAGGTACGCTTTTGTTCACAAACGGGCTTACACAGTTTAACCATTGTACTAAAGAAATAGGGAAAATGTGAGACGTATGATGGTCTCAGTTTTAGTAGTATATATGTGTGTTAAACACTCGTAGAAGGTCATTTAGATATGTCTGAAATGTTTGATTTGAGAAAGTACTCACCATTAGTGTCTCTTCGCTCCCATAATTAGTTAGATAGATGCTTCCATGAAACACAGATTTTTTTTAATTTGCTAACAGAAGAATTCCAAATTTTAAGCTCATAGTCTTCCACAGATTGGAAATCAAATCTTTAAATATTCTGATTTAAGTAAATAACCCTCAATACTGAAAATGATTTGAATCCGGGATATAAAGAAACCAATCCCTTCCACCTACATCTTGGTTGAAGTCCAGTTATCTAACGTCAAATCTTTATAAGATAACTTGTTTTGGGGTTTTGTAAAGCATTTAAGTAGATAATTGTTAATTAGTTTCAGTTTGTAACTCTTTTCTGTAAGTGCAGAAGATGCAGTTCCAACGACAGAGGAAGCATCCATTCTGATCCACTCTGTGATTGACTGAAGAAGACTTAAACAACAACTCATTTTCATCGTTGTTGTTGTTTTTGTGACTTGTAATTTTGTTATTTCTCTTCACACAACTCTTTGTTTTCCTTTTCTTTTGAGCAACACTCTTTGTTTTCCTATTGAAATCTTTTCTAGGCTAGCGTTGAAGACATCATGGTCTTGTCTATTTATTTTCCTAGCTCTATATTTTAAAACAAATAATACAAGTATGTAGTTAGATCTGTTTATGTTCTTGATGCCTTTTCTCACAAACACAACATGAAAACAATGCATAACTAAATATCTACAGTTTAATGCCTTCAAGCTTTCAGCTCTAGCAATTCATAGATTAATGTAAAATTTAACCGGGTTAGATTATGAATCACCGGATAATAGATTCTATAGATTTCACATAAAATCGTCTCCGAAATAACCCACAATTGAGTTTGATCATCTCTTTTGAACCGGCTAAACTTAGATTCAACAATGAACACCCACACAATAGAATATATACATTATTTTGATATGTTTTCAATCAGAAACTTATAATATTAGAGGTTTATAGGATGATTCAAATTCATAAATTTACAAGTCTCTTGATATTTTAATGTATTGTACTTGTACATCTTAAGACGTTTCAAGAGAAGTGAGGTAATCCTCATAACATACATAATTTTGAATGTTATCCATGACTAGCGTCCGTGTAGTGGAAGTCCAACAGAACAAACTAGTCTACCTTGAGGTGGGTTTCAAGTTGAGACAACCTGCCATTCCACAAGATTGATAATATGACAATATGTATAGATGATGGAGCAACAAACAAAACATAAGCCTGTTTTGTCTATATTTTTCTGTTGCCATGCAGCACCATACTGGTTATCCGATGTGGATAGACAGACCCAGAGATGAATTGTATACCGCATCCTTTTATCTCACAAATATCCCAACCAAAATTTATTTTCACCTCGTCGTAGTTCAATGTTTAAGGACTTTATCCTCGCTAGAAATTACGTGAAGGACAAGATTCCCAAAAGGAATCCCATAATCAAATAACAAATGGAATTTATATAATAAACGTGTGTTCTAAGTATTTATCAAAAATTAAAGTAAATCCCAAAATTAATTATTGCATTACTTCAACCAAAAAGAATAGGTACTGTCTTCTTACAATAGATAACTAACACAACAAACTTCAAATCACTTTGTATAAACAAATTTAAATGAATAATCAAAGAATAATTTCAATCATATAATAAAAGTATGTTTATAAAGTGTGTATATATATTATAAATTTATACGCCTTCTTCTTCTTTAGCTCCATCACCGCCGGATCCAATCCCCGTCGTCTCCACCTCCGGCCTGATCTCCTCCAGCTGATTCACCACCTGAACCGCTTCCGGCCTCGCCGCCGGCGACGGATCAACACAATGCAAAGCCAACTTCAACGTATTCAAAAGCTCGTCGCCAACGGTCTGCGTCTCCCTCATAAGCTCGAGATCGAACACCTCGTTGGTCCACTCCTCCTTCACGATCGACGCCACCCACTGAGGCAGATCCATCCCGTTCGTCGGCTCTCCGGGAGACTTCCCCGTCAGGAGCTCCAGCAAGATGATCCCCAGGCTGTACACGTCAGTCTTCGTGCTCGCGTTCTTGATCTTCGAGAACTCCGGCGCTCGGTAGCCGAGAGTTCCGGCGGTCGCGACCACGTTAGTGGCGGCGGCGGCCGTCATGAGGCGGGAGAGGCCGTAGTCGGCGATGTGCGCGTTGGTCTTCTCGTCGAGGAGGATGTTGCTGGCCGTGAGGTTCTCGTGGATCATCATGGTCTCGTTCTTGTGGAGGTGAGCTAAGCCGCGGCTGATCCCTTTCGCTATCTTCATCCTCGTTTCCCATGGAATTAGGGTTTCTGGTCCTCTAGCTGTTCGATTTCAATTCACAATTTCAAAAATCAGAAAATCCCCAAATCAAATCAAAATTAGGGTTTTTTATTTTTTTACTCTTTTATTTTTTTTACTTTTTTTACTTTTTTTTTATTTTATTACTTACCGTGGAGAAACGCCGAGAGACTACCCTTAGACATGTAATCAAAGACGAGGAGCTTCTCTCCTTTAGGTCCCAAGTAGTAAGCTCTCAGCGCGAGGAGATTCGCGTGACGGATCTTGCCTAAAGCTGTGACCTCTGCTTCGAACTCTTTGACTCCTTTGGTTGTTTTCTCTCTCAGCCGCTTCACCGCGACTTCGTTTCCGTCTTCCAGCGTCGCCTTGTACGCCGTGCCGTATGTGCTTTTCCCCATGATCTCAGCCGTTGCGCAGAGGAGGTCGTCGGCGGTGAACACGAACGGACCGTCGAAATGGACTAGCTTTCCTCCCATCTCACCTCCTCCTCCTGTTGCTGCTGTTGCAGCGGTTGCGGATACTGTCTTCTCGGTGATCTTGTCCTTGCCGTCTTTTTGTTTCAAGGCTGCGCGTTTCTTGATCAGACAGCAGAGTAGGATACAGCACAGGAGGAGGAGAAGGGCTAGGAGAGCTCCTATGGCGATTAGGATTATGTCTTTGACGGAGAGTTTTCTGTGGTGTTTTCTTGGTTCTTGTGGTGAGGTAGGTGAAAGAGGAGGATGATGAGGTTGTTTAGGAGAAGGGCAGGGAGTTGAGGGACTGTAGCCACAGAGCTGACTGTTACCCACGAAAGAGCTTGAGTTGAACTTTCTGGAGAAGATAGGCGGGACAGGACCAGAGAGCGCGTTGAAGGAGACGTTGAAGGAAGTGAGATTCGCCAGGTTGACTAGAGAGGGAGGGACTAGACCTGTGAAGTTGTTTTCGGACAGATCGAGTTGTCTGATCCCAGATATGTTCCCGATTGTCTCTGGGATAGGACCGTTGATCTTGTTTCTCTTGAGGTTAAGCACTGTCAGGTTGTGCAGTCTGTCGATGGCGTCTGGGATTGGGCCTTTGAGGTGGTTGCTTTGGAGGTTTAGTGAAACGAGAGATGTGAGGTTGGAGAAAGTGTCTGGGATGGTTCCGTTGATTGAGTTGTAAGACAAATCAAGGCTCTGAAGGTGTAGAAGAGCTCCACATTCAGCTGGGATGGAACCAAAGAGCTGGTTATGGCTTAATGAAAGCTCTTCCAGCGAACTCTGCTTGCAGAGGGACAAGGGAACAGCTCCAGAGAAGAGATTGTGGTCAAGATTCAGCTTTTTGAGAGGGCGAGAGGCATTAACCAAAAAGTCAGGTATGGATCCAGAGAGGTTGTTATGCCCAAGGTCGAGAAAAGTGAGGGTGTGTGATCTGGCTACTGTAACCGGAAGGGGACCGGAGAGTAAATTGAAGCTGAGATTGAGCCTATAGAGCCTGGTGGACTCAGCAAGACTAGGCGGGATGATTCCAGATAGCTGGTTGTTGCTAAGATCAAGATTCTGGAGAAGAGGGCAGTTGCCGAGTGAGGCTGGGACCGAACCAGAGAGGCGGTTGTTGAAGAGATAGACTCCGTGGAGGTTCCTGAGAAAGCCAAGGGAACGGGGAACCGAACCGGCAATGACGTTGTCGTGGAGGCTAAGTTTTCTGAGACTCTGAAGCTGTCCGATCTTCTCGGAGATAGTGCCACCGAGTCCTTTCCATGGGAGCTGAATGGCGACCACTTGGCCTCGAAGGCATTTGATTCCAGCCCAGCCGCCGGAGCAAACACTGGTGGTGGAAGAGTCGTTCCAGCTTCTGAGAACTCCTGTGAAGTCGATGAGTTGGTGTTTGATTGCTTGGAGCGCCTGGTAGTTCCCTTGAGTCACCACGATCCCATCCCAGGAGTGACCACCAACACCACCACCTGCAACAGCTTGAGCAGACAAGAGTAAGAGACACAAGAAGAAGCTCATGCATAAATTGAAACTAATTTCATAAATCCGAAATGAGTTTCTGTGAAGCTGATTCATTTCAAAACTATGAAAGAAAAAAAAAGAAGAAGAAGAAAGATGAAGAAGAGCAGCAGAGTTATAGTTCTTTGTTGTGTTCTTCTTTTCGTTTGTTTTTTGGATGACAACAAAGAAAGAGAGTTAGAGAGAGAAGTTTGATTTTTAGTGAGAGAGGGAAAGGAATTTGTGAGTGAGTGAGGAGTTGAAGCCAAGAGTAATTATGGTGAGAGTGGAGGAAGAAGAAGACAAGACATAAGTTTAGTTTATGTTTATTGTAACGGCTAGTTTTACTTCTGCGCCAAAAAAAAAAACGGGAAGCGAGAGAAACATGACCAACGGCTATAAAGCCATTTCGACCGTTTTAATCTTAATCATTTAATTAAAATGTCTTGAGAGTCGTTGGATTGTACAGAGATCGTGACCGTGTGGTTGTCCAAATAATAATTGTTCCAAACTCGCTAATCTATATAATTCTATTTTTGTGTTCAGACAACAACAAACTAAAAAGATCCTATCATATGACTCGGTCAAATCTCGACACTTTTTGCCACCTCAGCCTACCAACAATCGTGAACAGATCTACTCCAAAATCTATAACGTGGCCCAATTCAGGCCCAACTGCTTGAAGTGATTCGGAGAAGGATGTTCAAATTGGATTGTTCCGGAGTAGATCCAGCTGTATTGTTCGAGTGAAAGGTTTCTTGGTGTATAGTAAAAGATTAAGGGCTCTTTCAAATTGGAATCTCATATACATGTTCTTCGGAGAAGGATGTTCAAATTGGATTGTCCGGAGTAGATCCAGCTGTGCATTGTTCTTTCCTTGTTTGCTTGAACGATGATTGCATAATTTGACAGTCCTTTTTTCCTTTAATTTACATTTACTAGACAATAATGGGCAGATCGACTAGCTCAGCCAAATGTAACACATTTTGTTCAACCTCTTATTGACCAAATATACATAGTACATGAGTTTATACCCAAAACTTTGGTACATTCTATCATCCCTGAGAAGAATAATGCAACTCGGAAGGCATCAGCATGAAACAACATGAGCCATGACAAGAGACAGTGACGTTTGACACTAAAGAAACAAACAAATCCTATGATACACTCACAAACCTGTCTACGTATAAAATACAAAGCTCTTCAAAGGTTTTGTCCACAGAGTTTGAGACTTTGATAATAAAGTTACATAGATAAATTCTACACCAAAAATAACATACAAGAAGGAAAGAGAAAACACAGCCCAAAACAAACAAGTTCCATATTTTTCTTTTCTTTTTTTTCTTCTGTGGAGAGAGCGAAGGAGACAAAACAAGTTAGAAAAAGCTATACTTGTTCCTATAACGATCTAAGGAGCATGTGTTTGTGAGAGATCAGACCAGAGCTACAAGGGAGGGAACTCGTGATCATCCGCCAAATAGTATGACTGCGTATGTGTTACCCTAAATGTACATATACCCACAATCAATTAGACACAGTGAAAGTGGATTTGATGAATAGATAAATAAAGTTCTAAGAGCAAGAGATTGTACCGTTCTTCCTCCGTGGAGGAGGGTATAGATGCTAGGCGATGTGATTGATTATAACAACCTTCAACGCTCAGGTCACTCTGACTACTTCCCTCGGGAGGGGAGCGTAGCTCAGCTTGAAAAGGTTCCGTAGATCTCTCATACTGATGATTTGCAGCAGACCCATTGGCATCAGAGAGGCTTTCAAACGAATCAACTTGACTCATCTCACAAGAACCATTTGCTTGGTTGGGATGATGATTATGATGATGATGAAGTTGTTGTTGACGACGATGGTCCGAGTGAAAATGCGCCATGTTACGCCCATTGTTACGTGGCGACCTAGTTTGGTTTGAGTTTCTTCTTGGTGGGAACGGTCTATCTCTGTAAAAGTTCTGCATAAAAGAGACATTAAGAAGCTTGTTTCGACAGTCTCAAAATGTGAGGAAGCACGTAAGTAATTACCGCATTTGGAAAGTATGTCCCAGTTCCTCGTGGCTTAGGCAACTCCTCCATACCAAAATTAGCATTTGGGATCATCTGAGGGTTCATATGAAAGAAAACTTGTCTTGGAACCACTCCGTTGACGTTCACTGGTCCGGGTGCATTCCGACCGAAAGGCATCGCGTGTCGGACTACTTCCCATGAATTGTTGTTCGGAAGCTGAGACAGTCCATGGGGAGATAGTGGAGACAGAGGACCGTTTTGGACGTAATCAAACCACCAACGCCCATACCGCAAGCTGTTAAGCTGGCTCTCGTAATCTCCTGTGAGTTCGGACAGCGAATTTGGGGTGTCCGAAACAAAGTGGCCAGAGTATTGGAGATGCATATCCTCTTGTATCACAGCTACTGGATCGGTGTGATGTACTGAACCTGTAAACTGCAGGTCTTCATGACCGACATGATCGTTCACATTTTCACTACTGTGCACCCTTTTGGAATGATTCTCTTGCACTTTCTCCACCGCTTTTTCGTTTATTACTTCACCATTTCTGATGTGATGAGGAGCGTGATGTTCACCGTTCAAATGAGAGACACTCTCCATAGAATTCACTGCATCTTCAGAGATTTCAAGCTTTTGGAAGCTCAGACTATCTGATACAGAAGGGGCTGTTTCAACAAGTAATCCGCTTACATCAAGCCTACTAGCATTGGCTCCTCCTGTACACAACAAGTCTTCCTGGTCATGTCTACCGTTTCCAGTAGCAGGGGCAGCACCAGATGAACTAGAAGATTCCGATTCGTAAACCATTTGACCGTCTTGGAAATGGTTGGCACCATGGGACATGGCACTGTTCCTGTTGAACCTTACGTAGGGAACAACATCAAGGACATCAGGCCTCTGGCCACTTCCATGTCTGTGTAGCATGTTTGAGAAGAACTTACGAAGCTCAAAACTTAAGTCTTCTTCTGACTGCAAAAATATTTGCCCAAGCTTCCGAGCACCGTATGTGAATGCACTTCGTATGCGATAGAAGTTACCTGAGTTAAGAGAAAATTAATAAACCATCCACGTTACAATTTTACCAAAAAAAACAGAGCATTTTAGATCATAAAATGCCACGAACAGAACATTCTAAGTTTAACAGCAGAAGAAAGAGAAACCTTTGCTAACGCTGCGACCAAGATTGTTATTTTCCTTAAGTGGATCAATTATATTGAGATGCCTCACTGGAAAGACACGTGGGTTTGTCTCAAATCCTCTTGAAGGTACAGAGTACAACTCCAAACACTCCTTGAGGAACTCACTGGTTAGCAGTAGATCTTGCCCCTCATTTTCTGGAGTCTCAACTAGAACAAAAAAAAACAAAGAAATGGAATTTAAAAAAAAAAAAAAGATCTCAGTTTATATTAACTTGACTAAATGCTCTACCAACGATTTCTGGTAGTGAGGAAAGGTTGACTGGACCACTCAGGCTAATGCAATAGTTATCCCAGTCAAACTTGCTGAAGTAGTCCAAGAATTTGTATAGAACCTATAGAAAAAAAAAACAAAAAGTTTTTTTTTTTTGTAAAAATCAAAGATGAGAGACTTAAACAAGATTCAGAACACACTTACTGCAAGTGGGCCATCCAATGAGGAGTGGAAGAGATGGAAAATATATAAGACCAACGTCTCCAAAGCATAAGTTGAGATCAGTCCATGTAGAGCCCCGAGAATACGGCTCTCATAGTAGCACCAAGCTTTGATGAGAATGATGCTTCTCTTGAAGAGATGGTCTTTTCCAATGAGGTGATCGATCTGCGTAATCAAAATCGTCAACGTCAATCTTTGCCTTGTACTATTGCATCCTATAAAAATGCTCTTTAAACAATGTGATTGCACGCATTTAAGAAAATCTGTTAACAGAAAACCCCTCATGCAATTGATTAATTGAACAGATAATAAAGCAATTTACCTTTAAAAAGGTTAGTTTAAATTTGTTTGAGACAGCATGGGGGGGGGGATACTGAAGAGGGGACATATTACCTTCTCGAGAAAACACAGAGTACAAATCCCACCGAGCTGATTGAAAGAGATATCTACCACAATGTTCTGCACCAGACATTTAACAAGCTTAACCTGCAAAACAAAATAAAGAAAAGCTTGTTACTTAACCAAGTTTTCTCTCTGTCCTAGTAGTACTGAATAAGAAGACATAGAGAGAGAGATTAGATAAACGAACCTCGGCCCGTATTAACTGCACATCCTTAATCATAAACGGTGCACCCACATTATGTTCCTCCCTATCAAGTACAGAGAAAACTTGGTGGGCCAAATCTTCCTCGTGACACGGTCCACCAAAAGCTGTGAGATCAATATCCCCATCAGGAAGATACGTTTTCAATGGGACTGATCCAAAAGAATGTACCTGAAAACACACACACACACACACATACTAATAAAAGTTATACAAAGAAAGCCATCAACACACAGTACTACCAAAATATTGATAAAGACACAGAGAAGGTTTTAAAAGAGAGAAATGAAACCTCGCAACCAAGAGTCATTCTGATTAGTCTTTGCATATAGTCAATAACATCTCTTCGTCTATCCTCCGACACGAGTGTTGGATGGACATGCTCTATAATTTCACGGGTAGCTTCCTCAACTCTGTTCCAAAACTCGGGCTGAACTGGGAGAGACCGAGACGACGGCTGAAATGAGGATGAAGTCTCTTCTAATGGCCATTCATCCAGATCCTCCGCCGCCGCCATGAAAAGAGTAGGAGAAAAAAAACACCTACGCCGAACGTGTATAAAAACAACAATTAATCATTACAGCAAGTGACGATCACTTAAACACAACATCACAAAATAAATGAAACTCGAATAAACACCATCGTTCTTTTAAAAAAAACTTGCATAGATAAAACCGCTACAAGTTCAGATGATTTTACAAAAATTCAATCCGATTTAACAGAAAGATTCAGTTCAGATAAGCGTTAAGACAAAACTGATGATGGCAGTTTACTTTAGTTTTTTTTTGTCTGCAAAAAAAAAAAATTTAACAAGGAGAGGCCACCTACCGAGAAGTGTGAAGAGAATCGCTAAATACTGAGAGTTGCCAAGCAGCGTCCCGACCAAAGAAAAAAAAGACAAGATGGGAGGGATTTATAAGACCGAAGAAGATGAAGACATCGAAACGAGATCTAGGGATTTATTGGTCTGATGAATGATGAACGCTTCGCAGGAGAAGGGGCAGAATATTTTAATTTTAATTTTTTACTATTTCTTTGGGCTGGGCTTTTTTTAAGCCTCTAAAAACGATTCGCTGTTGTAACACATTTTGTTCATTTTTTTCACCCTGCCCAATTATAAACAGCATGAGTCATGAGGAGAGAACAGTGACACTGAATGACTGAAAGTCTGAAACTATAAATAAAATAAAGGTACAAACCTAAATATAGAATACAAAGTTCTTCATAGCTTTTGCCAGGCCAGTCTGAGTTTTTGATGGAAGTTACACAACTTACATAGATAAATTCTATATCAGCAGCAAGAATAACATAGTGCGTTTCGGGTTGATCCTCTATTCTATAAGCCTAGAGTGCATATTATGTCATGCATGCTTATTTGTTGGTGACGTACGTGTAATCTAGTATATATCTTCTTCTTTTTTTCCACACAAAGCATATTAAGTTTGAAGGGTGGAGGGAGAAGCACAAACCATGTCAAAGAATCCTACAAAAGAAAAAGGTCTCCAGTTGTGTTTGGAAAAGACAGGCCACACTTCTGAAAATTGTATTTTCCCAATCAAACAGAGAGGCAAGAACACTTTAGAGACAAGGTTCAAGAAAGCAATCTGCTCGACCGCACGCACCACCCCCAGCGACACTCCTGAGAACGTCCATAAGCCTCGGCTACGTATATATCTATTTAATGAACTTGTATTATGACTTTATGAGGAATTAGTTAAATATATATATGAATGTTTATAAAAAGAATTTATCAGTTTCTGTATTTCAGGAACGTCTAATCTAATTGGTGAGAGGTTTGTGATACTTGTGGACTTTGTGTGATAGTGGATAAGATTTTTTCTAAAAGGTATACTAAATTTATAGATGACAAAAAAGTGATGAGAGTTTCTTTTTTAAATAAAAACTGCCTCAACAAATCAACAACTCAATTAAATAAAATATGCAATGTGCGGATTGAATTGTTCATTTTGTTGGATTCAAAGTTCTGAGTGATATATAGGATTCCTATTTCGAATCGATCTTATGTTAATATATATATACATATGATATTTATTTCATTGCGGTGTTTACTCCATTATCTTCTATATTACATAAATTAATATAAGAATAATACTCTACAGTATCATATATGTATATAAATTTTATAAAAGAACTAAAAGGTAATAGTTGGTTACTATTTTATTTCATTTGTAAATATGTTTTGAATCATCCTATAATTTATATTTATAAAATAAATTATTATAATTTATCTTTATATTTCTAATTTACATCTCTCATTTTATCTAAAATATTTATATCAATGTTACATATACTTTAATATCATACAATATACATATAATTAAAGAGAGACAAATTGATACTCACTTAAAATGAATATCGATCTTTTTGTTTTATGTATTAACAAAAATTACGTCTAAATTTTAAAATAAATAGCCAAATTAATGTCTATTTGTTTTTTAAAATTTATCTTCAAATCTATTAACCATTCAGTCTTTTGAAAGTAAAAAAAAATCAGTTAATTAAAAGCTAATTTTTTAAATACAAGAAACGTAAAAAAATGAAAAATTTAATTATTTTCTTTCAGAATCTTAATATTTGAATCGATCCGAAATAAGCGAATCCGAGTTAAAAATATCCGAACCTGATCCGAAGTACAGAAATACTCGAACGAATTTTATACCGCTATATCAAAATATCCGAAAACCTGAACGAATACCCGAACACCCACCCCACCTACTTCGAGAGTCAACGTGTTTAGTTGGGCCAACTTAGAAGTTGGGCTAATGTTTGCGGCTCAACAACAATGTGAAGAAAGGACTCTTGTTACATTGCATCTTTCTACCTCCGAGCAAAAAATCACCGGCGGAGAAACCTCACCGAAGAATCAAGTTATGGCGGCGGGCATGGTTACGTCGGCAGGATCGCGACGGTGGAAATGGTTAATTGAAGCTCTACTTGTGGTAATATCACTATCATTCGCGCATCTCTCCAGCGCTTACCGACCAGGAGACATCGTGGCGATGAGCAAGATGGGACAGTACCATTCCGTTCGTATTCCATCCATCTTTTACTGAGTATTATTAACTTTATTAGTTTGATAGAGACTCTAAGGATCTGTTGATTCCATATGCGTGCAGTCGAGAACGACTTGGCATGATGTGATCGGAAAGCATTGCCCGATCTTCGCCGTTAATCGCGAGGTACTGTGACTTTGTATATGGTTGATTAGGTTTCTTCGATTTATGATTTTTTTCTGAATTTCCATGCCGATTTTGCAGGTGCTGATCCCCATAGCGAAACCAGTTGGCTACACCGGCACAGATCCTTATAAGATGTGAGAGTTTATTCGTATTCGATGATGATGCTTTGAAATTGAGATTGAATAGAGAGGATGGTGAAGATAGAGATTCACATCTCATCTACTTTGATTTAGAGTAGTCTCTTGTTACTGGCTCGAATAAGAGATGATGAAGATAGATTCACAGTCTCATCTATTTTGATAAAGATTTAGAGTATTTACTTCTGTTCTGTTGCAGATTGTGTTCTTCTACTGCGCTGAACATGATGTACAATGCTGATACAGCGACATCTTTCCATTGTTTGTTACATTAGTCATATACTGATTTGGTGTCTGATGTGTGGTTAGGGATATGCTTTTACATGCATAAATTTCCATTCATGTGTCTTTAGCTTATCTGCCGAGTTCCTCGCTGGTTTTACGTGCTTTTAGATAAGTATATTGTTTGCTCGCTTGAACAAGAGATGGTGAAGATAGATCAGAGTAGGGGCCGTTTTTTGTATGGTGTGTTTAGTTCTCTTCTGTTGCAGATTGTTGTGTACTTCTAATGTCTTCTCCGAGATGAACATGCTGTTGATACGGCCACATCTTTTCCTTGCTTGTTACATTAGTCATATGCTGATCTTGGTGTGGATGTGGATTGGTTCTACATGCAGAAAATTCCAAGTTGGAAGTGAGAAATTTCTAATACACTGGCTTTTGGTGATAAACCGGAAGAGTTCAGAAGTTCCAATGATCGATGTCAATTTGGTATGTTTAGTTAGCCTTGTGTTTTGAGTCGTTTATAAGCTTCCGACTGATTAGGTGTGTGTATGACTCATTTCTGTGTGGGTTGTTTTTTGTTCGTGTTTGCACAGAGATATTCTGGAGGAGATTTGCTTGGAGTTACAGCTCAAGTTGTCGATATGCCTCTTAGCTGTACGTTAAACTCCATATCTTTTCTCTTTATTATCTGGTGAAAGTTATAACATCTTCTTCACCTTCTTCGTGGCATAGGGTGCTAATATTTCATAGTCAGTAGTTTTTGCTTAAGCTGAGATTTTGTCCATGAACAGATTTGAATACACACCCGGAGATCCGCAAGCAGTTCTGGGACCCTCAACACTGGCCAAAACATGTTCTTGTTAGATACACATGGTACGCTACTTTTGTTGACCCACTTTTAACTCTTTTTACCCCTCTCCTTCATTGCTAAGTTAGATTGTGGTGGATACGGTCGAGTCGCGATATTTAGCTTAGACACTTTATTGTGATGCATGCAGGAAGGAACAGTCAGAGATTGATGTTTCCTCAGGATTTTATGTCCTCTTTGGTTCAGGTAATATCTTTTTTTTTTTTTATTCTTGCTAATTAAACAATTTTAAAGGGAAAATAAGTTCATACACTTATTATCTTATGTCGTGAACTTGTGATCAGCTCTCACATTCTCTTTCGTACTCTCCATTTACGTCTTACAATCTTCAAGAGAGAAGCTGGCGAGGTAAATGACCTTCATGTCCTCTCAAGTTCAAGTGTATATCTTTCTATCTTAAACCTAATTCTTGAAAAATGTTGTTGTAGGTTTGTAAGAGAGACGGTTGTGGAAAGCAGCTCGAATGTTGGAGAGTTTGGCAAGGTTGAGTGAGAGTGTCATATAGTCGAAAGCGTTTGTATGTTGCTGCTGCCATAGATGCTTGGACTTGGTTGGTTAAGAAAAAAAACAATTCCAGAAAAGGAATGAGATTTGATCGAGTTTGAATTAGTCGAAAGCAAAACTCTGTTATTGTCATATACGGTGTTCCAAACCAAATCAATCAACACAAGTAACTTGTAGTACATCGTCTTGCTAAACAGAATGAAAACGAGTCCTCCATGTCTCCAAAGGAAAGAAAGTTGAGAACAGGGAATCGTCAACTTTCATGGTTGGAAAAGAATTGCATGAAATAACTTAAAGCTTAATATTATTATAAGTTTATAATTAAACAACAACAAATAAAGAAAATCGTAAAACCAAAAACATATCTTCAAATGTTTTCTATCTCACTCATGATCAATTGATAATGAATGGATTAGTTTTGTTGTAATTTCAAATATTTTTTCATTTTTCCATGAACATAGCATGGCAATTATGAGAAACATGTAGATAAGTCTACTAACTGGATCTTTCTAATACCATATTATATTTGACATTTTAACTCAATAGATTGATCCATAACTTTTATATATTATATTACTTTGTCATATGTAGAATTTTTTTCATTGACAATGAAAACTAGTGTTTTTTATTTCCATGGCTAGGATATTCATAATCCAAAATAAAGTTATAATGTTTCATGATTTTATTTGTTTTCCAAGTTTTTTTCATTGAAATACAAAATACAATCGTTTAAATGAGTGAGCAATGAATGTGTTTTGCTCCGTTTGAAACTCCAAATTTGTAGGTGACGCAATTATGAAATCTACTTTTTTTCTTCCAGTTTATTACCTTCATGTCATAACTCTTATAGTATACCAACGTTGACAAGTCATTGAATTGTAGTATATATGTGGAGCGATTATGGTCTTTTATGTGCATACAAGAATGAACTACACTTTATTTTATAGAGGCAACGCATTAAATGAAACCAACAACTAAGTAACCCCACAGTCTACTCTCACTTCATGCATCTACCCCGCTTGGCTCCCTCTCTCTATATAAACACAAACTCTATTAGCTCTCTTCATCATCCAAAATTAAACCCATTAATTAAGCAAAAGAGAAAGAGTGAGTTTAAGATTATGGAGGGGCTCTTAAAGCTGTCAACATTGGTGATTGTGTGCATGTTAATGTCCGCTCCAATGGCGGCAGAGGCAGCAGTCTCGTGCGGCACCGTTGCCAGCAACTTGGGGCAATGCATTAACTACCTGACCAGAGGCGGTTTCGTTCCTCGAGGATGTTGTTCTGGCGTTCAGAGGCTCCGCAGCATGACTCGGACCACACGTGATCGACAACAAGCTTGTCGCTGCATCCAAGGAGCAGCTAGAGCCTTGGGTTCCAGACTTAACCCAGGCCGTGCTGCTCGTCTTCCCGGTGCTTGCCGTGTTAGGATCTCTTACCCCATCAGCGCAAGAACCAACTGTAACAAGTAATTTAACTCTCACTCTGATTTATTTCATTTTATTTTAGGTTGTAATAATTTTATTTGGATTTTAATGAAGTGTTACTAACCATTATGATAATGTGTTTGGTGTATTTGGTTGGTTTCAGCATCAGGTGAGCACGAGAGGATATAGACGTTGAAGTGTTTATATTTTCATAAAAAAATAATGTCACTAGTATAATTGTATATCCTTTATGTGTTGTTTTTAGAATTGGTGTGTTTCATGTCTTTCTTAATGATATATGGAATTACTATATGTATTGTTATGTTTTTAGACGGTCGTCGTCTCTGTTATGTATTCCTCTAAGGCTCTAAATAATGATATATGGAATTACTATATGTATTTTGTTTCCATGTTGTTGCCACGTTCTGCTTTTAGTGCATCACTTCTTCGACGCAGTGTAAATAAACTAAGACCGACACAAAATTTTGTAATACAGTTATGATCAAACTGACCACTGTACTTATGTATTATGGTAGAAATAATAATTTATAATCATTATTAAGATAGTCCAGTGAACTGATTAGTATGTTTAAGAAAATGATCATACTTCGACTTCTGATACAAAGTATCTTTATAAGTTACAACCATTTGCACCCAATATTATATCAGAAAAACAGCTGATCTCACAATACAAGAGACCCGACTCGTAAAGAGGACCAATCCTTATGTAGTTTCTTCGCACTCTGATCATATGACAATGCATACAATTTGCCTACAATTGTGGAGATCCTCTTAGATATCTACTAGGCCGTGTTTCGTTTGATGTCCCCGATTCTTTACCATTTGATGTTTTGTCCACTGTTTCTTAATTGAACCATTTCCTTTTTTTTCTTCTCTACTTCTTTATATCCTTGAACTGACACTTGACCATATAATTTTCGGACCACATGTCTTTTTTTGGGACAAATCGGATTAATTGTTACTCTCTTGGACTCGTAGAGTGTCTTCCTACACAGTGGTGAATCTAGAAAATATAATGAATGGGGCAAAAACAGTGAAAATGGGTATGTCTATTCAAACTTTGGTTTACTGGGTGCAAACAAAAGGTTTTAAGCAAATTAAGCTGCAAGATATATATAAACTATGGTACATTTAAACTTAGTTGTAATTTTTAGTGCGGGCACTTGCACCCTTCTTACTGTACCTAGGTTCGCCTCTGCTCCTATAGCAGTTCCTATTTAAATCTAGGTTTTCAATGTTTAAATCTACATTTTGATTATTATTTTTGCCGCAGGACCAATTTTACTTAGGTTTTACCATTTGTCAACAACTTATTATAACACATTAACTTTTTTTCTAGAAAATGTTTACATTCTTAGAAAAAAACTCAACTAACCGAAGATCGAGGAAGCAATGTATTAACATGGGAATATGTGTATTTTTGATGTTTAATTCATAGTAAATCCCGTTACTCATTAGATTTGCATGTATGCGAAACTAAGCATAATTTACGGGTGCGCATGACATCGATGACGAGCATTCCCAATTATAAAAACCGCACCGACGACCTCAACAAAGTAAAAACAATCAAATTCAAAAACAATTAAAACAAAAATGGCGTTTGCTTCAAAGATCATCACATGCCTCCTCATCCTTGCGATCTACATTGCCACTCCAACAGAGTCGCACATAACGTGTGGGACAGTGTCAAGCACAATGGCACAGTGCATCAGCTACTTGACCAACGGTGGTCCATTGCCGTCAAGCTGCTGTGTGGCAGTCAAATCATTGAACCAAATGGCTCAGACCACACCGGATCGCCGACAAGTATGTGAGTGCCTTAAATCAGCCGGTAAGGAAATTAAAGGCCTCAATATCGACCTTGTGGCCACACTCCCTACCACTTGTGGTGTTTCACTTTCATACCCCATTGGTTTCAACACCAATTGTGACAGGTACTTGTCCTTATGTTTTTTGGTTTTATATTAGATCTTTTTGCTTCTTTCTAGATTATAGAAATAACTTTCACATCTTTTCCAGAGAAAATACCTTGAAAGCTTGTTCTCTATATACTTGACTCCAAAATACATAAAAGAAAATGGATTTGGACTAAACTACCAGATAAACACATAGTTCACTATAGTCGATAGTATATCGTTTTTTACCAAAGACATGATACATTTTTGTTTGGTTTTTGGAATGTTACAGTATTTCGATTTGATTGCCGTGTGAAGGAGGCTAGAGATGTACGAACGAATAATCAAAGTTGGCCAGCCTTTAACCTAAATAATAATGATTCTGCTGCTATTTTCTATTATATGACTTGAGTTTCTTATTATGTAACCATCCATTTCATATGGTAAATAAGTAATAACGATAAGGAGCTCTCTCTCTCTTTTTCGGCGCTTTGATGTATGTAAACGTAAAGTACCATCAGGAATAACACTTTGTCTTTCTCTTACATCTAATATGATCAAGAGGTTGCATGAGAAAATGAGCTTTTACTAAACCACATATTATATATATAAATTTATAGCATCCAAGAAAAAGGTTTGTCATATAAGCAAGTTCAATCCAAAGGATATCATTTTTTTCTTTTAAATTGATACAAGAAAACCTGAATCCAAAGGATATCAGACAAAATGGGTATTCGATAAACCAGATCTACATATGTATGCCAAATGTTGGTTCTTGGTTGTGACTTACTCTATGTTTCTGCTTCAGAACCCCTCCGTTGCCTAATCCTACAGTACACCCATTGGAGATGCTAACTGAACAGAAACTTTCTCTGCCAACTAGTTACTCCAGGAGTCCTAATCCTCTAAAGGAGCCTGTTTCTGTGAGTCCACCACCTCCGCAACTGCAGCCTGAAAGCCAGAAGAATGTTACCACAGTGGTAAACTCAACAGAGTCGATAAGCCTTCCTCCGGCGAACCAAACAGATAGCCAAGATACATTTCTGCCTTCTTGTAGTGCCACTCTCATCTCTGCTTCATGTGTTCTGTTTCTCCAATAGGTTTTTGTTCGTTGTTAAGCTATGTTTTACATTTGCAGGTTCCTCGAAATGGTTGATTCTAGTTCAAAACGAAGGTGAAGAATCTTTAATTGTTCTTCCAGTTAACTCTTTACCAGAGCTGACACAGATTCTCGCAAAGAAACCAACACAGAGATACAGAAAAAGGTTTGATACATTATATAGTAAAAATTTTAATCTCTTTTAGTCGTTTTCTAAGTTGGTTATGTACTTGTCTACTTGAGTCTCCCAACCAGAAGCTTTGTGTGTTTGTGTGTATCTGATCATGTATACGAACGCATTCAGTTTTGTACTTCACCACCTTTTCACTTTAGCATCCTCTCGTGGTTTTCTTTGAATCAAACACTTAATTGAGTGGAATCTTCATGAACAGAACGGCAAGAATATGCATTCTTCTATATATATATATTTTATGTGATATGTAACCGTTACTAGCTTAAATCTGTATGTCAACTTCCATATTTGATGAATTTCTCAGAACCATGTGAGCTATATTGATTTTTGAGGTATCCGAGAGTCTGAGACTGCCCATTGGTTCAAAGTTGCGACTGTCAAAGTTCATCTCCCTCTTCATTTCCTTCATGTTTAGGAAAATCCCTGTTGACTTCCTGGTAAACAAGACTCAGCATTCATCAAAATTCATTGTTCGTGAAAGAATATAGTAGTAGTCTTGGAAAACTTTATAAAATAAAAATAAAAATAAAAGTTTCTCTTTCAGCTCATCTCTATGTCCTTTAGCACATCATTTATGTCTTTCTGCGGACCAGCTCAGCCACGAGTTGAGTGGTTGGTCACATCACCACCCCAGAGACGCGTTTTAAAATTATCTTTACTCCTTGGTCATCCAAGACTAGTCCATAGTCAGCATTATCCTCTGACGATTGAGCATGTAAACTAACTAATAACAGCTGTTACTCTAAGGGTATTATCGTCAGTTCCACCTCTTTCTCAAAGCCGGCTTCGATTCCTCTGATTTGAAAAGAAAGATATGATAAATCATTTAATTAAAATCCAAACGCGTTGAATTAGGCAACAAAAAAACATAGCTGTCCGTTGGGTTTTGTCGTCTTAAAAAGTCTTAACTAATAAACCAACCTCTCCACTCTCTCCTTTTTTTAATTGTTTTTTCTTTCAACTCTCTCTCTCTTACCCTGTCTGCGAGCTTTCCATTTTGTTCTTTTAAGATTTGTTTTGTTTCTTATTTGGTGTAGATCAAGATTCAAAGAAGATCATCTTCATCCTCCAGGCAAGGCTCTGATCTATGGAGCCTCGACGCCGTCCCTCCCTTTCGTCTCTTCTTCTCCTCCTCCTCTTCTTCACAGCAACTACTCTAACCTCAGCTGCTGATTACTCTCCCACCGACAACATCCTCTTGAACTGTGGTGGTTCTTCTGATCTAACCGACACAGACAACCGGACATGGATCCCCGATGTCAAATCCAAGTTCCTGTCTTCCTCCGGCGACTCCTCCAAAACCTCTCCCGCCGCAACACAAGACCCTTCCGTCCCCTCAGTCCCTTACATGACAGCTAGGATCTTCCGGTCTCCCTTCACCTACTCCTTCCCCGTATCATCAGGTCGCAAGTTCCTGCGTCTCCACTTCTATCCAAACTCATACGACGGCCTCAACGCCACGAACTCCCTCTTCTCCGTCTCCTCCGGGTCCTACACTCTCCTCAAAAACTTCAGCGCTGCTCAGACGGCTCAGGCGTTGACTTTCTCGTTCCTCGTTAAGGAGTTCATAGTGAACGTCGAAGGCGGGACGTTAAACGTGACCTTCACGCCAGAGTCGTCAACGCCTTCTAACGCCTACGCGTTTGTGAACGGGATCGAGGTGACTTCGATGCCTGATCTTTACAGCAGCACGGACGGGTCTCTGACTGTGGTGGGGTCCTCTAGTGGAGTCACCATCGATAACACCACCGCTCTCGAGAATGTTTATAGACTCAACGTCGGAGGGAACGATATCTCGCCTTCCGATGACACAGGTCTGTACAGGTCTTGGTACGATGATCAGCCTTATATCTTCGGTGCTGGTCTTGGGATCACCGAGGCGGCTGATCCCAACATGACCATTCAGTATCCTACCGGGACGCCTACGTACGTTGCTCCTGTGGATGTTTACTCCACGGCTAGGTCGATGGGTCCAACACCTCAGATCAATCTCAACTACAATCTGACTTGGATCTTCAGTATCGACTCCGGGTTTAGTTACCTCGTCAGGCTTCATTTCTGCGAGGTTGCTCCTAATATTACAAAGATCAACCAGCGAGTGTTTACTGTTTACCTCAACAACCAAACGGCTGAGCCTGAAGCTGATGTTGCTGGCTGGACGGAAGGACATGGGATTCCGTTACACAAAGATTACGTGGTGATTCCTCCGGATGGCGAGGGACAGCAAGATCTGTGGCTTGCTCTTCATCCAAACACGAGGAACAAGCCTCAGTACTACGATGCTCTTCTCAATGGTGTTGAGATATTCAAGATGAATAACTCCGATGGTAATCTCGCCGGTCCTAATCCTATACCCGGTCCGCAAGTGACTGCTGATCCGTCTAAAGTCTTGCGCCCGGGTACTAGTCAATCCAAGAACCGCACCGCTGCTGTTGCGGGTGCA
Source organism: Raphanus sativus (assembly GCF_000801105.2). Classification (NCBI taxonomy): domain Eukaryota; kingdom Viridiplantae; phylum Streptophyta; class Magnoliopsida; order Brassicales; family Brassicaceae; genus Raphanus; species Raphanus sativus. The sequence continues at coordinate 28,937,410 of NC_079512.1, read as the reverse complement.
GCAGCCAGTGGTGCGGTTGTTCTTGGACTTATTGTTGGTTTGTTTGCATTGGCTGCTTACCGGAGGAGGCGTAACCGCAGCGAAAACCGGCCTGGAAGTGATGCAACAACATCAGGGTGGCTTCCACTGTCTCTTTACGGCAACTCGCATTCTGGTGGCTCCGGAAAGACGAACACAACGGGAAGCATCGCCTCGTCCCTTCCTTCGAATCTCTGCCGTCACTTCTCCTTTGCTGAGATCAAAGCCGCTACCAAGAACTTCGATGAGTCCCGGGTGCTTGGTGTTGGAGGTTTTGGTAAAGTCTACAGAGGAGAGATCGATGGTGGAACTACAAAGGTGGCCATCAAGAGAGGAAACCCTATGTCCGAGCAAGGAGTGCACGAGTTCCAAACCGAGATCGAAATGCTTTCGAAGCTTAGACACCGTCACCTTGTGTCGTTGATCGGATACTGCGAAGAGAACTGTGAGATGATCCTGGTGTATGATTACATGGCTCATGGGACGATGAGAGAGCATCTCTACAAAACACAGAACTCTCCTCTTACTTGGAAGCAACGTCTTGAGATATGCATCGGTGCAGCGAGAGGGCTACACTATCTCCACACCGGTGCGAAACACACCATCATCCACAGAGATGTGAAGACGACGAACATTCTGCTCGATGAGAAATGGGTGGCCAAGGTCTCTGACTTCGGTCTGTCGAAGACGGGTCCTGCGCTCGACCACACGCACGTGAGCACGGTGGTGAAAGGAAGTTTCGGTTATCTTGATCCAGAGTACTTCAGACGGCAGCAGCTGACTGATAAGTCCGATGTCTACTCCTTCGGTGTCGTTCTCTTCGAGGCCTTATGCGCACGGCCTGCGTTGAACCCGACGCTGGCGAAAGAACAAGTGAGTTTAGCTGAGTGGGCGCCGTACTGCTACAAGAAAGGCATGCTTGATCAGATCGTTGATCCGTATCTCAAGGGCAAGATCACACCTGAATGCTTCAAGAAGTTTGCTGAGACCGCGATGAAGTGTGTGCTAGACCAGGGGATTGAGAGACCGTCTATGGGAGATGTACTGTGGAACCTAGAGTTCGCGTTGCAGCTTCAGGAGAGCGCAGAGGAGAGCGGGAAAGGAGTATGCGGTGAGATGGACATGGATGAGATCAAGTACGATGATGGTGACAACTGTAAAGGGAAGAACAAAGGTTGTGATGTGTATGAAGGGAACATGACTGACTCGAGGAGCAGTGGGATAGACATGAGCATTGGTGGTCGGAGTTTGGCAAGTGAAGATTCAGATGGACTCACTCCAAGTGCTGTGTTTTCTCAGATCATGAATCCTAAGGGACGTTAAGAGAAGTCTTAACTGGTTCGTCTCTCTTTCTATTTTTTTTTAATTGTTGACTATTTATTTATTGTTTTATTTGCTGTTATTTGTTTAGAGTTTTGGATTTGTGTATTTGATACTACTGCTGCCACGATAAAAGTGTAAAAGATAAATGTATTCTTTTGTTTTTTATACAAAACATTAAACATGATTCAGTTCAAACTATGAGGTGTTCTGTTTTACTGAATTTACATTCCCTGTGGTTCCCACTGGTCTACCAAACTCTAGGGTGACTTGTTTCTTTTCCTCTTGGGGGTGTGTAAGGTGTCAAAACTGATGGGCGTCATGATACATAGTCACAGACGCAGAACGCACATTGGTTCTACTTGATGGAGAAGCTGTTTTATCTGCTGCAGTCTTGCAGTCTGAGGCTTTGACTTTGGAGCCAACGATCTTGATCTTTGAGCGTCTCCAGAAAGTTTTGAAGTGTTAGTAGTTGAAGTATCACGTTTTACAACTAGAAACAGTACAACTACTTCAACTAGAATCAGTACAACTACTTCAACTAGAATCTCTACTTTGTGTTAGTAGTCGAACCTTCCTTTGTGATCTCCTGCAACATTCTGTCGTTTTCTTGCAAATTTTATTATTTTTTCTTTTCTTGAAAGCTGCTTAGAACACGAGAGCGCGTGTCACACAATACTATCTCATGATGTGTGACATGAGTCACATGACTGATGAGGTGTCACAATATGATACACATGAAGAAATTAGTTATCCAACTGTTAGCTCCTCTGTATAACAGTTCTTACGTGTGTAACACCACCATCTGCTCTACCAATAATATTTGAGAGTCAATGGGTCTTTATAATCCAAAGTTGATACATAGACGTATAAGACAAGACATACATACATAAGGTAAATCCAAAGCCAGTGCCAAATTAACAAAAGATGTAAGGATAAAACTATAAAACCATTTTTTGACAACTTGATTTCAAAGAATGTTCAACTGCAGATCAGAGAAGCCTGCTCTGGCCTTGTGCCTCTCAAACAGATCCTTAAGCGCTTCTACAAACTGTCCATGTACCTTGGCAATCTGAGATGCACAGAAACACCATAAGTTAATGATAAGCATTCTACACGGTAATACACATCAAAGAAGAAGCCAGAAAAAACAAATATCATAGAACAAGAGGGGACCTCTTCATCAGTAGGCTGCAGAGTTTTTCTAACTTCTATTGGTTTCCCAACTACCACATGCAGAGGGTGTTGATATGGGATTGGGGATCTATAAAACGAAATGTGAATAGTTTTCAATTTAAGAATTTTATACGCAAAATGTAACCCAAACAAAGACATATACATACACACTTACCCAAAAACACCCCAGAAACAGATGGGAGTGAACTTGATCGCTCTTGATAGTTTAAGGTAGAGGTTCCAATCCGGTTTCCACCACTTGTACACCCTTGACTGCAGAAGAAACAAAAGACATGATGAAACAAAAAAGAAACTGGAAGATAAGAGTACAAGATTGTTGTATTTTACTAACCTGACCAAAGCAGAAAACTGGAACGAGAGGTGTCCCATGTTCCATGGCTATGCGCACAAATCCTCTTCTCGATGAAAGGAAGACGTTCTGCAAATGTCAGAAACAGTTGTCAATAATTAAACTAAACAGAACGTTGCAGGAGATCACAAGGCAAGTCTCAAGCATTATAACATTTCAAGTAATCCAAAGCAATAAGTAGTTAGCTAGGCTACCTCAACATCATGTTTCATGTGAAATGTCTCCTGCACACCACCAGGTACGAGGATACAACTATAACCAGACTCCAAATAGGAAGAGAAATTCTTCCTAGACGCAGGAGCAAGCCCTAACCACGTCCATATTTGCCTCAGAAACGGTGTGTAAAAAACCTAACCATCATTTTTAGAGTTTCAGGGACACAGTCCGTCACAAAAAAAAAGGGACTAAAGAAGGAAGAGATAGAAACTCACAGCGGAACTAGCAAGAACTTTGATGTTATGAAGAGGCATGAAACCAGTAAGATCAGCAAGTGCAACAGCTCCAATAGGCCACACCGAATGTGGTTCATAACCAAAAACTGTAAAAATGGCAGAGGAGCAGCAAAAAAAAGAGTCAAACGCTATTATCATAAAAGAAAAAAAGGTTGAAACTTTGGGAGAAGTAAAAGAGGACAGAAGAGACCGTAGGCACGAGTAGGCTGGAAAGATTCGTAATCCTCGACATGGAGAGTAACGGGGAAATAACTACATGCGTGCTTACATATGTACCTTTGCAAAAACAAACACAAGGATGATGAATAAGAGAACATATATGGAGGAAGGAACAGAGAGATAACAAGTACCTAGCGAGCATACGACCGTATTTGCTACGATCATCGATGGGGCTGAAGATTAAGAGAAAAAGCAGACCGAAGACGCTGAAATAAAGAAAAAAAAACAGAGGATTATAACAGATTGTGTCCTGTAAGGAAAAACAGAGAGAGAAAAAGAGTGTTCATTATTACAGGAGAGAGAGAGAAGGAGGAAGGAAAATGAGGGAAGAGAGAACAATAGCGACGTTCAAGTGAACGGAGCCAAGCCATATGACTATGGCGGTCACCGAGTGGAATAGGTTTGAGGATGAATAATGTTCATCACCACCGAACTCTCTGAATCCACCCATATGTCACACACCAGCAGCTCCGGTTGTGTTTTCTCTTTCTTTGGTTTGTCCGCTTCTCACAGACCAACGCAACACATGTGTTGTGAGATCGATCCTCCTAGAGAGATCTGGCTTTCTTTCTCTCTCTCTTGGGAGGAGGGAGCCCAACCAACCAACCAACCAAACTTTAACTAACCCAACTTTAAAGAGCCCATTCAATTTTCATTACAACTGTTCCTAATCGCTTTGTTTAAAAAAATAATCCCTCAATTTCATAATACTTGATGTTTTGTCTTAGTACACAAATATTAAGAAAACTAGATTTTTCTAAAAAAATATTTTAAAAATATTATTTTAGAATCAATTAACAAATAATAAAAAAGACAGTGAAATCTAATTGGTTGAACAGTTTCAATAAAGTTAAAGTTAACCTTAAAATCTCAAAACTTCATCTAATTTGAAACAAAATTATCCTTCTAAAACATCAGAAACGGAGGGAGTATCATTTAAGTACATTACACTACTTTTGGGCCAATGTCTTGTAATATGTAATCATAGTTCACAAATTTGTAGTTGACAGTTGACATTCATTTCATATGCTTTTGCAGTTTTTTTCCCATACACCACTTGATGATACCTCACACAAGGGATCTGATGTTAGGAGTTTTGAGGCTCCTAAGTCAAATGATAGTATAGTGGAAGTAAGTTTGTCGAACCAGTTCTGAGGGATTTAAATGCAGAGAGAATGCAAGTATTTGCCTAATCTAAGTGCAATCAATGAATTGGATGGTTTTTAAACTAAAACTAGAATGCAAGTAACAGAAATGATACTTTTAAACTATTGGAAAGGAGAACTCATGGGTATAGGGATTTCAGACCTTGGGTGATCAAGTTTCGAACTAAGGATGACAAATGAATCAATCAAACTATTAACCTTAAGCCTAGACACAATTCTAAGCAAGCTCTATGTCTAGATGAATGCTCATTTGCTAACATGTCTCAAACATCAAATGTCTTTGGTTGAATAACATGCAAGCAATCATTACTAACAAGTCTATTAGCTATCTTAGCATCTTTAACAACAAATCTCTTTGGCAAAGTACACTAAGAGCCTAGGAGAGTTGACTCAGGCATTTCATCAAACACCTTTTGGGTGGGAAATGCCTAGAGATCACCCTTTGAGTGGCCTACTCAAATGATGCATTAAGATCACTCTACTAGCAAGGAACAAGAATGATCTACACTAAAACATCCTAGAACTAGCCTAATCACCCTTAATCTCCCTAACCCATGAATTCAAAAGGTGATTACTCACTAATCCCCATGATTCCTCTTAAACCCATGATGGATTTCAGATGAATCATATAGAGAAATAGAAGAGAAATCACAAGAACAATCACAAATCAAGCCAAAAAGAAATCTTTTTCTTAAGAGAGTTTGTGTTCTTCCATAGATAAAAGATAATCTGCCAAAAGGTGGCTACAACATCCTTAAACATTAGGTTTTTCAGAGTAAAAACGTGCATAAGAAATTGCAAAAAGGTCCTTGAAAAATCATAAAATCGTGTAGCAAAAGGGGCTGGAGCGACCTTGGGGGGTCGCTCTGAGAGGTCGCTCCAGCCTCCATTTTTATGTCTCCGGGCGATGAAAACGCGAGCTACTTAGGTGGGTCGCTCTGGTTGGTCGCTCTGGTTGGGAGCGACCTTGGGGGGTCGCTCCGGAAGGTCACTCTGCGGTTCTCGACCAGGATGGATATGCCTCTAGTAAATTGATCATAACTCCTTCATTACATCTCCAAATGACTTGAAACCACTTCCATTAGAAAGCTAACTCAATTTCCTGTGTCTCCACAAAATCTTAGCAACAGAAGATTTCTCTAAGGCCTCCATCCGTGCTCATCTTTCACCTCCTTTCTTATCACATTGCTTCCAAATGTCTCCAAGAACTCCATGTGGTGTTCCAATACCTGATAGAGACATATGTATGCCAAATGCAACCTAAACATGCCTAAATCCTATTCTATATGATGAAAATGCTTATGAATGAATGGTTAAAACAATGCAAATATGCAAGACATCAACTCCCCCACACTAGTCCTTTACTTGTCCACAAGTAAACTTTCAAGAACCAAGGAGAAAAAGTTTGAAAATGGGGACTCACAACCAAAAGAAACTCTTCTTAGTTCTCAACCTAACAACCTTGCATAATCATACCAAATAGCAAGAGCAAAGATTTTATCCATCTCTAACTTCTCTAAGCCTATCCCAGCTCCTTTGATCTCTACACTCATTAATCATGCATCCACAAACCACAAATCCACATCTCTCTAACATTTATGAAGCAAACTCAATAGACATCTCACAAATGGTCAACTGGTCCAAGTCATTTGGTTTGGTAAGACAAAGGCTTTAATGCAAGTGAAATCAGAGGTTCAAAATAATCTTTTAAGGTGGTTTTCTCTCAAAACACAGTAGCTTTGACATTACACATAATATATCTAAGAAAGGGATCAACTCATGCATACAATGCTCAATCTCCATTGTTCTACCCTTTCCCAAACATACAAGATATTTAATTATTCCTCAATGTCAAACCCAACTCACATCTCTCACCAAAAGATCCCAAGAACATTTTTCACATTAGACTCTTTCTTTTTGAAATCAATAAGGGATTTTCACAATTCTAAAATAAATCTGAGCTCTTAACAACTTTGCTAGCCCCCTTTTTTATTCCCTTTTTTTCTCTTTTTTTTTTTCTTTTTCTTTTTTTTTTATATTTGGGGGCCAAGACTTTTCACAATAAGAGCTATACACTTCTCCACTTATCCCATAAAGACTAATCATTTAAGCACAAAGAGTCAAACCTTTCATATTCCCAAATCACAATCACAACACTCACCCCCTTCCTATAGCTAGACAATAGAGTGACTAATCTAGCAAGAATGGAGACTAAGCATTGTCGTTCCCAATACTCTCAACATTATGCACATGTAAAGCTTTCCAAAGAGGCCTCACTCAACAAATAATGATGGTTTAAAAAGGAGGTATGGGTTTTGGGAGTGGAGTACCACTTGAGTTTGTCAAAAAGATTGGTAAAACAGATGGGACAACTCAAGTGTGTATATCCATGACTTAGTGCACAAGAGACCATATGCAAGAGACATTAAAACAGGAGCTTGCTTCAAGGAGAGAGTATCAACAGTCAAATGAGTTTCAAGAGGAGCATTCAAGGCGCGAAGTTTACAAGCTTTCTAAAGGGTGCTCAAGCTACTTGTCATGATTACAAAGGTCAACAAATTCAGTACTTAGCATGAGCTCTTTACAAGGTTGAAATCCCCCTAATGCATGAATGCAACCTATATGCTTCTAGACTCAATCCTAAAAATGCAAATGATGCAACTAAATGATTCTTTTTGTGTTTTTCAAATTTTTTTTTTTTTTTTTTTTATGCAAATAAGAATGTAATATGCAATGCATGAGACTCAAAATCATGAAAACAAACATGATCAAATACTTGGTACCTCCCCCACACTTAAATCACACAGTCTCTGTGTGAGTGAGGTACCCAATGGAAATGTGAAATACAAAGAAAAGATGGGAGAAGGGAAGTTTCCAGTTACCTGAGACGGGAGCGAGGTGGAAGGGTCGCTGTGGCAGGTCGCTCCCAGCTGGAGCGACCTTATGACGTCGCTACGGACACCTCGCTCCATGGTCAGTTTCGCTCCGGAGGACACGAGCGACCTCTGGGGGTCGCTGTGGGCAAGTCGATCCCAGCTGGAGCGACTTCTCTCTCTCGCTCCATGACCTCGCTCTGATGTCTGAGTTTCTGCTCCACACCTGCAAACAACTTCATTTTCCCATTGTTCTATGCAATAGAATGATAATGCAAATACTAATGCAATATATACAAGGATACTCATGGGACTTCCTCCCAAGTGAGCTTGTTTTAAGTCTCTAGCTTGACTTTGCCTCCTTTGGATCAGGCTGGAATAGGTGCAGAAAGTGGAGTTGACACCCCATCTTCCTCAGGTGGTAGCTCATCAAAGTGATCATCAGCAGGAGGAGGATTCATCTCTTCAATGGTGAAGGCTTGTCCAAATACAGTGGGGTTCCTCATCTTCTCCTTGATGTCAAAGTGGAGGATGTTCTCCTTGCCCAAATGGAGGTCAATCTTCCCTTCCTTCACATTCACAATAGCTCCTGCTGTAGCTAAGAATGGCCTTCCAAGAATCAATGGGTCTTGAGCCTCCTCACCCATTTCAAGCACCACAAAGTCTGTAGGTATCTCATACCTTCCAATCTTCACAGGGAGGTTCTCTAGGATACCCACAGGGTACTTCACTGATCGATCAGCCAACACCAGAGAGAGCCTACACTTCTTGTATTGAGTGAAGCCAAGCTTCTTTGCCACAGACAAAGGCATCAAGCTGACACTAGCTCCTAAATCGCAGAGACACTTCTCAAACACCATAGGTCCAAGAGCACAAGGGAGTGTGAAGCATCCTGGATCCTCTAGCTTCTCTGGAGCATCAAGCCTCTGAATGATGGCATTGCACTCATGACTCAGAACCATCATGCCCTCCATCTCCTTCTTCTTAGCAGCTACAACATCTTTCAGGAGTTTGCTGTATTGAGGAATCAGCATGAAAGCATCAATGATGGGCATTGTAACATGAGCTTCACTCATCTGCTTCTCAAACAAAGCCTTGTACTTCTGTAGCAGCTGCTTCTTGAATCTACCAGGGAATGGAAGCTTTGGTTCATAGGGAGGGGGGACAGGAGAGCTCTCACTTGCTGGAGCAGCAGATTCACCATCTTTTGTTGTTTTCTTCTCTTCTCCAACCTTTCCTTTACCCTTGGCTTTCACAATCTTCTCCAAGATCTCAGCATCTGTCTTCTCATCAACAATGACCACTTCATCATCTAGGTTAATGGCCACCTCCTCACCTTGTTTCTCAGCATCCTTGGTGAGGGTTACAGGAGTCAACTGCTTACCACTCCTAAGTGTGACAGCTTTTGCTTCCTTGGGGTTTTGATCTGACTTTCCAGGTAGAGATCCTTGCTGGCGGTTCTGGTGGGAGCTCATGGAAGCAAACTGATTCTCCAAATTCTTGACAGAAGAAGCAAGGTGGGAGAATTTGTTGTTGAGCTCATTGTAGCTCCCATCAATCTTGGAGTGAAGGTTCTTCAGCTCATAGCCCACATGCTTCTCACTTCTAGTCTGAGACTCCAAGATCTGTTTCAGTAAGGCATCAGTGCTGCTCTGTTGAGGGGCAGAGGAGCTAGGAGAGGAGTTTTGCTGAGGCTGATAGTTGCTCTGCTGGTTGTTTCGAGGCTGATAACCACTCTGCTGGTTGTTTGAATAGGGCTTCTGTTGGTAGTTGTTGTACTGAAAGTTGGGTTCCTTCTTGTACCAGCTACCATTACTGTTGATGAAACACAATTCTTCTTGCCCTTCCAAACCATCAACCTCATTGACAGGAGGAGGTATCTCCTGGCTTGGGTTACCAACAAAGTTCACCTGCGTTTGTGTGGCCTTATCAGCAATGAGTTTGTCAATCTTCTCCTGAAGAGCCTTTATCTCATTCCTTGTTTGATTGTCATCACCTCTGCTGCTTCTGTCATGGTCTCCACTGTAGACTGCATCACTCTTAACCATGTTGTCAACCAGAGCCTCTGCCTCTTCCTCAGTTCTCCCCAAAAAGAACCCATTGCTAGCTGTATCCAGTCTGGCTCTGTACTTAGGAAGAGCACCTCTGTAGAATGTGCTCAGCAAGCTCTCCTTAGAGAATCCATGGTGTGGGCACTGAGCTTGGTAGCCATTGAATCTCTCCCAAGCTTCACTGAATCCTTCCAAGTTCTTCTGTTGGAAGCTGGAGATCTCATTCCTCAACTTAGCAGTTCTTGAAGTAGAGAAGAATTTCTCCAAGAATGCCCTTTTGCAGTCTTCCCAAGTGGTGATGGAGTCACTTGGTAGAGACTTCTCCCACTGACGTGCCTTATCCCCCAAAGAGAAAGGGAATAGCTTGAGCTTTAAGGCATCCTCTAACACACCATTAGTCTTTGACATACCACAGTAGCTGTCAAACTTATCCAAGTGATCAAATGGGTCCTCCACAGCCAGACCATGATACTTGTTGTTCTCTATGCAGTTTAGCAGTCCTGACTTGATCTCAAAGTTGTTAGCAGCCACAACTGGTGCTCGAATTCCAAGTCTAGGACCATGGATGTTGGGGCGGTCATAAGTGCCAATGGGGCGAGCTGGTCGCTGTTGAGGTCCATTGGGGTTCTGAGGATTTTGTTGTTCTTCCATTGCAGCTTCTAGTGGCTGCAGTTGAGCATGTTGCTCTTCTTGTCTTCTCTTTCTAGTACACTCTCTCTCTAAAGCTCTGATGTCTGTGGCTCTTGGAACAAGGTTTGATGTACCCTTGCTCCTCAAGTTCATACACCTGAAAATCACAAAGAGTGAAGAAGAGAATCAGTAACTTACAAAAATAAAAATGACTTAGTCTCAAGCAAATGACTAAATCTCAATGTTCAAATCAAACTCAGAATTTGGCAACGGCGCCAATTTGATGTTAGGAGTTTTGAGGCTCCTAAGTCAAATGATAGTATAGTGGAAGTAAGTTTGTCGAACCAGTTCTGAGGGATTTAAATGCAGAGAGAATGCAAGTATTTGCCTAATCTAAGTGCAATCAATGAATTGGATGGTTTTTAAACTAAAACTAGAATGCAAGTAACAGAAATGATACTTTTAAACTATTGGAAAGGAGAACTCATGGGTATAGGGATTTCAGACCTTGGGTGATCAAGTTTCGAACTAAGGATGACAAATGAATCAATCAAACTATTAACCTTAAGCCTAGACACAATTCTAAGCAAGCTCTATGTCTAGATGAATGCTCATTTGCTAACATGTCTCAAACATCAAATGTCTTTGGTTGAATAACATGCAAGCAATCATTACTAACAAGTCTATTAGCTATCTTAGCATCTTTAACAACAAATCTCTTTGGCAAAGTACACTAAGAGCCTAGGAGAGTTGACTCAGGCATTTCATCAAACACCTTTTGGGTGGGAAATGCCTAGAGATCACCCTTTGAGTGGCCTACTCAAATGATGCATTAAGATCACTCTACTAGCAAGGAACAAGAATGATCTACACTAAAACATCCTAGAACTAGCCTAATCACCCTTAATCTCCCTAACCCATGAATTCAAAAGGTGATTACTCACTAATCCCCATGATTCCTCTTAAACCCATGATGGATTTCAGATGAATCATATAGAGAAATAGAAGAGAAATCACAAGAACAATCACAAATCAAGCCAAAAAGAAATCTTTTTCTTAAGAGAGTTTGTGTTCTTCCATAGATAAAAGATAATCTGCCAAAAGGTGGCTACAACATCCTTAAACATTAGGTTTTTCAGAGTAAAAACGTGCATAAGAAATTGCAAAAAGGTCCTTGAAAAATCATAAAATCGTGTAGCAAAAGGGGCTGGAGCGACCTTGGGGGGTCGCTCTGAGAGGTCGCTCCAGCCTCCATTTTTATGTCTCCGGGCGATGAAAACGCGAGCTACTTAGGTGGGTCGCTCTGGTTGGTCGCTCTGGTTGGGAGCGACCTTGGGGGGTCGCTCCGGAAGGTCACTCTGCGGTTCTCGACCAGGATGGATATGCCTCTAGTAAATTGATCATAACTCCTTCATTACATCTCCAAATGACTTGAAACCACTTCCATTAGAAAGCTAACTCAATTTCCTGTGTCTCCACAAAATCTTAGCAACAGAAGATTTCTCTAAGGCCTCCATCCGTGCTCATCTTTCACCTCCTTTCTTATCACATTGCTTCCAAATGTCTCCAAGAACTCCATGTGGTGTTCCAATACCTGATAGAGACATATGTATGCCAAATGCAACCTAAACATGCCTAAATCCTATTCTATATGATGAAAATGCTTATGAATGAATGGTTAAAACAATGCAAATATGCAAGACATCAGGATCTCACTCCTGTTTCCTCTCTTTTGTTAGATTTAGCTTATATATATTCAACTACTTATCATACAAACCAATTAAAACGCAGTGATTTTCGCATGGTAGTCTCTCATTCCAGTTTTCTAAGACCACCAAAATGTCTTATTCCATAACCAAGTTGAATCTGTACTGCAATACATGGTATTACCATCAGCTCCAGACGTCGCAGAAACTCTTTGATTGTTTGTTGATCCCTATCTTTCAGAGGGATGGTGAATAAAAGAGAGGATGAAACTGGCTTTCTGTGGTCTAAACCAAAGATACCTCCATTTACTTGGGAATGCTGAGAATGAGCATTAAAATTGCAGTCAGGTTTACTAGTCTCTAGCTACAGCGTTTACTCCTTTGGAACATGACATTGATATAAACTACAACAATTCAAGCGGGTAATATATAGTCAAGTGTGAAACAGAAGCAAGCTCCTTTAAACAACGCAGAATGATCTTCATAAAGTATGTGGAGGAGGACAACAACAATCACTGTATAAGTTGCAAAAAGCACAAAGAGTTTTAACGATATCCATCTCTTTTATCTTGTTCTGCAGCTTCCTTATTAGCAGCTTCAACGGATTTGAACCATAAGAATACCTGCAGACATAACCCACCACTCCACTTTGTTCAGCTAATGATAACAACACAAAAGATCAAAAATAGAAGACAGATCGAGACAAAGGAACTCACAGAAGTGGGGATTCCAGTAAATGCAAAGAACCCAAGCACAGGAGTATAAAAGATACTGTCAGATTCCAAGACTCCGAACACTGGATTCTTACTCGAGTACTCAAAAACAGAACCGATCTAGAGTGTTGCAAAACATACATAAAGTCAAGATCTTTGATATCAACCGATGACAAAATAGCAACAATTAAAGGAAGAGGGAAGCATACAGCAGCAATGGCAGTGATCGCCGAGGCTAGAAGATAAACGTAGAAGGGAATCTCAATGCTCTCTTGGGACGTAGAAGAACGACCTTCTTCTCTGGCCCAAGGAGGTGGCTCATCCGAGTCAGGATTCGCCCACGACGGTTGACTCTCTTTAGATTTTCTAGATCCTTCAGTCGCAGCCGTCACGACCAATCTCCTCACTGTAGTACCCACGCAGAGCCGCGAGTAACCACCCATTAGGTTCCTCTTCACAGCAAGGGCATAGCCTTGTTTGGGAGAACGTTTGCAACACTCATCGCCATGGCTAAGACATAAAGTGGTCGGAAGAGACGCGGCCATCCTATTTACAGTTACAAAGAAGACCAAAGCACTAGACTTTTGGTCTAAAACAGATTCTCAGGCGGTGAAACGAGTCTCAGCCACACATTTGCAGTTTCTTGAAAATCTATTTTATCTTATATCTAGCATCCTATGAAGCCACGTGGTGCCCAAACAGAGGATTAACATGAAAAGACACAAGAAATGAGATCCACATAACAACAACTCTAACCAGAAACATAAACTACACATGACTGAGCCATCAGACAAGCTGTCTAGCTTAAGCATCAAACTAAAACCTTCCACTACAACAAGTTTGTGTTTGTCCAATAGCTGTAACTATATAAAGTTGGTTTGTACATAAGACTACACAATGAATGAGCCATCAGACAAGACAAGACAAGTTGGCTAGCTTAAACCCATCAAAGGATCAACTAAACCTTTCATTACAACGGGTTTGTCCAAAAGCTGCAACTATATAGAGTTTTGTTTGTACATTAAACTACACATAAATGAGCCATCAGAAGCATCAAGGATTAACTAAACCGTTCATTACAACATGTTTATCCAAAAGCTGTAACAATATAAAGTTGGTTTGTACATAAAACTACACACGAATGATCCATCAGACAACACAAGAGTTGGCTATCTTTAAACCCCATCAAGGATCAACTAAACCTTCCATTACAACAAGCTTGTCCAAAAGCTCAACTTTCTCATCTTCGAGTGCTTTAACCTCGCCTTCCATTTCCTTCAACTCTCTCTCTAACGCGAAGCTCTCTTCCTCCAGCAGCAAATAGCTGCGCCTCAGCGCTCTATACTCGGACGAATCTGAGCTAAACATCTCAGGTTGATGGGAAGACGACATGGCGTAAACTTGGTCCGGTTTGATGATCCTCGTTGAAGCCTTTTTAGAGATTCGCGATGGTAACTGAGTCAAGGGATGTTGTTTCGGGTTATGATGAATCTTCTTTCTCTTCGATTCAGTAGACGGTGGGATCCTCGAGTTTTGCATCTCCTGCATAATTAATTAACAAAGCTTTGAGGCTTTCGATACAAGATTGAAACCATATTTACCAATTCAACGATTACGTGAAAATCGAGATCTCGTCGGAGATAGTTGGAGTGAGATTTACCTGTTATCGGCGTGTCTAGGGTTTCGTTTCACACGAGGTAGAAGAAGCAGATTGTGAAGGTTGCGGGAAGAAGATCGAGTTGGTTTGGGTTTTTATGGTAGAACCAACTCATCGACATCAAACCGTAAATACCGGTTAAATATCAAACACGCGCAAACGTAACACGTGGCCGAATAGAAAAGACCGGTTTGATTTTAGAAACACTGACAATTCTCGGTCAGAAGCAATTAGTAGAGGTTGTTAGTGCAGAGGGTGAAAGTGTAATTAGCCACCAGTTTTTTTTTTTTTTGTTCACCAATTAGCCACCAGTTTGTTACTTGAATATTAGGCGGGTAAGTTCTGGTTCGATCAAAGTACAACGTCTTGTGTGTAACCAAAACATAATGAAAAATATACAGATTATACAATGATTGGAATTTGTTAATAAAATTTTTACTTTTCGAATTCGATAGTGTATTAGTATATGAGTGGAACTGTAAACGATCATTTGAAAAGAAAATATACTGTGAATTTAAAATGAAAACATATATTTTTTTTTTGAGCAACAAAATGAAAACATATCATATGCTTTTTTTTGTCACAAAAAAAAAACATATCATATGCTAGACTGTTGTTATAAGCCCTTTCTCAGCAAAAAAAAATGCTAGACTGTTTTTTATGAAGTGATCTGTGTTATATTGTATCCACAGTGGAATACAACATACATATATATTAAAACTACAACATACATATATTTATTACTTTGTTGTCGGATCTTAAAAAGATATGCATCTATATTTAGAAAATTGATTATGGAGTCCTGTGAGATGAATCTTACCATGTGGGGGATATTACAGAAAGTATAAAAGAGTCGTAACTTTCGCGCACAGAAGAACCGATCAAAGGAGAAGTTTGGTTGTTGTATAAACTTCCCCCTTTTATTTCTCCTCTTGACCAAACTAACTCTCTTTCTCTCTCTCACCGTTATTACCGCCTCTCAAATGCTTGCATGCATGATGCTTCTGATTAATCATCACATTAACAAATCTTGTTACTTTCCTCCTCTCTCTCTCTTTCTCGGTTTCTGAAAAGACATGAATTTGGAAAATTAAAGTATCATGTTCTTGAACGTTAAAGTATCATATTTAAAAGATGAGGAGCGTAGTGCTTGTTGCTTTGGCCGCTGCTATAGGGAACATGTTGCAAGGCTGGGACAATGCCACCATTGCAGGTCTCTTTCTTCTCTTTTTCTTCTTTACATACGTAATTAGCAATGCTTGATGTTGAATGTGAGTTTTTGGTGGCAGGAGCTGTAATTTACATAAAGAAAGAGTTTCATTTAGAGACAGAACCAAAGATCGAGGGACTGATCGTAGCCATGTCTCTCATTGGAGCCACTGTGATCACAACGTTCTCAGGTCCTGTCTCTGACCGAGTAGGACGCCGTTCCATGCTTATACTCTCCTCTCTCCTCTATTTCCTAAGCAGCATCGTCATGTTCTGGTCTCCCAACGTATACGTTCTCCTCTTCGCAAGGCTTCTCGATGGTTTCGGTATCGGTCTTGCCGTCACTCTCGTCCCCATTTACATCTCCGAGACCGCACCTTCGGAGATCAGAGGTTTGCTCAACACTTTCCCTCAGTTCTGTGGATCTGGTGGCATGTTTCTGTCCTACTGCCTTGTCTTTGGAATGTCCCTTCAAGAATCTCCGAGCTGGAGGCTGATGCTCGGTGTCCTATCTATACCCTCGGTTATGTACTTTGTACTTGCGGCTTTCTTCTTGCCTGAGTCTCCAAGGTGGCTTGTCAGCAAAGGCCGCATGGAAGAAGCTAGAAAGGTTCTTCAGAGACTCCGTGACAGAGAAGATGTTTCAGGTTTGTTCCTTTATCAACACTAACAGCTCTACTTTTGAAATTAGACTAATTAACTCAGGGTGTGTGTGTGTGAGCTAGGCGAGCTTGCTCTGCTGGTTGAAGGGCTTGGTGTAGGAAAAGACACATCGATAGAAGAATACGTGATTGGTCCGGACAACGACGAGGAAACCGAGACAGGACAGGAACTGCCGAGGAAAGATCAGATAAAACTATACGGTCCAGAGGATGGACAGTCATGGATGGCTAAGCCAGTGAAAGGACAGAGCTCTCTAGCGTTAGCGTCCAGACACGGAAGCATGTTAACACGTGGAGGATCCATGATGGACCCGGTCGTCACTCTCTTTGGCAGCATTCATGAGAAACTTCCTAATGAGAACATGAACGCATCGACGCGCAGCATGGTCTTTCCTAACATGGGAAGTATAGTGGGATTGGTGGGAAGGCAGGAGTCTCAGTGGGATCCAGAGATGAACAATGATGATGACAGTTCCGACCAAGATGAAAGCTTAAACAGTCCTCTGCTCTCTCCGCAAACCACCGAGACGGATGAGTTCAACCAGATTCCCACTGGGACCATGCACAGGCGACAGAGCAGCCTGTTTATGGCTAACGTGGGTGAGACGGCAACGGCTACAAGCATAGGTGGTGGATGGCAGTTGGCGTGGAAGTACAACGAGAAAGTTGGTGCGGATGGTAAGAGGGTCAATGGAGGGTTGCAGAGGATGTATATTCACGAGGAGAACAACAACAATAACGCTAACAACATGGGGTTTTCAAGACGTGGATCGCTTCTCTCCTCCTTCCAGGCAGAAGCTGATGTTCCTGCTCAGGAGAATGGATACGTTCAGGCTTCTGCACTTGTAAGTCAAGCTTCAATGATACCTGGAATAAAAGGAGAGACTGCAATGTTGCCACAAGAGATTAAGGCTGGTCCTGGGTGGAGGGAGCTGAAGGAACCTGGTGTGAAGAGAGCTTTGATAGTTGGAGTTGGTCTTCAGATACTACAACAGGTAAATGCTTTCTATTTTTTATTAAATTAAAAAAAATGATAAAAACTAATAAAGAAGAAGGAAGTATGTTGCAGTTTGCAGGAATAAATGGAGTAATGTATTATACACCTCAAATACTAGAAGAGACAGGTGTGTCTAGTCTTTTGACAAACCTTGGAATAAGTGCAGAGTCTGCATCTCTCCTCATAAGCTCTTTAACTACACTCTTCATGCTTCCTTGCATTCTTGTTTCCATGAGATTAATGGATGTATCTGGAAGAAGGCAAGTTCTCTCTCTCTCTTTCTCTCTTGTCCTCTTTTTCAGCTGATGAATGGTTGGTAATAAATAGTAACATTACCAAAGCTTTCTTGCAGGTCTCTGATGCTTTCCACAATCCCCATTCTAATATTGTCACTGCTAACACTGGTGATTGGAAGCTTGGTGAAGCTTGGAGGTACAGCAAACGCATTGATATCAACAGCTAGCGTTATGGTGTACCTAAGCTGTTTTGTGATGGGTTTTGGAGCCATACCGAACATCCTATGCTCAGAGATTTTCCCTACCTCTGTGCGTGGCCTCTGCATCACCATCTGTGCACTCACTTTCTGGATCTGCGACATCATTGTCACTTACACTCTTCCTGTCATGCTTAAATCTCTAGGCCTTGCGGGAGTGTTTGGAATCTATGCATTTGTTTGTGCAGTAGCGTGGGTTTTCGTGTACCTCAAGGTACCGGAAACAAAAGGAATGCCCCTTGAAGTTATCTCTGAGTTCTTTTCTGTTGGTGCAAAACAACAAGACGCTACAGCTTCGTTTTTCTCTGATGATGACTGAAACTTTTCTTTTCTCTGTTGCCTTTCTCAAAGTTTTGCTGCTGTATGTTGAACAAAAGTTAAATAATAAGAATTACCATACTTGGATTTGTGATTTTGTAGCTCCAAATTGGGAGATCTTCCCTTTTGTAACCATGAGTTGATGTTGCATTTAATTTGCTCTAGCATGTACTAACCCTCTTTGCAGCTATTTATGAGACTACACGTACTGTGGTGCATTTAATTTGGTGGAAACACTTAAGCTGCAAGGACTTCAACCACTAACTTAGCTATTAGGAGTGTGCAAGCGCAGTGAAATGACTCCTTGAACGTTATTTATTGTGCCCTAGAAAGCCAGTTTGTAGCAATCCAAACGTAACAAGTGATCATACTGTCATACACTAAGCTACATTGAACACCTCTAGGCCCTAGATGAAATTAGCGTGATAACAACAATGATCCATGACTCACTCAAAGCTACCTTAATCTACAAGTTAGTGATGTTATCTCTTTGTGTGTTCAAAGGGCAAAGCTGCTTTGTCTGAGATCCTGCAACGGTTCTCAGATAACTTGTCTACCAAGGCAGCTATTTGGTCATACAATAGTAATAAGATAAATAAAGTTGAAAATGGAGAGCACATGTAAGGCAGCAAGAGAGCTAATTGGTGAGTAAAATAAGGAAGCAAGAAAGCTTCTTTCTATATTTAAATTAAAAAAATCTGAGAAAGAAAACAAAAAAAAAAAACTGGCAATGGCATCGTTGACGGAAGTTTCGCCGATGATCGGAGATGACAAAGCGGCACACCTGAGCTCCTCCGGGAAGCCTCCAAGGGACCTCTCCGCAATGCGCAATTGCAACAGCACTGCTTGGTTGATCGATTCCGTTGGTTCATCTCTTCTTTATCTTTCGTTTCTTATAATTACATGATCGGACGTGAAATAAAATGTTGTTGCAGGAAGGAGACGAGAGATATGGTCCGGAAGGAGACAACTCTATATTCAAACCTGTGTTCAGATCTGGAAGCTGGTCGGATAAAGGACCGAAACGGTCCATGGAAGACGAGTTCATCTGCGTGGATGATCTCACAGAACATATCGGATCATCATCATCATCCACCGGAGCTTTCTATGGGGTAAAAAAAACATTACACAAAAGTCAAACTAGTTTTTTAAGATTCTTGAGATCTGATCAATGTCTTGTAATTAAAGGTGTTTGATGGACACGGAGGAATTGACGCTGCATCATTCACAAAGAAGAACCTTCTGAAGCTTGTAACGCAAGACAAACACTTCCCAACCAACACCAAGAAGGCGACGAGGAGTGCCTTCGTCAAGACGGATCACGCTTTAGCTGACGCTCCTTCTCTCGACAGATCCTCAGGCACAACCGCGCTCACCGCCCTCATCCTAGACAAAACCATGCTCATCGCAAACGCCGGTGACTCCAGAGCCGTGCTAGGGAAACGAGGCAGAGCCATTGAGCTATCCAAGGACCACAAACCCAACTGCACTTCCGAGAAGCTACGCATTGAGAAGCTTGGAGGTGTTATCTACGACGGATACCTTAACGGGCAGCTCTCGGTGGCTCGAGCGTTAGGAGATTGGCATATTAAGGGAACCAAAGGGTCGCTCTGTCCGCTCAGCTGCGAGCCTGAGCTGGAGGAGGTCGTGCTTAGTGAGGAAGATGAGTTTCTTATATTGGGGTGTGATGGAGTGTGGGATGTGATGAGTAGCCAGTGTGCGGTGACGATGGTGAGGAGGGAGTTGATGCAGCATAACGACCCTGAGAAATGCTCTCAGGCTCTGGTCAAGGAAGCGTTACAACGCAACAGCTGCGATAATCTTACTGCAGTGGTTGTCTGTTTCTCTAAGGAACCGCCTCCGAGGATAGAGATACCTAAGTCGAATAGGAGGAGGAGCATCTCTGCCGAGGGGTTGGATCTCCTGAAAGGCATTTTTAATGATATGTGAAGGAACTGATCAAAAGCTGAAAAGTAAGAAGAGACTTGGTTTGTTTTTTTTTTTTTGTTCCTATGCTTTTTTCTTTGGTTTGTTCCAAGTTTTGGTTCTTTTCGTAAGGAAGTTTTAACCATTTTTTGTACTGACAGTACTGTACATCTTACTTTCCATATCTAAATGATTTTGATATTTGATTTGAAAAGGATCAGTCTTTTTACAGTTTAAACCGTTGCTTAGTGAGATCAAACAAACTATCACCTTCCACTCCTCAATCTAAAAACTGTCACAAATTTTCAAATTAGTCTAAATAAAATGACAATTGAAGCAACTCTCACCTCTTACTCTCCCACAGCAGACAGCAGCATGTGTCTCTTGCATGAATTTTTGCTTCATTGAACGGCTTCCTGAAGAAGAAGGCTTATTTTGGTTTGACTGGAACCTTTCCTGCTTCCTCCCCCCTTAACAAGATAGATACGTCGTCAAGGAAGGTCGTTTTGTGGGCTATAACGAGAAAACGTCTATATTTGTGCTTTAAGAACCAGAATCATACCATTACTTTTGAGATAGTTATATACAAATACCGGCCCTCTATTCATGTTGGTGAAGTTGAATTTCGGAGACTTGTGGTGGGTACAACAAGTAGTCATTCGAGACCATTTATCAGCCTGGGTAAACATAGAAGGAAAATGAAGAAAGATGTGTAATTGTAATTATACCGTCAATGGTGGCTGTGGGAGTATAAAAATAGCAAGGTGTCACCACAGGGGACAATTGCCTCTAGATGGTCCAGCATTGATACAAAAAAAATAACAAACGCAAAAAAACTTTTGGCTCTGACTTGAGACACATGTCTAGTTAGCGATCACAATGGTCAACCCCGAATGGAGAAGAAGATGAGTCAGCCTCTGGGCTTGTGGAGACGAGGCCGGTTGCAGAAGATCCGGCCATTGGCCCTAACCAGTGCTGCGACGCCCACACAGATACCCGTCCAAAGGAGCGTGAAGAATAAGTGCTTATGCTTATAATCACTCCCAGCTGGTCAGCGTAGTACACAGATTTAGAACAAACTTGAAACAAAATCTAATAATTCAGCCAAAAGATAGATCAGTCTTACCTTGTCTTAGAGATATTGTTGCAAACCAGAAACTGAACAGAACCACAGCCAATGCAACTGGGAAGTTCTGAGAAAACAAATTACTTTGTTGTTAGACTAGGATTCTTTATATGCTGATAAAATGGGAGTGGGCATAATTTTAATATTAATTGATGAATGCTTACGGCTACGGCCTCGAGGCCTCCCTTTTGAGGCACAGGAGCCATGTCTCTGCTCATAGCAACTATGTAGTGCCCTTGCAGGAGATCAATCGCATCCTTTTGCACACAGTCAAAAACGAACTAGAGTCAGGACATATTTCAGATTCAGGGACAACTGTAGTTACTAAGAATGAAAAGCCATTGACCTGTTTAGTTCCATCAGCAAAGTTATTCAGGTAATAGCGTACAAGAGAACTCCAACCATCTTTAAGGACACCTTGGGTAGTCCGATGCCCATACCTAGGGTTGAGCCAGTTTGAGACACATTAGATGGCTTGTATCATAGATATACAAAGCACTGCCTTCTTAAATTGACTGCATATTTCCT
This sequence comes from Raphanus sativus, assembly GCF_000801105.2. NCBI lineage: Eukaryota > Viridiplantae > Streptophyta > Magnoliopsida > Brassicales > Brassicaceae > Raphanus > Raphanus sativus. The sequence goes on along the minus strand of NC_079512.1, from coordinate 28,915,800 downwards.
TTAAGGTGCGACATTTTCAGACCTGAGACTAAACATTTTACCTGACGAAATCACCTTTAAGAGCAGGAGTACCAGAGTATTGAATACTAACGTCATCACCGTGATTAGCCCATACTGAAAGGTGAAATGCGCATAAGCAAAAAGATTCTAAATTTACATCTATGTACTGCAATATTAAATTTCCTACAAAGATAAGAGACTCACATATTTTATAGCGTTCATCAAAATTGAGATGCGAGCTTATGGTTTCTTCAGCGCCAAAAGCACCGATCCTTTTGAGTTGAAGTTCTAACATCTTTCGACCAATCATGCTCTGCAGCACATGGCAGGAAATATGCAGCTTGGTTGAGCAAAGACTAATGAGGTAAGACCAGCATCATCATATTATTATGACTAACCTGGGTGACATTTGTACGGTCTAAGCAATCTATGCAGTTTGTTCGGACAACACCAAGCTGTTCCTTCATTTTATCACTCTTTTCATTTACCAGAAAGTACCTGATAGATAACATGCCAATTTTTATACCTATTTATGTTTCAAAATTGTATAACTAGATATGTTTAAAGAAGTACATACCCATTTTGTTCAAGAAAACCCTCAATCTGCTCGTACAGAATTGATAAGCGCTCAAAATGAATATGCCCACAGATGCGGTGGAAATCGAAGTGCAGGTATCTACAGAGAAGGCATCTCTTTTAAACGAGTTCAAGACAATATGATATAAGCGATCTAAGAAGCAGATTAGACAACACATTAACTAACCTTATTTCATCCCCAGTAATGTGCTGCATAATACTAGCAAACTTCTCACTTAAGCGTCCCTCACCTCCATGCTGATTAGAGAAGAAGCAATTGAGGAGTATAAGATCAAGAAGATCTCGCAAACATCATGTGTACTACATCTTGAGTCACAAATAAAAGAATATTCTTGTCAATTTGAAAGATACGTACCTTATTAACAAGATCAACTGCCAATACTGATCCATATTTTTTCCTTAGGTCCAAAAAGTGACGCTCAGCTATCCGCGTCTGCAAGAGAAACACCCAATGCAAGTTATTTAAAAAGAAGTAAGGAACTAAAAGAGCAGATTGTTAATTAGAACTTACAGCTTCTTCAGGTTGGACAATCTCAAACTTGGGCTTGTAAGTCAGATCTACAATTTGCTCCCACATAAAAGGCATGGATCCTCTGACCTGCAAATGGAGGAGGTACCCTTAGTATGCAAAAAACAAAAAAAAAACAAGAATGTGAATGGTATTACTTAAAAAAATTAAAAATTTGCAGCATAACGGAATTCGCAATATGAGAGCACCTGAACAAATGATGACGAATATCCGTTCATCTGTACAATTTGCTCAGTCTCCACAAAATTAGCAACGTAGCCATCAGGATCAGCTCCTCTTCGCCACATACGCGTACCTTGTAAATGATCAAAGACAAGAGGGAAGACACAATTATCATCTAAATTTTACTATAGGCAAGGGCATATACGTATCCTATCTATCTAAAAGATATAAGAAATTGATGTTAAGGAGACAACCATCGTGCTTTCCCAATCTAAAAACAAATCCCATCAATCACTGCTATAGTTATCTACGAGAAAGATCCTAGTAGTCAAACAAATTACTGAAGTCCTACAGACGTACTTACATAATCACGCCAGACATCAATACAACAAAACCTATTGAAACTTTCCCATTCTTTTGGATTGTTACCCTCGAACAACTTGAAACCGAAGACGTACAGGTAAAAATAGCAGGGAGAAATATGTACCGTTTCTCCGAGTGCATCTTCTTGCAATCAGAGTAATGTCAACAATATCTTTTCCAATAGCTGTTTCGAAACTATTGAAACGTGACTAAGGGTTAAGGAAAGATTGATCCACTATTAAAACGTAGCCAAGTAGAGTAAATAGAAGACAAGGGAGTGAAACAACTAATAAAAAAGGATATTCCCTTGAATTACTGGAAGCAAGAATTGATCAAGCTGCAAACGTAAGACAAAAAAAAGGGTAAGATATTCTGCAAGTACGAAAAACAAGTGAAAGAAAACTAAAGAAGCTCAGAAGTATCACTCACCTTATTATCGATAAGAACTTCCAACATGTAATTGTTCCAAAGAAACCTCGGCTCAGCCTGTAAAAAAAAGGACACATCACCCAAAAGAAGTTACGTTCTGTCAGAAACTAGCAACAAAGAATAATGACTAATTAACAATGTTTATAAGGAAGTTTGATCAGTTTCGCAAAAGTAGCAATCTGGTCACCTGTCTCCACAGAGGTAGCGACTTAGACTCAGCACCCAAATCATGCAAGCGTTGTGAACTGAAATCACAAAACGTAATCTTCTCAAAAGGAAGTTAGAATAACATCATATAAAATTGTTTCGTGAAAGCCATAGAAGAGTAGTACAACATGCCTATACCTACCAAACATCAACATCATAAGTTAGAAACCATTTATTTTACCTCAGAGTCAAGTTAACTTCATAAGAGAAATAGAGACCAGTAGTCTTTTCAGCGACACTAAGCAGCCTGGAGAACTCAGTCTCCATCTTCTTCTGTTCTTCAGGCGAGTTCTTAAGTGAATGATCACAAGGAAGAACCTTCAACGATGTTATTTTGAAAATAGGATGGCCTAGAAACGACCCAGCCCGCTCACTCTCTGTCACAACCACCAGGTACGATCCTGAATCGAAACAACAACATTGCAATCATCTAATCAAACTCAACAAACAGGTTTCTAGATCTATTGATCCAATATAATAAATTGTTTATATATAACCTGCAAGAAGCTTCAACATCCCAACCACACCAGATATGGGATGGATTTTAGGAACGCGCAAGGAATCGCATGCCGAGACTTTATCTGAGACGCAAGGAAAGGAGGATTAGAAAGCAAACCATTGATTTGGAAGAGACGAAGAAGAAGAAGAAGAAGGAACGAACCGATGAGCTTCATGGAAGCATCGACGCGGCTGATATCCAAACAAGGAGCGCCGGAGCCATCAGCTGGCTCGATCACGTACTGATCGGGAAACTCCCATAGTCGTAAACGAGAATGCAATTTGTTCCTAGATTCGGCTGCCTCCATACTGAAATCAACCACAGAGATTCACGGAATCGTTGTAGAGGAAACCTAAAAGCAAAAGGAAGATGATCGGAGGAGGAGGAGGAAATAGGAGAATCACCTGAGATCTGAAGCTTTCGTCGGAGAAGAGGAATTGAATTATGGAATATGATGCGTAAGAACGTGCAAATGATTCTGCGTTGATCTTCCGATCACAAGTCTGTATTTTTAGTGGGCGACGACCACTTCGTATTTTTAGAAGCCACCTCGCTTCTTAGAGGCCATGGGTTCGATTCCACCAGGTTACCATATTTAACTTTTTGATATTCACATACATTTCATGTCATTCCTATATTTAAAATCAATGGGATGAGTAGCCCTTGTTTAAAATTCGATCCAAGCACTTTTGTCTTTTCTTGACAAATACCAATTGGCAATTGCTTTTATTTGAAAGCTTATTAAAACTGAGTGGTCTTTTATCACTTTATATGTGTATGCATGCTGGTCATGAAGTCAGCTGAACAAACCATCCATTGTGATCCCTCAATTTCCAATGTTTAATTAGTATGTGCAGTAAACTTGATGTTTATGTATGAAGGGTTCTTTATTTTGCATAAACTTGATGTTTATTATTCAGAAAGAGAAAGACGCCATTATATCTTGATCATAACATTATCAGGACTCCGTAAGTTTTTTTAAAAATGTGACAGCTAAAGTGATGTATACAAAGTTTGTTTATTTTGCATTGACGTTTCAAATGCTCTTCTGTGCCGGATACTTTAGGAGATGGAGTCGGAGTATGCGTGAATGCAAGAGACTCCCACAATAGAGATAATCCCCAATCTTGACTCCTGTAGTTAAATGAGTAATTTTACGATCATGGTATAATGCAATGGGCTTCCCATCCAAATCCACCTGTAAAACGCCAGCATCCTCCGCAAACATAAGATTGAAGCCCCACTTAGCCGCCATGGCTATGACTTTCCTCAAGAGTGGATACCTCATCGACAGTTTCCGCAACGTTGTTACTCCCTGTATTAATTCATAACACCTTTTCAACAGTACGCACACACACACACAAAAGAAATGACGTAGCCTCATGAGAAACATCAGTATACGGCAGTGCGATCCAGTAATGTCCATCTCCATCGTACCGAATATTATCCGGATAACCGGGTAAGCTTTGAATAAATACCTCCACACGCTCCTCATTGATGTAATACTTGCTGCATCTTCTTCTGTGAACAAGAAGAAAACCACTTTCAGATGATGATGATTCAGTACTCCCAAGAAAAGAGATAATAGAATTGAGAGAGAAAGAGAGACATGGGAGTTTCGCAAAAGATCAGATGAGTTTGGTCGGGAGACATAGACACGCCATTAGCGAAGTAAAGATTTTTTAAAAGGACACGAGTTGTTCTTGTTGTCGGGTCAAAGCTCATGAGTCGACCATGCGGTTTGCCTTCCAAAAAGTCAAAGCTTGATTGACTGTAGCCGTACTTGTAAGAAGCATCTGTGAAATACAAAACGCCGTTATCTCCAACGGCGACTGCATCGGTGAGATTAAATCTCACTCCTTCCGCTTCATCCGTCAACAACTCCGTCTTCTTTCCGCCATTGCTTATGTTCAACAGCCCCTAACATACACACACACAAATAAATAAATATTTTCAAAACATTATTCAAGATCCAAAAACAAAGAAAAAAACATGAGTGACCACCAAAACCTTGTATGCGTCTGCGACGATGACTTCTCCATGTAGTCCAAAAGCGAGGCCAAGTGGTCTACCGCCAGTATTGACCCAGTCCTCTACGACGGAGTCATTAGCTTAATCAAGAGCCTTCACTCGTTTCACCCATCCATCGACACAGCCAGTATAGATAAGACCTGAGTCTCTATCGTAGGCGATATCCTCGGGCTTGTTGAGAAGACCGACGCCGATAAACTCAGCGCCGGTGAGAAGTTTGTCGTTGACAAGGGGAGGGATGGAAGTAGTAGAGTAGACGAGTGAATCGGCGGGAAGTGGAGATGGGTCGAATGTGTCGAGCCGGTAAAGAGCGATGGATGCTAGGAAGGGGATAACGGTGGAGAAAATGAGAAAACGACGTGAGAAGAAGAGAAGAGGCATCGAGAAAGGGTTTGTGGAAAGATGGTGAACAACTCCAAACTTTTTTAAGTTGAAAGACGTACCACGATTTGAAGTTTGAACCATGTTTGGTATGCAGATGTCAACCGTTGACTCGGCGAATCTTTGTATCATTATTAGTTTTGTATCTAATGGGCTTTGACTATTCTTCCATTAGGCCCAATTCGTTACTATTGTTATACGCAGAGGTTCTTGGGTCTACATCAGCTGGCTCTGTTTTGATATAGATAAGAAGTTTAGAACTAATAAAAGCATTGAACCTTCCTCAGCCACGAGGTTAGTTATTTCGTAACGAAACAACTCTAAACCATTTCAGTGCACAAAGTCTTAATAGATAGAAAATGAGATTACGAAACGCAGAATTAACTACTTGTCGTATACCGTTTTAAGTGTATTTTAAAGTTTGATTCTTTTTAAAAACAAAGTTTTGTTTTAAAACGCTTTTACCATAATAAGGGCGGGTATATTTTTTGTTGGAAAAATTAGTTATGTAAAAAAAATTATGATTTTTGATAAATTATATATTTTAAAAATTTATGACTTATTTTTGTTATTTTAAATATGACTAAATTTTTGAAGACTCTAGATAATTATAATTCGTAATATGATTTTATTTATTGAATCCGAAGTTCAATTTATTTTACACTGATTTTTTTAAATTTAAATAAAATATTTTATATCTTCAACCCTCTCTGTATTGAAAAATTTATTTGTGCGTGTCAAAATATTTTCTATAATTTTATTAAATTTCGTTTATGGGATTTAGTTTTTATTTTCAATGAAACTATTTTTTAAGAAGTTGGGATAATTCAGACCTGTATTATGATTTTGTTGATTTAATCATTTGTTATTTCAACTTGATTTTATTTTGAGGTTTCATTTAATAAATGCTTTCAAATAATAAATAACGTGAAAGATTTTTTAGAAAGATATGGCATAAATATTTAAGAAATATTTTTAAAAAAATGGTAAGAACTGAATAATTAAATAATATTTAATATAATTGCAAAATAATGATTTTTTATAGGTTGCAAATACTGACGGCAAAAAGGTACATACAATATTTGTAATTAATTGAAAAAGTTAGGACCATATTGATAAGAAATATTATGCTTTAATAGAATAGATGTTCATGCCTAACTGATTTTATAAATTGATAAAAAGACTGTTTATTTAGTAAAATAATTATATTAAATGAAAAATTAAGTGACAATAAATGTAACACATTTCTATTTTTATTTAAGTTATTATTTTATTCATAAAAACATGGCTTTGAATAATGTTTTTGATTACGTTATTTTCCACCGGTTGAAACTAAAATAATTTTATTTATTGAACCCGAAGTCAAACTTATTTTACACTGATTTTTTTTAATTTAAATAAAATATTTTAAATCTTCAACACTCTCTGTATTGAAAAAATTATTTGTGCTCTTCGAAAAAATTTCTATAATTTTATTAAATTTAGTTTATGTGTTTTAGTTTTTATTTTAAATTTAACTATTTTTAAGAAGTTGGGATAATTCAGACCCGTATTATGATTTTGTTGATTTAATCATTTGTTATTTCAACTTGATTTTATTTCGAAGTTTCATTTAATAAATGCTTTCAAATAATTAATAACGTGAAAGATTTTTGGAAAGATATAGCGTAAATATTTAAGAAACAAAATTTTAAAAAATGGTAAGAACTGAATTATTAAATACTCTGTAATGTAATTGCAAAATAATGACTTTTTATTGGTTGCAAATATTTCCGGCGAAAAGGTACATAAGATATTTGTAATTAATTGGAAAAGTCAGGACCATATTCATGCCTAACTGATTTTATAAATTGATAAAAGACTGTTTATTTAGTAAAATAATTATATTAAATGAAAAATTAAGTGACAATAAATGTAACACATTTTGATTTTTTTATTTAAATTATTATTTTATTCATAAAAACATGGCTTTGAATAATGTTTTTGATTACGTTATTTTCCACAGTTGAAAGTAAAATGTTTTTTTTTACTAAATCGAACATTTAACCATATATAAAACTTAGTTATTTACATTTTTGATTTTATAATTGACACAAAATCTATATTGATTAACTAATAAATAAAAATATGTACTATTATTATTATGGTAATATAATTAATGATGTCTATAAATGTGAAGGTAATATAATTAATAAAATTATTAAGCTAATGAAATATGGAAATACAATTAATAGTTACTACTATTTATGTTTCCAAACAAATTTCATTTAGAATACTATACTTGTTTCCAAACATTTCCAAAATGTACTTCAACTTTAATAATATAGATTCTCTCAGTAATGGACTAAAGAAATTACTGCAATAGGTAATGAAAACAAACACTTCCTACACATAATACCAATCCGATTTGTTATACACTAAGTGAATACTACCAAATCATACCTCCGACCTTTAAACCAACATTTCCTGATTGGTTTTGATATTTCACAAATCATGTCGTTGATGAAAATCATGGGATCAGTAGTAGAAAGGAAAAGTTAGTCCAATCACTTCCTCTCTTGCAAACAATAAATTATTTAATTATACAAAATTACCAATCTAGCAATTGATTTGAAATCGATGAAATAATGGAACTGGTTCTAGATATCCATGATCTAAAAAGTCTTCATCTACATTAGGCATGCAAATATAAACCGGGTGCAGGTTTGCGAACTGAACTGAACAGAGGGTTTTCGGTCATTGGCTGTGAACTGATTAGCAACATACTAAAATCTATTTGGTTTTCAGTTGGTTGTCAAACCGATCGGTTATTTGTTTTTTTTTTCTAAACATAGAATGTTTTGGAATCACTGTTTCATGTTACTAATATTCGAGAAACGAAGATCATATATCATCATCGTTCTCATTAACGATGGGTTTACAATGCGTGGCAGTGACATGATAATAAACGTAGGAGTTCTTCAAAGCCTCTTTTGTGCAGGATACTTGAGGAGATCGAGTCGGAGTATGTGTGAATACACAAGATTCCCACAATATAGATATTTCCCAATCTTTACTCCACTGGTCACGTGAGAGTGTTTAGAATCATGGTACAACGCGATGGGCTTCCCATCCAGATCCACCTGCAAAACGCCAGCATTCTCAAAAATCATGGTGTCAAAGCCATACTTAGCCGCCAGGCCTTGGAGTTTCCTTATGAAAGGGTATCTAAACGAGAGCTTCCACAACATCGTTACTCCCTGTTGAGTAGAAAGAAAACAATGATACCAAAGCTGAATCTTGTAGATTGAACAAGTCATAAAGTTAATAATTTCAAATTGTGTATAGTACCGAAGGCATCGCAATCCAATAATGTCCATCTCCGTCGTACCGGATGTTATCCGGATAACCAGGTAAGCTTTGAATAAACACCTCCACACGCTCCTCATTGATGTAATACTTGCTGCATCTTCTTCTGTGAACAACAACAAAACAAGTTCATGAGATGAGTATTTATTTCATAGAGAGGAGATTACAGAGTTAGAGAGAGAGAGTCAGGACAAGGGAGTTTCGCAGAAGACGAGATGGGTTTGGTCAGCAGACATAGAGATACCGTTAGAGAAGTAACGGTATCTAAGTAGGACACGTGTGGTTCGTGTAATGGGGTCAAAGCTCATGAGTCGGCCATGTGGTTTGCCTTCCCATAAATCAAACGCAAAGTGATGGAGGTTGTATTTGTAAGAAGCATCTGTGAAATACAAAACGCCGTTATCTCTAACGGCGACTGCATCGGTGAGCTTGAACTTCACTCCTTCCGCTTCATCCGTCAACAATTCCGTCTTCTTCCCGTCATCGCTTATATTCAACAATCCCTACACGCATAAAACTCATCACCTCATATAGAGAAAGTGGCCAAGTCAGGTGGGGGCATGTGCACCCAAATTTATATTAAAATTCAAAACTATGTATGTATAAACATCAAAATTATGTTAGTTATATGGTAAAAATCAGCTTGTGCACCATTATTTTCCCATGTTCCATCCCTTTTCATATGCACTTTTATTTTTTATTATCAATGTATAGTGTATCCATTAATTAAATGAATGGTCTAGATTCACCCCTGTTTGGACATCTTATATAATAAAGTTGGCTTTTTTTTCTCCTTGGGGGTTTAAATGCCATGTGGCACATTTTTTTTAATAATTTTTTTTAATTTATATTTAATAGATTTTAATGTTAATTATGAAAGACACATTGGATTTTTAAAATTTTCCTCATAAAAACCCAAACATTTATAACAGTGTTTTGAACCCGAACCAGAGCTACTATTGAATCGGTAAACTCTCCGACCCAATATAAATCGGATTTGAGTTTTGTGAAAAAGCCAAAATTTAAAACCCAAATTAAAACCTCCAAAAACTCACAGAAACCCAAAACCCGATACCGGTTGCACCACTGGTTGAACAAATATATAATTTTTATTTTTTTTAGTTTTAGTTATATTTAAATTCTGTTTTATATTCTAAATTTCCAATTATCTTATATAATAAAGTTGAGTTTTTTTCCTCCCTAGGAGAAAACCCAATGTCATTTGAAACACTTTTTTTAATAATTAAAATATTTTCTTAAATTATATTTAATAGGTTTTAATGTTAATTATGAAAGACATTGGGTTTTTAAACTTTTCCTCATAAAAGCCCAAGCGTTTATAACAGTGTTTTTAACCCGAACCGGAACCACTGTTGAACCGGTAAACTCCGCGACCCAATATAAATCTTGTTTGAGTTTTGTGAAAATAATCCAAAATTTAAAATCCCAATTTAAAACCTCAAAAAACTCGCTAAAACCCAAAATTCAATACCGGTTAGACCACTGGTTGAATCAATAAATAATTTTTATTTTTTTAGTTTTTAGTTATGTTTTAAATTATGTTTTATATTATAAATTTCCAATTATAAAGTTAGATTTTTTTTTCAGTTTTATTACCGTCTTCCTATTCTTCTACACTACAATTTACATTTACAAGGAAGGTGAGTAAGCGTGATCGTGCTCGACCCGCACATCCATAAAACAAACTCAAAGACGATCAAGCTTATTATTCCTCTACATTACAATTTACGTTTGCAAGAAAAATGAGTAAGTTATTTTTTATTTAACTTAGTTTATAACAAGTCATTACATTTTTAATTTACAGATCAAAAAGAATAAGATCATATGATCATGTGGATTACAAAACATGTTTTGAATTGTTGAAGAACAAGAACATGGCGAGCTGTTGGTAAGTTTTAAAATTTAGAGAAAATAAAAATTAGTTGATGTGATTTGGTGTTAATTTATTTTTGTTATTGACAATTTACTAATATGATATTTTAATTTTGGTTTATTTTGCATTGGAAGTTTAATTTATTATTCACATTCGACATAGATATTTGTGAATTGTATGTCTTGATTTCTTTTAGATGTCATAACTCTTATATTACAAACTTTTTAAATAGTCTAAACTATTTCTTAATATTTTGTATGTCAAATGAAGTTAAAAATATAGAAACCAAGGTTAAGTATTTTCTAAATGTTTTAAGCATAAAATAGATAAATATCCAAACTATTATTTTATGTTTAGAAAACATTTCAAAATATTAACTATTATATAAAAAATTTATAGCTAATATATTATTATATAATAAAATTAATTCATTTATTAACATGCGGTTCATCAACGGTTGGTCCAATAACTCATTGATCCGGTCAATTCAGCGACCTGGTCAATCGTCAGATTCAGTGTCTAAGTTGGGTTTTAAAATCATGGTTTATAGGTTTTCTTTATATTTGATTTGACTATGGAGAATAGAGCCTCTATGATTCTCCATAGTCAATGATCTGGTGTATCACTTTCATAAATTTGACCCACATGATCCGTATGACCAAAAATCTTAAACCCGCATCCACCCCGCCAAAACCTGTGGATAAACCGTCTTACTCGCGTGTAATAATAATTATATTAAAAACTAATTATTTTAATTATATATTAATATTTTAATTATATATTAATTATTTTAATTATATATTAATTATTAAAAATAATATTAAAATAATACACTATAACTAAAATTATATAAATATTTTATATGTTTATATATTTTTACGAAAAATAAAATTAAAAAAAAAACTTTTTTTTGAATTTACGGGTCGGCGGATATCCGCGACTCATATTTGGCTGACCCGCACCCGCCCCGCTTAAACTAATCTTAACCCACACCCGCATTCGCAATTTGAAAATTTTAAACCGATCGACCCGCACCCGCTCCACGGTGGGTCAGACGGGGCGGAGCCTCCGGGATTTGAATTAAATTCTCAGCTCCACTAACCACTATCAAAAAGATCAGAAAATATCATTTTTACATATTTTCATTTCATATTTTTAGAATATTTTATTTATTAAAATCATATAATAAATTATAAATTTAGTAAAAATACAACATATGAACCCGGCGCGTAGCGCCGGAATACCACTAGTAAAAAATAAACAGGACCACTAAACCTTGTATGCGTCTGCTACAATGACTTCACCGTGTAGTCCAAAAGCGATGCCGAGTGGTCTACCGCCGGTATTGACCCAGTCCTCTACTACAGAGTCATTAACTGACTCTAGAGCCTTGACTCGTTTCACCCATCCATCAACACAGCCAGTATAGATGAGGCCCGAGTCTCTGTGGTAGGCGATATCCTCGGGGCTGTTGAGAAGCCCAGCACCGATAAACTCAGCTCCGGTTAGAAGCTGGTCGTTGATAAGCGGTGAAATAGAGTCAGTTGAGTAGACTAGTGCGTCGGAAGGAAGAAGAGCTGGGTCGAACGTGTCGAACCGGTAGAGAACGATGGAGGCGAGGAGGGGAATGATGGCGGATAAGAAGAGAAAACGTAGGGAGAAGAAGAAGAGAGGCATTATGAGAATGGATTGGGTTTTGTGGAAAGTGGTGAAACAACTCCAAACTTTCTACTTTCTAGCTATCCCCGAACTACACGTTACACATGATGTAGCAATCATTGACTATAAAAGGGATCTTTGAATCTTCAATCCTCCTTAAACCGAGTGCAGGTACGTGAACATACGATAATCATAAGGCCCAGTATGTTCTTGGTCAAGTTTCCATACATTACAGTTTTTTGGGCCTTCATTACCAGTCCGTGACTTGAATCAGTACATAGATAAGGTATGCAAAATATCCTTAAATTTTGATTTGTTCTCTTGTTTTTCTTCGAGATGATCCAATTCTCTTATCCTTTTTCGAGATGATCAAAAATCCGTAATTTTACGGATTAACTCAAACACTGATATCACTTCGAGTATTCTTTAAGACCGGATTAAATGACAAACGTTACAATTTTGATAAATAAATATCTTCGTTGATCAGGTATGTGTATATAAAAAATACTCATTCCATTTCATAACGATACATATTCTAAGAAAAAAATTGTTTGAAAAAGATACATTTTTTATATTTTCAATATATTTTTGTAAACTTTAAGAACATTAATTGCATTTACTGAATTTTTATTGGTTTAAATTATGAAAATAGATAATCACAAGAAATTATGCATTCAATACTTAAATTTAAGATTCTCTCTATTTCAAATTAATCCATGTTTTAGAAAAAAATTATTTTTAAAAAATGTATTTTTTTATTTCTAATGCAATTTTTTAATAGACAATAATGATAAATTGTAATTTTTTAAAAAACTGATTGTATTTACTAAATTTTGATTGGTTGTAAGTTATGAGAAAAAAATAATCACAAAAAACTGTACATTTAATACTAAGATTTAATATGCTTTATTAATAAGTGTGAAAATCCCAACACATGAATTAATTTAAAACAGAGGGAGTATGTCTAATAATCTATGTAAAAAACCAAAACATGTAATATTTTAAAACGGATGTAATATATATAAACTAAATAATTATTATTTCTATCTTTGAAAATTACGGAGAGGCGGCAATAGAGGTGAGGTTTTGGTTTTTATATAAATCACATTTCATAAGTAAAGACTGGCTCATATATAATTGGTTTTGGTTTTGTAATACATAAAGAAAACTTGGATGGATGAACAAAAACGGCTTCTTCATACCTCTGATAAGTTTCTCTGTAATATACTATTTTGATACTATTATCTTGTTGAATGCTTTATTGAAATAAGAGAAAAAAGGAAAAGACAGAGAAGAGAGAGTTATGGAGACGCGGCAAACAGAGGTGAGGTGATGGGGGCAATGGCTCACCAATTATGGCAATTGGGTGGCACAATTATCACAGAACATGACCAAAAATGAACCTAACAAAACAAAATAATAATACCAAAGAAAGAAAGAAACAAGTGTAATGCAGCATTACAAAGTAGTTGCTATTATTATGTAACGGAGGGTCCATCCAAGTGTAACGTAACTTCACATGGCTGATGGGCCAAATATTTCCATACCTATCGTCGCAATGTATACCTAAGCTTCACATGGTTCCCTTAAACCAAATTCTTCTATTATGTTAACAACAACAAAATTTTCTTGCACACTGTGACTAGGCCTACATGTGATTAAGACCGGTTCTCGACCATGATAAGTGGAACACTTGCCAGGAATCTCTAAATTTTTTGAATAAAACTATATAGACATAGGTTCCCAAATTTTCTTTTTAAACCCTTAAATATGTTGGAAACTTTTTTACATAAACATAACCAAAAGCCTCTAAAATTTCAGGACAGCCCAACATGTGACGTGTTTTTTTTTTTTTTTTTGAACAACATAAACTTCATTAAAACAGAACCTAAACCGGCAAAACAGAGTAGTTGGTACAAACAGCGGACTTAGCAATAAGATCCGCGACTGAGTTCAAACGACGAGGAATAAAAGAGAAATGCAGCAAAGTAAACGAGAGAGATAGTGCCTCGATATCCAGATTGAGTCCGTAGATCTCCGTCGGATGTAGCTTCGAGGAAAGTGCATTGATTAGCACTTGGTTATCTGACTTCAAACAGATTTTGGTAGATTTTGGTGAATTGGAGAGCTTTTGCATGGAGAAGGGCTTCTCTAATCGCGATTGCTTCCGTCATGAGAAGTGTTGCAACGTAGCGTTCTGTCGAGGATCCCTGTCCGAGTCTAATTTTTTTTTTTTTTGATTGGTTATTAGTTTATTACTATAGATTAAATATGTAAAAGGAAAAGAAAGATTGATTGGAAAATCGTATGTAGGGTATCTTGTACGTAGAACCAACAACTGAAGTTGGGTGTGTTTTCATACATGATACATGTATGGGAAATGGGATAGAAATATCTCAAAATGAAATATCTCAACATGAAAATATCTATTATGCAAGTCCAAAAAAGAAAAATCTATTATGCAAACCTGAAAAGGAAAAAGTAACATATCCAAAGGCACGGGAAGATATTACAATGAGATGCCTTTTTGATAAAGATGAAAGCGTAATAGTTATGATAGATATTTGAGAAATATCTAATTAAAGAGATGAGGGAATCAGTTGCAGGCTGTGCTTCGATAGTAACAACTAACAAGTCACGTTCACTAATTCAAACTAGGTAAGGAAAGAAAGGAGGTGTGATTGTGATTGGTTGATTATTACTATTACAAACCAGCTAGTTATTTCCTAAGTTTTTAACAAGACACTCGTGCACACGGGCCCGTATATAGTATTATCCAACCACCGGCTTTTCTAAAGATCATTATCAGTTTAATTATTTTGGTGTTTAGATTATGACATAATCCTCTGATCACAAAAATATGAGAAAATATATGCTCACTAATTAAGTAACATACAATCCATATATTCATGCACGATGGTGTTTATCAACAGGTTTGGCTCTGAGATAAAACTCAAAAAGCACCTGTTTTAAACGCTAAATTTTGTAAAAAATAATTAAATAGAAGGGTTAAGATATCAATTTTCGGTCTAATAATTTATGGGCAATATATATATAGGACAATTCTATCAAATAGTCATTTTTAAGTTTTTTGTTACAAAAATATCATTCAAAAAATAAAATGACAAAATAACTTACTTTTGTTTTGAATATTTTAATTTTTAGTTTTTTAAAATTTGAAATCCCACTTCCAAACTCACTTCTTAACTCTATACCTTTGCCCTAGAACATTAGTTAACCCAAAGATTATAAATACATATTTATCTTTAAATAAAATCTTTTTGATCATTTTTTTATTTGGAAGCTATTTTTGTGAAAATAAAATAAAAAGTGTTATCTAAATAAATTTCTGATATATATATATATATATATATATATAATATATATATATATATATATATTTGTGTTTTAGGCGTCTAAATATATATGACCGAACATGTCTATCAACATCCAAAGTTGAAGGAGATGCTTGACACAATATTTTAGTTCTGATTTTTCTTGCCTAATCAAAAGTCTAAGTAGGTACCTCAGCTATCTTTTTCTACATAAAAAATAGATATATTAGCTATGAACCTACTTAAACATGAAATTAGCAAATTAGGTAGATGTGTAGGAGCTAACTTTATGATTAAGTGAGAGAGACACAAAAAGAAAGGACATTTAAGTAGGCTTTGATTGAACAAATCAACCCTTCACGTGGCTTTAACATTCACAGGTCTAAAATACTACTTTTGACCTATCTCCCTCTCTAGCTCTATTTATATTCAACCATACTTCTTTCTAGCTAAAGCTTTCTCTCTATTATCAAAACCCATTATCAAATGTCTGCCTCCTACCATGTTAGATCTTGTAGCTTACCAGCTCGGCCACACTCAAATGGTCTCAACCATATCCAACTCCTCCTCAAGAAGCTACCTACCGATAATAATAATAATAACAACAGCCTCTCACTTCTCTCACAGCTCTATGACTCTGTCTCTCATCTCTTCAACGAATCACCTTCTTCATTACTACTCCCTCATCACTCTTTCTTCTCTCATCTTCTTGATCTCTCCCTTGTACACCTTGACTTGTGTTCCAAGCTAAGAGACATCACTTGCCGCATAAAGGAGTCTCTCCGTGACCTCCGTTCAGCTTTCAGACGGAGGAGATACGGTGGAGATTCTACCATCCGCCGCCACGTTAATTCCTTTATCCGATCTAGGAAAGCCGTTCACAAGGATCTTGCTAAGCTGCTTTTGTTGCTTAAACAAGCCGATCACTCCTACTCAGGGCCAGCTCATCATTTGATCACACTGCTCCGACAAGTTTGTTCACAAACATGCCTTTCCTTTAGAACAGTCCTGTTGTCGTTATCCACATCAGTACCTAAGCCAAGACCTTCCAAGTGGGCTTTGGTTACCAAACTGGTGATCAAGAACGTTACCAATACAGGCGATCAAGTTGAGACCGGACGAAGAAACGAGTACCAGTTGATGGACGAAGAACTACAAAGATTCTGCTCGGCGAAAGAGATAAAGAAGGAAAGAATCAAGTCTTTGAACACAAGCTTAGATAAGGTAGATATTGTAGTTGAAGATCTGGAGGAGACGCTTGAAAGCTTGTACAGGCGTATGATCAAAGCTAGAGTCTCTCTTTTGAACATAGTCTCTTTGCATATATGATTTTAATTTTCATCTTTATTCACTGTATGTATGTATACAAACGTCACTCATGTTTTAGATAAAACATGTTTACCTTATTAGACTAATGGACACTTAGCAACAACGACATTTCAAGATATCTAAGCAAGTGTAGGAGGAGGATCTTGATCTATCCTCCAGTTCGTAGGCAGTGGGCAACGAGTCTAGAGAATCGTTGCCGCAACAGACGTTGTATAGATTCCTCTTGATTCCTCTGCTAAAAGGATGTACTCGCTCCGGAAAATTCCTAACAAAACACACATATGCTCTGTTATAACCAATGTAAACAAACCGATCAACAGACACATTTTAAAACATTTATACGAAGAAACTAGGTTCTCTCTCCAAAGTAACTTGATGTTATAACTTATAGAAGATGAGTTGAATACCTCATGTATGGAATACGTTTTCGCCTCACGAGTTCATAAGTGCTTTGATTCGTAAGAATGAGGTAGCTGGCAGGACAACCAACGTAAGCAGTTAGACAAAACGTATATGAGATTGCGGAAAGTATCAAGAAGATGTGAATACACACACACACACACACACACACACACACACACACACACACACAAACCTGTGAAATAGCAAAAGAAGCAGCACAAATATCAAGGAGATCACCAATATGACAAGCAGAAGTATGATAATTGCATTCTTCCACCTGTTCACATTAATTAATGCTTCAACGCATTAGGAGGATCTGCTTAGAACTTGGCAGAGGGAAATGGAAAAAAAAAAGAGTATTAATACCAAGGCTTGGCTACGTTACTAAGGTAGTCAATGTACATGATGAGTGTCCAGATGCATAGAGCACTCTCTTCACAGATGTACCACCTGATAGTCATGGAAACAAAACAAAACGCATAAGGCTTGGACAATTGTTACATACTGCAACTTAGGCTTTTGCAGGGCATTACCAGAATTTACAATGGTTTTTCTTTCCTACACATGTTCCCAACCAAACACAGTGATGATCAAACTGAATAACACATCGATCACAGTCATGACAATGTTTGGCTCGTGGAGGCTGCAAAACATTTAGGGAGGTAAAAAAAACAAGTTGAGCAACTGAATACATACGAGACTGAAATATTTACCTGCTCCACATGACAATAGCCGCATGTCAAAGCTCTGCAGGATATAAAATAATAATAGCAACAATTCAGTATCAGTAACACTCCTCCTTCCTATTAATAGAAAGCGTTGATTAAAAGTCAGATATGTACGTACCTTAAGGATGTACCTGGAGGGTACAAGTCCAGAACCATCCTCCCCCAGTAAGTCGGAGCCCTTCTGCCACTTGAGGCTGATTCGCCTTCCATAGTAATAACTGCGCTCCCACTTTTTTCTGGAAGCATGTTGTTGCCTTCGCTTAAATAACCACATAATTAAAACAACAAGAGTTTGACAGACAGAAGCTTTAAGTAGAAGTCAATTCCATAAAATTTTCTTAGTGAACAAGGATAGTAACAAAAGTCTTACAATGATGTGGTGGTAGGTGCGTTTCTGTACATTGCATTAGTCTCGTCAACATCCCTCATTGCATCAATAACATACCTAAAAGAGAAGCAAAGAAAGAAGCTTTTAGCAACCACAGAGGACTGAAAGGAAGGCATATAGTGGAGAGATTACCCAGGTGAAGAGCCAGAAGTGACGAAGTACTGGAGAAGTGTGACACAGAACAAGAACAAGTAAGAGGACATATACCTGTTAAAGAGAAGGTGAGAGAGAGAGAGAGAGGTGATTGAATATAGCTAAAAGAAATGAGAGGAACATACCATGGATGTAGCTTAGTTTTCTCGATGAATTCATCATCGCAAACGAGAAGGAAGCCGATGAAGAAGAGGTGGAGAGCTACTAGTGCCAATTTAAGAAACAGAGAAGATCTTCGAACTGCAAATAACAATTTTTGAGTTAAGTGAATCACAGAGCTTAAGAGCCAAATCAAATCCAAATTAGGAGACATTATTGTAATTAGGGTTATTACCAGGATCAGAGAGGCAAGGAAGGTTGAGGAGAAGACGGTCCCTGCTTCCAAGAACAGGGCACCAAACCCCCATGGTTGACTCTCTCTTAGGCAAACATTTGGAGAGAGACAGACAGAGGCAGGGAGAATCGCGCACGAAGACAGAATAAGATGTCCAAGATGCAATCTTGTTGTAGTTGTCCAAAATCGACAGATAGAGTGTTGAGATTATTTTATTAGTTGGCCATTGCCTGATTTTCTCTTGAGCCACAAACAAGACACAAAAGGAGATGAAAACAGTTTTGTGTTTGAGCTCCGCTTAGGGAAGACAAGACTTTAGTTGGGCTTCTTTTGAGAAGCTAGGCCCATTCAGAAAATAAAGAAAGCTACAGCCTCTAAGAGGCCCACATTTTGGGGTATCTTTTTTTTTGTCGGATATTAAATTTAGAGGTGCGATATCCTTATTTTTAAAGGTATTCATGATCCGTGTCCTTTTAGTCTGATCTGATTCAATCATTAGCCATTCAGATATTTAGTGTCTGGATTAGGGCTGGGAAAAAATCCGAACCCGAAAAACCGAACCGAACCCGATCCGAAAAAGTAGCACCGAACCCGAACCGAAATTGATTAAATATCCGAACGGGTTCAAAATTTCGGTATTTAATGAATCAAAACCGAACCCGATCCGAACCGAAATATTTTGGGTTCCCGAATGTATCCAAAATAAATTTATATAGTTAAATATATACATTGTTTTTATATATAATGTATATTAAAAATATATAAGATACCTTTAAGTTTTCCAAAATACTCGGAAAATATATGCAAATAGTCAAAAGTGAATGTTTAAATAGCTAAAGTATACTGAAAACACCAAAATAGTTAAATATCTATTGATTTTTTATCCAAATATTCAAAGAAAACCAATTTATATGTTAAATTAAGGTATTTTGACATATATGTTATGAAAATTGATATGTAATATATTATCTTTCTTACAGATTTTGAAAATTTAAAGTATATAATAAATTTTGAAAATTTAAAAACATTTTAAATGGGTTATCCGAACCCGAACCGAACCCGCAAAGATCTGAACCGAACCCGAACCGAAATTTAGAAATATCCGAATGGGGCTGAAATCTTTGACCCCGAAAACCCAGAACCCGAATGGACTGAACCGAAACCCGAATGGATACCCGAACGCCCAACCCTAGGCTGGATATCCAATTCGATAACATAAGTTTAAATAAAACAATAGAAAATAAATAGAATCCTCAAAGTAGGATAAAATAATAATTTTTCATTAAAAAAAATTTACTTACTTTTTAAAATTATAATAACTATTAAATAATTTTAGTAGATAAAATAATGTAAAATTTATATACAACATAATATTTATATAACTTATATATATATTAAATATATTAAATATATATACACATATATATAACGGATCAGAACGATACCTCTTTTTAAAAATATTAGTATTTCTGATTTATTTTGTTTTTTACGAATATTACAAATATTAATATTTGTTTTGATTCGTAGAATTACATATATATTTTGGATTTTTCGAATAAAACAAAAATTTGAGGATATTTTTTTCGGTCCGAATAAGATTATATTATAAATAGGCGCAAATTTTTGATGCGCCAGGATTTAAGTTTTGTGGGTCCAAGAAGCTGATTTAAACTTTGGGAGGATGAGCAGACTTCAAAACCAAAGCTAGCCAGACTTTCTTTTTGGGTGTTAATGTTAAATAAGATAGCCAAACTTATCAGAACGATATGAGGGTGTCCTAATTATGTTCTGATGGTTAAGTTCAGTGGCGAAGAATATTATTGTTTGATACGTAAAACTTTACTGGGAACATGAAAAAAAAAACTTTCAAGTGATTAAAAACAAAATATAATAAAAAGTATAAAATGATGATGTTCTATCGTTCAACTCCGGTTCAAGTCAAAAATCTAAAGAAGCTTCCTTCCTTTATTCTGTTGGCAGGAACTATTCTATAACTAAATGTAAAAAGAAGACCAAACACTTTTCTTGTCTTCAAAAGTAATGAACAAAAGGCAAACATAATCAAGTAGAAACTAGAAAGAGACGAGCATGCGAGCACGTTCCTTCGTTAAGAATCTTAAGATAAACAAATAGAAATGGAGAGCACATCATCTCGTTCCCTTAAAAGCCAACGTCTTCACTTTTATTTACTGTTGACGTTTCCTTCCCCACGTTTCTGTTTCTTAAAACAAAACAAAAGCAGAAACAAGGGCTTTCCCAATATGGCTAACTCTCCAAAAGATAATATTGTTTGGTGTGGCGCAAGGAGGAAACTTCTCCGCCGATCGATCTCCCAGCAGTATCACCACCATTCACTCATCTATACCAGAAACACCTAGTAAACCTTTGTTTAAAGACTTAAAGTTGACCATTGCAAGTGGTGTAGGGAAGGAGAGCGTTTAGAGCGCAAAAGAGTCTGGTGAAGCTTCAGGCGGACCGGTGGCTAGAGGAGGGAGTACTTGTGGGGAGACAAGCTAGAATAGCATTACATTGTATGCATGCTCTTGCTCGCTTGCAGGTTAGGGTTCGTACTTCGTACTCGTCAGACCTAATCCTAAAGTTTTCCCCTGTTTCTTCTAGCCCTCTCGTGATTGTGACATCTACATAACACCATTTTGTCCTTTCAAATTAACTCAAAAAACGGTTTGTGATTTTTGTATAATGTAACTAACTAACCCTAACACCCTCCAATGTGTACTGATAAACATGATTAGTCTAGCTAGCATTCTCTCGATTTTTTCATGAAAAGTAGTAAAAGATATACATTCTGAAAGGATCCCTAGGTTATCTGAAGCAAAGCGAATCACAAGCAGTCCAAGACATATTTACTTGGAATGGAAGCTAGTGGAACCTTGGATGTGAAGAAAGGATGCTTCCATGGAGACTGGAGAGACACCAAATCTGGTAAAATGGCTTGGATCTAAAGAATCTGAAAGTTATATATAAGCAAGATCAGTTACCTTTATAGAGTTTACATCACCTCTCTAAATAAAACAATCAACAAAGAATATACACTACGTCTCCATTTCCAGCACACATAAACAAAAGTCAATTAATGTAAGATAGATCTACAAGAAACAGAAACAAAGAGAGACGAGAGAGCACTGAGATATTGGCGCGGCTCAATCAGATATCTAAGAGAATGCATTTTGTGGTTCAAGAAGATCTGAATGAACCAGGCCAATATCAAAGGGGACTCTTTCGTGCTGGTCCAGAGGAAGCCTGTAAATGAAAAAAAAAGAAAGAAAGATAGACAGTGTGAGAGTGTGAGGAGAAAATGAGAATGTCTGTGTGGGGGAGTTATATAGGAGAGGGAATTAAATTAGGGTATGATGAGAGAAGGCATTGGAAGGTATGGAGCATTAAAACCACATCTACTACCAATTCACAAAAGCTAGGTCACCTTCTTTAACTCTCTCCTCCCTCCCTCTCTCTCCTTATTTCAATTTCCATTACACATGTATCCATCTATCCAAACTAAACTGGCTATGCAATGAGAACCTACACTCCTTTGTCTGCTCCTCTGCCTTTCCTTCTTGAGGTTTTAACATTTTTAAAAATATATGACCAGAAAAGATTGGAGGAAGAAGTTAAAACAACATCGAAGATGCTCTGTATAATAAATATGAGGGAATCTCGCAGAAGGAGATGGGGACACTGGCTGCCTGCAACCATTAATGGTCTTACTGCTTTTCTTATTAGGCTCTCTCTTTCTCTCTCTGTATTTCTGCTTTGTTTTTACAACATCAAGCCAGTTATGAACCCTAATGAGCACTCTCTTTCTCTCTCTCTCAATTGAAGATTCTCAAGTGAAACCTTTGAATGCCACATTGTAACACCAGAGCATTGTAAAAACCAGATTCCTTTTTTTTGTCTAGTTTGTATGGGTGGGAAGCGAAAGAACTATTGCACACCCATATGTATTTACTTCTCTCTAGCTGCATTAACCTCTCCGGTCCACCACCATTGCCATAAATTCATGCACAACACACATTACCTCTCTCTCTACCAAATATATTTTCTTATGATTTGAAAAGATATATCAAAACTCTAGCTCTGTACTTCATTACTCTTGCTCTACACATTATCAACATGCTTCATTCTTTCTTTGATATCAATGTCTCATTAAAATAACACTAAGCAACTAAATCGGAAATAATATGTAAAGAAAATGCTAATAATACTTACGCTTGATGAGTTCAACCTTTCTCTCTACATGGCTGCAAAATATGATCTACCGTGTTGCTAGGTTTCTGCAAATTACACTTAAATTCTTCACTAGTTTATTTTGATTTCAGATATAAGCTTCAACTTAGGGTCAGCCTCCTTTGTTGCATTACACTGGATGAAAAAGAAAAAGAATCAGAAACAATTAAGATTGAGTTTGAGTATGTACTTTCTAGAGTTAACTGATAAAAGGTGCAACATGTATGGCGCCTTATGGTAGTCATATATATAACGGCGTGGAATGTTTTACTATTTTCCCAAACAGCAGCAGAAACTTTCAGTATTCAGCAAGGTTTTACATTAAAGATGGCGTGGATTGCATCTATCAAATAAACTTCAAGCCTATTAACAGCTGAAAGCTAAGTGATGAGACGCGTACTTCCAAAACTAAGAAAAAAAAGACAAACAGAATGCAAAAATGGACCTTCAACGCGGACACGAATGCTTTCTTGTCGTAAACATTACACAGTTATCAAAAACTCCTCTGTATAGAGAATTATTGGAATATACAAAACATACGACATGATAAAGGCCTACTACATTCATTCACCATCAACAAACAATTACATCTTTCATTACACAAAGTTTGCTGGATAATAAATAAAAATTAATGATTACTGGAATTGAGTTTCCAAACGTCAGTGGTGTGTGGCTTTTCACGTTACAAATTATACATTCTTATACCAACAACAACAAAGAGTGACACATTTTTTTATACGTAGCTACAAAAGATGGGAATCTAAAAAAAAAAAAAGGAAAAAAAAGAGGAAGGAAGCAACTTTTTAGAGTTTCTTGGGGAAAGTCATACCGCCGCCTCGGATAGAAAGAGAAGGTCCTTTGGCAGAGCTCACTACACTGGTATCAAGGAAGATGACCACCACAGTGATGTCATCGTGGAAATGCCTCCTCACGCCTCTCTCTATCTTCTTCAGATCAGTATATCTCATCTCTCTCTTCTTCGCTGCAGCTTGCAGTGCCATCTTCACCAGTCTACGCGCTATCCCCTGCGTTCATCATTCACACAGCCATATGTCAGAGTCAATATTTGGTTTTGTAATAAGTTTTTCACTTGGGGGGGGAGGGGAAAAAACGGTCAAACGCACGTTTCGTGGGTGGTTCTGAACGATGTCAACAGCTTCTTGGTTGCTCATCTGTTCCCATAGACCGTCTGAAGCAAATATCAGAAACTGATCATGCGGTTGGAGCTCATGCTCTGTTATCGACGGTTCCCCACTCAAGATCGGCCTTTTCATCGGCTCCCGGAGTCTATACTTTGTGTACAGTGGTTCCCTGTTGAACTCCGGTTTCTTAAGATACACGTCGCCTATGGATCTAGATATCTAACAAAGGATAAAAAGAAACATATCTTAGTCTAATGTAGGAACATGCACAAGCTAAGTCTATTGAGACTAAAATCTGAATTAAATATTAAATAAATTGAGAAAATGTACCTGAATGAGTCCTTTAACGCGCCACACATTATGCTTCAACACAACAATATGAGAGTCATCCGGATGCAAGGAGTGCATCTCCTGTCTAACACTCTCTATGCTCACGTTATGTTCCGCTGAGAGCTGAAGCGCAATAACCTCACCTGTCGCCCTCACAGCCCTTCCAAGAACCGCACGGGAATCCCCAACGTTAGCGATGTAGAGCTTCCCTCCGCATATAACACCCACCAAGCAGCAAGACCCAACAGCTGCAATCTGTGGCTTCACAGGCCACTGCTTCGTCACAACCCCTAGAAACCCTTCTTCCGTCGCCTCGTAAGCCTTTCTTATTACATCCATCGACATAGACGCTTCCTCTGCTGCAAATCCTACAAGATTTCAACAGGAAGAGTTTAGTTTTTGCAAAACACACAAATATCATTCAGTTTTTTTGTGCTCACTCACTCTTTAAATGCTGAAAGAGATGATCATTAACAAAGCGTGAAGTCTCAGGGCCGCCATGACCGTCGTATACTCCAACGAAAGTTCCGTAAGGACCAGAAGAATCAAGCGTGCTCAAAGGGCCAGACTCGACTTGGCTCTGATCCTCGAGCAGATTGTTGGCCTGAACAACCGCCATTGAGAACTCGCCGAGTAGGTGCTGACCAGAGTCTTTGTACCAGAGCAACCCATCTTGTCTCCCTGCTGAATCAGAGGAGGAAGAGGAGGAGGAGGAAGAAGGCCACAGACAAGCACTCAGAAGTTTCATTAACGTAGCTAACATCCCTCATGTCATCAAAAGAAACACCCTTTCTCTCTTAACTTCCTCCACATACGTCGAAAGGATTTAGCTTTATGGATCTGCAATTCGATAGAGCCAAAGGGTATAAACCAACTTAGAATAAAAATCAAAACTTTATCAAAATTCGAGAAGTGGGTACCTGAGATTCTGCTGAAGCAAGAGGTAAAGCTGCAGACTTGGGAGTCAACAGGGAAGCAAAATTGAAGAATTGAGATCGAAAGCAATCTTAATCTAGACAAAGAGATTTAGGGTTTTGTAGTAACGAGATCAGGAGGTCTGATGGAAGCTTACAAATAGGAAGAATTAACAGAGGATGATGGAGATCTGAAAGAGAGAGAGAGTGATAGATCCGAATGAGATCCACCAGAGAAATGAAGTTAAGAAGGACTTTGTTGGTGTGTAGACTCGAGCCTCTCTCCACGAAAGAGAAGGAGAAGGAGAAGGAGAAGGAGAAGGAGGAGGGCTCCACTGCTTGTAACCAGACAATCCAATCCTGATCACTGGATCAGACTTTTCTGAACCTAACCCTTCTTTTTCCTCATATTGACTTTTTCTCTCCTTTTTTCTTTTGCTAAATGGTCCTCTATCTTTCTAATTCTTTCGGCTTACGGGCACTAACTATTCCCTCTTCTACTATTGGCACAAGATGGAGACATCGAAATTTTTGAACATATTCGTCGTCATTAGTCCCGTTTTGGTCTTTGTTATTATTACTTCTTCTTCTTTTTTGTATCTATTCCATTATTACTCAGATATCCGGTCGTCAAATATTTTACAAAAAAATATATTTCATAAGATATTAGATTTTTTTTTGTCAACAGATATTAGATTAAAAAATGAAATGTGAAATTCAATATAAAACAATTATATATTACAATAAAGATGAAGTTTTATAATTTAAAAAAAAATATTTTATCAACATATTTTGAAATTTGCATAAATATATAAATATGTGTTGGATTATGGTAGATTCTTTTTAAAAAACCCAAAATGAGTGTTTTCCTTTTCTGATTTTTCTAGCTGTGCTAGAATAGCCATGATAATACCAATTTTTAATACTTGTGATTTGATTTATTTTAACAAATACTAAATATTGACATTTTATTTATATAATACGAATATTCGAAAAAGAATAACAAGATGAATCAAATTTGATCTATATTTTGTCTATCCTTACTTAATAAGTACCAAACACGTAATAACTCAAATCGAAAATTTGAGGGGTTATTAGAGAAGAGAAGTTCCATGAAGTAAAAGGAAAGAGAAGCGTGTTGTTGTGTTGGTCGAAGAAGATTGATAGTTGAAAAAAGGTGGAATATCTGTGAGTGATTGAGGAGAGACACGTGATTTAGTGACATCATTTAACGTTAGCTGTCTCATTAAGGACATACGTGTGCACATCAACTTCCACCTCCATCTCCACCTGCACCTGACCAGCTGCATTTCTTTTCCCGTTTCCTCTTCACTTCTCCCATGTGCTTCCCAGTTTCCCCTCCTCTTCTCTCCATATATCATTTTAAAAATAAATAATTATGGGCCTTAGAGAGACATGATGGGCCGTATAACCAATATGCTTACTGTAGATCTGTACAAGTGAAAGGAGTAAGCAAAAAACTAGGGGAGTGGTCAAGAAAATCAGCCCTACTTTCACTCTTTACCAAGACATAGAGGAGTCACGAACCTTCACACGTGTAAATTGGTCACGTTTTCCTTTTAGTGTTTTGTCAGAGAATAACCAAACTCAGCTTCCCTAATCACTACAAACTTCACGAATTACATTTTAGTGTTTTTCTGTCTTGTGTGTATTTATAGTCACACTAACTTTCAGACTCCAGTTTAACAAAGGAACAATTTTAAATAATTACTAGCTGCTCTTTGGATTTATAGGGGAACAAGGAGAAAATATGCAACATCATTCAGACACGACGACGACGACGACAAATCAACCACTTTGTCCTAAGCCACGTCGTGTGTGTCCTTCTCTTCCTGATTTCCTCAAGCCTCTCTCATGTTCACCACACTCGTCCAACTGGTAACATTATATGTGGTCTACATTGTTTGTTTATATCTGTTTTCTGTTACATTCATATGGTCTAGATTGTTTTTCTATATATGTTTCAAGTATATGGTCTAGATTGTTTTTATATATTTGTTTTCAATTATATGGTCTGGATTTGTTTGTTTTCAGTTACGTTTGGTTTTATGCCTTTTCAATCACTTTTTGTTTTGAACGGCAACGTTTCCATTTCACTAACAAAATAATATTTGATGAAAAAGTAGAATACTATATTATATAGGCAAAAATAAATGTAAGCTTATCGAAGGCTATAAATAATTATCCCTTGCAAGCTTTTCTTTATATTTCTTGGAATTTCATCATGATATGCACCTACATGTTTGTACCTCAATCAGTCAACTAAGTTCGGAGGGAAGAAGCGGCGTACTCGAAGCAATCGATAAGGTCATACACCCATACTTGCTTTCTTCATCATCATAGATAATTAATATTTCCAAAATTAAATATCATTTTAACATAAGGATTCCAATATAAATGATTATAATAATAAACAATAGAATAACGACACTGATATTAAACGGGGTCCGAACTTGCATGCATGCATGGTTTTTGAGTGTTGATTATATATTAAACCGTGGTAGGTGCAACCGATGGAAGGTGGAACAATAGAGTGGTACGCAGGGTCTCCACCAAAGAGAACCGGGAATCCTCTTGTCCACGACCTTCATTTCGTTCACTGCCTTGACATTCTCCCCGATTTCCCAAGCACCAAGGCTTGATCTTCACATCTTCTTAGACGATTTATGCATACACATTCGTACCAAAAAGAAAAACCCCTTGCTTTCACATAAGATGCCATATCGATCGTTCTCGGGTTCAAACCATTAACCAGCTCATCAACTAAACGTTTTTTTTTAACACGGCACAAACAGGCTTGGAGTTTATTCTCTGTAGAAATGTATTTAGATATTTTTGATCACCAAGAGTACACACTGAGGTCAACACAATCTAAAGCTTATTAAAGCAAGTATTTGAGATATTCCCATATATACTTGAATAGAGCTTCGTTTCTCAAAAGACAAGTAAGTGACCATGGTCGTGTTTATGGAAATTAGAGCGAGTAATCTTAGCTCCCTGTTACAAGAATTAACGTATGTTTTGAGTATGTCAATTGCCTGCGGCAAATGTAAGAATGAAGAGATACTTTGAGTTGAAAGATAGTGGGTCTAATAAGTAGGTAAAGATATTGATACCAAAAGGGTATACTGTGATGGCCCGTGTGACCTAAAGTGGTCAGAGACAGTAAAAGTTGAACTTTGCTTTAATGGGATGAGCCAGGCCTATGCAATAGTGCAACGCATAGGAGACTCGTGAAAGCCCAGATAGCAAGCTATCTTGATGGACTATCTCCCTTAAAAAATAAAGTTAATATCGTATAGGCCAATGACCCATATATCAGATATTAAACTGATAAGAACAGATACTACACTTGATCTTAGCCAAAAGGCCGAGAAAGGTATGATTTGACCACTGGGCTTGGCTTTCTTCTTATAGTGTTAAGCTTATGACTAACTTTCTTTAGCTTAGCGATGTGGGACTTGGGAAATAGCCTCTTGAGTTTTCTTCAAACAAACAATACAATGACTTCATGAATCCGGAAACTTTGCAAATCTAGAAGAAGAAAATTTGAGGTCATGTGCACAGAGAAGGATCTTATTTATAGTTTTCTTCCATCTATTGCAGTGTATACATGAGATCAGAATCTTAACCAAAGATGTTGCTCCTATGGTTATGGAACTGCAAACAGAAGCTTTTGATCATATTCATGAGGATCAGAATCATGGAAACAAGCAAAGCTATGACCAAGATAATAACCAGTCTGGCTTACGAGGAGACACAGTATTTTCCTGCCAGTAACACTATATGCATAAGCAAAGACAACTTAGAAAATATAGACATATCAGGTGCTGATGGAGCCACCGGCAGCACATGAAGGATGATGGTTGGGTTTCATGTTAGCTTTATTGCTGGTTTACGGAAGTAAGGCTATTCTCTTTCCGCCTTCGAAGGCATTTGTTTAATTTTAAGTCATCATCTCTCTGAGTCTCGCATTATCATACCCGTTGAACTTGTAAATTAGTTTCTTGTTTAGTTCAGTTCTACTCTGTCTTTCTTATATATCTTTCATATTATATATAAGTGAATGAATCTGAGCTTCCAAGTACTTTTTAGTGAAGTGAATGATCTTAATTTCAGTCAATTGTTTGTGTGTATTACTATTATATAGCTTATATTGCTAATGGAGTTTTAATGCCAAGTTTTGAAGATGAGAGCATAACATCTACGATCCCTGCACCACCAGAGATTGAAGCTCCTTCACCACCAAGAGTATCGAGTCCACTACTTTGTTCTCCTCCTCCTCTGTTTTGTACTGCTATACCGCTCCTAGCTGACCTTCTCGATTCCACCGGAAGTCCTGGCAAAGGCGCTACAGCCAATCTCATCCCTCTCGTATCTAAAATCCTGCTTCTCCTACCTCTTGTGGCCTTCCTCTGGTTCACAATATTCACGTTGTGTGATTGGTTTGACCATTTAATGTTCCATTAATAAGAAGAATCTTCGTTTTCCTGTTACAGGAATGTATGTTTTTTTATGTAAATGTTATGTATATGTCAAGTCCTGGACTTACACGGTCTCAAACAAAATTTAGAGAGATTGCGTCCAGTGAGAATTGGAACTAGCTAAAGAGATTACAAAACGGTGTTATGATAGGCTGTGCATGCCTACGACAACAAGTTTTAAGACAAGGTTAAAGATTTGAACTTATTGCTTTGGTGGGTTGAGCCAGGCCCTTGCTATAGTGCAGTGCATGGGCGACTCACGAAAGCCTAGATAGCAAGCTATCTTGATGGATTTCCTCCCTTAAAAAAGAAAGTTAATATCGTGTGAACCAATGGTCCACATATCAGATATTAAACTGATAAGAACAGATACTACACTTGATCTTAGCCAAAAGGCCGAGAAAGGTATGAATTGAGATTAAGACTCAGCGTTCTTTTTATAGTGCCAAGGTTATGACCAACACTCTTTATAGTACCGATGTGGGACATGAAAGTAGCCTCTTGAGTAATCTTTTAAACAAACAATACTATAACTTCACAAATGTTTGCAAGCTAGCAAAGTAAATCTGAGGTGGTGTTAATTTAATCCCAGCGATCTATGTCATGTGCAGTGTACATAAGATCAGAATCCTAACCAAAGAGTTTGCTCTTATTGTTCCGGAACAGCAAACCGAAGGTTTTGAACATCTTGAGGATCAGAACCATGGAAACAGGTAAAGCTATGACAAAAGTAATAACCAGATTGGTTTTCCTCACCCTAATATGAATTTGAGAGATGTGCACATGCAGCCACAACAGGCTTTAAAGCCAACGAGATCTCATCCGCTGATAGGGACGTTGTGTTTTCCTGCCAGTAGCATC
This sequence comes from Raphanus sativus, assembly GCF_000801105.2. NCBI lineage: Eukaryota > Viridiplantae > Streptophyta > Magnoliopsida > Brassicales > Brassicaceae > Raphanus > Raphanus sativus. The sequence goes on along the minus strand of NC_079512.1, from coordinate 28,885,035 downwards.
AATACATTAGCAAAGAGGACCGACAGCACATGCATGAAGATGGTTGGGTTCCTGTTAGCCTTAATCTCTGTCTGCCTTCAAAGGCATTGGTTTAAGTTTAAGTTCAAGTCACCATCTCTCTGAGTCTTGCATTATTATTCCAGGCTAACTTGTAAATTAGTTTCTTGCCTAGTTCAGTTCTACTCTCTCTTTCATACTTATTACATATGAGTGAATGACTCTGAGTTTGGAAGTACTTTTCGTGAAGTGAATTAAATATCTAACTACAGTCAATTGTTTGTGTGTACTGGAGGTTACAGAACTTACAGTACACTCTGAGAAATTCATATGTCTGGAAAATTTAGGTATACATGTCTAAATAATCAGAAAACTAGCATCCTATTACTCTAATCATTTTGACTTATAAAACCTCCCTGAAGTAGGTGAATCTGAGAAATAAAGTGCATGTTCTATGTGTTTATTTTGCAGGATGAATCTATAAAGAGGGCTAGGTGACTGTAACAAGTATATATATGGCGTAGTGATCTCAGGGATAAACGCATGTACATCCCTTGTCCTGCTGGAGCGCAAGATAACCAGGGGTTCTACAGAACTAAGACTAACTGAAAGTAGATATCAGCTCCCCTAACATAATATGTGATGTGTTGCACATTGCCTTTCTTCTTGTTTGTTGCATCTCAACTCCTGCTTCTCCAACCTCAATGAACATATCTGATATGCGGGTCATTCTTTGTGGTCTTCTTGTTCGTTGTGGTTTTTAGTTTAAACTTTTAATGTTCATATTATAAGAATCTTCTTTCAGTGGGAAGCGTGCAAAAGAGCAAGCGGTTAGACAAAGTGTATTAGTTTGAACTATTGTTTTGGAGGGTTGAGCCAGCCCGTGCAGTAGTGCAGCGCATGGGCGACTCTTGGAAGCCCATATAGCAAGCTATATTGTCAGGTTTCCTCCCTTAAAAAATAGAGTTAATATCGAGTGGGCCGATGGCGCCACATATCAGATATTAAACTGATAAGAACATATACTACACTTGATCTTAGCCAAAAGGCCGAGAAAGGTATGATTTTTTAGTCAGGCTCGGCTTCTCTTTTATAATGCTAAGCTTATGACTAAGTTTCTTTAGCTTACCGATGTGGGACTTGAGAAATAGCCTCTTTAGTTTTCTTTAACCAGACAATACGATAACTTCACGAACCTTGAAACTTTGCAAATCTAGAAGAAGAAAATTTAAGGTGGTGTTAATTGAATCTCAGCGATCTATGTCATGTGTCCATAAGAGGATCTGATCCTATGGTGTATGGTTGTATTATTCTGAGAGCTTGAGCAAAAAAGATGGAAAACTTTAAAAGTTGTTCCTTTGAAAGCAGAACGTATGATCAGAGAATCCTAATCTACGAGGTTGCTCTTATGGTTCTGGAACTGCAAGTCTGCAAACAGGAAGGTTTTGATGGAAACAGGCAAAGCTATGACCAAGGTAATAATTAACCAGTCTTGTTTCCTCACCGTAATATGGATTGGTGATAACTCTCAATACAGTAAGCAGAGACATCTTAGCAAAGACGTATCGGGTGCTGATGACGATGGTTGGGTTAGTTCCTGTTAGCTTTAGGGAAGTAAGTTATTATTCTCTGTCCGTATTTGAAGGCACTTGTTTAAGTTTAAGTCATCAACTCTAGTCTTGCATTACCATGCCTGTTCTAAGTTGTAAATTAGTTTCTTGTTTAGTTCAGTTCAGTTCTAATCTCTCTTTCATTTTTTACAAGTATTTGAATTATCACTAAAATGAAGCTAAAATTGTACATGTGCAAACAAGAAAGCAGTTAAGCCGATCATAACATGGTTCTTGTGCTAAATTGTGCATATGACTGAATTTGCAGAAGCAAAAGATGTTAGGTTCGAACAAACTCCATTAGTATTAAGAACATGAAAAAGGACCAAACCAAACTTGGGGTGTTTATCATCCATTAACACATTGATGCAGTGTTAGAAGATTAATAATATACCAAAACCACAAATAAAAAAAAACAGAGTTGTCCAAATCATCATCTTCATAGGATGGAGCATGCCTTCTGCGCTTTGCTCTTTTTCTTCTTCTGCTTCGGAGGTTGCAACACCACTCGAATGGCCGCGTCAAACACTGCCTTCACATTCTGCACTCAAAAACATTTAGAACGTTAACGTTATAGTGATCAACACTAGTAATGCACTAACCAAAAAAAAAATATACCTCTTGAGATTTGGAACTGCATTCGATGTAAGAAGGTGCTTCTATTAGCTTCTTAAGCTCCTCTCCCTGAGCAGTAGTGATTGGGACAGCACCAGGATGGTCGACGAAGAACTGCTTATCATCTCGAAGATCTGTGAGATATATGAGCAGCAACACACACACACATTGTGTCACAAACTAGACATTAAAATATGAGCAAAATAATGAAATCTCACCAAGTTTTGATCCAACAAGGATAATGGGGACACCAGGTGCGTAATGTTTCAACTCCGGAATCCACTGCAAACACACAATGGTGAACTTTGTGAGAAATAGAGAGAGAGAGTTAGCAACACTAACACCAAAACAAGATCTTTGATGGATTAAATTACCTTTTTGGAGACGTTTTCATAACTGGCTTTACTGATAAGGGAGAATGCCAATATAAAAACATCTGCTCCACGGTAGCTTAGTGGTCTTAATCTGTTGTAATCCTCTTGCCCTGTTTTAATCATTAACAACCCACTTTCAAAATATCAGATTCAAAAATCAAAACTTCAGAAAACACATGATAAGTTTATATGAAGATTATTAACCTGCAGTATCCCACAATCCAAGATTGACGGTGGCTCCATTAACCACCACATTTGCACTGAAATTATCGAAAACGGTAGGCACATAATCCTGTAAAATGTTTAGAAAACAAGAACCATGATGAGATGTTGTTGTATGCAGATGAAAATCTATTTTAAAGAAAGAACACAAGAGCATGAGAGGGTTAAAAGGTTGGACGTAACCGTAGGGAAAGTGTTGCTAGTGTAAGAAATCAACAGACATGTTTTTCCGACAGCTCCATCACCAACCGTCACACACTTTACAAATCTTGAAGCGCTCATTTGTAATAATACTTTCAGGGGAAAAACCAAAAAAAAAAAAAAAGCTTAAGATTTTGAGCCTTTTAGATCTTCAAAAAAGAAAAAGATCCTAGAATTGGAGATCCTCTATTGATTTTCTTCTTCTAGATGATCAACCTCAATCGACCATCTGAGCATTCTAGCGGGGATACGAAAGAAGAATAGAAACCCTATTAGCCCAAAGAAAGAGGGGAAGTAACAACAACAAAGAAGGTGACAGAAACGAGAACAGAGCTGTTTGTTAGTTAGTTAGTTAGTTAGTTTTTGCCCGGGAAAAATGGGCGTTGAAACGTTCTCTGTCTATTTCCGACTATTGTGGATTTTCAACGAAACCACAACAAACTTATATTACTACAAATTTTATTATGATTTGTGTGTTTATGTATTTATCAAGGAGTTGTGTCTTTTTCTGCTAACCCAAATCAAATCTCATTACAATCTTTTATAACGAATCCTTTCTTTATTGCTTACAAAATCATGAGTGTTTTTAATTAGAGTGATTTACACTCTACAGGTCTAATTAACAACACTAACCATGGTTAGGTTGCAGCATAATCATACGCACTCCTAACGAACGCTATTGTTTGTTGTAAATGGGACACACATGCGACATGTGATGATGTGAATAAGCAACACTTGAGAGGTTCTTATTAAAACAACGACTTGCCAAGAAACATTCCTCAATCTAATGGCCTTATTTTGGATCTGAGTTAGAAAAACCCAACGTCTATGATATGACTCATCTTTAGGTTCCCTGTCTCATTGATATGACTCGTTGAGATCCTCTTCTTGTAGATTAGCAAAGAACATAACTTTCAACCTTTCATTATTGGTCAATGGCATTAATGTAGCAACTTTAAGCTGACAAAAACATTTAAAATAAAAAAAAATCACCAAGGAGATTAAGAGCTCATCTCATTTTGGCATCACCAAGTACCCCACCCCCCAACTTTACTTAGAAAACTAATAAATTAGAATGACATAAAAATAGATAAGTTAGAAGAGATGAGATAACTCATCAGGCTCTTGGGCTTAGACAGGACAAAGTGATGTCCTGAAAAACCTTTAGCCTATTCTTGTCCACTTTCTTCTCTGTCCCCAAAACAGCCATGATCATCGCTTCTTCAAACTCCATGTTGTCTGGTAATCCACACTCCATCGCTCTCTTCTCCATCGACAATCTTCTCTTAGCGTTTGTCTCTCCCTCATCACCACCACCACAACTCAACATCCCCATTGTCTGGCTCGAAGATCTCGTCCTCTTGAACTTCTCGTTATTGCTGATCAGTTTCGCAGAGAAGAATGGTTTTGCATCCACCCTTAATGGGTTGTTGTTTACTACATTTACATTCGTCTTCACGTTCTCATCACCGTATCCATCCTTACTCGAATCCAGCTTTGCCTTGGGCTTCACGTTATGTTCTCTAAAAGGCTGAGGCTGACATATAGAGTAGGAGGAAGACCCGAGTAGTTTCGCTTCCACCCTTAATGGGTTGTTTACTACTACATTCACGTTCTCGTTGCTCAAATCCAACTTCGGTTTAGGCTTCATGCTCTGTTCTCTACAAGGCTGAGGCTGCCAAATAGAGGAAGACCCGAACATCGCATCGAAAAGCCTCCTCTGCTCAACTCTATCACCCCCTCCTCTCCTCATCGTCTCGGAACCAAGATCGCCGAGCATCTGCTGCGCTCTCTCGTAAGCCTTCAGGTGAGAATCAACTCCTCTAAGACCATCCACCACCGCTGGTTTCACACGTCGCAACGTCTCTTTAGCTTCGTCTATCCTGCCTTGCTTCATAAGACAGATACCGAGGTTACACATCTTGTTGTCATCCGGTGCGATAGACAGAGCTCTCCTGTACGCATCCTCGGCTTCAACGAAGTTGTCTCTCTGCATCAAAGCCCACCCTAAGTTCCCCAGTAGCCGAGTGGCTTCTTGCTCCACAGAGACTTGAAACTTCTTCCCCTGAGACCTAGCGGTTTTGGTTCTTTTACCGTTAAAGGCGAGTCCTTTATGTATCAACAAGAGTTTGTGTTTCAAAAGTGCGATCTGGTCATCTAATCTCCCACATCTCTGCAACACAACAACAACAACAACAACAACACACAAAATCAAACACAGTTGCAAAAGGGAAACAGAGGTTTTGTGTAAAAAAAGGAAGGACCTTGTAGAGATCTAAGAGGATGTTGTCAAGTGATTCCTGTGCTTGGTCTGAACACCTGACTCTGAGGGATTTAATGGCTTCGATGGCTTCTTCGGCACGGTCTTGCTGTTTCATCACGATAGCCATGTCTTTAAGAGCACTGTCCACTCTGTCTCCGGCATTTATGGCCGACCAGAACAGAGGAATTGCTCTCTCCGGATCCTTCTCTATTAACTGAACCAATAATCAATTCGGATAAATACAAAAAATGGTAAAATCACACACAGAACACAAGTGCTGTCTTCGATATGATAATCACCTGAACGTTTTTGGCTCGGACATAAGGACTGTCTCCGACAGGAACTTTGTAGATGGCGTGAAATGATTCAGACCGAGTTCGGGAGATACCAAGTGGCTTTGCAGGGGAACAGGGAGCGGATTTGGTCGGTCTGAATGCGTCTTTCATCATCTTTGTGAGAGTCAATGGAGAAGAAGACAAACGAATGATGAATCTCAGAGGAGGAGTGATGTGGAGAGATGATGTTGAGATTTTTATAAATAAATAAAAAAAGTAAAAATTTTCGACCGTTGATGGCACTAGTGACTAGCCGTTGCTATGTTCTTTTTTTTTTCTATTTCCGCTTAGTGAGGGAGCGTGTTTCGCATCTACTCCCTTGACTTGCATTATATTTTCTGATTTGCCCCTCTTAAAACAAAATCGAACACATTAAGACAAAATACCATTATGATATGTTTTATATAGAAAGTTTGAAATTTTAGATTTTCAAAGTTTGAAACTAAGCCCGTTTACAACATTGAAAGAGGCCCATTAAGCATAGTTTAGTTTTGTCGTGTATCCAAAATTGCTGCAAAAAGGTTTATTATTATCACCAGCCGCTCATGTTGTTGTGGATCTTGGAGTTTTGGGAACGGCCTCCTTTGTCCTTGTATGTGTTTCTTGATGACTGCGACTTTCTACCTCCCCTGGCTGCTGCCATGGCTCTGCGTCTTTGCTTTCCCAGTTTTTTGTCCAGCTCCTGAGATCAAAGGAACGTGCATATATGTTTAACTCAATACTCTCTGCGTTACTACTACACACAAGATACTAACCTCATCTCTTCCAGCTTCATCTTCATCTTCATCTTCATCTTCATCTCCACTGCTTTTGCCTTTCTCATTATCATCCAATTCAACTTCTGCATCAACTCCATCTGAATTTTTTTGCTCCTACAACATACCAACCACACAATGTTTTAGCACGAGGGTGAGAAAAAGCAAATAATATCTTCCTTCACTCTGTACATGTTTCAGTTATAAGATGAACTTGGAAATTTTAATACCTCGTCTTGCAACTTTAGTGATTTCATTTCATTTAGGTTTTCTTCTTCATTGGACTCAGAAGTCTCCTCTTCATCATCAGATTCCTCATCCTCGTCAGAATTACTCTTCTCCAACCCACTTTCAATAAACTACAAAAGACAGAAAGCACATGTTCATTATATATTATTCCAGTCACCGACAAACAGAGAGAGAGATAGACCAATGCTGCACATTAGAACACAACTAACGCATTAGGCCATCTATAAGTCAAAACAAGCACAAGGATAGATAAGCAGTGTTATCACTCAGGTTATAGGATCACATACTTTATCGAGGTCATTCTGCTCCTTTTTCGTGAAACCACTAGCTTCTAGTTCTCTATCCAGAGCATTGGCATCTTTAGTTATATCATAGAAAGATGGTCTGCTGTTCTCATCCACTTCCACCTCTGTCTCATCTGACTCATCCCTATCTTCTTGGAAAGTCATATTAAACCTGGAAGAAGAATGAATGTTATTTGGTGGACAGATGAAATATCTAAATATATCAATGAATTGGTAACTAACCTTTTTCTGAAAAACTTGAATATGCATTCGACATCACGGTCAAAGTACCTGAAAGACAAAGATTCATTAACAAAATACAAGAACAAAGCATGGAAAATGGAAAGAGAGGAGTAAAGGATGATCCAGCAAATGAGACAACACATACATCTGTGCATTTCGGTGTGAAACTGACACCATTTGTGGAAAGTCAATCATCGTAATCTTCTCTTCATCATCAATCTATAAACAAAAAGGCGTCAATGAAAATTATTAGCAAGCAGAGGAAAAGAGCTAGTATGATTTACAGAGGTATTAAATAACTCATATAAGGAGGGAAGGCTGCTTTAAATGGATGCATAAATCTTAAATATCTCACCATGATGTTGAATTCATTGAAGTCACAATGAATAAGACCATGCTCAGCCAAACGAACAACAATGCCTATAATCTTCTCGAAAACTGTCTCAGGATTCTGTAATTCCTTCACCTGAACCCTGTCATAAATGATAATGTGAAAGATGTGATTAACAGTGGGTAAGTGAAGCAAATGGATCAACTATTGGAATCTGAATCCAATGCACAAATTCCTTAATGTTAGCTAAAATCAATATCCAACCAAGAGGGTAAGTACTTACATGGGGTAGCCTTGGACAAGAGACATGATAACACAGTGCCTATTGCAGTCAATAGCTTTTGGAACGGGAAAGTCATGTTCTTGCAAAGCCTGCTCATTCAGAAGCGAAACAAACATTAGGCCAAAAGATGATACGCCCACAAGAACAGTGTTACGCCTACACCAATGGAACAAGACAATAATAACCTTCATAAAAGCAAACTCCTTGAGAGCAGCAAGACGGGAGAGATACAACCAGCTGAAACTACTGCGATGCCTCAGGTAGTCACGCTTAGATTTGACAGCCCTAAAGGAGGTTCTCCCTAGTCTATGCAACTTCATTGCCAGAATAGTTCCATCTTCCTGAGCCACCTCAAATATGTCTACAATAATTTGCAAATAAACTATCAGCAACCTACCAGTCTCTCTTCGGCAAACAAAATGGATCGAAATAAAAAGACTTACCAGACTCTTTACCAACCCCAATCTGACGACCAACACCGGTAAAGACACCACGGTTGACCAATGTTTTAATGGCGAGAAAGTCGTAACCCAGATAAGTGAGTCTGAATCCATCATCTAGACAGAAAAATAGAGAAATAACCATGTGAATTTTCTAAAGACTGTCACGCAGAAGAAGAAGAAAAAAACTAGTAATATGAGAGACTCTAACTCACATTTAGATCTGTCGTGATGCAAAAGTTTATACTTGAGCAAGTTCTTCAGGACCTTGTAAGTGCCTCCATGTCTGTCCAATAATATAATATATAACAAGTACGTGAATCACACAAATATGTTTTCATCAAAACAAAGAAGCCAAAGCATTAAAAAAAAACATAATGATAGAGCGTACTTGAGACCAGCAATGCGATCTATGAGCTCAGAAGGAACAATCTCATGCTGCAAATATAAATACCAAAAAAAGAAGGTATTTTCAGTGTACAGAGTCAATAAACCCTAAACCCTAAAATTCGAGGAGAAAGAGAAGAAGACTGACGTTTCGCATGCCCATCTCCACGGCAGTGAGGACTCGGAAATCATCTTTGGATAGATATCTCAACACATTCACATCAAGCTTCATCCTTTTACTGTAAAACCCCTTTCTAATCTGATTTAATAAAAAAAAGATTAAAATATATCAAATTGATATAATAGTGAATGAAACCCTAGAGCTGGGATAACGCTAAAAATGTTTGTAACAATTAAAGCAATCAACAAGGCACTATACGAAACACGTATACGCAGAGTAGATACGATATATTCTCGGACTAGTCTAGGTAAAAGTTCAGACCAGAACGGAGACAGTTAAGTCTGTCGATTGATACAAACCTGTCTGAGAAAGCTTAAACCTAGAAACGAAACACCCAGGAGCGATGCGAGAGAGAGAGAGAGAGAGAGAGCGCGGCGCAATGGGAAGAAGTTTTTCACATCTCAAGACCAACAATTATTAATCTACTATTAAATTAGTTTGGATTAGTAATAATATAATACAATTTATTTCTTTACTAGACAGGCCATCAAAGTCGTTGTAGTATAGTGGTAAGTATTCCCGCCTGTCACGCGGGTGACCCGGGTTCGATCTGCGGCAACGGCGTTATTTTTTTGGATTAAATTGCGTTCAAAATTTTTAAGAAAAAAGTATTGGCTTCGCCCGGGTTCGAACCGGAGACCTTCAGTGTGTTAGACTGACGTGATAACCAACTACACCACGAAACCAATTTGATTGTAGACTTACGAGAAACAAAATAGCAACATTATCACTGATTATCTGAATATATATACAAGGTGTTTTTTTTTTTTGAAGAAATATACAAGGTGTTTGCATCTTGCTGTTTGTGTATAAATAGCCATAAAACAATAATGGTTATACTACATCCAACAACTTGTACCATGAACACCTAAAATTATCAGTTAAGATCTAAAGCAAGAATGTCAAACAGGCTAATGATCCAACAAAACGAGTTCACGCAGTCAAGATTTTATATATCTTTAACCAACATTACAAGTTACAACTCAGAGACTGAGACCGTTACTGTAAGATATCTGGTGCATGTTCCCTTTGAATGGGCCTGGCCTTTCTTGGCAAATTAAATACTAGCTTTAAAGATAACTGAGTTTGACTGGTATATAACAGATTGATAAACGGGCTGGGTTTGAATGCAAGCCGTCTAAAATAGTCAAAGCCCATTTCAACCTAACGGCTAGTTTACATTTGTTTACGGCTCCTTCCTTTCCGTTTAGACGCAACGGCTACTTTCTTTTTCTGAAGAACTTTCTAACGGCAACCTTTTATCCACATGCCTTTTTAATACTCGGACGATGCGACCCTAGGAGCCTCACACTTGTTTCTATCCGTCTGGTCTGCCTTTTATTATTTCTTTGCCCCCTCCCCTCCTAAAATTGAGATTTGATTTCTTGGTCTCTCGATAAAGCTTTCGTTGTTGTCATCTTACAGAGAAAGATCAAAAAAAAAAAAATGGAGGCTCCCTTTTCAACAACAATAGTCGCTGGATCGCAGGCCACCATTTTGGCCGACAACACTGATTCTGACAGTAAGATTCCCTTTTCGTTATAGCATCACATCTTCTATTAATTGATAGACTCTGATTCTAACAACCTTTTCCCCTTTCAATTTTTGGTTCAGGCAAAACAGAGGACTCGAGCTTGTCTCAAAGGCAGAACATCACCAAATCACAAGAAGTCAGATCGGCACTCATCGACATAACCAACGACTCACCAATCGTGGGTCTAGCGATGCAGACTCCTCCTTCAGGGTTCGTGTGTAAGAGACAGAACAGCAGAATCATCAAGAGCACCCCTGGTTCTGGTGAAGCCCTTCTGAGAGGACAAGTCAAAACACTTTTGGAAAAAGTCGAAGAAGGAACAGAGCTTGCCCATTCTATAAAGCCTCTCCCTTTCATCCATCTCGTCACTTCCCCAATGAGACTTCTCGCCCCAACTCCAGCAAACACTCCGAACTTTCCGGATGATCAAGTGCAGATTAAGATCGCATCTCCGGTTGTTGCGGGCCACTCGAGAACTTCTCAAGTAAGCTATGTCGATGGGACTTGTGAGATATTTGAAGAGGAGCTAGAAATGAGTATGAGCATAAGTCGTTCTTTGCTGTTTGATTTCACGGATAAGTCAGAAGCATTACGGGAGGAGGAAGAAGAAAAAGAAGAGGTGGAGAAGACTCAAGCTGGATTTGCAGGGAAACATAGTAGATTTGCGTACAACAGTGAAGATGATGCGAATATCATAAAGGCCAAAAAAGTTTGCTACTGAAGAAAAGTCTTCTAATCAATAACTTCCCCATATTATATTGTATTGGGCTGCTTTGTATTTTGTCACGTAAGAGTGATCTAAACACAATTGTGATATCCATAACAAAAAGTTGTGATTTTTAGGCCCAAAAGGAGCCCATTAATGAGACGAACACAGCAGAAAGTTCGTTGTCCGCAATAACAGAAGGCATGAAAAACAGAACAGAAGAACATTCCAACGATCAACCTCTCTACTCTCTACTTACCTCTTCTTACCTCCCCCAAAGTTACATTTTGTGTGTAGTAAACGCGAACATATATACATTTTCAAAACTATATTCTGTTTTTCTAATAGGGTACATTTTGCGCGCCTTTTTTGTCAAAAAAAAAAACATTTTGCGCGCCTTCTATCTAAATGTCTCGTGCTTGAGGAGTTGATTGTAAATTTGTATAAGATGGCACGGTTGGATATTGGGTGCATCGGTGTCTTCCTCGACCCTCAAGAGACTAACTATTGATTGTGAACAGTATTACCATGAATCGGACTATATGTTAAGACACGGTCAATCGTATTATACTTCGATTCCTCCTTAGAGGAGGACTAGCATCTCTCCCAAGTCTTGGAGGATCTGAGGATGGCCCCGAGAGCATCACCAAACTGCAAGTTGGAAGTCGTTAACTATTACTAATTTACTAGTTCTGATTTGAATTCTTCTATAGCTAATATAATACCTTTGTCCCTTCTTTTAAGTTTTATAATTTAATAAAATCTTTCTCAACAGGTCTATCAGTTAAAAAACTCTACTTGGACTGAAGTTCATATGATCAGTTAAAAAAAACCCATTCGAGAGAATTTCATTACAAACAATGCCTAGAAAGTAGACAAGATCAGACTAAAAGATGTCCAATAAATAGAAAACAGAGAGTAACTAGTGTTAAAAGTAAAACCAAGATAATTAATGACTTGTTGAAGTAGTAGAATCAGAGAGTAACCTAGAATTTGAGACCAAGTTTTATATCAATTTTAAAAAACTTAAAACTTTTTTTTTGCGCAACACTCTTTAAAAAAGTTTCCATTAAACTAAAATTAATAAGGAGAAGGAAGAAAACGAATCCATATGTTAGTTCTCCATCCTCAAATTAGTCCTTCCCAAAGATTGTTATTTCAATGAATAATTGTAGGAGTTAAATCTTGATAGAATAAAAAAACTATGAAAAAATATTCATAATTTTCTTATTTCTAGGATTAAACAAAAGGATTCGCAAATAAAAGCGCTAATGCTACAACCAAGCCATAGATCGTTAAAGTTTCCATAAAAACCAAACTAAACAATAAAGTATCTCATATTTTTCCTTCTGCCTCAAGTTGTCTCGCGACCTTCGACAGCATGATCCGCAGTTGTACCTTGACCAACCCCAGGTCAAATAGAAGCAAGTCCAACAGTCAACCCATCAGCAATAACCGAAGCAGCAGAACCAGTATAGATAATTTCTTGTCAAAATTAATATTATATGATTGAACATTATATCTTTTTAATCTCGTTATTTATTGGTATTACTTAGAAATAATATTAGATTTATAATCCTATCAATGTGATAAGTATCCCCTTGCTTTTTCTTTACAATGATAAATAATCTACTTAAATCAGTGGTTAGAGTATTACAGTGAAACCTCTATAAATTAATAATGTTGGGACTACATCAAACTATAATTTTTTATTAATTTATAGAGATTATTAATTTATCGAGATACTAATTGAATCAAAAACTCAATTTGGGACTATGAAAATATATTAATTTATAGAGATATTAATTTATAGATTATTAATTTAAAGAGGTAATAATGTACTTTCATACGGCAGGAGTCATTGGTTTAAATTAATAGTAGGTATAACTTATTAGACACCATGATCAATGGTGTGAAAATGATGTGAAGGGTCTTGAGATTTGGAGTCTTGCTAAGAAAAAAGGGAAGAAATCGCCATCAAACTTGCATGTCACTATGTCTCATAGTTAAGTGATGCAGGTTTTCAAACAAATGAATTGATTCACGGAAGAAGTAAAGCGTGTGTAATCAATGAAAATCAACTAGTCCGCGCAAGTAAGTTCATCAAACATTGTCCATCATATATATATAACATACTATGAATCTTAAGATGCAACTCAATTATCAAAAACATACCTAATATCAACGAAGATGACAACATTAAGGACTTTACATTCTTTATCCCCTCAATGATGTTTGTGGGATTACTTGATAAACAGTCAGGATTATCTATAACTTCTCCAAACCATTTTCTATATTCCACCACTTCAAGATAGAATTTAGTTTCTTCAAGTGATTCCACGTTGACTTTTGGATAGACATCATGAACAAAGTCGGTGTAGTCTAGGTATTTGAGACTTGGAGTTTGAACACTAATCCTCTGATAATCAAGGCCATTAAACCCACTTGATAAACGAACATGACCCTCTTTACATGTTCCGCAAACCGTTCACAATCTTCCACCACCTGAAAATAGAATTTAAATTCTTCAAGGGACCCAAAGTTCACATTTGGATACACATCAGGAACAAGGTTTGTGCATTCCATGTATATAAGACTGGTACGATCAGTGATGTGGAGGTGGCAAGTCTCAGGGCTGTTAATGAAGATATATAACAAAAATCAAGTCATTAAAAGAATAACATAATCATAGAGATGAAAGTACTATAAATAGAACCAATTGAATTTATTACTGTGGTATATTTTCTAACTAATTGCATGTAATTCAAGTCTCAACGTTAGTAAAAAAAAGTGAAGTCTCTACTACAAGTTAATATAATCTATTGTGTTTCTCTAATATTTCAAAACTTATGTTTTCATGTAACGAAACCTGATTTAGCAAAAAGAAAAGCAATCAAACTTATTTGGTAGTACTTCCACGGATTTTCAGAACATACAATTAGAATTTACAATCTGGACAAATTGTTTTTCATTGTGTATATCCTTAAAAAAATTGTTAGATATGGTCACTAATATATGAATTAGTTATTTGCAACAAATGACATCCATCGGTAACTAATATATAGTCAAAAAAGTTTCATTATAAGAAACAGATAAACGCCTAGCAATTAGAGCATCGTTAGTTTATAAATGACGTCATACAACAACATTTATGCAAAACAAGTGAAAACAAAAACAAACTAGTTGGTATGAAAGAATGTGGAAACTATATGTCTTGCACTCCAACACACGACACTCAATTAGTATATGACACGTTGTTTCATATAATTTGAAACCTTCATATTAGTGGTTTTTCATAAGTAAGTTGTACAAATTACCAATATATTACAAACACACATATATATTTGTGGAGAATCTCAACTGATGCTGCAAAAAAACGGTAGCTACAAATAATCTGATCTTAAATTTTCAAATGAAATCTGAAACGATAATTTTATTTTATTTCCAATAGAAATAAAATTTAAAAACAAATAGTAAATTTTTGTCCCCAAATTAGCCTTTTGTTACTTGATTTTCCTTCACATACATAAGCCTTAATGACTTCTCTATGTAATCCAGTATAATCCTAAGCAATCATACCCAACAAATTTATTTAAGTACATTATCGTAAAATTATACATTGCCCTCTTTCACATTTTTTTCTACAACCCAAGAAATTTCCTTTTCTTTGCTTTTCACAGATAATTCATATTTGCTATCTTTCTTCCCCTCAAATTCGACAAGTTTTTTTATTACTTTTATCAATTGTACCAATGCCGTATTGCAAACTAAGATCATCTCTAATCTACCTCTATTTTTATTTCTATATTTTTCTCCAAAAATAAAAAAACTCTATTATAGAAGTAGATTTACTCTAATGTATATCTCTATAATAGAGCTCTTCTATTTATAGGAGAAAATATAGAGATTTACTATTTTCATCTCTAAATATAGAGACAAAAGTAGGATTCTTCTATATTTTCTTCTAAAATTGAAAAACTTTATTATAAATGTATGTAGAGTAAATTTATCTCTATAATAAAAATCTCTATTTTTTTAAAAAAATATAGAGGTATACATTGGAAATGTTCTAACTTTATAAGAGAAAATATAGAGATTTACTATTTTCATCTCTAAATATAGAGATAAAAGTAGGATTCTTCTATATTTTCTTCTAAAATAGAAAAACTTTATTATAAATGTATGTAGAGCAAATTTATCTCTATAATCAAAATCTCTATTTAAAAAAAAATATAGAAGTATACATTGGAAATGTTTTAACTTTATAGGAGAAAATATAGAGATTTACTATTTTCATCTCTAAATATAGAGACAAAGAAGGATTTTTCTATATTTTTTCTAAAATAGAAAAACTTTATTATTATAATATATAAAACAATGTTACCGTTATTGGCGATAAGAAAGGCGATTGGAAAACGGTTACTATTACTGCAGTTTCTCGCCACGATCTTTGTGGTTGAATGTGATTTTGATGGCAAAAGGGGTTATATTCAGCGGTTATCACCCACGATGTCTTGTATCTCCACGAAGGGTCAACTACTGCTTCGTGACGGAACGGTTAATTGGCGATTGAGGGAGTTGGAAAGTTGTATAAAACCTATCTTTTGGATTATCTTTTCTCAACTTTCTATAATCGTTACAGCAAATCTTCTCTTCTATTACTGGAAATTTTTCATCAATCTCAAAAAGATGGCGGATGGTATTAGAAGAGCAATGCAAGATATTGATCTTGGGGCTTCTGATGCCCCGGTGATGATGCCTACGGAGATGATCCGACAAGCAGAGGAAGAGAACCGTTTCATCATTGTGGGCAGGCCTGTCATGCCGCGAAAGCAAAACCTACGAGCAATTGTGGCGACCATGCCTCGCAGTTGGGGTTTTGAAGGCATCGTTCGTGGTCGTCTCATTGAAGGAAGGAGGTTCCAGTTTGTCTTTCCATCGGAGGAAGCATTGGAGACGGTCCTTAGGAGAGGACCTTGGGCGTATGCGGAGAGGATGCTTGCACTCCAACGTTGGACCCCTCTGATGGATATGGATACTTTGAACTACATTCCTTTTTGGGTGCAGATTCGAGGTATACCGATGCAAGTCATCAACCGTGAAGTGATCGTCTATATTGCAAGGATAATGGGTCAGTACATCCAAATGGATTACAATGAGGAAAGTGGAGGGCGTATGGAGTTTGTTCGTGTGCGCCTCAACTGGAATATCAATCATCCGTTGAAGTTTCAGAGAAACTTTCAGTTCTCTCCTGGTGTCAATACGCTGTTGAAATTCCAATATGAGAGGCTGCGTGGTTTCTGTGAGGTTTGTGGTATGCTTACTCATGATACAGGGGCTTGTGTGATTAACAATGGCGGAGCAGCGCCTGATGAAGGAGATGATGACAGTGGTGATGATCGAGATGATGTAGAGATCGTTCCTAACCAAGGTATCATTATTGAGGAAATCCATGAGGAGGCTCAAGCACAAGACGAGGTAGCACCGCTGGAGCCAGTTCAAGTGGAGCATGAAGGGCAGATGGAAACCATGGAAGCAGAGGCAGATGATGAACTTTGGTCCGATCAGGCTATGCCGACTATGTACTCTGATGACAACACTGTGGAGGAGATGTTCAATCCTATTGATCCTTTTGGGATTCTAGCAGCAGCAAAGAAGGAGAACAGTGTGGTTACACAAGGCATGAAACGGAAGAATTGGATCCAGGAGGCTCACAACAACAAGAATAAGCTTTCTAAGCGTGAGAAAGGGGAATCCAGTGGAACTGCTGCAGCACAGACGAACACTGAGACAGCTATTCAGGGTAACAATGAAGAGATGGTTTTGCAGACTAACCACACAACAGAACAGAGAGGCGCGGTGGGCCCAGAACCACCTCTACCCCCATGAAGACACTCAGTTGGAACTGTCGAGGTCTGGGCATTGACTCGACAGTTCGACGCCTAAAGGAGATACATCGCAAGTATCTTCTGGACATCATTTGCCTGTCAGAAACAAAGCAGCAAGATGATTATGTTAGGGACGTTGGGGCGCAGTTAGGATTTCTTAATCATGTTATTGTTCCTCCGGTTGGAATAGGAGGTGGCTTAGTTATCTATTTTCAGCAGCATGTTCAGCTTTCAGTTGTTAGTCAGTCTCCCAATCTAATTGATTGTAATGTGATTTGTAATGAAAACCAGTTCTATTTTTCGTTTGTGTATGGTCACCCTAATCCTGCTTTAAGACACCATACTTGGGAGAGGTTAAATAGAATTGGTACAACTCGCAGATCACAAGCTTGGTTTGCTTTGGGAGATTTCAATGAGATATTGAATAACAGTGAAAAGAGTGGAGGAAGGAGTAGACCGGAAGTGTCTTTCCTCGATTTCAGATGTATGATGCGTACATGTGACTTTGTAGATCTTCAGACAGTGGGAGATAGGTTTTCATGGGTTGGTCAACGTGGTAACCATTTGGTGCGGTGTTGTTTGGATCGCACGATGGCAAATCAAGTGTGGCATGATCAATTTCCAGCATCTCATACAGAGTATTTAGAAATTGGTGAATCAGACCATAGACCAATGGTTACTTTTATGTCAGCAGAAAGAGAAGAACCACGACGTTTTTTCAGATTTGATAGTCGGATGATAAATAAAGATGGGTTTCATGATTCAGTCTGTCGAGGATGGAATGGCTCAGGACAATCTCAGTTAGTACGTATTCCTTTAACTCAGAGGATTGCTCGTTGCCGCAAGCAAATATCACAATGGAAGCGTTGTAATAAGACTAACTCGGAGGAGAGAATTGCAGTATTGAGAAGAAGATTGGATACAGCAACAACCTCTATCTCTTTCTCAAATCAAGAAAGACAGACTATAAAGGATGAACTAAACCAAGCGTATATAGAGGAAGAGACATATTGGAAGCAGAAGAGCAGAGTTCAATGGCTGCGTTCGGGAGATAGGAATACTAGTTATTTTCATGCTATAACTAAGGCAAAGAAAATACGTAATACCATCAACTCCATTCAAGATGATGAGGGAGTAATTCATAAAGGACAAAGGGACATTGCAGGAGTTGCAATAAATTATTTTGATAATTTGTATAAGACAGAAGGTATCAATCACGAGCTCTGTAATGAAGTCTTCTCGGGGTTTTCACCAAGGGTCAACCAAGATATGAATAATGATCTTACCAGACCTGTGACAGAGGAGGAAATTCGAATAACATTATTTGATATGGGACCTCATAAAGCTCCTGGTGCTGATGGTTTTTCCGCAGTTTTCTATCAACATTTCTGGCCAGAATGCAATGCTGATATACTCCAAGAAGTTAAGGATTTTTTTGAAACTGGAAGGTTGGATCAACGGCATAACCATACCAACTTATGCTTAATTCCCAAGGTGTATCCTCCTTCAGGTATGCAAGAGTTCCGTCCAATTGCATTATGCAATGTATCGTATAAGATCATATCTAAGGTGCTGGTTAATAGACTAAAGGAACATCTACCATCCATAGTGTCTGAATATCAGAATGCTTTTATCCCTGGGCGTTTGATTTCAGACAATATAGTGGTGGCTCATGAGATATTCCATAGTTTAAAAGCAAGGAAAAGGCAGGCTAATTCTTATATGGCAGTAAAGACTGATATAACAAAAGCGTATGATCGATTAGAGTGGGGCTTTCTTCAAGAAGCGATGAAGACAATGGGTTTCGGAGATCAATGGATTCAATGGATTATGGAGTGTGTTTCGACAGTTAGCTACTCAGTGCTGATCAATGGCCGGGCAGAAGGTCATATAGTTCCGGAAAGAGGATTAAGACAAGGTGATCCATTGTCACCTTATCTATTTATACTGTGTGCTGAGGTGTTATCTCACATGATGAGCAAAGCAATGGAAGATAGGTCTTTGTTGGGGATCAAAGTTGCTTTAACGGCACATGCGGTTAATCATTTATTATTTGCAGATGATTCACTCTTCTTCTCATTAGCAAATGATAAAGCAGCTAAACAACTCAAGCGTATATTCTCCAGCTATGAGGCTATATCGGGACAGTCTATTAATCTGAGAAAGTCATCAGTTCTGTTCGGCAGTAAAGTTCGAGAAGAGGTAAAGACAAGAATGAGAAACATTTTGGGTATCCATAACGAAGGAGGTATAGGCAAATATCTAGGCTTGCCAGAACAGTTTAGTTCTAAGAAGTCAGAGATGTTTGCTTATATTGTGGATAAGGTAAAGCAGGCTACACAAGGATGGAAGCAGAGGCACCTTTCACAAGGAGGAAAAGAGGTTTTATTAAAGGCAGTTTCTCTAGCTATGCCTATATTCTCAATGAATATATTTAGATTGCCGAAAGAAGTCTGTGATGAGATTAATAGTGTTTTATCTCAGTTTTGGTGGGGATCTGGTGATAAAAAAGGATTACATTGGTATAGTTGGAACAGAGTAAGTATTCCAAAAAGAGAAGGAGGGCTTGGTTTTAAAGATTTGGAAGCTTTTAATCAAGCTCTATTAGCAAAACAAGTGTGGCGAATTCTGCAAAACCCAACTTGTCTTATGGCCCGGATTCTTCAAGCAAGATATTTCCCTGAAGGCGACATTTTGAATGCTAAGTTGCGAGCCAAGTCATCTTATGCTTGGAAGTCAATTCTTTATGGCAAGGAACTGCTTCTTAAAGGTATGAGATACATTATTGGTGATGGTACTCAGACCAATATGTGGACGGATTGCTGGCTACCTATTCATCCACCGCGACCACCAAGATCAAGAGGTGATATTGTTCAAGATAGTAAAGTACAGAATTATTTAATGGATGATCGAAAGAGCTGGAATATGGTAAAAATCAGAGCAGAGGTTGTTGATGAAGATTGTGATATGATTGAGGCTCTTAAGATCAGTGATAAAGCACAACAGGATCTCATGGGTTGGCACTATAATGAAGATGGGTTATATACAGTTCGATCTGGTTACTGGTTGGCCACACACTTGCCAGATCAACCTTACTTCCCTCCTACTTATGGTAACGTGAATTTGAAGCAAAGAGTTTGGAAAACAAAGACTCCATCAAAAATACAGCACTTCTTGTGGAAGTCACTATCACGGTGTTTGGCCACGGGAAGTAATCTAAAACGAAGACATATCATTAATGATTCAATATGTAAAAGGTGTTTTCTAGAAGAAGAAACAGAAGAGCACTTATTTTTTGGATGCCTGTATGCGAAACAGATATGGAGGGCTTCAGGTATTCATCTAACTGTATTCAATGATCATCTGGCGACCTTGGAAGATAAGATAAAGGCTTGCTTTGTTTTTGTTTCTTCGACAAGATTAGCTCATTTTCAGAATTTGCCTATTTGGATATTATGGAACATATGGAAAAGTAGGAATAGATTGCTCTTTCAACAGAAATCTATGCATTGGAGGACTGTGTTAAGATATGCTCGGAATGATGCGCAAGAATGGAAGGAGATAGATTTGAACGAAGACAGAGGAATGAGACATATTCATAGACAACACCAATATTTGGAGACACAAAAAAGATGGCAAGTTCCACCGCAAGGAAGTATTAAATGTAATGTCGATGGGTCTTTTCTCAATGAAAATGTGGAGGCTACTGCAGGATGGTTATATCGTAATGATGACGGACAATTCAAAGGGGCTATACAAGCAAAGGGAAGGAAGGTTGGCACAGCTTTGGAGAGTGAATTGCAGGCAATACTCATGGCTATGCAACACTGCTGGTCTCAAGGACATAGGAAAATCATCATTGAGAGTGATTGTAAGAAAGCTGTGGATATCATCAATAATAAAAGTCTTCACTTTGCCCTGTATAATTGGACGAGGGAAATACGATGGTGGAAACAGAAGTTCCCAGCATGTTCAGTTCAATGGATTGGAAGAGAAGGGAACAAACCGGCTGATAAATTGGCAACTTCAGCACATGCTCTATTGATTTCTTTTCAATATTATTATTATGTTCCATATGTAATAACTAATCTTCTTCATGAAGATTACATTGTCTCACGTTCAGCATAAATGAAATTGAAGTTATAAAAAAAAAAAAAAAAAACTTTATTATAAATGTATGTAGAGCAAATTTATCTCTATAATAAAAATTTCTATTTAAAAAAAAAATATAGAGATATACATTGGAAATGTTATAACCAATTTTTGGAAGTTCGTGAACTAGTTTGACTATATATTATGATACTATATACTGTTTTTTTTCCATTTTTTTCTTCTTATATATAGTATTCTTCGGTAGTTATCATTAATATCGGCAACATTTTAAACAAATTAGAACAACGTGCAAATGATTTGAACTGCACGTAGTAATATATGCGAAGATAAGTTAAAATCCATGATTGTTTGACCAGAAAAATAAGTGAACCATATTAAAACGTGTTAAGGCATAAACATGGAAACAAATCGCATCAGACAGCAATGAGATTTAATTTAAAAAAGACACGACGATGATCTGACGCATAATAATACATTAAATGACCAATATACCCTCTAAATCTCCAACCCCCGATCTCTGACAATGTCCTATATAAACAAATCAAACAGAGAGCCCACTTTCAACAACACAGATCCAAAAACAAAACCCACCAATGGCGTCAGAAAACAACGGATCCAGATCCTCCGCCGACGTGGAAACGCCGAGGAAGGTAGCACTCGTCACCGGAATCACCGGCCAAGACGGATCGTACCTTACGGAGCTCCTCCTCGAGAAGGGCTACGAAGTCCACGGCCTGATCCGCCGATCATCGAACTTCAACACCCAGCGGATCAACCACATCTACATCGACCCGCACAACTCCGACAAAGCTCTCATGAAGCTCCACTACGCCGACCTCTCCGACGCCTCCTCCCTCCGCCGCTGGCTCGACGTGATCAGACCCGACGAAGTCTACAACCTCGCCGCACAGTCCCACGTCGCCGTCTCCTTCGAGATCCCCGACTACACCGCCGACGTGGTCGCCACCGGAGCTCTCCGCCTCCTCGAGGCCGTCAGGTCTCACACCGTTGACAGCGGCCGCACCGTGAAGTACTACCAGGCGGGATCTTCCGAGATGTTTGGCGCCACTCCGCCTCCGCAGTCCGAAACGACGCCGTTTCACCCCAGGTCTCCTTACGCTGCGTCTAAAGTCGCTGCGCATTGGTACACTGTGAACTACCGCGAGGCCTACGGTCTCTTCGCGTGCAACGGGATCTTGTTCAACCACGAGTCCCCGCGGCGCGGGGAGAACTTCGTGACGAGGAAGATCACGAGAGCCCTGGGGAGGATCAAGGTCGGTTTGCAGAGGAAGCTATTCCTCGGGAATCTCCAGGCGTCGAGGGACTGGGGGTTCGCGGGGGATTACGTGGAGGCGATGTGGCTGATGCTGCAGCAGGAGAAGGCGGATGATTACGTCGTGGCGACGGAGGAGTCGCATACCGTGGAGGAGTTTCTCGAGGTTTCGTTTGGGTACTTGGGGCTGAACTGGAAGGATCATGTGGAGATTGATCAGAGGTACTTCAGGCCGGCTGAAGTTGATAATCTCAAAGGAGACGCTAGCAAGGCGAAGGAGGTGTTGGGGTGGAAGCCTAAAGTTGGGTTTGAGAAGCTGGTGAAGATGATGGTTGATGAAGATCTTGAGATTGCTAAGAGGGAGAAGTTGCTTGTTGATGCTGGTCACATGGATGCTCAGCAGCAACCTTGATTCGGTTCGAATCTGGTTATGTGGAGTTTTTAAATTTATGTCAATTTTTATTATTTTTTTTGCTTTTGATGATTGTTTTTCTTGTTGTTTTGTTTCTAGTTTGTTGTCGTTTTTATATAAAGCGTAGTGGATTTTGTATGAAAAGGACAAAAGGAAGCACATCCTCGGTTCTTGTAAGTCTTTGTATCTCCCAAAGTTACATCAAACAAAGTTGACTCTTTTACTTTCCCATTCGAATTAGCTCTTAGTATTAGTATACATGAACACGTTGCTTAGAAAAAAAAAGTCTACATGAACACATTACATAACTCAGAGATATCGGTTGACATTTTAAATTTACATCTGGACTCTCTGTCTCAGACACAAATCAAAACTTACATTTGCGAATTTAGTACTGATCACAGAAGTTAAAATCTGTTAAACTCACATAGAGATTGAAATTGAGATGGACAGAACCTATAATAGTATTTATAGTACAAAATGATTCAAGGATGATAGTACATGAGGAAAGTAGATATGTTCACTCAGTAGTTACCAAGTAGTTCTAAATTAGAATCATACAAAAAGCTTAACGGTTACAACTCTATGTATAGAGAAAACGAATGAAATAGGGGTTAATCTTTGCTGAATAAATAGTTCAATTTGAAGTCTTTTTTTTATGATAGATCCAATTCTATAAGTTATAAAGGTCAATAATTAAATAAATTTATTTCTGCTGAACAAACAAATATCTATGCTACATGAAGATGATGCAATTTCTCTAAACATGTTTTTTTATCTCTTCATGATATATCTAAAAGATAATAGTACTAGTGAGAATATGCGACCCAAAAAAAGGTGGGAGGAAAGAAGAGAACTACTAGCCTACTACAATGCTACCTAAGGTAGCTCGAATCCACACAAAGCAAAACGAAGCTTAAGAGGGAAGACATGACTTCGAAACCTCTTGGTCCTATGATGAAGGGCGGGATCACAGATACCATCAAGAAGGTCCCAATCAGCCACGAGAAGATAAAAGATCCACTCCTGTTTCATCACAATGTTTCAACCTTATCAGGTGCCAAATTCAAAATACAAGAAAGTACCATTAAGATAATCTCTGCTTATTATTACCCGTAAAGGAAAGACCAGAGCTTCTCCTTCAGCATTTGGTGGATGAAGTAAAACGTAGCTACTACCGATAACAGAACCTGCAGAGTGGGTCCTTCTTCTGTCGGGAACGTGACTGCTGACCTGACAAGGAAAGCAGTGGGAGGAGTTTGGAATCTCTCGAAAACAAAGCTCACAGCTTTGGACTGCCTCACTTCGCGGACCTTTTTCGTTATGTCGACCTTGGGGTTCTTCCTCTCGTGGAACTTTTGCATGATGATCTTGTCATGAGCTGATTCGATAGCGTCAACACTGGGCTTATGACCAGCGTACTGGTGAATGAGAAAGTTGCTGGCGCCTTGAATCTCATCCTCTGATGCCATCTTGCTAATCCCAAGGCGTTTGTAAGGGTCTTTGACATTGATCCGAGGGAAGCTGAACCTAAGGGAAGTAGCAGGGAACATTAGTCATTGTTAATTGAGAGTATCCTTGTGAAAGTTGTTATAATTTCAAATACGAATTTTAACTCAAAAGCTTCAACTGAGGAACACAGAAAAACCAATCTACAAGTGTATAACCCATAGATTACGAGTCATAACTAATAACTAATAAGTCTATGCCCGTTACTAGAAAGCTTAACCTATAGTTATGCATAGCTCAAGAGTTATGTAGTTACCGGTTAAATAGTCTACCATATCACCAGAGGAAGCACTCATAGCACGGACGACGATCATAGCATTGCTTCTTTGTGCCAAACAAGCCCTATGCAAAAAAACCAAAGAGAAAAAAAAACCATTAGAGATAAACGAATTACACAATCACTATGCATTCTAAACCTGGTACGTTCAGTTTAAAGCTAAACATTCAACGAGTTATACAAACTGAATAATAATAATAATCATAATACAAAGTTCATCTTGATGGATTGGACCAAAAGCCAATTCTTAACACAATACATTCGTCCAAAACAACTTCGAACCAAAACCAAAGATAGCTTACCAGAGGAGAAGAGACAGTCAGTATCTCGCCTACGATGAAAACAGTTTCACAACGCCACTTTCCCTCCTGGAACTTTCCACAAAGACAAAACGAAACGCTACTCGCAAATCTCGCAAATGGGGGCAAGAAAGGATTTAGTTCTTTACTAAGAATATTGAATTCAATAAATATCAACAATCCGTCGTAGTCTAGCTGGTTAGGATACTCGGCTCTCACCCGAGAGACCCGGGTTCGAGTCCCGGCGACGGAGACTTTTTTTATGTTTCTTTTCAATTTTTCTAACTGAGAACTTTATATTGTTGTTCATCGATATAATAAATAGATCTTGGGGTGACCAACTGTTATGATAAGTAAGTAACCTGCTCCCAATTTAGTTCTTGGGGTGATCTTGTTTCCACCTCTGTTTGCTTCTTCCTCATCCCCTCCAACTGAAAAGCAGCAGGAAATCGTACATTTTTGTTATACAAGTAAGCGACAACACACGTCTGAATAAAGGCTAGTCAATTGACATGAAGCTTCAATCATTTGCATTGCTTACTAGAGATTACAAAAGTTCCACTTTTATGTATGAGTTAGAATCAGAATGGCCAGGGTTGTTGGTGTAGAGAACAAACTTCTTAGCACTGTGAGTCTGTAGAAAAAATGGGAGTCAAGGATTAATACAAAATATAAAGGGAGGGAACATATTAACTCTGTCCATGAGACGAGTAAACTGATGATTGTAATTGCACACAAAGGGGAACGGGAGTAAATCAAGATAAAGCCACACCTTGACTTGAACCTCTTCCATATACAGGCTACCATTGTGGCTGGCCCTGACGAGTGTGATGGATCAGCTTCAGATCTATTAGCCGAAGTTGAAGCAATGGAGCAAAACGGTTTGCCATCTTCACCCACCTGAACATTTTGACTGTGATGATGACAATGACGATTTGACAAAAAGGGCTAGAAAAGGATTTCTTTAACCCTGTGGCACGCTGCACGCATGTCCCTCGCATCTGAAACATCCAGAATGGATGTCTCTCATCCGAGTATTCATGACAATGTCGCTGCCAGGAAAAGCTCAATGGGCACAGAAGCAAAAGTCAACACTCTCTTTAGCCACTGTGGAACCGCTGGTCCCGAGTTCCTGCCCTTTGCACCGGCCAGCGCCAGCTTCAGTAAGACAGGATCTGACTCTTAACGACAACAGCTCTCAGAATGGGATCAGAAGCCACAGGTGAAGCTGGAACGGTCGAGAGGTGTTCCAAGTCTGTCTCAGGAGTTGGCTTCGAACCGAATCCTAGGCCATCATCATCACATGACTCAGCCTGTGTAGACACCGAGCGCAGTCCACGTGGAAATGGAAGTCAGCAAAGGAGATCCGGTGGAAACAGCAGAGACCAGCAATGGTGGAACAACGGTCACAATAATAACTTCAACAACAGTCATAATAATTGGCAATGGCCGTACGGTAGTAGCCTTGGGTCAGGTTCGTACACAGCTCATCCGCCCAAAGGGCTAAAAATATGTAAATTCTATGCAGGCCCGGCCCTGGGCTAAAGCCCATAAAGCCAAGGCTTTAGGCACCAAAATTATATAGTTTATAGGGGCGCCAAAACATAGTAGATCACTTTAGTGTAGTGGCTTATACATAGTGTTCTTTTGCATGTATGTGATGGGTTCGATCTCCCCAACTTTGACTGTACTTTCGTTTTTTTCCTTTTTCTTTTTACTAGTAACAAATAAAATTATTTAATCATCAAAGATTCTACTACCTTTTCTAACAACTTTAGTTTCCTTTTATCTAAGGATTATATAGACTTATAGTAAATGATATTAAGTTATAAAATAAACAAACTAATTAATTTTCTTTCCTCTTTGCTAATAATAATAACTAAAAGATTTGATCATAAATATTTGATATTTCCTAAAAAAAAATTTACGTTCATTTTATATATGTATTAAAATATAGGATATAAATTATAAAGTTACAAAGGTAAAATAACTATTTTTTTGTTTTGATAAGGAATATAACAAAAAAAATTGATTACCTTTACCAACTTTATTTCTCTATATATGTATTATAGTAAATGATATTAGATATAAAATAAACAAGGGAATTAAACAAAACTAATTCTTTTCTTTATCTTAGCAATTGTCAGTTATTTTTTTCATTTTTTTGTTAATCTTTATTACAAAAAAATATTTTCCATTCTTCTCTTCTAAGTTTCTATGTAAAAATTATTTATCACTATTTATTGTTTTCCTATCTTCTGCAAGTTTTTCTATTTTTTAAAGCTCAAAATATGAAATTAGCTTAAGGTGATATACACTAAAACTTTAAAGATATAGAAACTAAAACTGATGATATATTATATATGCTGTATTTTTATTTTTCTATAATTTATCGTTTTCTTCTTTTTGTTTTAGAATTGTTAATGATTTATGTCTTTTTGATCAAAGTTTAGATTTTTTTAAAACAATTTAAAGATGATTATAGTAAAAAAAAATCTAGTTAGGGGCAGTATTTTTTTTGTTCGCTTTAGGCGCCGTATTAGTCCGGACCGGCACTGATTCTATGAGAGTGGGTACTGCAAAAAGGGTGCTTCTTGTAGTTTTTGGCACCCTTGATTCTCATTTTGTATTTTGTATTTATTTGTTTAAAGACATCTCGAATATCCTTTTTGGAATAACAAAGTTTATTTACCTTAATTAGCCGCATAGAAGTGATCAAGACAAGTCCTTCAAATTTAAATCTTGCAAGCATAAGCCAAATATCAATCTATTTAAAAAAAAATTTATTCGGCTTGCTTGGATTTGTTACTCAATTTTGTTAAACTATTTTTTTACTTATACCTTATTATTTTTAAAACTTATTATTGATGTAAAAATGTATATACATTTTTTGAACATCTAAGCAATAGTAGATATAATATCTTCTTAAAAAGGAATAATTATTCTGTGTGAATTATATATTAAGAATAATATGTAAACTGTTACTAAAACAAATTTTAAACATGAATTTTTATAATTTAGATCTCAGTCTATTCAGTTAAAAAAAATTAGAATCTAAATAAACAAGTATCGAGTCTTATCAAGTAGCTTGCAAGTCTTTAAATTTTAGGCAAGTACATATGTAGTTAATCAAGATGTTTAAATAAACAAACATATTGCAATTTAATTATTAAATATTTTTGTAACACCAAAATTTCTCAACCTCCATTAGCCACATATGTAATTATCAAATCTTTATATAGCCACATGTGTGATTATCAAATCCTTTTATATAAAACTCATTTATAAGATGAATGATTGATGTACATATAAAGAATATGACACAAGCATATCCATTTTCTAACTAATTTTTTTGTCAAAAGAAATCAATGTTAATAATATTCAAGTAAAAATTTGAAAACATCTACAAGAGCATCTAACCTTATGATATCTCTTCCATAGCAGCTCAGTTAAGTCAAGAGGAGGCTGAGATATTGCAAGTTCAAGAATAGCTTTGGCTCATTGTGTTTCATCAAGTGACTTCTCAAACTCGGTATACATGCACCAATCATGGCAATTTTCAAAAGACCAGTCGAGATACCGCTCATATAACTTTCTACATCTATTAATATTTTCTAACTAGAGTGTGATCGCAATATATTTCTTCAATATTTTATCTTTTTTTAGAGCCTTTCCACTCATATTACTTAGTATCTTCTCACCACTAATGAGCTATTAATTTAAATTTCACATGACTCAAACAAATTGTAAGATTCTTGAATAATTTACTTACCAAATAATCATTTAAAAAAAGGCCACCAAGTAAGCATGAAAAAGAAACTACCTCTTCCTAGTTGCTCAAGCCTGAGAGAAATGAATTGCATTGTACACCTTTTGGTCATGCTTTTTTTATTTGGAGATTCAAGGGTAATAACCAAAAAAACTACATTTATTTATTATGAATTTAGCTATAATCTTTACGAAATATATGCAAGTATTACTCTTACTCTTTCACATGCATATGAAGAAAAATGATAATGACTTTTTATTCTATTTAAGATACCTACTATTTACCAGTATACAAGAATCTCTTGAGTTAGATGAGAATCAAGAGAATTTGAGAGGTTTCCTCGATAGAGTCTCTACTCTGCCAGAAATTATCACCCGTATCAGAAGGTTTTCACTGAAATATAAAGAGCACGCTGATTCAGTTGTTCTTCTACATGATGTTGATAGATTTTCGAGAAATCCAAGGAAACTTATCAAAGGGATAAGAAACGTGAAGGTCTTGGAGCTGTGATCATCTTCTACTTTCCAAGTAATTAGTTTTTTTATACTACTTGAGAAATATAACAGAATAAAGATTATGAGGTCTTGTTGATTTCGTTTCAGGGGTTTAACTACTTATGCAAGTCAATTCCAATGTTAACGGACCTCCATCATCTGACCATCACACACGAGGACATTGAGTGTTGCTGGGAGTTTCTACCATGTTTGATTGAGAGCGAAATGAATCAATCTGTTGTGCATCGGAATCAGTGAATAAGCTGTAAATCTTGTACGATTTTACTGAATATTCTCATTGCTGAGAGACGTTGGTGATGATAATGTTTTGAGCTTGATGAACTTGAGGGGTTTGTCGACTATAGGCTGAACTTGTTGATCTTGTTTCACAAGACCCACTTCAGAGAGCAAAATCTCTATTCTACCTAATTTCTGATAGACTTTTGGTCGACGGACTTCTTATTTTCTGGTAGACTCTTCTTTTTTTTAATTGAATGATCATATATTTTTTCCTATTGATAATTTTTAGGTACATAACATTGCATGACACTCCTAACAACTTATAATCCTTTGCGACTCTTTTAATCGGGGGTCTTCTAACTAGGGGCGGGCGGATACATGGAAGGAAGGGACACGATAGATCGTGGTGAGAATAATATCAAAGTCTTCAAAAAAATTCAAATCGCCTTGGCCAATAACCATTTTCAACTATTATTATTTATATAAAATAACTATTTTTATGTTGTGATAATTTTTACTGTTTATTATTTTCATAGTTTTGATATTTTATTAATAATAAATCATGTTTATTTTATCATCTTAACTTCAAAAACAAAAATAATAATAGATAGATAAACTAAAAGCAAAAGATAATCGCCATTCAAGTTTTCTAAAAGCTACAATCTAAAGCTACATTAAAAACCCCAGAGACACCATTTGTTTGATAGTATAATCAACAAAAACTCAGTTTTTCACTTAACACAATTTTCTTTTGTATTTTTGTCAGCAAAAATGTAAATTTGCGTTTTTACATTTTTTTTTATTCCGCAATTTTTTTAATTGATAAAATACTTGCGGAATACACCATTACGGCGGAAAGTTACAAATCACAGCCCAAGTTTTATATCATTAATATTGTTTTTTAAATAATGTTTGATTAACATGGTCAAGTTGGAGAATTTAGAGATTATTTAGCACATGGGATACAGTGAATATCCAAAGAATAACAACTAGTCATCATGATTTGAGTTAGGGAAACGTGCCAATTATGGAAAGAAAGAAAGAAAGAGAAAAAGGTTGACGTTTTTCTCTATCTATTCTATCGTCGTTAGTCCGTCAGTTTCTTTTGATGGTGCGGAGACGTCTTAGCGATTTTCAATGGGAAGAAGAATAACCAGAGATTAAGAAAAAAACCACAGATAAGAACCTTTCCCACAAGACCCGTCTTCAAAAGTTCTCTTCTTTTCCCCTTTTGACCATCGCATTGCATGCTTTACCCGATTGGGAAGTTTCTTGTTTTATTCCCTCTTTACGCATTCTTACGGATCTAATCTTGTGGGTCACTTGAAACTTAGCGTTCCATTTTCTTTTTTCGTCAATTCATGGCTGCTTACGCGAGTTATCTCCGGTTAGCACGACTTGGGACGAGTCCAGGTGTAAATCTGTCGACTTTCAGATCAATCACTTCTCCAAACCCGACGACATTTGACAGGAGTACTCTGTTCGATCACCACCACCACGACATTCGTTCTTCTCTGTACAGACAACCCCACGCCAGACTCATTTCTCAACTTGTCAAAACCACCAATGGCAAACGTTTGCATCTCGTCGATACACTCGCCTTGGTAAATTAATAACAAAGGCCTGCATTTTTTTTTTACTTGACTGATGGTTTTGCTGAATCTTGAAGATGTTTCGTTTTCTCTGTCTCATTGCTAAAGAAACTCTCTCTTCTTTTTTTTTGATGATTCATCACAATTTTCTCTAACTCTGTTGCTTTTAGAACTCAGAGACAATAGATTGGTTTTGTTCCAGACCGGACTCATCCAATGCACATGCTTCTGGTCGATATGTTTTAGATGTTTTCTTAGAGTCTAATTCAAAGGAGATTATTGGTTATCTGATTTATCAGGTTAGGAGCTTAGAAGCACAAGGACTACCTTCAAAGCAAGCAGAGGCAATAACTGGTGCTATAACTGAAGTTCTGAATGATAGCTTAGGAGTTGTTTCTCAGTTGGTTGTTTGCAAGGGAGAGATGCAGAAGGTAAAGTTTCAAATCTTAAGACTAGCCTCTGTTACTTGATTGATCATTTGGGAAAAGACTCAAGACACCACTTTATATATCTCTGCTTAAAGGCCCGTCTATAAACTTTGATCTTCTTGCTTATTATGGTAGGCTGAAATGACACAGGAATCAAACTTATCCAAGTTCAAAAGTGAAATCAACAGCTCACTGGTAAGCTTTGTTTGTAAAAATTCTACTTTATGAGAGACATTAGACGTGGACTTCTTGGAAAGACCTTATAGCGCCAATAAATTTTTTTTTTTTAATTATTAGTGATGTTTTGATTCCTAAAGATTGTTGGAAAAAATGCTGGTTTCATGTAATAGGACCACCATTTTTCTTTGCTGCAACACGAGAATGAGAAACTCCGCAATGACATTGAGCGAATCCGCACTGATATAAGGTCTGGTCTTTTTTAGAGGGCTTTGGTTTGTTATTGACTCAGTGTGAAGTGACTAAAACAATTACATTGCAGGCATGAGATAGATAAAGTCACTGCAGGACAACGGTTGGACCTGAATCTCGAAAAAGGGTCAGAGAAACCCCCACGCCTACTTCTTTATCTCTTCATTAGAGCACCTTTCTTAGGCTATATGATCTTTATATGGTTCCATGATGGGTACAGGAGGATAAGAGATGAGCTGACAAATCAAAACTCCGAAACCTCTAACCTTACAAACAAGCTTGATCGTGTCAGTATCTCATCTCTAGCTTTACTTGTATTCGTTTTTCTTATGCATGCAACAGAAGTGTTTATATATGTCTCTAATCTTTCAGGAGATTCACACTTTGAGAGCGCAACTGGAAGCGGCCAAGTACGAGGTGATCAAGTATTGTATCGGTACACTTGTCTCCATCTCAGCCGTTGGTCTTGCCGTCCTCCGTATTGTCATGTAACTCCCATAGCTGACCAACTCCAATCATCTTTGCTGCTTTTTTTCAAGTCTAGGATGAAATCTTGGTCTCTGTTCTCTCCATCTTGTGAATTATTCCTATGTTTTAATGTAATTTGATTTCTTTATTACAATATATGACAAAAGAAAGAAAAGTATAACCAATCTTTGAGATTTGAGATCAATGTATATGCTTATGTTTATGCTTATGTATATGAATAGTATAGTACAGTATACATACATTGTTATTTTGTATGTGAAAAGTGTTCTTGAGATTACGAACCAGACGCCAATCATAGATATTCAGAGCCACTTGCCTCCTTTGTGAGAGGGCTCTACTTCATTTTGTCCAAACAAGCCACACAAATTTCATTTTATTGCTTAAGTTTAGGCTCAGATTTAGGCCCATGAGATAGTGTGGCTACGAGTTTGTATTGTATATCCTGACGACATAGATCAATCCAACGGCCAGAGATGCGATGTTGAAAGTAGCCTCAAGAGAATTAAAGGCATGATTCAAGCATGAAATGCATGTGGTGTTACTGTTTGTAATACTTACTAGTTACTAGTTACTACTGCCTTTTCTATATAAAGGTGTTGAATGGAGAGCGGTGGAACCGTAGAATTAAATTAACCGGCACCGCGCATGGATAACGCCAAGATGCGGTTCAAAGGTGAACCGTGTGTGAACTGTGAAGTAAGTTCAAAAACATTTTTTTTAAAGCCTTTGGCTTATCCGAAAGTCTACAAGTTAGGTGAGTTTGGGTTTTGTGTTGACTACTACTTCAATTTTCTTTTTATTTGTAAAGGACTTAATAAACACCATGCAAGATTCTCGCAATATATGTCTTCTATTCAATAGAAGAAGCGTAAAGCTAAACCGAAGGAAATAATGGCAAACTCACATGTATTGTTGGGTCAAGGGATCTCCTTACAATCTTTTGGCACACGACTCGAGAAGAACGTCGCGGAAACAATTTTATCTATTATTTTTGTAACTTTTAAAACCCTACTCAACGAGAATATACAACTTTTATGTGAAAATTGTTCTTTTACGGAACTTCATGATAATGGAACTAACCAATGAACCATAACAACGTAAAAGCTAGAACTGGAGTGTGTGAAAGTGGTTGAGTCGGGTGGAGAAATGCTCATCACGTGACTCCCCACGCCTCTCTTTTTGGTTTTTCATTCTTTTTAAGTTTCAATGAATTATTATCTCTTAGCTTTACCAATTAGTTTATCAACTTTAAGAATAAAGCAATGTTAGTCTTGACCACCAAGAAGAAGAAAACCAATTACTAAAGCAATTCGGTGCATATGAGCCGGTTAAGTGTCAAAAACTAAAGTTAATTTTATTGAGAATGGAAGAGATATCATTAGGAAATTTTTATTTTCGTGTAAACATGTTCCTGTAGTTTCAAATGTGGTACATGCATGCAATCCACGCTTACTTCCATGCTTGGAAAATATGAGTTTCTTTTTAATAATTTGGGTTCAACAATTGTTTAGTAGTTTTTGTATATTTAAATTTTAATTGGTATAGTTTTCTTCATGATATGTAGTATTCATGAAACTATTTTGACTTTAATTAGGCCAACATTAAAAAGCTTAGTCAACTAGAACCAATCGGCGAGTGAACATGTTAGGATTTTAGTGATGCGAGCGGTGGTAATTCGTGCTAATTAATCTCAAGAGATATGCTCAACGAATTATTATATACCATAGGGTCCAAACATTGGCTATATTGCACGTCATAAAGTCGCATTCATTAATCTCCCAAGATATGCAGAGTAATAAATTGGTCAATCAAAGAGTGTGTCCAGTACGTTAATTTGGCAGTTTCAGTTTTTAAGTTTATGCTACGTCAAGAAAGTGATGGCTATTCACTTTCAACAACAATTTTCGAAATGCATAGAGATTTCAAAATGTTAGCTAGGAACTATTAAACTTATAGTAGTAGATTTTTTGGGCATACTAACACGTGTGAGTTTTTCAATTGCAAATACTTATAAAAGTAAATTTATTTATATGAAAAATATTCAAATAAATGAGAGGTTTTAAACATTTTTCTGGCATGACGTTGACTACACAACATGCTGTAATCGGAGGTGTTAAGCACAACGACTGTGAGTCTGTGACAAATAGCACAAGCTTTTATATTAACGAGTTTAATTTCTTATTTTTTTCACCAACGACTTTGATTAGTTTATATAATCCATCATAAAATCGACTTTAATATTTGTAAATAATAACCAACTAATTAATTAATCATCTGTTACTTTTACCAAATCCTTGCCAACCCTACTAAAATCAAGGCGCCTCCCCGCAATTTGGCTTTCCTCATTTTACTTCCAAACATTTATCTTCTATTTATATAGACTTCGATAATTACCACAAGAAATTGTATTTGTATCCGCATTTTCAATATTAGCGTCCACACATTTATATCTTTATAAGGAACAACATCCAATAACGATCATGACGTTGCTGTATCCAATTTAAATGATGCAGAAGATAATGGGCTTGGAATATCCCCATGACAGAGAGGGTTGAAACTCTGAACCGTTTCGTACCCACATTCACATTTTCAAAAGTAAGGTTAAAGTAGATTTTAAAGTTGAACGAAGCAAAAAAAAAAACTGAAATTTAACGCGAAACGAATAATATATAGGGGGATATGATTTTTGAAGTTTTAAAACCTGACCAGTAAAAGAAAAACTTCTGCGACTACCACAGACAGAAAGGTAAAAAAATATGAAAATAACAGTATTTCAGAGCAGTTAATGCTACAACTTAACCGGGTCGGATCATACATCTTCTCTACTTCGGCTTCTTCAAAAACTCTGCACAGCCTGAACCGTCCGGTTCATACCGGACTCATCAACATCGGTGGACATCTCCTTTTTCTGACGCATCTCAATGACTTTACGGTGGTGGTTCGAATGCAATTCGCTCGAGAAAGTCGGGCTGCAAGCGGGTCTATATTCGGGTAATAACCGACCCGACTTGAAACGCACCCCACACGCATTGCAAAGCGTCTTCGCTCCCAAAGGCCCTGCTCTCCACTGCGGCGTTTTCTGAACGCCACAGTGGCTACACCGCCGCGTCTGCGTCTGACCACCGCCGTTTTCCCTAACACTCTTCTTCTTCTTCGCCTTCTTCTGTCTTTTTACCGCTTCCTCGTCGAGAAACTCAGCTCCGGAGAGCCACAGAGGAGTCGAAGGGTTGGACGAGGAGGACGAACTGGAAGACGAGTCGGTTAGCGACGGGGAACCGAGAGACCAAACACTGACTCCGGTTCTGGGTCGTTTGGTTCTATTTTTAACCGGAAGAGGGGCTTTGAAACACAGACCCTCGTTAACCGGTGTTACAGGGTGTCTCCGGTCCCCGGTTAACCAAACCGGTTTCTTCGTCGGAGCGGAATAAGAATCCTCTACGAAATTGGATAACCATTCGAGCTCCGCTAAATCATCCGTCTAATAACAGAGAGAAATTAATTAGAAATTAGTTCCAATCTCGGAGAGATATCTGAGGAGGGAGACAAAACCGGATAATTACCGGTACGGCGAGCTCGCTGCCAAAATCTTCTTCACAGGCGGTGGAGGATAATTCGTTGGTCCGGTTAAGGGTAATTTCGTCATCATTCAAGGAAACAGAGACTCCTCCTGCCTTCGGTTTAGTTTCATCCTCAACGAAAACGTCGTCGTTTGAGAAGTCAAGCAAGTCGTCGACTGAGAAATCGTCGGTGGCGACGGGTTTCTCCTTCCGGTTAATGTTCTTCAACGAGAGTTCAACACTTTCCATTTCCTAACAAAAAAAACCCAGAAATTATAGAGAACGCGCAAAAGAGACACAAGACAAAAAAAAACGAACAGAAAGTTTCATCCTTTTCATGTCAATTTGAAAACTTGTCGTAAACAATGTGACGAGGAGTAAACCGTCTGAGAATTCGAGAAGAACTGGGAATACCTGAGAGTGAGGGAGAGATGTCGGTGAAGGAAGAGAGAAAGAGATGATGAAGTGGTGGTGTGAACTACAAGAAGAGGTTTGAGTTTGGTAAAAGCATTGAATATGATGATATTATGATACTAGTGCCCAGGGCCCTCTCTACTCATAAAAGTATGCATATAATACATATGTGCAGCGTTGAGAATACTTTTTGTAAATTTCAAAGCGTTACTGAGGGGGATGGTAGAGAACTAGAGATGATCCAAAACGATACGGTGCCGTTTTGGGATACGGAAGTAGTATCAAAGTTTTTAGTTGGGCTGGCCGGCCTATCTAGTTATCACGACTTTGGACGCCTCGTTAAGCCCGTTCAAATTTTATTCAAAAGTTAATTGTCTTCAGTTCCACCAAATAAGAATAATTATGACATTTGTTGATAGCACAATAAAATGGTCAAATTGTGAAGCAGAAATAAAATGATCTTTCAAAAAAAATCTAAATTCTTTTTATCAGAAATTTATGTTTTAAATAATATAATGCAAATCTAAAATCTCTAATTTATTGATGTTTCCGTCTTTAAGAACACCATGAAATGCTTGTATTATTAGTATTAATAATTTGTCTGTAATTTAGTTAAAAGTTAAATTTTGAATCACAAAAGTAATATAAACCAATAACAATACAACATGTGTACAAGGGGTATCTCCATTTTTTGTCGTGGTTGGTTGGAGAGATACGTTTATTTTCTGACACACCTTTTGTAATATTTTTATTTGTTTAATAATTAGAATCGTTTGCTCAGAAAAAAAAATTAGTATCTATACTAAATTCCACCATTGGAAGTGAGCCAGAAAAGGTTATGTAACTAGTGAATGAGTCATAGTCATAGAAGTGACATGAGAAGAGCATAACCATGTTATGTATATTATCAAGTATGAGTTGAGAAAAATGTTCTAATTAGTCTATAGTTCAAGAAGACAAACAACTATTGCTCGTAGTTGACAATTTTTAAATCAAATTCTAGAAACATGAAATAAGTTTTGGCCACAAATAAATGTATATTATATAACGCTGCTTCAGTTGCAGATTCCATAAATACTATCTTCTTAATATTTCAGGGAGAAGTATCTGGTCTCCAGAATCCTTTTTGCGCACTCAATATTCCTTCTTGGTGCTTAGAGAAGGTAAGATGAACATCCCAGTGCAATGACTTCAACATATTCTCTATTTCTCTTATCACATTGGCTTCATCACGTACTATTAATTTACCTCCTGGTCTTACTATTCTATCCACTTCTGCCATTACTGGAACAAGGTTGCACCTTCAAAATCATTAAAAAGGAGATCATTTTTTTCAATTTATGTCAGGATTTCTGATGAAAATAGCCAAAAGAGGTGGAAAAGACTTAAGCTTGTACCTTGGTCTCAACTTGGAGAAGAGATGATCTGCATGCAAGAGATCATAACTCCGAGGGTATGTGCTAAAAGATTCACACCAATCATGATATATTCCGAACAAGCCTCTCTCGTAGATTATCGGTAACGTATCTGGTGAATTAATGTTCACTACATTCATGACCCACACTTGCAAGTCCTTTAGAGCTGCTGCGAACCTGTTTGCATGTTTTAACATAAATTGGAAACAAAGCTTTAGTTTTGGTGACTGAGCTGTATTTGTTTCATCTCTAATGCTTACCCTCCATAGACAGCTCGCATGTCCATTACATTCCTCACATTAGACCAGCTGATTCCTATCTCGTTCATGTATACTTTGCTAACAACGTGCTTCCAGTGTTCATAATCTGTAGTGAAGTCTCGAGGAGCTGGTTTTCCATAGATCCCCATTTGAGAGCTGTTTAGCCAGTAAGGAGGTGTTTGAAGCCGACGTGGCCAGTTCACAGGCCACTTGCTCCCTCTCTCGACCACATTGGTGGGCACTTTATGCATGCATGCTTGTAGCGGTACGTACCTGAAATTATCATTTATGCATTAGATTTCTTTCTTCTGTTATGTCATTATTTACTTTTTAACTTCTCGCTATTTTTACATATTATGGAAATAGTCATACCAGGCTGCATTTGCATCATCGTTATTTTTGCACATGGGAGGTCTGTTTCGCTTTCGTTTCTCATAACATTCATTCGTGGTAGGTTTCTGGTAGATAGCAGCACCAACACCATTGAGTTTATCCTTGTTGATTGTCACAAGTTCCCAACACATGGATTTTGTCAACGCAGACATCTCTACATAACTCAAAAACATGTCAGCTTCATTGAAACAAACAAAGAAACGAGAACACTTTTTAGTTCAAACCATACCTTTCCAGATTTGAACATCTTCTTCGAGCGTCTGGTAGACTGGTGTTGCTGACCAGACAAAATAACCTCCTGGACGAAGCATCCTATTCAGTTCTAGAAGAAGCATACCACCTTCATTATGCCAAGGGACTCTACAACGTGCACAGTGGATAATGTCAAACACTCTACTTGGGAATGGTAATCTTTTAGAGCCCATCACCGCAGAGATTGCTGGGATCTTTCTTTCAAGAGCAAACTGGACCTGAGCTTCATGTTCATCTTTTGGTGCAAGTGACATGGCTATAACATCTCTTTCAAATAAGAAACCACCAAAGCTGGCCACTCCACATCCAACATCTAATACAACTCTAGTACGTTTACCCCACGCAATGTTTTTCCAAGCCTGCCATAGGAGAAAAAATAGGCATTAGATTTACAAAAAACTTAGATAGCACATAAAATGCTGTGACAAAAATAGCATCCGAAAAGAAAAATCCTCAAAATAACATTAATTAAAATGTAAAAATGACCAAATTACTCCAAATCATGAAATTTTTACCTTTACTCCTAAATATGAAGCTAAAACCATAATCAATAAATCCAAACGCAATATAAAATTTTTAAAAAATCTTTTTAAAATTTTATGTAATGCTATTTTGGTCTTTCTTACTGTGTGCTATTTTTTGAACAAACAAATATTTTAGTGTTATCCTATATTCTCAACTTTATATATAATATTTGGTGTAGTTTTGAATGAATTAACCTGCTGAAGGAAATCGATATAGTGGAGAGCTCCATGGATGAACTGTGTTCCACCTCCGGGAAACGTTAAGAACTCTCCAGTGACTTTCACCCAGTTCTGATGTCCTTTCACCTCTGCTAGCTTTGTGTGTGGGACGTTGTGGTACCATATCTACTAGATCACATGAAACTTAACTTGTATCCATCATTTACTTAAAAGGAAAAATTTATTTGGATAAAATATTTGACCTTATCTCTGCTTTCTGGCCACTTGATGGACTCCTTATATCCTTCTGGGAGGGAGACAAGACACGTTGGTGGGTCTTCAGGGCAATGCCTCTCTCTGTGCTCAAAATGTCTTCTACTCGTTAGTTTCTTTATAGCTGCTTCGTTGTCTAGGCATGGTATATAATCATAACCTGCAGTTTCATTGCACAACTCCCATGCCTTTCCAACCATAATACTCTCTATGGTATTTGATTCTCTTGTCTGTCTTTGTTTCTCGTCTTTAGATTCTGTTGCCTGACTCTTCCATGACTTTTGTGATTCTGCTGATTCTTTTGGTATTCCAGAACCAAACCCGCTCGTTTCTGAACTCTCTTGTCTTTTCTCATCTTTTGGCTCTTCTTGCTGTTGCTCCACATTGTCTTCCTTTGTAGTGTTTTGTTCTTCTTTGCTTCCGCTTTCGTCTTCTGTTGTGTTCTGTTCTTCTTGTTGTCCGTTCTCATCCTTTATGCTCTTCTGCTCCTTTTCGTTTTCTTCACTAGTTGTGTTGTTCTCTATGTTTTCCTCCTTACCTGAGTTTTGATCGTCTTGTTGTTGTTGTTGTTGTTGTTGTTGCTGTCCGTTTTCTTCATTCTTTGAGTTCTCTGATGTACCTCCCTGCTCCACCTCCATTGGTTGTTCTTCTTTGGTTTTATCCGTGTATGTCACTTCTGCGTTTGAATCCTGATCTTTCTTTCCTTGTTCCACGTCCTGCAACTCTTTCCCTTGTCCTTGCTCTTGCTCTTGCTCTTGCTCTTGTGTTCCTTTGTTGTTACCTGTTTGGGACCCAGAGTCTTCGTCGCGTTGCTCCTTCTGTTCCTTCTCAAACTCCTTGACCACATTTTTCACCTGACCCTCATCACTCTCTTGCGTCATCTTATTGTCCGTGGCGTTATCGCTTTCTTTCTCCTCAGGAATCTTTTCATTATCCTGTTGTGTCTCTTGGTTTTGAGTCTCTCTTTGTCCCTCGTCTCTTGCCTTTGAGCTCGTCTTTTCACTCTTCTCTTTAGCTGCCTTTTGCTGTTCGTATTCAGACTTTATGGCGTCGTCTGGAAGCTTTCCCGGATTGTCCTCATACGTTGGATGCTCATCAGGCTCTTGTCTTGTTGGTTCGGGTTCATCGTTAGTGTTTGAAGAGGCAGACACATCAGCCCTCTCCGTCTCTGATATAACCGTTCTTGTGTTGGCTTCTGAGATCTGTGGTGGAATAATGGAGTTGGAAGAAAGCATCCAGACACCGATGACACATAGAGCCACAAAGACGACCATTGTAATGGTCGACCCATAAGACGACGAAGAAGAGCGTTTGTTTGCACGTCCCTTTCCAAATGCCATTTTTTTTTCTTGCTTGTGTGGTGAAAGAAAGAAAAAGAAAAAGATGGAGAAGAGACAAAATAAATGAAGGAGTGAAATGGAAGTTGAAGGAAGTAAAAATAGAAGAAAAAAGGAAAAGAAAAGAGAGGTTGTGAAGAGAGAAGACTGAATCAAAGATCCAACAGAGTCGGATATGCATGGGACTTTGAGTATTGTCTCTGTCTAATATTAGTTTATGGTCTCTGTCTCTCATGTTTTGTCCATTAAAGAATTATTAGAGCAACATTATTGCTGGGACTTTTATTTGAGTCCTTAGATTTTTTTATTATTATTACTATAGTTAAGGACAATGTTAAGAGATTTAAGCAAAGAGGTGATTATTGCTGGGACATTTTGTAGTCTCTTAGGTTAATAATGGATTTGATTCTATATACAATCAAGCGAACATCACACGAGAATGGAACAAGACATAAAACATTTTACTAAGATATACATTTTGACAAGGCACCAATCTCATTAACATCAACCTTAACACTCCCAATGGCACCTGTGTGACGTATGCTGAATCGACTTCTTCACACTCTGATCCATTGCTCTCATTCTTAGCCAACTTAACAAGCACCTGCGAGAGCACGTCGGCCATCACGCTGGACAGAGAGTCCTCAGTACAGAAAGACAACACTTCGCACAGCTCCGTAAGAACTGCAGAGAAGGATCCGTAGTCCTCATCCTCCTCCCTTTCCTGTTCTGCATCTGAATGACTCGAAGGAGGAGAAGCAGACGAAGAAGTATCCATGTCAGCGTCAGTGTTCTCACGTCCTGTGGTACCATTGGCTTGAGCCTGAACAGAGGAGCCACCAGATGTGCTCGGCCTGAAATCCTGAGAGTTGCAAGCTCTCTTATCGGCTGGTGGCTCCTCCACT
The DNA here is from genome assembly GCF_000801105.2 of Raphanus sativus. Taxonomy (NCBI): domain Eukaryota; kingdom Viridiplantae; phylum Streptophyta; class Magnoliopsida; order Brassicales; family Brassicaceae; genus Raphanus; species Raphanus sativus. The sequence goes on along the minus strand of NC_079512.1, from coordinate 28,843,324 downwards.
ACCTCCATTCGTTTCTGTCATCTGTTCTCCATCACTTTTTGATCTTCTTACAAATTAAATTATGTAACTTCAACCTGCACCACAAACAACCAAAGGATCAAAAAAAAATCAAGTCTTTATGCTTTCCCAATTACAAACAAAAGGTTTTAGCAGCTAAGAGGCAATCAATATCCCAAAGTCAGTAATTCTAATTAAACACAGTTAATCCTCAGGAATCAACAACATACATAGACGATCATTATCATAGTGAATCAAAACAAGCACACAGAGACGCTTTCACTGAAGAGAACAAAAACATATAAAATCCCACTTGTGTGACGTATGCTGAATCGACTTCTTCACGCTCTGAAACGCGCAGTGAAACATCACCATCGTGTCCTCCTTCCGATACTTCCCTTCCGAGAAACACCGTCCGACTCTCTGGAGCACGATAGCCGCCGCCGTCGTCGCGTTATCAACCAGCGACACCTCGTTGGCGTTGATCAGGTCGCGAGGAGTCCGCGGCGGAGACCGTTGAAGCAGAACTCGTCAGGTTGGCGGAGGAACCGGATAGGGAGAAGATGAATTTGATTTGGATATAGCAAAGCGTCTTTGCTTTACAAGAATGGAACACCCAATTGCAGGCTGCCAGGTAGCACATGTAGCACATAAGGACCATGGTGAAAACTTCTTAATTAAGGACTGTGGTGGTTCGTTTCTTCCATATTTCAGTCTTTTTGATTTAATTTTAGGCCCATAATTGCTAAGAACTGACCCTAAGGACAGCGATAATTATGCTCTTACACCCCATGTAAATGTTAAAACTTGACAAGATTTGTTTTAAATTATTATTTTGGCATAATATTAGGCACCAATTATTGAGAGATATTCTTAAATCGAACCTTTTAAAATGTGAATCATCGACACAACTCAGGGGGCATGGGAACACGGTTCTCACTTAGATAATTAATCTATGTAATGTAAAGCTTTTGTTTTTCATTACAGACTCAATCAACTCCGGTTGTAAGCTAAAAGAATATGTTAAATTAATTCAACCAAAAAAATATGCTAGCTATATTTTTTTGGTTGAATTAATTTAACATATTTTCAAAATGAGAATATAAATAATAATAATAATATTTAATTCATTTTTAAACACTTCTAAAAAATACTGTTGGTCAACTAAATTATTATTGAAATTTAAACGGATAAAATATATAATTCGTGAGACATTTAAATTTAGCGGCCGACGTTTACTTTGAAGTTTGGTTTTAGTTTTAGAATTGTAGTAACTACTATATACATAGGAGGTCCTACAAGGGTGTGTTTCAATTTAGATTATACTAGTGTTATCTCCCGCTGCGGAGCACAGAGACAGCCCTTGGACCAAGCCAAGGAAACCACTGCTTCCGGCCGTTTTATTATACATATTATTTCGGCCACATTTTCACAAAATCTCCCTGTAGTCTAGTGGTAAACCATGAAGTATAAAGACTTCCATACACCAACCCCGGGTTCGAAGCCCTACTAACACGGCCGATTTTTTATAATTTGCTTCTGGTCCTAATTTTCCTAAGACCGGCTCTGGCGGAGCACTGGACTATGTATATATACTCAATATAACTTATTTAGAATTTACAAACTTATCTAGAATTTACAGTGATTTTCTTTTTATTTTGATCTTTTTCAGAAAAGTTAAAAGCTTGTTGTTTATGTCTTACGACAGTAATAAGAATCCAGAATGAACATAAAAAATATTGATCTCTTTTCCAAAACAAAACAAAAATCATTGCATGTGAGAAACAAACATAAAGCATATTTTTCATAATCTAAAATACAATTTTGTAGATAGTTAAATACTCAATCTGTTTCATAATAAGTATCATTTTAATATTTTATTTTTGCTACACAAAAAGTATCACTTTACAATTTTAATACAAATTACTAGATTTTGACACGCCCTTCTAAGGGCGGGTATAACTTTTTTTTACATTTTTTATAAATTTAATTTTTATATTTATGTTTTTTTTTTACGTTTTTTCATTATATAATATCAATATACTAAAACAGAAATATGACCTATTGATATATGTGTAGTCAAATTATTTTACGATAATTATTAAAAACTCTTATTAATAATTTAAAGAAATATTATACAAAGAAAAATATAAATATGATTAAAAACATAAATATAAAAATTAAATTTCTAAAATATGTAAAACAAAAAAATATACCAACTCTTTTAAAGGCGAATCCGAATCTAGTCAATACTATTAAAATAGAAACATAACATATTGATATATGGATGGTAAAACTATTTTAATACAATGATTAAAACCTCCTATTAATTATCTAAGCGAAATGTTATACAATGAAAAACACAAATATGACTAAAACATATAAATATAAAAATTAAATTTCTATAAAACTAAAAAATATAAAAAGGCGGGTCCAAATGTAGAAATCTATTTAAAACCCTTTAAACTAAAATCTGTAGAATATCGGATCATGATAATAATTTTAATTTTAATTTTAGTTGTTTAGTTTTAGTTTTAATTTTATTTTTTAAAGAAACATAATTTTTATGTTTGTGTGTTTGTATAATCATATTCTATATGATATGAATTTAATAGAATAGATAAGTTTTGTAAGTATGTACATGTATCATATGGTAAGGCTTCGTCTTTTTGTCAATATTCAGTCCAAATTATTTGTTTTTTTTATTTGAACATAAAAACAGGAATATAGGGAAGTTACGAACGGTTAACAATATTCGAAGCCCAAATTATCGTTTCATATGCCGAGGAAAGTTACGAACGGTTAACAATGCTCTAAAGGACCTTTTATTAATTGGTCATACATGATAATTAATAGAATAGATTTTGACCCGCCCTTAAAAGGGCGGGTAAATTTTTTGTTTTACATTTTTAAAAGTTTAATTTTTATATTTGTGTTTTTAATTATTTTTGTTTTTAATTTGTATAATATCTTTTTAAAATGATTTATAAGAGGCTTTAATAATTATAATCTTTGTATAATATCTTTTTAGCCAGTTACGTGATTAATGACCATGATTAAGAAATTAAGAAATATAATTATGCAGTAATGGGCGTTCACAAAAAATACGATATCAAATCATATTGAATCATACGCCCTTTTGGGCCGTTACGTGATTAATAGCCAGTTACGTGATTTGGCAGTTATATTAATACAAAAAGGTATATTAAAGATGTATTTAGTGGCAGTTATAAAAATTAAAAAGTGGACATAACTCCATATTGATCCGCTCTTAAAAGGGCGGGTATATTTGTTATTTTATATTTTAAAAAGTTTTAGTATTTATATTTATATTTCTATTTTAGTCATGTTTTTTTTTCATTGTATAACAATGATATTTTTTTAAATGATTAATAAAATCTTTTAATAATTGTGTTAAAATAGTTAGATATATCAATAGGTCATGTTTTTGTTTTAGTAGTATTGATTTTAACAAAGTATAGTTACAATTTTTTTAGTAATCAAGTTAGCAATTATATAGATACAATTATATGTTTTTCAATAAACTTTCATGATTTGATTTCATATATGATTTACATAACATTTGAATAGAGTGTTTAGCAAATAGAATGATAAATTGAGAAGAGTAAATAATCATACAAATTTGCATAAAACCAAAAAAGATGTATTTTTATAAAACATAACCGTTGCTTTGTTAAAAAGAATCATAACAACTGCCATATATAAAACGTTTTTTGACGAAGTGGATCCGTTAACTAAGGAGATAAAATAAAAATGTTATTAAAACATATATAAATTATTAATGATGGACATCACTTTTATCAATAGGTCATGCTGAAGAATTAATAGAATAGATATTTATTTTCAACTGAAAATTAATTATAAATTGCATTGATTTTATAAATATTTTTATTTATCTCAAATAATATTTGTCAGAGAAATGTAATTAAAAACAACTTAAATATATTTTCGTCACTTTCTTAATCTTTGTGAAAAAATATCAAAATAACATTTATATAGAAACGGAGGGAGTAGTATATTTTGTTGTTTTTGATTTTCATATCTAGATATTTTTTCCTTTAGTTGTATCTTTTACATTTCTTATTTTCAATGTTATATTATCTCCCACCTTTTTGTTTCTAAGAAAATACAAGAAAATATACATATATATATATATATATATATCTCGAGCAGTAAATAAACAAAATAATATCACCGTATTACCTTAATCTAAACACATAAACAAAAAAAAAGGAAGACCAACCTGATTAAGTTAGGCTTTTATCAGCATAATTCCTCTATCGCCCGAGTTTCTTAAGCTCTATTTGTTGTTTTCTAGTTATCATCAAATTTTGTTTTTCTAGTGGCGCGTCTCAGGTCATTTAAGGGTCTTGTATCTGTGATTTAAGGTGAGTCTCTCTTACTCTTCTTCACTGAATTATCACCACCACACAAAATAAGCATATTCCAGCAAATCGATAATTGATTTAGTCAATTTTGTTTACGTTTATCAATTTCACCATAATATATGTAGCTCATTAGATTTTTTATTTATTTATTTATCACACTTTAGAAAGAGCTGAGAGATGTTACAAAAAAACTTAGGAATTGGAGATTTCTGAAAGCAAGTAGAGATGAATTTATTGACGTTGTAGAAAACTAGAAATGTTAACTATTGCAAAAATCTTGAGATCATGGATGTTAGTGTGAGAAAAATTAGGATTTTTTTTCTTTTATATAAAGACTTAAGAAAATTGAAAGCAGTTAATAGACAAATAGGGGAAAGTCATGAAACTTATTTTTGCATTTATTTTTTTTTGTTTTTATATTTTTTCTTTGAATGGTAAAACTTATGCCACATGTCAAAATTTGATTTTTCAGGTGATTGTGCTTTAAATGTATAAAAATTATCTTGCAATTACTAGTTTCAGTTTAGTTATTATGGTAAAAATTATTTGAACTACTTTTTAAAAGAAAGTTACAGAATATTTGTTCACATTCTGTATGTTTAGCGTTTAGATTGTGTTTACCGTTTGGACTTGTTGTATACAGTGTTTTAGGTTAAAAGTTGAAACACCATACAAAAATCACAAAGTGATGGTTTGGTAGTAGACATATTTTAGGAAAATAAGAAATCCCGGTTGGAAGACACTTGAATACACTTCGTTTTGTGACCACGTGGATATTGGAACATTGATTAATATGAAAATTTAGAGAGAGTGTCTATTAGTTGGAATGCACTTTTCCTTAAGGATTAGCATGGGTTAAGATCTTCAATACTCTTAGGGTCCGCCCGGTCACCATTGTGGAATCAAGAAGAACAAATAAAAAAGTAACGTAGAGAAATAAAATTGCAGGAATAAAAAGGAATTGTTATTCCATCTTAAATTTGACAAGGAATAATTTTCTTCTTTATTTCTCTACAAAAAAGGAATGACAGAGAATGAGAAGAAAAAACTATTCCTTATGAATTGTATTTTTTTTAGGAATATTAGAGAATACATTATTCATTATCTTTCCTTGGTCACCAGTCGGACCCTTAAGTTAATTAAAAGAAAAAAATTGCAATGGTAAAAGCTCTTATACTAAACTTTCATATATTTGATAAAAATTTAAAGTTACATTTTAAACATAAAAATTGTAGATTAATTTATTGATACGTGGAAATAAAAGCTCTCAAAAATTATTTTTCTCTCACAAAAGAGCATATTTTTTCCTATTTTCTTTCATCTCTCCTACTTTATTCATTTGCTTTAATTTTTAATTGGTGAAACCAACTCTCAATTGTAAAAATCAAAAAGAATAACAATCAAAAAGGATAATAATTTATAATTTATAATTTTTTTGTTTCATTTTAGTTATTATTTTAATTTAATGCGTACAAATTAACAAAACATTTAGTTTTCATACTTTCAAAATAAATAAAACATTATTATCAGTACATCTAGCTGTATTTAAATCAGCAAAAATAGATCAAAAATATTATCAACAAATTTTGTATTGAAATTTTAAAACAATATTTATTTTCAAATGAAAATTATGTTATACACTAGAATGAAGCGGAAAGAGTAAAATATCAGAATACATTGAGAGTATAAAAAAGGAGAGCACATATTTTTCCCTGAGAGCATTTCATTTATTTCTGAGAGACAGTGATGCAATGTGTCACTATCTAATTGGTGATATATATTTTTGACATTATAATTTAGTTCTTTAACAATTCTTACTTAGAATATTATAAACATTAGGCTAAGAGACACATTTAACGAAATTCATTGATGCTAATCTTTTATTCAAGTGAGAATTTTTGATAATCTGAGAACCTCAAATTACTTGTCAGTTATTGGAAGTACTCTCTTTTTCACTTAAAATTAATTAAATAAACTACATTTAAATATCATTTTTTTTTTTTGAGAAACTCTTGTAGTGTACAAATAGATGGGCATGCTCAAGAAGCACCCTCATGTCACATCTCTACATGTCGCCGTTGTTCTAACATGCATAGTCATCTCTAGTCTTTGTTCAAAAAAAAAAGTCATCTCTAGTCATCTTCTCTGATTGTATCACATGTCAATTATTTTTATATCATTTACTAAATCATTAAATGCATGGGATGGGCGAGGCAGACCATGCATTGTCGCCATAACTGAAACCATGGTCGAGGAAATTAAATGATGAGAAGAAGGCACAAAGGTAACATAAAGATGAGAAACATTATCTCCGGATTCTGTGGTTACGTGTTACACAGACAAAAAACATACACATTAATGAAACAAAGATTCAGGCAACATGTCAATAACACTTTATTCTCACAAATTATTATAATAAGAAGATGATATTATTTGAATTAAGTTTTCCTTTTAAAACCCTGAAATTGCAACAACTTTGAGTGTCCAGAAGAAGCATAAACTGATCCACTTCCCTCCTAATTTTACCCACTTCTACATCTCTATGTAATATGGATCCAACAATTAACGATTTTAAAACCCTATACTATTCCAAGAATTTTTAAGAGTTATTCTGCATTATGTCAGATTAACATCATGATCTTGGGTTAGGAAAGAACTGTGTACCGGCCATGAAAGTGTTAATCGGAGTTGGATAAAGAGCGGCTGGATCATTGTAAGCCGCCGCGGAGGAGCTGCCAATACCACCGGCGTTTGGAGTGGAGGAAGATGCAGTTGCAACCGTCACAGATCCAGCTGTTATGAGGTTAAGCTGGTGTCCTCCTCCGCCACCAGAAGAGCTCTCACCGGCAGCGAGTACGTTGTAGCCACCGCTACTTCCGGGACCTTTGTCGTAAAGAACGCCTTTAAAGATGTGACCACCGATGCTAACGGCTGTTTGGTAAGCAAGCTCTTCTTCTCCATCTTCCACTGAGCTTACTCGCACGCACCTAAACACTGCCGGTGAGCTCACCTCCGCCGGGAAATCTCCAACCTCTAAACCTAGATTTTTATAAAGACAAAAGTAACAGTTGTTTTCAAAGATTAATCACATGTTTGATTATAATATATATAATAAAACGTTAAAATTCATTTATTCTACGAATATACAGGCCACGGAAACGAAGGTGCAGAGAATTAGAGAAAGAACACAGATTTCAAGATCGATGAGAACAGCTTGTTCCTGTCAATCTAAAATAGTCAGTGTTTACTCCAAAACAGTACTTTCATAAATCAAATCAAAACTAAATCACATGTATATATATGTATATTAGTACATATATATATATATTTATATATATATATATTTATACATAATAGGGTTTATTTGGATATTTTAGGATGATTCCAATCTTTACTTAAAATTTATAAAAATAATTCTTGCTTTCCTTATTTCACGACGTTAAATATTTAAACATTACACTGATACCTGAAGCGTTGTGAGTAGGTATGCGAGTGCAGACAAGAGCAGAAGAAGTTGCTGCTGGTAAGTTCTCACGATGGCGTTTCGGTACACCGCTATCACCGCGTGGCTGGTGCGTTTGAGGCTGAACCGTGGATAGCTGATGTTGTCTCTCACGGCGTTTGGCGGCAGGAACCCACGTGCTCCTCACGTGAGTAGGACAGTCGAAGCCACGGCTCTTGCAGCAGGTTCGACACCTAACGTGAGCACAGTCTTTCTTGGCCTGATTTCCACAGTCTTGACAGCTTGCACCGCCGCCGCTTCCGCCACTCCGCATCATCATGAGCGCCGCTGCTCTCCCGGCGGCGGCGTTTGAGTTTTCGCCGGAGATATCGAATTGGCTATGGTTGCTTGGTCCGACTCCTAAGCCAGCGGCCGAGGAGTAAAGATCCAACCTCTGCTGATGCTGTTGATGCTGGAACAAGATTTCTTGCTGACTGTGGTTTTGCCATAGCTCAAGTGTGCCTAAAGCAGCTGCGTTTGTAGAGGAAGGAGCGTTTGCGTTGACGTTAGGGTTTCTGTACCAAAGCCAAGCCTCAGATACAGGAGGAGGAGGATTCGTGTTGGTGTTGGTGTGGTGTTCTTCTTGGCTGTTTCCTCCCCCTCCGCCTCTTCCTCCGCCGTCTAACGAGAAAAACCCCGCCATTCAACGGCAAGACAACCACTACCCATATATACCACTCTCCAATCAGCTTTTTGAAAAGAAGCAAAATAAAATTAAACAAAACTTTCTCTCTCTAGATCTTGGAGACTATTGGGAGAAAGAGGGTTTCTAGGGTTTAGGTAGAAGAATTCATTCTCTGAGTTTGTAGTGTATTGAGGTTGAGTAGCTTTTAAGGGTCTGGTAAAGGCAGAGCTCGTTTGTCGGTACGAGAGGAGAGAGTATTTAAGAAACACACCAGAGAGAAAGGGAAAGAAGAGGAGAGATAATAACCTTTCTCGCGCTCTGCAACGCCGCCATAACCTTAACTCTCTCTCTCTCTCCCCTATGCTTCTCTAATTTAATTTCTGTCTCCTTCTCTCTCATCTTCTTCTTTCTTTACTTATCAAAGAAAAAAATCTTCTTCTTTTCTTTTTTTTTTTTGATAAAAAATCTTCTTCTTTCTTTGTTTCTAGATTTTGGACAATTTTTTCTTTTTACATTTTTTCTTCTATTCCATTTGTTTTTAATTGTCTCTCTCACTACCAACTGGCTACACTCGATACAACATCCATCTCTTATCGTTCAATTTATAATCGGACGGTTTCTATTTTCCGCCTTTTCTCTTACATTTTGCGGAATGTTATATGTTTTTTTCTTAGTATGAAATACTACTAACACAAAGGAGTAAATAATACCGATACTAATTCATTATGGTAGCACAATTCTATTTTGATTATCCTAAGATAGTCCTATATTTCGGGACCTATTAGTTAGACCTCCTAATCATGTTTTAGAACTGACACGAAAACCTTGTCAAAAGTCCATAGGTCCTTTTTGGTATTTGTGAGATTAACTGTATCAGACCCTTCAAATCAGTTCTTTTTGTGGAACAGAAAAAAAGATAAACATATGGATTAAACAAGTCATTACATATTTAATATTTGTAAGGATTATCCGCATTAACTATTATTATACTTCTAGTTATCCATAATTCCAATAATTCTTTTAAAAGACTAGTACTGAATTTAGGTTCAGATTGCACTCTGTGGGTTAGATTTAGTGTATAAAGTTATCTGTAGCTGGAAAGCAGATGCTTTTGTCCATATTTGTTGTTTCCGAGGAAAGAAAATTACTATGATATACACATTTGTGCATATATGTATTATACTATATGCTAAAATATTTATACCCGTAAAATATTTAAACTTTTTCAGAAAAAAATAATTATACTTACAAACTAAAAAATGCACATAAACACACCCTCTCTTGTAGAGAGACAAACGTACGATTCTATTGCGGTGCCCTATGTTCCGTATTGTTTTTGTATACATATAAATGTTTATATAATCATATATATAGACAAACACACACCTCTATGCCCGTGCCGTGAGCATCATGGATCCTAATTAGTTAGCTAATCATTATAAAATATCATAACCTTGAATTGCCTGAGAGAAACGGCACGAACAATCATGTCGTGGTATATCAAAATCTAGAGACGCAGGTATGTCGAGAGTCATGTAAATAAAGTTAATAAAACATAAAATATAAGTAAAGTAGAGCTGGGGACATTTAAAGGATTTTTCGCCAAGAGGATGGAAAGAGTTGACTAATTTAGAAGGGAAAGTAGTTATTCCAAAATATTAGATTCAATCTGGGTCTTTACTATTGAGTGAATAGTTTGATTACAGGCTAAAAGCACCTCCTCGCCGCCCTAGGACCGGTTCTTGGTTTATTTTCAACTCCATTTAAATTTTATCAATAATTCAAAGCTAATTATCAATCGAATTATTGTTTTACAGTCTGATGCTATGGTTGTTTTACCTCTTGCGTTATGGATTTGTACGTCCCACGTAGAAAAGTGTAATACAAGAGTTCTTTAATCTAATACAAGAGTTGACAACAAATTCAATGCATGGATCTATAGCACAATATATTCGAATAAAATTTAATAAAGGCAGGATTAATTAATTCAAATGGGGTTGTGATCGATACAATACAATCGAGACAATCCCTTTTAATTTTTATATCTTGTGGTCTATTCTTTTTATCAAATTATAGTAAACATCATTTCCGAATAATAGTTTCAGGCAAAACTAACAAGTTGAATGGTAAATCGGTGTTTGTAGCTCATGGGCATTAAATTGAGAAAAAAAATTCAATACGGTGAATCTATTAAGATTTAAGTTCTGGTCATTGGAAAATTAAATTTTAGCATCGGCAAAAGACATATAATAGATACGTAGAGATCGAAACCATAGGCTACTAAGGACATCTCCAACCCAACTTCATTTTTTCCTTCAAAATGAAGTAAAAGTGAGTTTGGAGTAGAAAATACTCCAACCTCACTCCATTTCTCACTCCATAATGAAGTTTACTCCATAAATGGAGTAATCTAATTTTTTTTGTTCATCACTCTATTATGGAGTTAGAAATAGAGTGGGGTTGGAACACCTAATCACTTTTACTTCATTTTGGAGGAAAAAATGGTGTTTTACATTGGAAATGCTTTAATACATAGATAATTTGGATCCACTTCAGTGGGGTTAAGATAGTTTTATATAATTAAAAACACACACATTAATGGTTAACGAAGTTTGAAGTTGTAGAAAAGATGGATGGAATCTTTTCGCATTACATTTTGTTCGTATTTCTATTTTTATACTTCATGTGTTTGCCACTTTGACAATTCTTTTAGTTATAGACACTTTAGAATTCAATGCAATTTATATTTAATTTTTAGTTTAATATTAACTACAAACTGTATTAGTTTTATAATTAATTTTATTTATTTAAAATAATATAGTGGCTTAGATATGTGTTATATAAAAATAACATATATATTTCTTACCACTCAGTTCTCCATGCTATTACTCTTAATTAATACTACTGCTACTAAAATTCCAGCAAAATTTCCTCCTCTCAAATAACTTTTAAAGCATGGAGCATTTAAATACAACGTATCTTTTTGAAAAAAATATACAACGCATTTCAAAAAGTAATTTATAATAAAAGCATTGTTTAACCATTTTCTCTTATATGATTGGGTGTTTCCGGACCAAATTCATGTTTTAACGCGTGTGATTTACAGATATCCATACTATCATATAATGCGCTTAAACTGACAAACCTTTTTGTTTTGTTAAAGATGACAAACCCAACCGAAGTCGTATTATAAAGAGTTAAACTCTGGTCTCTAAAATGAATATTAAACAACTAAATTTTTATGAATTGGCTGTGTTGGTTTTAATGCGGAAATTTTTAGAATAATACCAATTGCATACGCCTAGTTTAATTACTAGACAGAAAATTAAAGACTTAGTTGATGCACATTCACATGTTACAGCACGTATTAACATATAGTTCTATAAACCTCTTTTCCACTAAAAGGAATGAATCGGAATCTGTTAAGACTGTAACTGTAATCTAAAGTTATAACAAATTAACATGTTCCGGAACAATAATACTCAGGACCGGCTCTGAAATTTTGGAAGCTGTAGATGAATAAATAGGAAATTTAAAATTTTGAGGACCTAAAATTTAAAGATTTATATCCATATAAATTTTTTCAACAATTTTAGAAGCTTGAGACGAATGTTTCGTTAAGCTTTGACCAGGGCCAGTGCATAATACTACTGCTGTTCTTTTTACAAAAAATACTACTACTACTACTTTAGAAATAAATAAATAGTGAACTAACATGAATTATTTATTAAACAGAGAAGGATGGGAACCAGATTTGACGTGGAGGAGAAAAGGAGAGGGAGTGAATGATATGAAGAGTGAGTCTCCTCAAAAAGGGTATGCCGCAGAGTCTTGTCTATTCTCGAGCCCTGTGTTGTGTAACTTGTCTACCTTTTGTGTTCTTTTTTTTTTTTTTTTTGGTAAATATGTTAAGATTTTGTTCTTTTAATTCTTAATTTTTAAATTTTTAATTTTCACAAGTATACGTATGTACATACGTATTCAATACGATGAGATTCATTCGACATATAAACCATCCAAAAGACTTCAACCACAATATGCTGCTACTCGCCAGAATTCGTTAATTATGAGATATTCGTGAATATAAATTAGGGTTTAGTGTGGAGGATATATAACTTGCCAATTATTCAAATAAATAAACAATAATAATGTATGATATTTTTATCATAGTTATTTTATACCATGCATTTATGTGTGTAGAGAGATTTTGGAGTATTGTGCTTGGTGGCTTCTCATCACTGCTACTTAACAGATCTTTCTTCAGACAGGGAGAGAACAGTGTTTCTACAACGAGCCATGCTTTCACTGTCATATCATTTATTGCTCCCTCATATCCATTTTCTGTTCCTTTTTGTTAATATCAAATCTATATGTATATAAATTTAGTTTATTTTTGGTGAGTTACTTTATTTTTATGTTTTGTTTTTATGGCAAAAGCCAATACATAAAGATGAACTTTTAGTTTCTCACATTCTATTTGGTGCAAGAGTAGTTATTGTCGAGAGAGAGAGAGGGAAGAAGAATGTTGAGTTGCAAACTTGGTTTAGTTTCTGTCATATTCTGTTCCTCTGTCTTCTCGCTTTCGTTTCAGTTCCATATCTAACCAGAAGCTGATGGAACTTCTTCTGTTCTTCACATGGACTGTGTTCTCATTTGGTCCCAATTCGCTTTCACTTCGTATACATACACTCATATTTTCTTCATATAAGTAGGGTTCTTGTGGGAGCGACGACAATCATATAAATAAATTTATATTCTAATTAACTTTTAGATTTTAAATATCTACTCTATTAAAATATGATCACTATTTTAATCAACGGTTGAAAAATCATAGAAAATTTTAATTAATTAACTAACATGATATATTTGATTACTACATTAGTTAAATATTTCTGAATTTTTTTAAAATACATAAAGATATTAATAATAAATCAGTTTTAGATAAAAAATTAATTTTTCAAATATAATAGATTTCGTTGATAAAAATCTGACAAAACACACTAAAATATTTAAATATTCTTTTTATAAATAATCCATTAATTTTGTAATTAGTATTATAGAATTATTATAAACTAGATATGAGCCCGTTGCGTTGCAACGGGTTTTGTTTGATGTTATAGTTTTATAAAAACATAAAAATAACTTTATTATAGTTTTATGGTTTTTCTACGTATGTTGTGTGAAATTTATTTTATAGTTAAAAACCCTTTTTCACATATAAATTCAAGTTAATATTTGTATTTTATAATCATTATCATAAGATCAATGTTTTAAATTTTGCAATTAAGATTAAAAAATATACTATATCTAAAAGTTTAAACTCAACACAACCTAAAATAAAAAATTGAATGAAAAGTAAAAAGAACTCAAAGTCAAATACACTAATCGAGTCAAGGACAATATTATACATGTTCTTATGTACTAATTTAATGTTTTATTAAATAAGTTTTAAAAAGTTTATTTTGCTAGGATTTTTAAAAAAGAAAAAAAAATATTTTATAAATCTCCAATTTATTTACAATTAATAAATTAAATAAAAATTTAAATACTCTTTAACATTTTTTTAGATTTTAGGAAAGGAAAATTTGTCATATATCATATTACAATTATATTCTCTTTAGAATTTCAGAAAAAAAAATTGCTATCAAATAATTATTTCTAGTTATTGATAAATAATCTTAAAATTACTCTTTTAATTTTTTTTATCAATACCACTTTTACACGTCTTTCGTTAATTAAATAATATTTAATATTATGTTCATCATCACATACTCGCAATCATATCAGGTGAAATATTTTAAGTTATTTTTGCTTTATATTTTTTTAACACAGAATTATTAGAAAAATTAGTCAATTATAAGATTACTTTCACCTTTACATTTTTATTTAGACTTTTTTTTAAAAAGGAAAACTAATTATTTTATTAGTTTTTCCTTATGATTTTATGCAACTATTTTATTTTTAATAGAAAAATATCTGTTTAATATATGATGTAAACAACAACATCAAAATGAAAGTTATGTTATAATAAAATGTAATAATGATAATAAAAAGTTGAGTTGTATCAAGAAATTAAAAGAAAATACTCAGATAATATTTTCATGTAAATACTATTGTGTTTTCTAAAAATAATATGTGGAAGCTTAAACCTAAATATAGATGTGAAATATTTGTAGCTATTTTTGGTCATAATTTTTTAACATACAAATTATCTATTAGAAATGAAAGTTAGTTACTTATAAAAAAATGATAAGAGTACTTTTACAATTTTCTTTTAATTAGGCTTTTAAAAAGGAATAGTATCTTATTATATAAAAAGGAAAATTCTCATTACAAAATAGTAAAATCCCACAATTTCAATTATTTATGTTTTTTTCTAAAATATTTTACAATTCGTTTTTTTAACATTTTCAAAAAAATTGATATTTATCTTTTATAATTCTCTATCTTTAGTGAGTTTAAGAACAAACATTATAATTTTTTTTAAAAGGAATTAACTTTCTAATACATTTTTACAATTATTATTTTTGGTTAGTTTAAAAAAAAAATTATTATCAAATATTTTAATAATATAGAATTTTAAAAGACTATGTAATAGTAATTTTCCTTTTCTAAAATATATAATGATTCAAAATATATATACTAAAAATAACATTGAAGAAATAATTTTAAATTTTATTTAATAGTGAAAAGTAATTATAAAAATTATTTAATAGTAATTTTTTAGAAACTTTCCTTTTTTAAAAGACTATTTTGTAATGAGATTTTTTTTTAAATCTCTATTAAATCATAAATAAAAGAGAATTATATCATATTTTTAACACATGTCACCATCTTAAAAATTTATTGACACATGTCACAATCATGTTAATTAGTAACTTTGAAGAACTAAGCTTTATATAATAAGATTAATGTCAATTAAAGGTTTATTATAAAACAAAAAGAAGAAATCTATGCAAACATAAGTACTGACATAATATTTTGACACTTATCTTTATGAAAATTAAACGTGAGCGAGGTAGAACATTTCTCAAATTATAATATCTCTTAAGATAATTTTTTTTTCCACGAAATAATTTGAAATCAACATTGTTAAATGAAAAGTAAACTAAATACATTATACCCAATTCAAACATAATTAGTACTGACAGAATATTTTTGACACTTGTATAATATTTTAGGATACATTTCTTGATCTATTTACATCGACCATTATTTTAAACGATCAAAGTAGCATAATGAGTATAGATACCATGTCCCTAGTATAGACATGATTGCAATTGAAACACAAATTTGCTTATTTGACTATATATTTGTAGAGCATTTACGGCTGTTTGTTTGCATCTTGTTGTTTAGGTATCTCGAGGATGGGTATATGCTGTATATATACGGCTTAACAGTGATGAGTTGGCTAAATTACCACTAGTTGATAGTATGGACTTGGATTTCAATCAAAATGATTTACCTGGTGGTACGTAACAGATGATCGATATATTCCGATATAGTTGGAAGACATTCCAAATTTGGATCAGACAATGTGATACATTTTCGTAATAGTCTACTGTTTAGTACTAAATATGTTTTTTTCAAAGCCGACCGGATCAGTGATAGAGTTTATCAAAAAATAAAATAGTGATGAGTTTTCGTCAATAACAGAAAATACCAAGCCAAACCAAGCAAGATCAATTTGGCCAACAAAGTTAAACCAACCGGTAAGATTGACCTAAAGGGGCTGGACCATACAATGTGGAAAAATACGGCAAAGGTGGACGATCGAGTCTGATGGTGGCTGATAACAAGTCCCCACGCTAGAAACCAAGGGTGTGGATCAAAGTTGAAAACACAGAGGGTGCAATAAAAGGACCACTAGTTTTCTGCATCATTATGTAATTGTTCTTATTGTTCCATCTAAGGAATTTTAAAACCCTATAGCTAGATCAATTACTAGAACATATATAAATCAAACACATGCGTGTTATTTACTTAAATGTTTCTCAGACCAGAAACTCTACGGTTGTTGTCTTCTTCGTCTAGACTATTGGCTATGGGTTCTACAATACATATGCATACGGGCGGATCTAAAAATAAATATAGTTGGGGGCACACAAATTTTCTTCACACCATTTTCAGGGGGCACTTTTATAGACTTTATAGTATTTACTAAAGAAAACTAAAAATTAGACGGGGTCACTTGACCCCGTACGTTAGTTACTGCGTCCGCCACTACAAACGTTGATAAACAGAGGTTTGTAATTATATTGATAAATTTCAGGGGTGGATTGGATATAATTTCATTATACTCACCAATCACCATCTATATGACAATTGATGTTTGTTTGTCTCGACAACTACAGTTTTCTTTCTTTGCTTTCTCAACAATTGATCAGTTTAATAAACATGATAAATAAAGTTCATTATAAATAACTGAAGGGGTACGAAAGGCTAAAAAAAGGAGAAAAAATAGAGTAGTGACCATATTAACCTATCTCGTGAACCCCTTTTGCATGCCTTTATTAGAAATATGCTTTTTCCGTCACCTTCTACGTTCCTCGTTACATTTGCATTCACATTTTTTTTTTTTTTTGCTAACTTGTAAATATCATAAAATGAAAAGAGAGTTTACACAAAGCATAGCTCTACAAATCTGACCTTACTTGGCAAAAAAGAGTAAAAACAAGTAAGATCAACTTATAACCAACAAGAAAAACCTAAGCTAAACTTAACTCAACCACAAGATCATAAGCGACCTAAAAATTTTGTTGTGTCTCCTTGAAGAAATTATGTTTTTCACATTCTTTGATAACTAATTTGTTTATAGCTATCCGAACAATGACATTTTTAATTTTGCCATTTACCAATAGAAAGAGACTTGCACAAGATTTCCTCATCTCTGTGTCAACCAGCGGTAGATTTGCATGTCCTTAGCTATTTTCCCATAGCGAGAGAGAAAGTAGAGGAGCAGAATCTCCCGGTCACCCCAACCTAAAAAATGATTTGGACCTAGTGTCATGATATGAAATATATGGAATATATATTATTTTCCGTTAAATTTTGGTCCTAATTTACAATTTTATCAAAAATTGGATCCTAAAATATGAAAGAAAAATTAATTAAGGGTATGGGACCCGGTGCAAATGCACTCTCCGCAGAGGCGCAGACCCTTAAAAGCCGGTACTGCCACTCTGTGAGTATTCGTCGGAAAACGACGTGGTATACATTCGACGTTTTAGATAATTAAACGGCCTGCCGTTTTTTTCATACTAGACCGAACGCTATGTCGTCTATTTTCTCGGGTAGGGATGGATAATTCCCGGAGAGGATTACTTTAAACCAAGTAGCCAAACATGTTCACTAGCCATCGTTCCTCCTAAAGCAAAAGAAAAAAATAAACTTTCCCAGGCAGTGACGAATCATTGGTCGCCGTTTCTCGCCTCAACGAAGGAGAATCAGTCTTTTGTGTAGTTCATGTAAGATCGGAGCTATCATCGTCGTCTCCTCCGCTTAAATTGGTACGCTTTGATGTATTCGTATCAGAACTGACAGTCTATGAGATGCTTAGATGTTGCTAGTCGCCGGAATGTGAATCTAGAATGGATCTTCTTTGTTTACTCATCCGCCATTATCTAGGGATTCATCGAATGAATCAATGCATTTTTTCACAAGTTTAATATCAATTTTGATAACATTTCTCAGGTTTTGGACCTTGTATTCAGTTTTCATTGTATATATATTATTAAGAAACCAAAACATTGTTTCGCTGTAACTATAGAGTTCACTTAGTACATGTCAAGATGATGCATTTTGGGTGCTTTTTCTTTGTTGTTGTTTAAAAGAACAGAGAATCAGAGTAACGAAGCGCACTTGGACTTGGAAAATGGGAGAGACAACAACGGATCCTGAACATGGTGGCATCATGCTCGGTTTTGAAGATCCCATGAGGATTGATCCCGGGAGAGATCGTTTCCCATGCTGCATCGTCTGGACGCCTCTCCCCTTCGTTACATGGCTGGTTCCCTTCATCGGCCACGTTGGTATTTGCAGAGAAGACGGTGTCATTCTCGACTTCGCTGGACCTAACTTCGTCTGTGTTGACAATTTTGCTTTTGGAGCTGTGTCTCGTTACATCCAGATCAACAAGGCTAAGGTAATGTTATTGCAAGTTGTTTGCCTTTCGTTCTGTTTTCATTTGCTGCAATCTAACAACTGGGGATTGGCTTTGATTAGGAATCATCTCTTTCTTCCGGCTCATGTTTGTTCAGTGAGGAAGGAGGCACTCATGAGAAAGAGCCAACATGGGATGATGCACTGAGAAAAGGCACACAAGAGTACCAACACTATGCTTATAACATATTGACATGCAACTGTCATTCCTTTGTGGCCAACAACCTGAACCGTCTAGCGATAAGATCAGGTGGATGGAACGTGGTGAACCTCGCGGCGCTAGTGTTCCTCAAGGGACGTTGGGTGAGCAAAACGGCGATGGTCAAGTCCTTGCTGCCTACAGTCATAATCTACGCTATTGGAATGTTACTGGGTGGCTGGACATTCATAGCTTCCTGTTGTGTTCTAGCGTTTTTGCTTACGGGTTGGTTCATCATGGGAACGTATTGTTTCAAGAAATTGATCCAGCTGTAGTCATTATATTTGTGATCCAAGGATCGGGTTATGAAGGTTATATAGACCATGTATGGTTGATATGGCTGGGAACTTTCTTGTCGTAATGGGACAGACCAAGACTGTTGTAATATAAAAAACATTACATCATCTCGCTTGTTTTGACTGCAAGGTCTTTGTGTGTACTGTGTATTCTTTGGTCTGCTTTTCATAGCATTGATCTGTCTCATTGTCTCACAATAGAGTGCGTTGATTCTTTCCGATTTTTGCAGACATGCCTATGTATGAATTAACATATGCCCATAAGCACTGAAATCCTTGTTCTTTCTTGAATCTGAATTAACCATGTCTACCTTTTAAAAATGAGCATATAATAATTTTTCCTAATTTTTTTCTTGAAAATCGAAATCTATGTTGTTTATGTTGTTTAAGTTTTAGCACTTTAAATAGTTAAAGTCACAATCAAAATGCTAAATTCCAAAGTAAAAAATGACAAATCAAATGTTGCGAAATATGGAGTATGAGTTAATTAATTACAGTGTCAGATATATATATATATATATATATATATATATGTATTTTAAGATATTTAAAATGGTGTTATTAAACTTGTAATTATAAAATAAATTTGAAAATATATTATTCTTATTACATATCTTTTAGATAGTGAATTTTGCGAGATTCAGTGTACTTGTATGATCTTTTGATAAAATTTCTTCACAAAAAATAAAAATTAAAATTATATGGTTCTAAAACCAATTATATGACTTTAATTTCTTTATTTCCATTATATTCAGCTACAACTCAACGGATGAAGTGGTCCATCGAACTCGGCTGAGAAGATACGACTAATAGAGAGTTTTAAAAAATTTTGAGCAAAGAAAATATACGACTATTCCCAATTCTCCCAGCACATCTTCGTAGTGTTGGATTCAAAATTTTTAATTGATTATGAAATGTTCAATCAAAAACATGAATAATTGATTTTCAAATATTTTAAATGATTTAATGAAGATTTTAATGTATTTATATTATTTTTTCATTTTAAAAGAATATAATTAAATTTGATAGAAGACAATTCCTTTAAAATTTATGAACCTTTTGAATATTTTTATAAAATGCACAAAGAAGGAACAATTTTTCCTAATAAAAGTAATAAATCAAAATCATTTTCATATCACACCAATAGAAAAAGTCATTTCAAAGGGGGAATAATAAGTAACTATTTTTATATCACTATATGAATTGTAGAGATAAAACTATATTGAAATACAAAAATAATTTGTTCCTTTCATTCTCCCTACAACAAATTATATATTTTTGTTGTTTGTCAAAACGATAATATATTTTTAAATTGATAACATACACTATATTTCCAAATCTATTGTATTAATAACACAAATATTTAACTGAATTGGAAAAATAGAGAATTGAATAATACTGAAATTTAAAATATTTTATAAGTATAGTTTCAAATACATAAATCCAATAACACAAGATACATGAATTGATGAAATACATATAATTGACTAAATAAAAGTTTAAATGGAAATTTCAATTTTGTAATTAAAAAAATACAAGATTTCTGAATTAAGACAGGCGACCAACACGTGTAACCAAACTAGAGGCTTAGATTGTCTCTTTCTCCTCCACGTGTACATCCATTGTTCTCCATTTCAATGCCTCACTCAACAATCAAAATCTGAACTCTGGTAATAAAAGTCTCACTTGGTCGTTGATTTTTCCTCTCTCTCAAATCAAATCAAGAATCATGACAAGCGAGGTGAGAGAAAAGAAGATCAAGACCAACGGGGTTTGGTTAAATGTGGCTGAGAAAGGAGACAACAGAGGGCCTTTGATTCTGTTACTCCATGGCTTTCCTGAGACATGGTTCTCGTGGCGTCACCAGATCGATTTCTTGTCAAGCCATTGCTACCACGTAGTTGCTCCAGATCTCAGAGGCTATGCCGACTCCGATTCTCCTCCGAGCCACGAGTCTTACACTGTGAGCCACCTCGTAGCTGATGTTATCGGTTTGCTCGATCACTACGGCACTGCTCAGGTGAAACTGATCTCTCATCTTATCAAGATTCCAACGGTTAGATTTAGATCAATATATGAAAAAAAAAGGTTTACGTTTATCACTGTTATAGGCTTTTGTGGCTGGACATGACTGGGGAGCCATCATAGGTTGGACTCTATGCTTGTTTAGACCAGACAGAGTCAAAGGTTTCATAAGCCTCTCTGTTCCATATTCTCCGAGAGATCCAAATCTCAAACCTTCCGACTTACTCAAAAGCTTTGGAGATGGGTTATACATCACTCAGTTTCAGGTAGTTAAAAATTTAAACAAAAAGTACTTTCAAGATTTGTGGCGTTTCTATTGTCATCGTTTGATTCAGTTCCTCTGTTCTGTCTTTACAAGGAACCTGGAAGAGCTGAGGCTTCATTTGCCAAGCATGATTGCTCGACAGTTATGAAGAAGTTCTTGCTGCTAACAAGAACAGATTTCTTGGTGGCTCCTCCTGATACAGAGATCATCGATGATCTTGAGGTTCCATCGACGCTTCCAGATTGGATAACTGAAGAAGAGATTCAGGTTTATGCAGACAAGTTTCAAAAGTCTGGATTCACAGGCCCATTGAATTACTACAGAGCCATGGATTTGTAAGTTTCACTTCTTTCGGTCGATAGAGTCATTTGCTGAGTATTGAAAGTGTGAGGAAATTATAGGAACTGGGAGATACTGGCGCCGTGGCAAGGGTACAAGATCGTTGTTCCGACAAAGTTCATTGCGGGAGACAAAGATATTGGAAATGAAGGAGCCAATGGAACGATTAAGTATGTGAAGGGAGAGATGTTCAAGAGTATTGTACCTAATCTTGAGGTTGTTGTTATTGAGGATGGTCATCATTTTATCCAGCAGGAGAAGTCTGAACGAGTCTCAGAGGAGATTCTTTCCTTCTTTAACAAGTTAAGAAACACAACAGAGTAATGATCATGCCATTCTATGGCCTTATAGAGAAAAAAAACTATGGTTCTAGTATTAGGTACACTAGTGATGTATGTCTAAGAATAAAGCCGAGTGAACAATAATGGTTAATAAAGTAAAAGAAAGATCTAATGTTCTCTATGTACTTGTCTGAAGAAACTTGGAAGGTTTAGACATAAAGAAATCCAAAAGGAATTGTCATTTTCATTGTCTTTATACTCATTGATGTGTTTATTGTTCCACAAGTTTCTCCTTTGTCTGAACCGTACTTTGCAAGACAATTTAAGTTTTTGAGTATTTCGTAAGTTTGGGCCGTATGGGCCTTTTGCTACGGCCCATAATTACAAGGCCTTGAAACGAAATCTCTATATATCTCTGAATAAACGCCGTCGTTTTCGCGTATCGACCCCTCCTTTTATTGATGTTCATCAACTGATATTAGGATTCTTATTTTTTTCCGCTCCAGATTTGAAACTGAAATCGATAAGCTCTGATCTCGATTCCTCAAAGCTGTTTGTGTACTCTTATCGCCAGGAAGGAATTGAGTAAGGTATGATCTCGACATTTTTACAATTCTGAATCCCTTGTGGCTAATGCTTTCGCATTTTCATATTTGGTTGTAAAAAGATGGATCCGGACGCAGTCAAGTCGACCCTCTCGAACCTGGCGTTTGGGAATGTATTGGCAGCTGCTGCTAGAGATTATAAGAAGGTATCATATCAATTTCGAGTATTGGTTAATCCTTCAACAAATGCTATCGAGTAAGGATTTCGTGTGTTCTAACACATGCTCGTGGTTGGTTGTTTGATTTCTGTAAAAATTGCTAAACGAGTTTGTGATGTTTTTTTTGGAGGTGTTTGGCTATATATATATATATAACCTGTGAGCTATTTTGTATGATATGCAGGAAGTGCTTGCAAATGAGAAGGCACAATCATCAAGTCATGTCAATGAGGAGGTTGATCTTGATGAACTTATGGATGTAAGTGCAAATGTTTCTTCTTTGACTGTTCTTTATCTTGTTTGAGATTTATACTACTGTCTCTAATGGTTGAGAGACTTGTTCATATTCTGTAGGACCCAGAGCTAGAAAAATTGCACGCTGATAGGATTGCAGCACTCAAGGTATAACAACAACAACTCTTGCACACCCTTCTCTCTTTAGTTATGAAGTTGTTCAATATTTCTTGTTTACTCTGGATAGAGAGAAGTTGAGAAGAGGGAAGCGTTCAAAAGACAAGGGCATGGTGAGTATCGAGAGGTGAGCGAGGGAGATTTTTTGGGTGAAGTCACCAGGAGTGAGAAAGTTATATGCCATTTCTACCACAAGGAGTTTTACCGCTGCAAGTAAAGATCTAACCATCAACGTCTTTTTTTTTCTTCTTAATATGTGAGCTCGTCTAAAGCCTATCCACTGAATCATATGATATAGAATAATGGACAAGCATCTGAAGACTCTTGCGCCTAGACATGTGGACACTAAGTTCATTAAAGTGGACGCAGAGGTCAGTGAACCCACTTGATTACTGATAGAAAAAAAAGAAACGGCTTTTCAATAAATCTTTTATGTTTTGTGAGAATCTAATGCTTTGTTGGCATAACTGCAGAATGCTCCTTTCTTTGTCACGAAGCTGGCAATAAAGACCTTGCCCTGCGTTTTGCTTTTCAGGTTTCATCTCTCTCCACTCCATCCATTCTTTACATGTATGTTGCTAGGATTTGTTATCTGATGACTGTGGCTATTTTATCATTCTCAGCAAGGGAATCGCAATAGATAGGCTAGTTGGGTTCCAGGATTTGGGGACAAAGGACGATTTCAGCACTACCAAACTGGAAAACGTTCTGGTTAAAAAAGGTAAGGAGGACCTCGCATCCACCTTTTCCAGTAATTACAGCTCAGTTAAGAGTATTTGTTGCTTAAAATGCGGAAACCATTAAACAGGAATGCTCAGCAAGAAGAAGAAAGAGGAAGATGATGAAGATGCTGAGTACCAAGAGAGCATAAGACGGTCGGTTAGGTCTTCAGAGAATCTGGACTCTGACTCTGACTGATCAACCACCTTACATCACAGATTTGTCTCTGTTTTGCCTTTTGCTCCTTTCTTATATGTTTATTAGGTAAGGAAGCTTCATATTGTATGTGTACTACATTGACTTGATTTTGGCTTTAAGAAAAAGCTAGAAAACAGATGTTCATGATTTGAAAGAAGGGTATGTTAGTAGTAAGATCATTGCAGAGGTTTAGTTAACTTATGTTTTTAATTATGGTAGAAAATATCTTGTTCGATAATAAAAATAAAATAATAGACAGAACACCATGTGAAAAGGTGACGACAGAACAACATGTGAAAAGATCATTCCTCATAAATACTTTCTTCATCAACCTCATCCATTTTTCTTGACCTTTGAATCTTTTTCCCCTTAGTAGTCTTTTTCTTCTTCTCTAAGTCAGCCTCCTCAGTTTTGGCCTTCTCTTGTTCGTTCTTGATCTTCTTGACTTTCAAGAAGTCAACCAAACCCTCAAGAATACTATCAACAGACTCATTCCTCATAAGTTGTTCAGCTACATCCGCTGGAGTGACCTCTGTCGCTTTGATACCTTCCTCGATCTTGCTAAAAAGTGGATGCTCTTTGATCTCTAAATAGTTCAAAGCAAGAGCCTTGAAAGTACTAGGCGTGCAGTACGACATGTGAATGTGCACATCCATACGTCCTGGCCTCAACAAGGCAGGGTCTAGCTTCTCTTTGTAATTGGTTGTGAATACTATGATCCGTTGGTCGCCGCAGCTTGACCATAGACCATCAGTGAAGTTTAGTAGCCCAGAGAGTGTCACTTTCTTGTTTTTCGATTTCTTAGGTTTACCTTCATCGGTTGTCCTGTTATTCAACGCGATGGAGCAGTCGATATCTTCCACCACAAGAATTGAACGGTTACCAGTGTCAATCAGCAACCTTCTGAGCTCAGAGTTGTCTTCAACAGCTGTCAGCTCCAAGTCATAAATATCGAAGTTGAGATGGTTAGCCATGGCTGCAATCAAGCTTGACTTCCCTGTCCCTGGTGGACCGTATAACAAGTACCCTCTCTTCCAAGCTTTACCAACTCTCTTGTAGTACTCGCTCCGTTTCACAAACTTGTCAAGGTCTTCCATCACACTTCTCTTGACATCTGAATCCATTGCTAGGGTCTTGAAAGTAGAAGGATGGGCGAGAGTTACAGAGGTCCACTTGTCTGAGGACCAAGAATAATCTGAGTCGAGAGTAAAGAGCTTGAGTTTCTTCCTCTCGAGTTTCATTAAAGTGGATCTTTTCACCATGAATGGCAAGTAAGATTCAAGAGCCACGTCCTTGAACCTCTTGTCGAACTTGAGCTCGAATGATCTGACATCGAACGACCTGGATCCGGAGTCGTGATTCTTTTCCTCAACATGGTGGCTACGTAGGACCCATTGGAACTGGACGCCATCGTAAACGTCCATAACTTTCTCGTCACGTTCCACACTGACGTTGTAGTTGTTTTCTTTCGCGTGTTTACTCACTTTGATTCTTTTGTTAGATGGAGAGATCTTGGTGGCTACATAGGCCTTTGCAGCGTCAAAGACTTCATTGTGACTATACCCTTCAAACTCTTCGATGGTTATCGTCATCTGAGAGGAATTATTAAAGTAATGACCCATGGAGCGTTTGACGAAGCTGCGGACTTCATAGGAGATGTATTGTCGCACTTCGGGAGGCAAGTAGCTTCGGGCTAACGATCGAGCCAGCATTGCAGTTTCAGCCACCGAAGCTGCGGTGGTTACAACTGTTGGAACCCCCATGGACTCGGTTTTTTCTAGGATTTTTGCAAATATACTCGGATAGTTTGCAGCACGGCGAACTGAAACAATCCGAGGTCGCTTTGGTCTTTCAAGTGTCGTGTATCTACCGGTATCCATAGGAAAACGAA
Source organism: Raphanus sativus (assembly GCF_000801105.2). Classification (NCBI taxonomy): domain Eukaryota; kingdom Viridiplantae; phylum Streptophyta; class Magnoliopsida; order Brassicales; family Brassicaceae; genus Raphanus; species Raphanus sativus. The sequence continues at coordinate 28,817,242 of NC_079512.1, read as the reverse complement.
CCGAATAAGAATTGGATGTTAGTGCCATTGAGATCGGATCTGAAAAAACTTGATGAAACGAGTTTGGTTTCTCTAGGGTTGTTTAGTTGCTTGGGCGAGAAGAAAAGTTTCTTCTCCAAACCTGTGAACTAGAACGTGTTCTCACCTATGTAGTCTAGCTCTCGTGCCTGGTATCAAGGTAGATGAGGAACTCTCAAAATCTCCTTTATATAATCGAAGAAGTCGTGAGTCTCTTTACAAAGCAAAGAGCTCCTAGGTTTATAATTAACATGACAACTCCAAAAACATGTACTTGTCGACAAAAGAGGTAAAAAAGACAGAAAAGGAAATAACACAAAAGCGATAAAGAAACTGAAGTAAAATAGAAATCAAAGAAAAGGAAGAACACCAAAGAAAAAAAGGAAAAAGTTTCGTTAACAAATTTTGACTTTCAGAATTATTTTTCTGATTTATATAAATTCATTATCATCATGGGTGTATGTATAACTCTGGATATTAATGACTGGGGTTAGTATGGAGTTTGAAAGCCCGATGACTGGGGCCCCGATGGTATGGCAGGTGATCTTGATGCCTACGCAAGAGTATCACCCAAGCTTAAAATGGGAAACATGGAAGATGAGTTTTCAAGAAAAGCAAGTTTGTCATCTCGACAAGGTGGGACTGAGATAGATGTGGCTGGACAATTAAAGACAGGTTTGCCAACTATATAACCTTAGATTCAAATTTATACTCTCTTTTTTTTTTTGTTTCCTGACTCTTGGATAAAATCCTTTTTTGTCAGCAAGGATTCCTGTTCGGCTGTATGTTCGAAGTGTAAGTAAAGATTTCGAGAATCTTGAAGATGTACTTGAGATAGATACATGGGATGAGATCTCGTACCTAAATCGCCTTGTTGAGTTCCTCAGAGAAGAAGGTAGTAATTTCATCAACTCAAAGATGTGCTGCGCTGCATTCTTTCTTATAATTGATCAGATTGCTTTCTCGTTTGTCTTAGAAACCAAAAGAGTCGACGTTTTGTTATATACAAAGCTACTACTACAAGTACAGTGAAAAAAACAGAAACATTTTAATTGAAAAATGGTCGATCAGTGTACTTTGGCCAATCTTTATTTTTTCGAACAAAGCAATTGTTTAACAGTAACAATCAGGAAACAAAGCAATTCAATCAATTGGATTTAGTATCTCCAGGAGTGGAAGCAGAGAGCTTGTTGTTGTATTCTTCGAGCTCATCGTAATACACATCCCAAACGCATCGGACGCAGCCGCTACCGCAACAATCTCCAGCCTCTGGTTTCTCCGGCGGCGGTGGGAGCGATACCTCCTCCTCCTTCTTATCCTTATCCTTCTTCTCCTCCACTACCTTATCTTTCACCTCCGTCGAAGTCGAAGTCGTGTCGTTCTTGGTCGCCATGGCGATGGTCTGTCGTTCTCGAGATCCGGAGGAATAGTAGGCGAATGATGATCGTTTCAGAGGGAGATCTCGCGTCAATCCAAATCTCATGCTCAAAAACACATCGTGAAGGCTTCTACGGAGGCGATTGTAATCCGGCGATGTGGCGATCGAGATTCCAGGAAGACGGTGGTGATGCAACAATACCATACGAATATATATCGAAGACTTTTTGGCTTCTCCTTTTTCTAATTACTTTTTTCAAAGTCAGAATTGATGTCCCTTTGACGGTATAAGATATTACACGTGTCATGCTATAATTGGTAGAAAGGAAGCCAATCCACGACCAAACTACATGGACGCTAGCCATGTTTTTTCTCAACGCTTATTCAGACAATCACTTTAAGCGAACAACGTGGAGTCGGAAGTCGGAACCATGTTATGAACTTATGATCTCGACAACAAAAATGATCAATGTTACAAAACTTTGGAACCAGAGACTAACACCTATCTACAGGTGTGACAAGGCAACTTTCAATCTCCTTCAGTTCTTTCACTCTTACGAGAAGCTTACTATAGCCTACACACCAACACACACATGTTATCATTAATTCAGTCTGATTATAGTAGAGTTTATTTAGCATTGTGAGGATTAACTTATGAAACTTCATACGTTTATACTTGTTTGAGATTGTGGTCTTCAGATATGCATCTAAACACTAAAGAGCTCTCGCCAGCTTCTTGTTGGACACGGAGACCTCTATGTATCTATGTAGACTCTGACAAGTCCCAATGACGACGCTCTTGCATACAACTTGAAAATCATTTTCCAAAATCATTAAAAAGAAAACAATGATCAATAGCAAAAAGTCCTAGCTACCTACCGTAAACCCATTAAAATACGAGGGCCCATTTACTCAAAATAACGAGTCACGTGAATAACACGCGTGTTAGGGTTTATGGGCATTAGCCTCATCGCATTGGCACCTATAAATATCCTTCGTCTAAACCCCCAATCTCAGAAAAAACCGGATTAGCCGTCGACTTGTCTTAGCCGCCAGACTTACCTAGATCTGTTCTCTGCTTTTTTGCTTTCAGTTCGAAATTCTTCCGTTTTTATTCTTCTTTTGTTTAAAACTCTGTCGATATTTTATTAATCAGCTCGAACTTGCATCTTGTCTGAAATTATGGCAACCTAAGACCTTGTGTCATCTTGTCTGAAAATAGTTTTCACTGGTTGTCTTTTAAAGTTTTTGTTATGGTACAATTTTTTTAAAAAATAAGTTTTGGAGAATATGGAGGTGATGACAATTTCCCCAGATGATCGAAACTGATTATACTGAGCGAATTAGAACTTCCTCTCATCAGAGGAAAGTCAAGCCAATTAGTCTGATCCTTCTCCTTTTTATTTTGTTTTGAATTACTATTGATCTTTTCTTTTATAATAAGTTTAAACATATGATTCATGGAGAGTTGGAAGTGATGACAATTTCCCCAGATGATCGAATTTGATTATACTGAGCGATTTTATATTTCCTCTTCATCAAGAGGAAGTCAAGCCAATATTCTGATCCTTCTCCTTTTGATTTCTTTACAAAATTTATTTTATCATCTTTAAATTGTTTCCCCAGATCGTCTTCTATTGGTAGAGTTGTTGTTTGTTAATAGTCTTTTAATAATGGAGAACTGGAGGTGATGACAATTTCCCCAAATGATCGAATCTGATTATACTAAGCGATTATTAATTCCTCTTCATCAAGAGAGAATCAAGCCAATGTTCTGATCCTTCTCCATGATTGATTTTAACCAAAAACTTTTAAATTTTTTTAAACATACATTTGTTCTCTGTTTGTATTGTATAGAGGCACTTTTGTTAAACTATGTGAGGTGATGAAGAGAGAAGATGAACAATTCATATCAGCTGGACATAACGGTCTACTAAACCAGAATCTAATAGTCTAGAATTTATTACACCAGCAGGACTATTTCAAACCAATATCTGGGACTGGGAACTCAAAAATATCTTTTAATCTAAATTTGAACAATCCACAAACCAGACAAATACTTGATGAGCTGTTCATAAATCTGTAGCAAATGCCGTGAAACTCGATTACTATACTCAATGAAACGTATATATATTTTCTGTTTCAATATTTTAAGCCTACATTCAAGTTTTTAATTCCCCTTAAAGGTAGAGACATCGTTTTTTTATGCCATGAGTACGAATAAAGCATACAACTTCAGTTCCTCCTGAGTTTTGATAACACATCTTGTAAACAAAACTCCGTAATTGTGACCATGAAAACGTATTTATTGGTGATGAATTTGAGCAGATTTGCATTAGCTCCATCGAGCAGGTTTGGTATCAAGGATGGTGTGATGATGCCTTGCCTCTTACTCGCCTCTTATGCGAACCTCTTTGGTAGAGTGTTTTGGGCTATATTAGTTAGCATCAAGGTCTGAGCCAAATTGAGTAAAGTGCTCGCGATATTGCGCCAATTGGAGTATGCACAGAAGACATCTTATGGTAAACACAAACAATATTCACTCATGCCAAAGAATCTTGTGCTTGTTTATGTGACTAAAAACATTGCAACTGATTAATATCTTGTGCTTGTTTGCTCCTAAGTTTGTCTTCGGCTTCAGCTTACTATCTTTGATTCATACTTGCAAGTATGCAACTGATTAAGCTATAAAAGTAGATCTTTGTTTACTGTTTTTTTTTTTAAACTTCAAAAACAATTTTCAGATAGCCTCTTTTGAGCATTATTTTTCCATATAAAAATGATGTTACAAATCTCCAAATTCTATATTAGATGATTAAGTTTCTCATTACAATAAGAGATGCAATCTGCAAGAGTTCTCTTGTACCTTAGCCTCCACTGCACTGACAATCTCCATTTACTCACTCTCCTATTCATTTTCCCACAAAATCCCCCATTTACCAAATGATTCTTCACATCGAGAAAACCACGTACTTCACTGCAAAAACCTTCTGCTTCTCTCTGCTCCAGACACAATTCAGGGTCTTGGAGCTTGTCAATGTCCTGAAGAATCACTCTATCCTCTAGGAGAGATGTTGGCAGATCCCTCAAAACACTTCGGCATTTCTCTGAAACCCACTTCATGACCAGAACCTCATTCTTCACAGATATCTGAGATCCAGCGTAGACGAGGCGCATAACCGACTTGTCACGCTGGCTCTGCGGGACCAGCCACAGTCTCAGCGTGGATACAAGCGCAAAAGACGGCTTGCCGTCTTGATGAATGTATAAAGAATCTTTAGGCCATGAAGAAGCTAGAGCATAAAGGGTGGTTTCTAGAGGGATAAAGACCTTGTCATTTGAGTTCTCTTCTAAGATAAACCCATAGTGCTCAAGAAGCTCCAGATTCGTGTAAGTCCCGTAACATAGAAGAACCTACACACCCCACAAACACAATCATCCCCTGCCACTTAGTTTTATGCGCTTCCTGGTCAATAGTTAACAAAGCTTTAGTTAAGAACTAGTAGTACCTGTTCTCCAAGCTGATAATTCCTTCTTGCATAAAGACAATAAGCATTGGCGTCTCCATCGAATCCACCATCTGTGAGCCTTTCAGACTGAGTCTCAGTAACATGTCCTGCTTCCTCTGCATTAGTAGTTGAATTCGCAGTTTGAGAGGTATTCAAATGATCATCTCCAGGAGCATCATAGTTAAACAAGTCCCCCACAGGACACAAACACCCAGCACTGTCCCATGGAACATGCAGCGTCCGTGAAGATATCTTCAAACAGAGAAAAAAAAAAGAGTTTTGACGATTGCAGAGTCTTCATGTAAAGAGTTGTGACCAATTTATAACATCTTCTTTCAAGTGATAGAGATGAAGTAATCTTACAGTAGCAGAAGCCCAGTTCCATGCATGAAGACTCTGAAACTTGGGCTTGAGATCTAACTCCTTCATCAACGTAACAGCTTCTTTCCACTCGGACAGAGACTTGGATATAGCTTTCTCTGCAGCCCAAACAGCATCTTCAACCTTACAGACATGATATCACAAAACCCCCAATTTTTTTTAGAGTAATAAAAAAAAATCACCGTAGAATAATAAGTAAAAGAAGTAGAGACAGAGAACTTGTAAAGCTTGCTTCTCGAAATCACCGAACGTGGCCAAGAGATCGTAGTCCCGAGGCAAATGAAACAAGTAAGGGTACCAGAAAGAGCTCTTCCCTTTGCTCATTTCATACAACAAGCAAACACTCAGTCTCTGCTGCCAAAATTACAAAACATTCTGGTTATGAGATGCTAAACAGAAGGGCTATCACTTAAGAGAGACAAAAAGAGAGGACCTGTGTCGAAGAAAGCGATGGGTGAAGATTGATAGAATCCCTCAAGTTGTCATCTTTCGCGAGCATGGACTCTGTAGTCAACAAAGCTTTTCTCGGGACTTTCAGAACCAATTCTCCCTTCCTGAGCTCACGAACAGCTCCCAACCCTCTCCTAAGTTTCCCCATCAATGGGAGAAAAAAGATCACAAAAGTTTTAGGAATTTGAAATGATAGAAAGATGTGATTTTTTTTTTGTTTCTAACGCACCCGCCGGCGAGAGGGAAGTCGGAGACGGAGAGGGAATGTCCGAGACATGAATCGTGAGATTGAGAAGAATCGATGGAATCTGAAACGCCAAGCTCTGCCGCCCATCGTAGGAACTGTTCCATGGTTTGGTGCTCTGTCTCCATTCTTCTTCTTCCTGGGTTTGTGTGTGACTTTCTCCTTAAACCCTGTGTTCTTCAGTCAATTGTGAACATTCTCAAACCGGTTTAACTCTGAGTGGATTAGTCCGGTTTCGTTCGAATCTATGTATCTTTAATGGGCCGTTATGTTGGTTTTTGGATCTATTTGGGTTTGGTCTCATAAAGCTCAGATTCTTTTGGGGTGTGGGGAAAGAGGAGGGAGTTGAACAAAGTCGGACCTCTTATTGGTTTTACCTTTACTAGCTAACCTCTAGATATACGTTTTTGCTGATTGTAGACTTTATAAATCCGAATATATATATATATTTTTTTTTTTTGCTAAACGATTTTCAAATTAAAAGCATGAGAATGCAAATTGTACAAAGCATAGCTTAGTAGGCTAAGTAGCCATTACATATTTAGAACCCAATCTAAAATAATTAGCCCAGACTGAAGTTGTTAGAGAAGAGAAGCCCAAGGAGTAGGCCCAATTCCTCAAATGATGATGGTAGAAGCATCGAGAGTAACGAACCGTCTCTCGTTAGTTTGTGCGATCAAGAGGGACTAGTAGAGAACCATTGACAGAGCATGCCGGAGGAGAGTTGCGGTGCGCCTTGACGGATACTCGCTATCCTTCTTCTGATGGTTCGATCAATCTCAGTAGACAAGGAGTTTGCAGAGCGATATACTTGGCGATGGAGTCTGCAGTTCCTCTCCACCCACAAAGCATATATCGTTGCTTGCCAAGTAAGCAGGAGCAAAGTCTTCGAAGCTCGCGAACCTCTGAAGTTCCTGAGTTCCTCCATCACTTCCTCCCACGTTCGTGGTGAAGCGAATCGGAGTCTCTGATGGAAGTCCTGCCAGACATTCCATGAGAAGCTACACTCAAAATAGAGATGAGATCTTGATTCAGGGGAAGTGTTGCAGAGGAGACAAGAGCCTTCAGTGCTAACGCCCCACTGGAGGAGACGATCACGAGTTGGTGATCTATTTAGCGCCATCAGCCAAGTTAGGAATCGATGCTTTGGGATCCCTCTGGAGAACCAAACTTCTCTATGCCAGGCCACCGATTCATTCTCCTCTCTCAGCAGATCATAGACTCGTCGAATGGAGTAAGCCGTCATATGATTACCATCCGGGCACCAGAGGTACGAATCAGTAATATCAGTTAACGTCATGGTGAGGAGATGAGAGTAGATTTGGACTTGCTTCTCAGACCTTGCAGGGGGCAGCGTCCAGTGATCTATTTCCCATAGTTCCGCGAGAGTATAGGTCGAGGGAATACCTGTCGTAGAGGCAGACTCATCCTTCAGAAAATCAGCTATATTGCCAAACGGAGACCAGTTGCAGGACCAGAAGTAAGTAGTCTCTCCATTGCCTACAACCCGCTTTATCCAGGTATAGACCAGGTCCTTGTAGAGTAGGAGTTGATTTGCTTGCCATGAATGTTTCTGCCTGGTATTTATGACCCAAAAATTATTCAGATCACCCCCCAGTATCTCTCGAGTAAACCAATCGGACCAAATGGAGCTTTGCTTGAAGAAAAGGATCCAAATCAGTTTTAGCACCGCCGCCAAGTTCCATATGTGTAAGTCCTTTAGCCCTAACCCTCCTTCCTGCTTTGGTGTAGTGACTGATTTCCAAGAAACTTTTGCAGAATTATGACCCTCCGTTTTGCCTTTCCATAGGAATCGACTGCATAGGGAGTCAATTTCCGCAAGACAACCCTTTGGAAGAATGAAGGCGCATGACCAGAAATTTGTGATACCAGCAATGACAGTGGCAAGCAACTGGAGTCTTCCCGCGAAGGAGAGCGTACGAGTAGTCCAAGAATGGAGTTTCGACTTTATAGATTGCAGGAGAGGTGCGCAATTTGCCAACGACAGTTTCTTGGTGCACAGAGGTACACCTAAGTACCTGACCGGTAGAGATCCTTCCATTAGACCCGTAGCTGCTTTTATCTGATTTAACTCATGAGGTTTGATTCCTGCAGCAAACATTGAAGTTTTGGTGATGCTGACCGCCAAGCCCGATCTCTGCTCAAAGTCTTTTAAGATGTTAAGAACCGCTAGGACCGACTGCTGTGATCCATCACAAAAGATTAGGAGGTCATCAGCGAAGCAAAGGTGAGTAAGCTCTGAGTTCTTGCACTTCGCATGGTATTGAAACTGTCCTTCTCTCGCAGCCCTGTTTAAAGAAATCGATAGACAGTTCATAGCAAGCACAAATAAGTAAGGAGATAGCGGATCACCTTGCCTCAAGCCCCTTTTACCCTTAAAGTACCCATAGGATGACCCATTAAATCCTAGTGAGAACGAAGTAGTACAGACACAGGCTTGTAACCAAGATAGGAAGATCTCTGGAACCGCTAGGCTTCTTAGGCACTGAAATAAAAACTCCCATCTGATTGTGTCAAAGGCTTTCGCTATATCAACCTTGATAGTTATGCGCTTCGGGCCTCCTATTCTGTGATATCCTTGGACAATCTCTGATGCTAGCACCGTATTCTCAATTAGTAGTCTGCCTTGGACAAAAGCCGTTTGGTTGGGCAATATGACATGAGGGAGGATCACTTTTAATCGCTTGACTAACATCTTTGAGATTGCTTTGTAGGTGGTGTTGCAGCAGCTTATTGGGCGATAGTCAGAGATAGCTGAAGCTCCTGGATGCTTTGGAACAAGAGTTAGTAAGAAGAAATTAGTAGCTAGTATGTATCAAACGACAGAAAAAAAAAACTAAATACGCTTTTGGTCACAATACATTCAGTAATTACAGATTAATACGTACGATTTCGGTGGATAAAACAGGTTAATCAAAATGACATGAGTGTGTATATATTTGCGTGGATTAAGACAACATAAGTACGCGTGACATAGACAAAACAAGTACAAAGGATCTGCGAAATCAGAGGAAGGAATATTCAGTTTCGCACGGCTTAACAAACAAAAAAGTGATAACTAGCAAATGTTTGTGGTGTACGTTAACTTATCATGTTTTTTTTTTTTTTACACCTGACCTTCACCAAAATAGATCCAAACTAGATATGTTTTAGTATCCTACTAGATTTTGACCCGCGCTTGGAAGCGCGAAATATTTTACGATGAAAAATTTCACTAATAATATAACAAATATTTTGGTAAATTTAAAGAGTGTATTTAGAATATTTTTGCATTTAAATCAGTGTTTTTTAATTCAACCCGATTGTGATTATACTGGTTAATCCGGAGATCTGACAATTCAATTTAGGTTTTTAAAATATTCATATTAAAAAAAATCATTAAAATCCGAGACTAACCTATTGAACTGTTGGATGACCGATATGTAATCTAATTTGATTTAAATTATAATAGTTTCATAATTTGTAATCTTATAATCCAAATTTTAAAGTTTATTATTTTGCAATTTATGAAATTATGACGTTTCTACAAAATTTTAAAGAGAAATGATAGATATAAAATAACTAAGATTAATTATTGTATTGTTTGGAAACATTGATAGTAGTATAAAAAATATATTGTTTGGAAACATTGATAGTAGTATAAAAAAATAAGTATGTTATTTGGAAACATGGATAATAGTATAAAAAAATAAACATTAATGATTTAATGTAGGTTTAACTATAAAGTATAAAAGTGTATTTAATTTAAAAACTTACAAAATAAATGTTAAGTCCAAAAGAATATTTTTGTTTTAATAAGATAGATATTTTCGATCCACGTATCGGTTCGATCTTTAGCGATGCCGTTTATCATGTTTTATCACCAACCATTTAAAATGTCATGGCAGATTATAATCCTAATAACTTTTTGTTTTGTTTTTGCAATTCATCTATTTTAGGTGCGTGGCATCCATGTAAAAAAAGATGTAGTTTAACATTTCACATTTGCAAGTCTTTAAGTAGAATTTTTCAAAAAAAAGTCTTTAAGTAGAACAAGCAATTATGTATTTATATTTACTAGATTAAACTGTATGATATATATACGTGTGTGTTTTACTTAGTTTCTAAATCACTTCCTGATGTCATGTTTATTTTGTGTCCACTAACCATTAGGTTTTAATAAATATTTTTCAAATGGGATGTTGGTAACAAATAACAATTAGCTATTTCATTTCAAAAAGCTGATATATGATAGGTTAAGAAAGATTATGTTTAATTAATTGTAAAATATACACACAATGGATTCGTGTATAATGGAATTATCAACTATGAAAGCGTACCATATGACACGACACGTCAACTTACTCTTTACGTGGTCAACTTACTCTTTACGTAGTCACTAACGAATTTTAGTATATCCCTTTATATACACTTTTTCTAGACCATATTAGAAACTATGAGAATTCAATTCAACTCGTCATCGAAAGTATTTTATTACAACGACAATTTTAATATATTCGTGGGAGGCAAAGGAAAAAAAAACTTGCAGCAATAAGTTGCACTACGTGTCATGGAACTTATATTTTTTTTAAGATGCTTAAACGTATAAAAGAAAAAAAGCTCTCTTCCATCTCTAGAAAATCACCGGCATCTTTGTGCTTTCGGCCGACGGGTTGGCTCCCTTAGCCACCGTCGGTCCGGTTCTCTGTTATTTTTCTTTATGCATGTTATTATCGGCGGAGGAGGGTCTCTCGGATCCTGTTCTCTTTTATTTTTCTTCGGTTCCGGGAGGATGAGGCGGCTCTCGTTTTCTCCTCGGCGGTTCTTTTTTCTTCTCCGACATCGCATCTCCCACTTGATGGATGGCCGGCGTTTGACTCTGGGGCCGGACCGTATCTTTTTCGGTGGTGATCGCCGGCTTCTGCTTTTCGGGAAAGTGTTCGAGCTGTGTGTAGAGAGGTTCTCTCACTTGGTGGCGGCTGGGATAGGTTTAGACTTCGATTTCTTCAATCGAAGCTAGCCTAGGCTCGGGCCGATGAAGTTTGACTCCGAATCCTATATCCCTAATATTGTCGTTGGGGGCGGATTTTGGTGGTCGTAGTGACTTGTCCCTGAGGTTTCCGGAGGTTGTGTTTCGGATTTGACAGCGTCGACTTTCAACTGGGAAAGAAGTTGGTGAATCGCGATTCCGGCAAAGTGTCCGGTTTTCGGTTCCGGCGACGATCTCCATCCCTCGAGACGACGAAGCTTCTCTTTCTGCCACGCGTCTCTGTGCTCTGTGGTTCCAACACGTGGAAGATGCGTTTGTGCGGTGAGCGGTGGACTTGTCTCGGTTTTTTCTTTTTGGGTCTGGAGATTGTTGTTTTCGGTAGTGGGCTTTGTAAACTCTGTTTAGGGTGTTAGTCTGGACTGCCTCTTTTGGATCTTTGTAGTATGTTTTTTAATATTACATAATATTTCAGATGGCAAAAAAAAAAAAAAGTTGCACTACGTGTCGAGTTATGTAACCATTTAAATGATGACTACGGTCCATTTCTTTCGTACTTTTATGATAAAACCTTAACTTATTCATTTAATTATATTATTGAATAATAGTACAAAACGATAAATTTCTAATCTGAGACTAGAATTTATGGGGCATGAAAAGATAACACAAGTTACGATTCCAGTTGCAACTATGTCTCCATCACTTGCCAAACAATTTTAGTGACAAGTTGCATCGAATCTTAGTGATTTCCCAGTTTCAAAAAAAAAAAAATCTTAGTGATTTCCTCGCGAGTTTTCAGCGATAGTGATGTAATCTTTTTCTACGACTGTGTGTGTTTGTGATGATGAAACAAGCTTCTTCTGCGCTTTACATATCCGAATCCTTAATAAAAAGATTGATGTAATTGTTTAAGCAAAAAAAAAAAGATTGATGTAATTGATTATGGTGTCAATATATACACAGATATTACTATTATTAAAAGAACCACATAACTACAAAAAAGACCAATCAATATGATTACGTGAGTGAGTCAGTGACTGAAACAAATACGTTTAGGTCAACAATCAAAGTTAGTTACGCCACTTAAATTTACGTTTCAATGTTTTAAAGCTTATAGAGTTTTTTTTTTTTTTTTTTTTGGTGAAACAAAGCTTATAGAGTTATTCACCAATGTCTTATCGTTAAACCAAACACGTTTCTCAGCAACGTATGCAACCAAAAAAAATAAGGACCAAAGGTAAAAGATAAGAAAGGGAGAGAGGAAAAAAAACTATTAAAAAAAAAAACCAACGGTACAGAGGTTGTCTAGGAGAAGAGAGAGAGAGAGCAAGTTGCCAACGAGGGTAGACTGTAGAGGGAGAGAGTGAAGGTGGGACCCAAATGCCGATTAAGGGCATGACTGGTTTCTCCGCTACCACCCGCAAACGCAGCTTTTGCGGTTCGCAGCGGTTGTTGGCATTTCGAAACAATCACAGAAAACGCTACAAATCGCTTCAAACCGCTCCAAACCTCTTAAAATCAAAAGTCGATTCCAGCTAGCGTTTGCGGTTGCGGGCGGTTGCGGGAAGATAATTTTTTTTCTTTAAAAACAAAATAAATAAAAATAATACTAAAAATATCCAATAAAATTTTTAAATTGAAATAATAGAAATTATAAAATATATACATATTATATTTTAATTTATATCATAAAATTTTAAAACCAAAATATTTTCTATAAATTTTTAAAATTTAATAATATGATTTTATAAATATAAATTTTATATTTATTATATTATTATAGTTTTTAATACTTTTATAATTATATAAAACGTAAATATTGTTAATTTATTATTTAACAGATGGTGCGATTGGTAGTTTACCAGTCATAAGAGTCCCGCAAATGCAACAATTTCTAACCACTGTACCAGTCGTACAAATCTCTCGAAAACGCTTGAAACCGCAATCACCCGCACCCGTAAACTCCTGCAACCGCAACCTCTCAGTTAAACCAGTCAGGCCTATGAGGAAATCTAGCATTTTACACTTCTTACCAATGATATACTGCCACGTGGAAAAGCAACGTCGCCCACTTTACCCTTCGGTGCTCCTCTCCACTTGATAAGCTTATCGCTCTCTCATTGGCTCTACTGTCCACGTGGTGTCTCGACGATCTCTCTTTCTGCTTTGACATAATACTTTTTACCCAAACTAGCATGGCCCCCACCCAACTCGATTGTCCTTTCTACCAACAAATACGTATTATATTTTCTTTTAATTAGATTTTTCATTTTATAATTTCTCTAATTAATAGCGATCGGTGATTGCAATCTCCGTAATGAAATCTCTGGCTTTTTGGTTTGTTTGACCATGATTTCCAAAACACATAAATCCACTTCACTCCACATCCCAATAAACAGTAACAAAAATCTTTTTTTCTAAAATATATTTATATAATCTATATACATTTTTACTATTAAAACTGCATTTCACTTTTATATATTACTATTTATAACCTATATATATGTTAATTTAGGCTCATAATTATTTTGTACAAAACCACGCTAACATTTTTTTTTATCAAAAACATATATATTTTGAGTACTAGTTCATAAAAAATCTCTGGAAAAAGTTTTCTAAGCAGTCTCAGTTTTTGAGTGTTCAAATCATTTCAATTTTTGGTAATGTAATTGTTTATATAATAACTCAAATATAGCTATGCACAATCTGGCACTGAATTAATGAATTAATCAAATAAAATATGCAATAGTAGCAGTTTCTTTTAAAACAAAAAAAAAACTATTCAACTAATGGAAACAAATCTGGCCAAAAGGTAGAAAAGGGATAAAAAAGGTTAGGGAAGATTTAAATCCGGATCTTTCTATGAAAAACTATAAATGTTTGATACCATATGACACGAGTCAGTCGATAGACTACAAGACTTAGCCAGTCAAAATTAAATAAAAATAAACACAATACACTGAAAATAACGACTTTTGTATATATTCTGGCTTCTCATTAAATCCACAAAGACAAAGAGGGAAAAGAAGAAGAAGAGATTTGAGTGGGTGAGATTGTTTGTGAGATAGAGAGAGAAACACATCTTCAACTTGTGTAGTAGTAGTGTGTTTATATATTACAGTAAGCGTTGCTAAACAAACGTCTGGGGTCTTTTCTTTTCCTCCTATTTCTTATTCTCCGTATCAACTTGTCTGTAAAGGTAAGATTTTGCTTCCATCACTAATGTTTGGTACTATGTTACTGTTTTGGCTCTTGTTCTTGTTTAACTTCAAATGTTTGGGAATCACAACGATACTCAAATCTAAATTTTTTAGAGTGAAAGTTAATATGAAACCCAGTTGAGTAATTTAGCCAGAAGATTTGCTTGTTTAACGTTCTTTCATTTTACGTTTGATGATCTTCCCGTTACCCTTTTGTCTATGTGCTATGAAATTGGTTTTTATTACTTGCTTGAAGAGATTTGAGTTGTCTTGTTTTTGTATAGAGAGAATCAGAGATCTCGAATCCTCTCATCAACTCCTTTTTTGTTGTATTTATCCATTTTGCAGGGAAAGCATTCATCTTTACAAGTTTGATCCATTATCAAAATCTGGGGTTCTCTGGATTTTGATTCTTCTAAGTGAAGAAACAGAGTAGACAAAAACAAAAAAAAAGTTGAGATTTTTTTTTCCATCTCTGTGTGTGTCAAGAACTTGAGTTATGTATGCAGCAGTGTTATGGGTTGCTGCTTCTTTTCCTAATCCAGACCCAATGACCAATTGTGGTTTGGTAAGAGTTCTAGAATCTTCTAGATTTCTTTCTCCTTGTCTAAATCAGAGAGTCAACAATGGTAGGAGGAGTTCTTCTTCTTCTGTAATGAGCTGCAGAAGGAGAAGATTAAGCAGTGTTGTGTCGTCAAGCATAGTAGCAAGCCCTGCAGGAGAGATAACCCTCTCATCCGAAGAGAAGGTTTACAATGTTGTGCTGAAACAAGCAGCTCTGGTGAACAAACAACTTAGGGACCTTGATGATGATGTGAAGAAACCACAGGATATTACTCTCCCTGGGACTGGGAGTTTTGGGACTGGGAGTTTGAGTTTGTTGGGTGAAGCTTATGATCGATGCGGTGAAGTTTGTGCTGAATATGCTAAAACTTTTTATCTCGGTTAGCATTTTTTTTCTTTTCCTCCTCATCATTGGCTTTGTTGTTGGTAATGGATTAATGTTTGGTTTGTTTTCTAAGTGTTCTTATGGTTTCTTCGCTGCAGGAACTTTGCTTATGACACCTGAGAGACGCAAGGCCATTTGGGCTATCTATGGTCAGTTACTACTGTTTTAGAATATATCTGCATTGTCAATTTGTCATCATTGATTTGAATTCTTGATTTAAGTGATGATGCTCAAAGAACATCGAAAATGAGTTTATTTCGAATCCCAAAACATATTAGACTTCTTGAAGTCTTGCACTCATGTAAACATAGGACTTCTCTAGTTGTTATGTGTGTTGAAAGACTTCTTGAAACTTGCACTCATCTAAACAAGCATCCAAGTTTCTACCCTAATGTTAGCTCATGACAGTTGTTTACTTTTTATGTTTGGCCTTAATTTCTTGGTTTGATGATTTTACTCTCTTTATTTCTTTGTTTGTGTAGTTTGGTGTAGAAGAACTGATGAACTGGTAGATGGGCCTAATGCATCACACATAACTCCAATGGCGTTAGATAGATGGGAAGCAAGGTTAGAAGATCTTTTCCGTGGCCGTCCTTTCGATATGCTTGACGCTGCCCTCTCTGATACTGTTGCTACATACCCTGTCGATATTCAGGTCAGTCACCCTCTCTCCGACTCATTTCACTTTTTAAACCTTATAAAGATTTGTTCTAATGTTTTTTTTTTTTGCAGCCATTTAGAGACATGATAGAAGGAATGAGAATGGATTTGAGGAAGTCTAGATACAACTCCTTTGATGATCTCTACCTTTACTGCTACTATGTTGCTGGAACCGTTGGTTTGATGAGCGTTCCGGTTATGGGGATCGATCCTAAGTCCAAAGCAACAACCGAGAGTGTTTACAACGCTGCCTTGGCCCTCGGTATAGCCAATCAACTTACCAACATACTCAGAGACGTTGGTGAAGAGTGAGTGACTTCCTTTTCTTTCACAACTTACATGTTTAACTTGTTTCTTTATTCGTGTCTCATTTCTTGAACTGGTTTTGATCTCTCTTTTTCTCTCTCAGTGCGAGAAGAGGAAGGGTTTATCTACCCCAAGATGAACTAGCTCAGGCTGGTCTCTCAGATGAAGACATATTCGCTGGTAAAGTCACTGATAAATGGAGAAACTTCATGAAAATGCAGCTTAAGCGAGCAAGAATGTTCTTTGATGAAGCTGAGAAAGGTGTTACCGAGCTTGACGCTGCTAGCAGATGGCCCGTAAGTCCACGGTTTACTGTTTTTTTTTTGTTTCATTTTTACCCCGGAACTTTGTTTTGGATCGATTTAGCCCTGAAGGACTTGACTGTTTTTTTTTTCAGGTATGGGCATCGCTCCTATTGTACAGGAGGATATTGGACGAGATTGAAGCGAATGATTACAACAACTTTACAAAGAGAGCTTATGTGGGGAAAGCCAAAAAAATTGCAGCTTTGCCATTAGCTTATGCTAAATCACTACTCAAGGCTTCAAGTTCAAGATGAAATGAGAGAAGCAAGAAGAACCAATCTAAGAGGGTTTTGTGATAAAAAAGTAAAAAATAGGGTCGAATTAATAATGTTAACTAATATTTGCATATAATGGGGAAAATAAATTCTTATGGTGTTTAATTATTTTTTTCCGTGTAAAAAAGTAAATTTCTTTTCTTTTATTTCTCTTGGCTAGTGAGTAATGAAGTAGGAATATTTTGGTTTGGTTGGATATGTAGTTTTGTGATTCCTATTAAAGATGAATTAAAATGGGGTTTGTCTCATACTCTCATGTTTTGTTCAACGTTTTAAAAAGCGTATCAGAAGTCCACCAATGAGACAACGCTTAAGCTACATGCTCTATAAAAAACCATATCAATTATCTTTCAAACTGTCTAAACAATTTTAATATTTAAATAATAAATACTATATAATCAAATATCCATAAATTATAGTATTTGATATATTAAAATATAGAATCTTATGATATTAAAATAAATATAAGTTTTAATATGTGCCTAATGTTTTTTTTTGCTAAATATATGTGCCTAATGTTATTTAATATAAAACATGATATATATTTAATATTTTATTATAATTTTAAAACTTTAAACCATTGAGTTAACAATTTAAACGTTCAATTAATTGTTTTTTGTCATTAAATGTGTCCTCAAGGAACTAATATGGTTGTATACTTGTAGTTCAAACAAAGGAGTATCACCCCTAGAGTAGAATGCAAAATCGCAGATAAAAGACACCAGTAGGAACCATAAAACCCCAAACAAACGGGAAAGAAAACAAACAGAAGTTATTCTGCAAAAGTAAATTGATTTAATTATTGGAATGCATAAAACTCAAACATATTAAACAGAAAGTATGAAACGTTTATTTGGTTTGGATCGTTATAAACCCAAGCTAACTAAAAACCAGCCATCTTCATAAGCTTCTTCCAAGCCGGTCTAGCCGTAATCTCTTCCCACCACCGGTTCATATTCACTCTAGCCTTAACCATCCGGTTTACATCGGTAAGCATCAAGTGCCCCATCGCCGGCATGTGCGTCAAATCAGCCATAGTGAATTCATCACCAGCCAAAAACCGGTTCGAAGCAAGCCGGTTCTCGTATATGTCCAAAACCACCTCGAGCTTGAGCTTGGTCTCCTTGACCAGAACGTCGTCACATTCTTCGCCTAACCTGGGCTTAATGAGTAGGTTAAACACAATGGGGAAGGCCAGAACGTTAAAGTAATGGGTCTCCACGTCGGCCCACTGGTCTACGATGGCTCGGTGCTCTAGAGACTTGCCCAAAAGGTTCGTGCCTTGGTCCGCGTACTTGATCGCGTAATATCTCGCAATGGCTCTAGATTCTTCAAAACACAATGCATAAATGATTAGAAAACAAGCTTTAAAAAGTTTATTTAAATTAGAATCGTTACCAAAAAGCTTGAAATCTCCATCTTCTATGGCTGGGACTTGACCAAATGGCTACCAAAAAATAAACAATAATTATACAAAATATATTCATCACATGGTTTGTTTCTATAGTTAGGAAGATATTTAACAGTTTACCTGACGAAGAAGATGTTCTGGTTTCTTCTGCTCTAGTGTATCAAGGTCGACATGAACAATCTCAAACTCAATTTCTTTCTCCAAAAAACAAAGCAAGACTCTTTGTGGACAAGCTGCAGTTACCTGTCCGTATAGTTTCACAACCATTATAAATGTTTTGTACAATAACTTTGTAACAATATTTTTATTAATGTTAATAAGATATATGAGAAGAAGTGAGAGTAGATGTGTTGACATTTTATTAGACTCGAGACATTTATAAGAGCTGGTTGTTGTTGTGACTAGTTGGTTGGTAGAGCATGTGGTGGGTGTTCCACTTACCGTGTATAAATTTTTAAATAAAATTAAATTTCCAATAACAATTAGAGTATTTGATCGGACCGGTGGTTAGGTTACCAGCTACCAATTCGGCAGACCATTTTCAATGTATCTTTATATATTTTTATAAAATAGATAAACTATTTAATAGAAATTTCATTTGCTACAATGTAATTCTCTAAATATTAGTTTCCAAAATATATAATAAGAGATAGAAAATGATATTTTCTATTTATAAAAGAAAAATAGCAATTTATATTTAGATAAAAATATAAGTGGAATGAATTTTTTTTCTTTCTGTAAGCACTATTACAAATAAAAGTATATAGATAAGTTGGAGATGATCTTATACCCTCACATACAAGAAAAAAATCAGAAAGATACAAAAATGTAGGTAAAAATCAGACAAAGCCTTCTTTTTATCTAAATATATCTTCCTAAACCTAACTTGTTTACCAAGCAAGCCCTGTTCTGTATTTTTTTTTAAGTGAGCTGTCTTCTCATGTGAGTATCGTCATGTACAAAGACAGGATCTTCTACTCTCTCTGGAAACTGAGGCTGTCCCATTGCTATCCCTCCTCCTTGGTTAGCCACCGTCCTTGTGCCACCAACGTTTTGGTTACTCGAATTCAAACATAGATAGTAGACAATCCCAAGCGCAATAGTAATAATAGAAAGCACAGAAGCGGTAGAGAAAACGCCCGTCCTAACAATGTAGCAGGAGTAGGGATCGGGAGACGTTGCCTCCAGGGTGTGGTTATTGTTGAGTACAGCTCCAGATAGCAGCAGGAGGAGAGCTATAGCAAAAGTGAACCTAGTGTGTAACACGAGAATCATCATTTTTTGTTAGCAACATTATAAGTTAGGAAAGCTATTGTACAGAGATAACGAGTGCGAATTACCAAGAAACGATGAAGCAGACTAAGGAGATGATCCACTTGGATCTTGAAGGAGAAGGACCTTTTCTACAACAGAAACAACCGCTTCCAACGCTTGCGAGGATCTGAGCCATAATTAGAAAGACAGCTGAATTCAAGCCGAGAGTGAAAGCAGTGCTTCTTTCATAAGAGCATAATGAACCAGAGGTGGTAACAGTGACCTCATTTATCTGTGTTGGTTTAAGAGGAAAAATGAGAAGAAGAAAAAAGACGAGTTTAAAAGCTTACAATAGCAGAGAAAACAATTAGCTACACAAGAAAATTGCAAAAAGTTTCCACAACTTGGTATGAAACCTATCAGAAAGCAGAGGAATATGATTTAAGTTGGACTACTGCTGTATATCAGAGAGATATGATGCTCATGCTATTACAAGATGTACCAACAGGAAAATAAAGATATGAATACTTATGCTACTTCAAGATATACTAACAGGACATTATAGATATGAATACTTGTGCTATTACCAGATATACTTGATGAATGCTATTACTAATTTACTAGATATACCAAGAGGACACAAGAAAATAAAACTTTAAACAGAGCTTATTAACTCTTTTCTGCCTCCTTTACCAGTAATCAACAATGTTCTATGGAAAAATATCCCAAACCAAAAGAGGTTTCAAGCACAGCCCATAAACTCAAAAAAAAATTATCACAGATTTGACTACAAGTTATACAAAGAAGAAGAGAAAAAGACCTTGGTTTTGGTAGCTTCAGCAGCAAAGCCGGTAAGAGCTGTTATTAAACCCAGAAGAGATAACACTACACACATCGTGACCTTACTACTCATCTGCATCTCTCACCCTCTTCTCTCTTATCTCTTTTCCTTCCAGTAATAATAGTATTATAAGGAATGTTCGTTATGAAAGGATAAAGTCGTTGACAAACCCATTAAACACAACCACACTCACTTTCTTTGCTCCTTATCCACGCGTAATAAGGGCTATTTTCGGTATCTTCTCTTCTCTCTTCTTCACCTTCTTTCGTTTTGATGCACCGACGTCTTGTAAGGTTATGTGTGATTTTATGGGACTAATTCAAACATATATATTTAGATGGTCCTACTGTTTGATCAACATTAATTCTTGGGCCTAGAGAAAGTAACGGCGTAGGCCTCAAACTTTATAGCTACCAAACCCAATAAGATATGACGCAAGTACATTAATTTCTCTCCAAGTAATGAATCTATTTCTATCTATAGATGATCTATAAATCATTCCTTCCCGTAATCAGTCATGCCGTTATATCGAAACGTAAAAGAATCAACTCATATAAGTAAAACATCACCTTAAGTAAATATAGACAATATACTGTGTCTGTTTTCACATTTTGTTACACAAGCTTTTAAGACTATTTCATAGAGTCATAGTTAAATAAAGATTTCGATAACAATTATCCCTTTTATATTCCGAATGATCAGTTTCAATTTTCACTGACACAGAAAATTGATGACAAGCTATATAATCTCTTGCCTTAAAATGAAAAACACAATAATCAGACGCAATATCTATCAATTAACCACCTTTCTTTATACAAATATATCTGCACGCTATTCATTCTTGAAATATATATCATCATCATCATCATCATCATCACCAAGCATTAAGGTCGTGCAAAGATGAACAAGACTTTCTTGTTGTTGTTCTTCGTCTTGTCATGTTTGTTTCAAATAAGCAAATTAGGTTTCTGCTTAGAAAGAAAAGCTCATAAAGGTAACAATGGATTGAAAAGCCATCGATTCCTAAGTGTTACTAGTTTCGGAGCTGTTGGCAACGGGAAGACCGATGATACTAAGGTATATAATATAACAGTATCTTTTCTTTTTGTTTACGAAAACTATAATCTTTGCATTGATTTATGCATTTATATAGATATATCATACTTTAAAATATTTGTATGATCTGTATAAATATATTTCAGGCATTTCTCAAGGCATGGAAAGCTGTATGTAACGGCGGAAGTAGAGACAATAGACAGCTTCTAGTGCCTCTAGGAAAAACGTTCATGCTTAATCCTCTTACATTCGAAGGTCCATGCAAGTCTTCCTCCATCGCCTTTTTGGTATGTACATATAAACTGTGACCCTTTCTTAGTTTTAACGTTTTAAGTTAGAAAACCAACTAAAATTAATTTTAATAGTCATGACTCATGATCGAGTTATAGCTCATCAGACCATAACTCTAGACCAATTAATATGTACGTGGTGATTTATTTACATTAGATAAGAGGCAATCTTGTTGCGCCTGGTTACACTTGGCATGCGGGAAACTACCCTGCATGGATAAGTTTTGACAGTATCAATGGTCTAGTTATCACCGGAGGCGGCACCATCGACGGTCGTGGTTCTGTATGGTGGAGAAACGTTCAGCATCGTCCCACCGTAAGTCAAAGATCCCTACCCTCATAAAATGTAAACAGATCCTACAAGGGATGAAGCGAACCATTTATATATAAGTTTATTGACGTTTGCTTTCGTTTATTTCTTCTTAGGCAATGCATTTCAACAACTGTAATGGTCTTCACATCTCTAATCTCCGACACTTGAACAGTCCTCGGAACCACATAAGTCTAAGCTGCTCAGAGAACATCAGCCTCTCGGGTCTAAACATGACTGCACCTAGTGATAGTCCCAATACGGATGGCATAGACATATCGAACTGTAGAGGAGTCGACATACACGACTCTATGATTTCCACTGGGGATGACTGCATTGCCATTAACAGAGGTTCTTCTTATATAAACATAACCGGCATTTTTTGCGGCCCCGGTCATGGCATCAGGTGATTCGTAGATACAAGATTCATAAACAATCATCATATAATATAATAGTTGGGTATGTTACTAAATCTTATAGATTATATGAATCTGGTATATTATAGCGTAGGAAGCCTTGGAGAAAATGGATATTTTTCAGCCGTTGAAGAAGTGAGAGTAAAGAACTGTACTTTGTCAAACACAATGAACGGTGTCCGAATCAAGACATTTCAGGTTTGTCTATTTCCCAAAAATCTTATTCAGCATGTTCCTTAATTAAACTGACTATCCTTTTCTTCTCTTGCGTGTGGGAATGTATTGTAGAATGGATCAGGATTTGCTCGAAAAATATCATTTGAGGATATCAAGATGGTGGCTTCACAGAACCCTATTATCATCGAACAGAACTACCACAACCGAGGCCAGAACGGAGAAGTAAGCTTTGAACATAGTAACTACCAAAGTTGCCACGTAAATCGCTTTTACCAGACTCTGTCTGGTGGTAATGGCAGAGGCGTGAAAGTGAGCGATATTCGTTACACTAGAATACACGGTTCATCTGCGAGTAGTGAAGCCATCACAATGAACTGCGAAGCGGGCTTGGGATGTGTGGACATTGTAATGGACCATGTGAACATTGTTTCAGCTAAATCAGGTCACAAGGTGTCTGCTTCTTGCCAAAACGTTCATGGGAAGTACTTTGATTCACTTATTAGCTGTCAGAAAAAGCATTAATATTTGCCTTTTTCTCTAACTATGTAATCCATTATTTGGAACTTGAAAGAACCAAAAGGAAACTGGATTTGCTCTCCTTCTTTTTTCAGGAGACCTGGTTAAGCAGAGTTTAATTATAATTACCAATCTTAGATTATCAAACTGTAAACAGATTCATCATACTAATCAAAGATAACAGAGCATAGATCCTTACAACCTCTCCACAAGATAAAAGCATACATTAAAAAACGAAGAAAACGCAGAAAGAAACGAACCAAAAAGCTTTACTCCCTCTTCCTAAGCCTCTCAACCCTCTGGTTAAGCTGCTCGATCCTCACGACGAGATTCGTGACGGAGTAGAGAATCCAGTAGAAAACCAGCGCCGACGCGATCAGGAGGGCGTTGCGCTGAGACTTCATGATCGACTTCTGGTGACGGAGGTGCTCGGAAGGGGTGCAGGAGTCGCCGTCGCAGGAAGGCCGGGTCTCGTACTTCCAGTAGATGTCCATGAGGAGGAAGAGGCAGAAAGGTATGATGGAGAGAAACGGTTTCAGGAGGTTGCGCGTGACGGCGATCAGTCCTTTGCGGAGGGCGTCGAGGCCAGGCATGGTTAGGAGGATGACCATGATCGCTTCCGCGGCCGCCGCGTAGCCTAAGACAACCCATTCGAGAGCCATTGGGACGGTTTGAGATCTGGATTGAAGATTGAATGAATTTTATAGATCTGACTCGGCGATGAATTTCGATTTTCGATTGCGATTTTTTTTTTTATCTTAGTGAGCAAGTTTTTTTAGGTCTTTGATTCGGTGTACAAAAAGGAGGAAGATGTACGGAGAGTGAAGCACGTGTCGGTTGTCTGGTGTACGCGTCGTCTCACACGTCGGCTGGGCTTACTTTCAGCCCATGTAAAACGAAATCTTAGCTTTATTGGTTTTGAGAATTATGAGTAAACCAATCGGTTTAGAAATGTTATTATGGGTTGAATAGATATTTCGGTTTGGTTATTGTTTCTTAATAAACTCTGGAGCAAAAAGAGTTAAGAACTCTTGGTTTATAGCTTTTTCATACATCTTGAAACCCATGTATAGGACCATAAACATTTTTTGATTAATTTAATAAATTTTTTTTTTTGTCAATATAATGTTTTGTTTTTTGATAATTTGACAATATGCATGCCAACTATGCCCCCAGGCCATGAATCAACATAAAATAACTGAATTAAATTCTCAAGTTGATGTCATCAAGTCATCAACATTCATTCTTGGTTTGGAATCACAAAACTTAACTAGGGACTTGTTTGATAGACAATTTATACAAGTTCTATAAAATATCACTGAAGACCATACACAAGCAGAGCTCCAACAGCTCCAAGACCGGCCAATAAGCCAACGATAACACCGATCGGAGGCAGTCCTCCTCCTATGGCCTTCCCTGTGTTCACGTCGTACCTCGCAAACCTTTTCTTTGGTGCTATACATTGAGGACATACGTATGTATCCGGCTGCAAAAACCACCAGAAAACACATACTCAGAATCTAGAGATGGTTGGGACAAAAGTGAAGGATTCAGACTCACCTGTTCATCAAAAGGTTTTGGTAAAGTGTATATGAATCCACAATCAAGACAAATGTGAGTAGCTCTTGTCTGCAAAAAGAAAGAGAGAGAGAGAAATCTTCAGATTAATCAACTAACTAAGCTTTGAGAAAAGTGTTTGATGAACTATACTAGCCTTCTGAGTCTCGGTTAACTTTCTTCCAAACCGAGGAGGAGCTGGACGCTTATTTAGCTTCTTCACATCAACTTCTGCACCTCTGTTGTATGATCAAATATCACAAATTGTATCTTAATGAAGCATGTGAAAAAAGCTAGACACCAAACCCTTTTTGCTATAATATTTGATAGTTTCAATCCTAAGATTAAAAGAGGCAACATTTCTAGCGAGATCACCACCTAAAATCAGACCAGGAGAGGGGAAAGACACATAACACTCACCTGCTGACAACAAAGTAGACAGAATCAGGTTTGGCCTGAATAGCGGTTTTAGTAAAACCCAACTTATCAGCAGGCCAAAGCTCATCTCCAAAGAAACTGCTTGTGTACAGAACTTGATCTCCAGATTTAAGCCCAGCTTTTGCTGCGTTCCCACCTCCTTCCACACCCTGAAAAATGAAATAAAAACCTCCTCAATTGTATCAAACAGAGCATTATATACAAGAATGACACTTCACTGCAGATGTAGTAGAAAAAAAGTAACTCACAGTGATGACAACTCCACCACCTTGCTTCTGTCCAAGAGTCAGACCCAAAGGCTTGTCCACTTCAACCTCTATGGTTTTCGAAGCTGCTGTCCTCGCTTTGACTTGGAATCTTCTCGACCCGTTTAATAACACACCGATCTTTCGGTCGGATACAGCGAAGGTCTCTGATACACTCCTCTTCGAATCTCCCAACGAAACTCCATGAAACACAGTTTTCTAAAACACACAAATGATTCATACTTTCAGATAATTCTAAGTCCAAAAATCACATTCGAGAGGTTTAAGGAAAGAGAGATGAAACCTGGGGAAAGAGAAGAGGAGACGAGGACTGAAGTTTGGGAGATGGGTTTGAAACTGAAGAGGTTTTGGTGAAGAAGGAAGAGACAGTAGTAGCTCCTGAAACCGCACCAGAGGATGCCATCTCAAACCAAGAAGAAGAAGAAGCTTTGTTTTGATTCTAGTTAATACGTGAAGATGGATGGACTTCGATGGTGTTGTTGTTGCATGCGTTTTTTGAGATGAAGCAAAGAGTAAAGAGAAGGTTTTTTATTTTTTAGTGGATGTGTGAAAGCCTTGCAAAGGGATAACCTTTTCGTGGTGATCGCACCATTTTCGTGTGCTATGCACGCTCCACTCTGACCACACTCTTCTCATCTTCCTCAAAAAGTATTTAAATCTTATTCAAATTTCAAAAGATTTGGTGGATGAATATTACTTTGCTTATAGTTCTTTCAAAATCCGATGTCGTCCAGCGGTTAGGATATCTGGCTTTCACCCAGGAGACCCGGGTTCGATTCCCGGCATCGGAGCTTTTTTATTATCAGAAAAGACCGTAATTTTACGCTATGTGGGCCTCTCCGGCTGAACAAAGAAAAGGGCCGTACATCTTCAAAATGGGCTTATACACACATACTTTTTTTTTGGTATTTCTTCTTCAGAATATTTCTTGCCTTTTCCGGCAGATACAGTACAAACTACAAGACACAAGCCAAAGACTGTAAAGCAAAGAAATATTAATATTTGCATTCAAAATTCAAAAACCTCCGCTCCTACCAACGTTCACTTCCAATCTCAGAGTTACATTCATTGGCATCTCTTGGGTGAAGAGGGAGGGTATAAATGCACCTTATCCCTCCGATTCCATAGCCAAATCAGAAAAAAAAAAAACATCTTGTTTTCTCTGTCACTATCTCTCTCACTCTCACTGACAATCACTCATTCAAGTTAAAGGAAGATGGATTTCCACAGCCTTCTGAGAAGAGACCTTCAATTTCTGTGCAAGAGGAACAAGATCCCAGCTAACATGACCAATCTCGCCATGGCCGATTCTCTCAAATCTCTTGAGATCGTAAGTTTTCTTCCTCTGTTAGTAGCTATAGCTCCATTTTCATCTTGGAATCCCAACAGTTTTCAATTCTCAGCTCAAACTTACTTGCATCAACGAAGATCCTATTTCGTCAATGACTGTAGCTGATTCAATGTATATGATGAATCTGAGAATCGCTCTGAGCTGATTCAGATCGTGATTTTGATCTGTTTATTTAGTCGAAATCGAATAGGAGCGACAACTACTCTTAGATTTTCTTTCTTCTTATCGATCATTTTGCCTGATTTGATTGAGATCGTTCACGATCGGATCCAATAAGACTCATGGTGTCACTTATATCTCATAGATTGGGGAGTTTCACCTGTGATCAATCAATCATCACTAATGCTTTTGTTTTCTGTGATTTTTTGGAATCAATAGGTCGAAGGTCTTGATGAGTACATGAATCAGAAAATCTCCAATGTTCTTCAGTCTCCAACCAGTGTAGCTAAGCTTCTCCCACCGAGTACTGCAACCAGAACAACTCGAAGGAAGACGGCAATGAAAGCTGAACCGCAGTTGGTGAACCGTTTGACGAGCAAGTCTCTTCATGGAGAAATGGACCAAGAAAATGTTACTGAAGAATCCAAGACTAACAGTGTCAAGATTGAGTTAGCCAATGTGGCCAAAACTCCTGCAGCTCGAAGTACAAGAAAGGCTTCAGCAGCAACAGCTTCTTGTAGCATCAAAGTTCAGGAGAGTAAGAAGGGTGAACTGGCTCAGTCTGCGTACAGCACGCGGAGATCAACCAGGCTGTTGGAGAAATGTATGGCTGACTTGAGTTTGATAACTAAAGAAACAGAACAAGAAGTGTCTGCAAAGGGGAAGAATCCAGCTGGTTGGATACTAAGCCTTCTCTCTCTCTCTTATATGATTATTGTGCATCAGGTGAATTGGTTGGTCTGTAATGCGTTCTATGTGGGTAATATGTAGGTTCAGAGGAGAGCAGCGAGGAAGCTGAAGTTATCCCAGGTAGAGATTTAAGTGCTTCCATGGAGAAAGAATGGGAGATGTTGGAGGATGACAGTGATCAAGTAACTGAAGGTCTTGAGATATCTGTTGAAAAAACTGAGACCATGGAAGTTATGAGTGATGATGAAAAAGGTAATGCAAGCATTTATATACCAACAACGACTCTCTTGTTTTTGCATTTCTAAACCATGTGGCTTTCCTTTCTTTCGCAGAATGCGACAACAGTTTAGTCCAAGAAGAAACATTACCGACTAATGAAGCTGTTTGTGAGGAAGGTTTGAAGAAGAAAGACAATGATCAGGAGGCTACAGATTTTGGGAATTGTGTTGATCTGGTTGAGATCCCTGTTTTTGAACATGCCAACACCGAGACAAACGATGATGATAAGAAAGGTATGCAAAAATTAAAGGGCCCTAACCATTTTTCTTGTTTATATAACCAAACTGTATTTTCGTTAGCAGAGTGGAAGGATGTTCAAACTTTCGAAAGCTTAGGACAAGTCCACTACCTTGAGATAGAACAAGCAATCGTGGAGAACGATCCCGAGAAAGTCAACACATTCGATGAAGAAACAGCGGTCGACCCAACTGATGATTCAGAATTTGAACCAGAAGAAGATGATGATTCTGGTGTTGACTCAGACAGCACCATCTCTGATTCAAACCAAGCCGACCACCAAGCGATTCAGGACAATGATTCAGACACTGTGAAAATGTATACTTTTGGTGAAGCTACAATGGTGGACCAAACTGAACCTGTAGAAGATGATTCTGGTGTTGACTCAGAGGACACTATCTCTGAAGCTGATTCAAACAAAGCTGTACAAGGATCTGATATCGCTGAAGAAGAGATGACCCTATCTGAGTCAGAAGTTTCTGTAACTGCTCCAACTTCTCCTTCTCTTCTGCTGGAAGAGGCTAAAGCCAAAGCAGCTCCACCATCTCCATTCGCAGCAGAATCAATCTCAGCTCAGTTTCCAAGACCAAACAAATCAGCAGGAACAACCCCATCAAAGAACTCGGCTATGAAGCTGGTCAGTGTCGACAACAATAACAAGGAGAACAACATGGAGATGATGGTGAATGTTAGTGACAATGGAGAGATCAAAGCTGAGGCTAAGAAACAGAAGAAGAAGGTGGAGTTCGATGAAGAGAACTTGAAAGATGTTAGCATGAGGCAACTTGTGAAGATGGTGAAGGAACTCTCTATAAAGGGCAGTAACAGCAGAACAGCATTGCAGATGTTGCCTGGTAATAATCAGACTGCAGAGTAGTCTGGTGATTCAAAAAATGCGTTTCTTTTTCTTTTGTTGTTGTCTCGAACAGAAAAAAAAAACTATGCGTCTCCTTTGGTAATGATACTTTTGGTTTGAATAAAACTGCAAATTAAGGAGCAAAATTGGGAAGATCTTCCATGAGTCTCAATGATTGTGAAAACTAAGTATAATTTTCCTGTGACCTTCACCTGAGCTTCCATTAAATTTCGTTTTCTCAATATAATATGTTACTTACACAATTACATTTATCGATTTCAACAGATTCAGTCTACATAACTCGCGATTCACTCTGTATAATTGATGCTTGAGCAATCCTACAATACAAGGATTTTACTTGGTATATACACATCAATGCAAGCAGCTCAAGGGAAGGGTTGCTCACTGGCGCGTGCATACAACTGTTACATAAACGTTACGTCGTGGGCCGCAAAGACAGCATAGAAGAAGGTTTATTAAGATGGAGAGACTTGATTATTTTGGATGGGCCGAAACTCAACTCTTCTTTAACCGCGGACATATACATAATGGCATATCTGTAAAGTTATCCAACTTGTTTTTTCAGACATACTTCTAGGGGTGTTCGCGGCGATACATCTAGGGTTTGTTCGATGATCACCACGCATAGAAGCGATATTACGGCGAAGGAGGCAGCTGCCTCTTCTCTCGTGGAGGAAGACGCCGGGATCAACCGTAACAGCGGCCGAAGGGAAGTCGTGTGGAACAATCTATACGTGCCAGAGAAGGAACCGGAGTGGGACGTGGACAGCTTCGACGGTCGCGAATATGAATCAGATCCCGAGGACCGTGAGTTTTTCAACGACGAGGACAGATATCAGAAACACCGTCAGAGCAGGATCGAGGCTTTGAAGAATAAGGTAAATAGACGCTTTGTTTTCTTGAAAGCAGAGCTGGGCGTGAACACATGCATTTGAAACATTGCTATGGGTTCCCCACTTTGTGTGGAACCCCACTTTTATAAAACAATTGCATGTAAATTTATAATTATTTATAAATATGATAAGTGCAGACAAAAAAATATAGATATTTTAAATGTAATTTAAAAAAAAAACATAATGAGAAAAAGCTTACTACACAAAATAATTTTAAAAGACAATGCAGATTTAATATTAAAACAAAATGAATAATTCAGATTTAATTTTTTAAAGAAGATAAATATTTTAATTTTCAATTTTTTTTTTTTTGAATAAGACCCCTTAAATGAAAGGACCGGCTCTGTTTGTAAGATCAACTAGTGTTTAAAGAGAAATCACTATAGAATGATTTATTGGTTGGATTGTTAGGGTTTTTTACCAGATGAAGCATATGGAATCTACACGTTTTGTAATCTTCAATCACAGACGGCTGCGGTGGCGTCTAGTAGAGAGTTGGTGACAGATCTGGCTTCATTATGTGTCAAAAAATACAACGAGGACAAGGTAATTAGTAAATAATAATACGTGGTATGAATCAGACATACTCTACGTACGTGTGCCGACATTACTTTTTGGATATAGGGAATGACTTTGGAAGTGGATAGTGTTGTGAGAGCTACTGTAAGTAGAGGAGGTAGATGGAAGTTCTATCTAACGTTGATGGCTCGGGAGTATCATAATGGGCCTCTTGTTGAGTACCAAGCCAAAGTAATGTGGTATATTGGTAATTCTAAGCCTCCGTTTCCCATATTCTGCCGACCAAGCCCTAAACTCTGAATCCGAACTCTCATTATTAGCTAGGTAAGTACACATTTATTTGTCAACGTTGAATTTTGGTTAAGAAGAGAAAAAGTTCAGTGCGTATATATGAGCTTGTTATTTGTCTTGTGTTTCGTTTCATGTCTAATATTTTATCTAATTTGCAGATCTATGTGTTGAATGAAGTTATCCTCTCCCGTTTATCTCAATGATACTTTGTACTTAATGCGACTATATGTAATTTTGTTTATTTGGGCATCTATATATAAATATCAGAAGCAATTAAGTTATGAAATGGAACTGGAGTGTTCGAGGAATACAGTATGGCACATCAACCTCTAGAAGTGGTTGTAGCCTTTTTGGTATTTATTTGTGTAATGTGTATTGAGAAATCATAACATTAAAACTGAAAAGCAGCATTCGTTAAAGGCATCTGAATACCTTTGTGTGGGATTTTTATATGCATGCTCCATAAACGGTGAATAATGTAACTAAAGTTACTATATCGTTTGACTTGTGTTCTAAAAGGAATTTAATGATTATTTGTAACGTTTCCGGTAGCAATGGTGTACTGAATGGTGGTTATGAAACGATTAGGAGTTTTGTACTGGTTAAGTGAAAATATACTTTGGTGCAAATCTGTTTCAAAGTGATGAAAAAGGTAACGCAAGCATTCATATACCAACAACGTTGCCTGCTGTTCTCTTGTTTTTGCATTTCTAAACCATGTGGCTCTTTCGCAGAATCAGAGAATAGTTTAGTCCAAGGAGACAAACAAGAAGAAAAATTACAGACTAATGAAGAAGCTGTTTGTGAGGAAGGTTCCAATAAGAATGACAACGATCAGGAGACTATAGATCTTGAGAATTGTGTTGATCTTGATGAGATTCCTGTCTTGAAAAATGCCAACACCGAGACAGACAATGATCATAAAGGTATACAACGAATAAAGTACACTTAAACCATTTTTATTGATAAATACGACGACACGGAAAACAAGGAAAAGATGAGTGCGGTAGTCGCCGGAGGGAGCTGTATAAGGACGCTGTGCGTAAATTTCCGTTTTTTGTTTGTTAATTTGTGGTCGCCGCCGTAAATGCAGCGTTAAACAAACGAACATGGCTTTAAACCATTTTTCTTGTTTACATATATTATAAAATAAAAATGTTTTTTCAGAGTCGGACATTCAAGCTTTTGAAAGTTTAGGACAAGTCGACCAACTTGAGATAGAACAAGCAATCCAGGAGAATGATCCAGAGCCTGAGAAAGTGATTACTTTCCATGAAGAAAGAGGGGTAGACCAACCTGATGGTGATTCAGCAACTGAACCAGAAGATGATGGTTCTGGTGTTGACTCAGATGGCACAGTCTCTGAAGCCGATTCAAACCAAGCCGTACAGGGATCTGATATCGCTGAAGAAGAGATGATTCTATCTGAATTAGAAGGTTCTGTAACTGCTCCAACGTCTCCTTCTCATCTGCTTGAAGAGGCTAAAGTCAAAGCAGCTCCAGTATCTCCATTCGCACCAGAATCAATCTCTGCTCAGTTTCCAAGACCAAACAAATCAGCAACAACCACATCAAAGAACTCGGCTATGAAGCTGGTCAGTGTCGACAACAATAACAAGGAGAACAACATGGAGATGATGGTGAATGTTAGTGACAATGGAGAGATCAAAGCTGAGGCTAAGAAACAGAAGAAGAAGAAGGTGGAGTTCGATGAAGAGAACTTGAAAGATGTTAGCATGAGGCAACTTGTGAAGATGGTGAAGGAACTCTCTATAAAAAGCAGTAACAACAGAACAACATTGCAGATGTTGCCTGGTAATAATCATATTGCAGAGTAGTAGTCTGGCGATTCAAAAAATGCGTATCTTTTTCTTTTGTTGTTGTCTCAAACAGAAAAAGGAAAAAAGAAAAGAAACATGTGTTTCCTTTTTGTAATAATACTTTTGGTTTGAATCAAACTGCAAATTAAAGAGCAAAATTGGGAAAGCTCTTCCATCTCTATAATTCTGAAAACTAAGTATAATTTTCATGTGACCTCATCTAAACTCAGATTAAATATCTTATTTAAAAAACGGTTTCTTAATTTTTTCTTAGTTAAAATTAAGAAACGCTTCTTATATTACGATAAAAATTTTACTCTAAGAACTCTGCAATAATCATACCCTTAGCGTTGAATATTTATTCATGTAACTAAGCTACATATATGTGTTCCAAGCTATTTTGCTGGCTAGTCAGTACCATTTATCTCTATGTAATTAGTAGCCTCATTTCCATTACAGAATATATAAGGGTAATTTAAAAATAAATAAATGAAAAAATAGAAAAAGAGTGGACCATAAATTTCAAATTAGAATTTATAAGACATTTTCTGAATCATCAGCCACTTGTCAATTTCTAGTAATTTATTAAATAGTATTATTCTACCGTTTATTTATGTTGGCGCTAAAAATACTCTAAAAGTGAAAATTTTAAATCATAAGTATTTATTCTGTTAAAACTAAAGTTTTTTCTAAATAACACTTTGTCTATTTGAATAATAACTATTAATTAATTAACAACAATTCCTTTGCTTTGTTAAATTATTTATAAATCCAAATTTATGGTTATCTTTACCATATTATTTCCTAACCAGATTATTTTTAATAAATGTTTTAAAATAAGATTAAACATATTTATTTAAAATGTGACATGCAACTTTAAATTTTATATAATATTTATGCATATTATTACTCCTATTAACATATAAAGTATAAACTATATTTTTTATTAAAACATATAGTTATTTTTAAATTTATGTTAAATAGTTTGATGATTAATATAGTTACCATGTATATTTGAATTATAAGAATACAACAAATAAATTTTAATTTTATTATCCTTAAAACTAAACATAGAAGTATAATTTATTTGGAATATACAAAATATAGTGACATATCTATCTAATTCAAATATAAGTACATTTTATTTGACATAAAATATTATTTTAATTTATAAATAAATACATTAAATGGTTAATATAGTTAGAATCATTTATTTACGATTATGTTATTTGATTTAATATGCAACCATAATAGGATCAATCAATAATTTGTAGATACTGTAATCAAAGCTGTCGGTTCATGTGAACCACAAATTTTACCTACCCACAACAACATAATTCTAGTTACGTACTCCTGTTTATTTTTATATTACTCTATCATAGAGGGGCCATACAAAGAGATCTCCCATACAAAACACATGTAGCATTTTCATCGAGAAGCTCAACATTAACCACGTACTCATGCTACTTTTTGTACTACAGACATTTCATTTCCTCTTCTGAAATTATAATTACTTTTTTTTTGGTTTGAAATATTTGTTATTTTAAAATAGATAACAAATCTCGTGTTAGAAGAAAATAGTATAACAGTTTTTATGAAATATATATGTACAAACGAAGAAACGTTTTTTCACAAAATCATTGACTAACAAGGAAATAAATATCTTATTTTTAACCAATTTGAAATAACAAAATGTCAAATAATCTTATATATTATTATCAAAAAATAATCTTATATATAATATGATATATTGTTTTACGTTAAACATATAAAAACATTATTAACGGGAAGTATCTTCCCAGTGTGGTTTCTAACCAATTTAGTATTAATATTTTTATAATTTAATTAAAAATAAATACTAAATCATTAAAATTAATGAAAACCAATGAAAAAAACAATGTTTATCTTACTCCACTTATTCTAATACTTTTAGTTTTTTTTAAATCAATATTACCTGTGAAACATCCAAAATATCAACGAGAGAGTGTTACCAACCAACCTCCATCACGAGCTTTATTACTCAGCCATTCCATTCTCCTATTTATTGCTGTAGTCTCTTGTCTCCTTCATTTTACTCACAAACATGGCCAACACCAACCAGCCAACCACAGACTCCCACGTAGCCATTCTCGCTTTCCCCTACGGCACGCACGCCGCTCCTCTCCTCGCCGTAACGCGCCGTCTCGCCTCCGCCTCTCCCACCACACTCTTCTCCTTCTTCAACACCGCTCGATCCAACTCCTCATTGATCCCCTCAGATCTTCCATCGAACATTCGAGTCCATGACGTCGCCGACTGCGATCCGGAGGGACACGTGTTCTCCCGGAGACCACAGGAGGCGGTTGAGCTGTTTCTCGTAGCGGCGCCTGAAATTTTCCGAAAAGCGATCGCGTCAGCGGAGAGTGATGTCGGTAAGAAAGTAACATGCATGTTAACGGATGCGTTCTTCTGGTTCGCGTCGGATATGGCGGCAGAGATGAAGGCGAAATGGGTTGTGTTTTGGGCAGGAGGACCAAACTCGATGTCTGTTCATCTCTATACAGATCTCATCAGAGATGCCGTATGTGTGAATGGTAATAATAAAAAAAACACCAAACTACCACTTGTGTTTTTGGTCCGGTCCATAGCAAATAGAAGACTATTAGAACTTATTCCGAACTTTAAACCCTTTAACAAAAAAAAGAACTTAGTCCGAACGGTTAGATTTAATTTTTATATACATTAATATTTTCCTAAGTGATTAGTCGTTAATATGTTTAATAGTTACCATATTTGTAAAGGCTTGTTTGAAATTTAAACATAAGAACTGAATAAGTTACCAGCTGTTGTTTTATTTATTGTTATAAATGATAATTTGATTATATATTTATTTTATTATTATATAAATGAACATATATATGTGTGAAATAACTCATATAAATATAATATTGCATTGTTGACAAAAAAAATTATATTGCATTAAAAATCAACTATTCACATGTATACTTTACATCTAAATTAAATAATTATTTATATGTTAATTTTATTTGCAATTATAAAATTTTAAAATATTAATTTAAACAAATAACTAAATACTTGTCACTATTTTTATGTGTGTGCTAAAAAAATAGACTATTTACCTTCAACACAAAAACACATAACATGATTCTAGTATGTTAAATTTGAAGTTTGATAATTAGAACACAATGTATCATATATTTTAATTTAAATACATATAGATTGG
Organism: Raphanus sativus; assembly: GCF_000801105.2. NCBI lineage: Eukaryota > Viridiplantae > Streptophyta > Magnoliopsida > Brassicales > Brassicaceae > Raphanus > Raphanus sativus. The sequence goes on along the minus strand of NC_079512.1, from coordinate 28,781,710 downwards.
AAGTAGGTTTTACAGTTTTGCATAAATATACAAACCTTAAATCTATACAATATTTTTTGTTCAACATATTTATACAATATAACACATTCAAAATAGGCTAATATATTTGTAAATATATCAATTTGACAATAATATATTAATGTAAAGATGAGACAAGACTCAAAAGAGTTGTAACAGTTTTTCTTTTGAAAACACATGCGTAACTTTTAAAATTTAACTAATTTATGACGAATAAAGTTTGATCGGCACAACCATGATTATCATTATCGTTAAACATATATTCTATAAAGGCAATCAGATTTAATTACGTAAAGGAAAAAAGTCTGGTTTAGATCTTTTTTTGTTTACTTGTCACTTGGTTATTATGGGTACAACCAAACAAATTAATTGTTTGTTTACTTGTTGCAAAATTAATAGTTTTTAGGATGAGAAAAAGGAGGGAAAAGTGTATTAAATTGTTGAGAAAATGTTAGCTCTATTTTTACTTTAATTTAATAAGATAGATAGATTATTTAGTTAAAAGAATGTTCAGTTTGGATTCGGTTTTGTTTATTTGGGTTTAAGAAAATTTTATCCAGATTAGTTTAATTTGGTTTTTGTTTAGTTTGGTTCGGTTTTATTTCGGTTTAGATTATTTTTGGTTCGTTCTAATTTGGTTTGATTTGTGATTGTTCCATTCGGCCGAGTTGATTTTTTAGTTTCGTTCTAGTTTAATTACATAATGTTAATGTATATATATACTTGTGGTAATGATTCTGATTCCTTCTACAGAAGTAGATGGGTGTATGGAGGAGACACTAGGGTTTATCTCAGGGATGGAGAAGATCAGAGTTAAAGACACACCAGAAGATGTTGTGTTTGGGAATTTAGACTCTGTTTTCTCAGACACGTTACACCAAATGGGTCTTGCTTTACCTCGTGCCGATGCGGTTTTCCTCAATTCATTTGAAGAGTTAGATAATACACTGACGAATAACCTCAAGTCAGAGTTGAAACGTTACCTTAACATTGGTCCTCTCGCGCTGTTATCATCTGTCTCACAATCAGATACACAAGTGCATGATCCTCACGGCTGTTTAGCTTGGATGGAGAAGCAGGGGACTGCTTCTGTAGCTTACATTAGCTTTGGTACAGTCGCGACACCGCCTCCCGGAGAGCTTGTGGCGATAGCAGAAGGGTTGCAATCGAGCAAAGTGCCGTTTGTTTGGTCGCTTAAGGAGAAGAACATGGCTCAATTACCAAAAGGGTTTTTGGAACGAACAAGAGAGCAAGGGATAGTGGTTCCATGGGCTCCACAAGTTGAACTGCTGAAACACGAAGCAACAGGTGTGTTTGTGACGCACTGTGGATGGAACTCCGTGCTGGAGAGTGTGTCTGAAGGTGTACCGATGATTTGCAGACCGTTTTTGGTGATCATAGACTCAACGGAAGAGCAGTGGAAGCTGTGTGGGAGATTGGAGTGACGATTGTTGATGGAGTCTTTACGAGAGATGGATTCGAGAAGTGTTTGGATCAAGTTTTGGTTCAAGATGATGGTATGAAGATGAAGGGAAATGCTAAGAAGCTTAGAGATCAAGCGCATCAAGCTGTCTCTGCGAAAGGAAGTTCTGTTGAGAATTTTAAAGGATTGTTGGATGCAGTTGTGAGCATTTTAAATTAAAAACCACATTTGTATTGATGGTAATTTCAAAAAAGGAAGTTAAAACAATGTCTTGCACCTAAAACAAGAACCGCTTTAACAAAAAAAAAACACTCGAAAAAGTCAAACCATGTAACTAAGTTAAAAATGAAGTAGTTTAACTATTTTTGTTATCACTTTTTTCCAAAATAGAATTGAATTGAAGTAAGACTTAACCCTATTGAAGATATTCTAAATCATTTATATTACACAAACTGTTATTGAAATATTTTTTTCAAAAAAAACTTCTCAGGATATATATATATATATATATATATATATATATATTTTAAATGAAAAGATAGAGAAAAGATGAGAACCATATTTTCAACGAGAATTAGTAAAAAGAAAAAACGAGAATTAGTAAGATATTTTTAAGAATTCATTAGCCACTTGTCAATCTATAATATTTTTTAAAAATATTAATTAACTAATTAATAATTATATAAAATATATTATTATATAGCTTTTTGTCAAAAAAATTTTATTCTATAGCTAATAGATTAGTTTAGATTATCTTGGTAAACTGGTGGTGTTCCATAGCTAACAGATTAGTTTAGATTATCTTGGTAAACTGGTGGTGTTCTAAAATTATTCGACTGATATTTTTTTAATCCCAGATTATATCTTGAGTAGAAAAAAAAAACAAATACATATAATAAGAGCATATTTTTTATTATACTTCATTTTCTATTTTAAAATGAAGGTTTAAATCAAGTCTCCTCCAACACTTTGTACATAAAATAATGAATCAAGTTATTTTAAAAAAAAATATATATATGGGTTTATTTAGGGAATAACCAGAAAAAATTATGTGTTAGTTATTAGTCTTAGTCCTAATAATTTCATAGTTGACAAAGAAATATGTGTGAAAAAATTGAATGAGAGCTAGCACTCTTTTTTTTTTTTTGGGAATAAAGAGTGTACTCTATGGCAGCTTAAAGAGTAGAAAATTAAATTTGCGGTGGGGTCGGGTCGGGTCGGGGCAAAATTGAAAACTCTTGCTTCATCAATCGGCGTTCAGGAGTTGGTTCTAGGGATATTATTGGGAGATTGAAGGAGCCAGAAATGGAGATGCAATCATCATCGGATCATGAAACTCCCTCCTCCCTCCCTCCTCCCAGTGACGGTGCTCCACGGCAGGATAACGCCCTACTTCCCGAGCATCCGTACGTTTTGCTTTCCCTTCTTCCGAATCACTCTCGCTTGCTTACTTGTGCTCTTGATTACTACTCTCAACCCCAAAGTGTATATATATATATATATATATGTGCTTGAGTTAGTTAATATTATGTATAATGAAACCAAAATTGTTTCGTTTCGAATCGAATCGAATCGGCGAGTACACCTCTGTGTGTATTTGGTCTAGGTCTAGATCTGATTTTAAGCTTTGTATATATACTGGTTGGTTGGTTGGTTGCATTGATATCATGGTGACCTATAATGGAAGAACAACACTCAGGTCACCGTAGGCCTGCTTTGGTTGCAAGATGATAGAGGTCACAAGTCTGTGCTCTTCTGAAACAGGTTGATTCTTGTTTTTTTGCTGCAGAGTGGCTGTGCAGGAACCAGAAATGCCAGAGGAAGAAGTAAAGTGCACATTACAAGCAGTAGCGTCTACCGGAAAGTTCTGGTAAATTCCACATCTATGAGCACGCCTGGTTTATTAATTCTCTACTTTAAAAATAAAAACTGGCATCTTATCGGTTTTGTATTATTTGCTGCATAGAGTTTAAGTGGATTGACAAGTGGCTTTATTTTTCTGAGTAATTCTAGGTTTTTTTTAGGGTCTCTCATCTCTCTGTATTGCTTGCTACCTACATCTAGTTGACTACCTTGTTATACTTACTACTACAGGCAGGACTGGGAGAAACTAAAGGGAATGCTTTCGTGGTGGTTGAAGAAGGTATGTTCCAGGTATTACTAGCTGTGTGTGCTTTGAATACGTATTATTATATCATCCCCATGATTACTGACAGTATCTGACTATCTTTACGGTGCGTGCGTTGTAAAGGTTCTCTCAGAATATCCTGAGGCAAAGATGACGGACGAACAACAAAAGGAAGCCTTAGGAGAAACATATTCAGTACTCGTCACTCGATTGGATGAAGGTCAAATATCTACTCACTTTATTACTAATCTTACTTTGCATGCCAAAAAAATATTGTACATGAGAGTTTGAAACTGGGAGAAGAGGGTTTGCCTTGGGGTTTAACTTGTCTCATCCTCTTTTTCCTCAAAGTTGCTATCAATAAACGCTCTGTAAAGAATCAAGAAAGTAGCCTGTGTTAATGTAATGAAGTGGCGTGTCATCGTATAGTGTGAGAAACATATGCTGAGACTTTTGTCAGGGCATTTGCAACTCTGTTTAAAGCATGTTTTTTCGTCTTGTTTTGCAGCCCTTCTTAGTTTCGACGAAGGTCCCCCATTTACACTGCAGAGACTCTGTGAGGTAAGTAGATACGTTTCCTAATCGTGATTTACGTCAATGGTGGATAGATCATGTTCCTAAACCTACCTAGTCTAAAAAATCAAAGATCAGTTTGACTCCTCTCGTAATTGTTTTAAAAGCTACTACACAGAGCTTATTGTTTTGTTTGTCTTCAACAGATCCTTTTGGCTGCAAGGAGTATCTACCCAAAGCTCTCTAAGCTTGCTCTTGCTTTAGAAAAGGTACAGATTTGAAAATCATTACATTTGTGATTTTATACATTTGTGATATAAATATCTCCTCGATGTAATTCTGAAAGAAAAAAAAATTCCGATTCTATGCAGAATCTGTTGGTTACTTCGATGTTATCCATCAGTAGAGACCCACAATTGCAAACCATTGAGGATGCAAACGCAGCAGCAACGGAAGTCACAAATACTGCTGCAGCAAATGGAATTGAAGCAGTGGTGGGAGGCGACAAGGATGAGATAATGACAGAGGTAGAAGAAGCAGATGTTGATGACGCAATGACGATTGACATGGAAACTATCGATGAACCATCAGAGACAATGACGACAGCTAGTGAGAGTGAGAAGCCAAGTGAAACCAGTTACGTATAATTCGTTTCTGTTATTTTATTACGCATGCTTAGTTTATTGTCTTGAGTTGTTAATTTTCTCGTCTTCTCCAGATGCTGCAGAACCATCATCGGATTCAATGGCTGCCGAAGAGGGAGGAGATTCACGGTTGACATGAACCATATGCTTTGAGAGACAAGAGTGTGAACATGATCAGCTTTGAAAAACTGACCTCGAATATAATGTTTGTTTTACGAGGAGAGATACTCATGGATCTTCTTCTTTCACTGATATTAGTGTTATGAATTTGTGTCTTGTGTGTAGATTTTTGGATACAAGGTTGATTGGTTTTCAAATTCAGACGAAAAATATTTTAAATTGAATTGCATGTGTGAATCCACAAAAAATACATGTCTTCTAAATTATATTACCTCCTTTTTTATAAAATAAATTTATTTTTGAGGTTGTTCCTTAGTCTATATTTGAGAAGTGATTTGCCACATGTCTTCTTTACAATCGTTTTCACACAAAAAATTGTGACGTGGCTATTAAGATCGATGACATGTCATATGGTTAAATATGACATGGACAATTACATTTAATGATGATATATATTTTGGAAATCTTTTTAGAATATAGCAATAACTCATATATTACATTTAGTATTGATTTATATTTTTGGTAAACTTTGTAGAATATGGTAATAACTCATAAATCATCACTAAAATAAATATATTCAAATACGACATTTTGGATTTCGAAATATTATATAATTTTACTTTTATAATTATAAAATTTTTATTATCTAAAATTTTCTAAATTTTCTGATTTTTAGAAAAAAAATTAAATCGTAATATCATTAGTTTCTTTTAGGTATCTAAAAATTATATAAATATTATTTAGTTTTAGTTTTTGATAACTATACAATTTTATATGATAATAATTTTGTACAAGTTGATTTAATACATTTAACCAAATGAAATAAATAATTTATTTATCTAAGATTTTAACTTTATATATATACATATATATATTCTTAAATATAATTTAAAATAAAAAACATTTTCTCTTAATTTTATGCTTAATTAGTGATATTTATATTAATTATTGGTCAAAATAATAAAATATATAATACTAATAAATTACATTTTAAAATATAAAATTTAACTTTTAAAAAATTCATCACCACACATGGTGTAGGAAAACACCTAGATTAATAATTGTGACATGGCTAATAAAATTTATGACATGTCTTATAGATTAATATGACATGGACAATTATATTTAATGTTAATTTATATTTTGGTAAACTTTTTAAAATATGGTAATAACTCATATATTACATTTATTGTCAATTTATATTTTGGATTTTGTAAAAATATGGTAATAACTTATAAATCATTATTAAAATAAATATATTTAATTATGGCATTTCAAATTTCGAAATATCTTTTAAATTAAAAATATTTCAAAAATATATACATATTTTTAGAAAATTATAAAAAATAAATCATAAAAGAAAATTAAATTGTAAAATCATTAGTTTCTTATATATATCTACAGATTTTATAAATATTGTTTAATTTTAACTTTTGACAATTATGCAATTTTACATATTTATTTAATATATTTAATTAAAATAAATAGATAGAAAAATCTACCTAAGATTATAATTTTAAATATATACATGCGCATTCTTAAATATAATTCAAAATAAAAAATTGTTTTTATATTAATTTTAATGTTCAGTTAAATCCAATTTATATTAAAATATTGATAAGAAAAAAGAAAATTTATAATATTAATAAAAAATTAAATATAATTTATATTTATCTATTAAAAATATTTTAAAATTATTTTAATGCACATGGTGCAGGAAAACACCTAGTTATACATTAACAAAATAGATTAAAACTTATCGTAAACAAACCGTTTTGTATATTTATCAGTTTCCAATAACTTTAATTTAATAAATTCAATAATGTTTTAGAAGTTTATAGTTTATTAACTAACTAAAAATTTATAGAATACATATGAATTTTATTTTAAGAGGGAGTAGTTGTCAATTTCTTTATTGCAATGAGAATCAAGATATGACAACTCTAAGATGAGTAGCAGAAATCTTCGGGTTTGATTGGTTTTTACTGGAGTAATTCAGAGTAACTAAATGAGAGAAAATTATAAAAGGAAAAAGTTGAATCCAGCGCAACGTTTTTCTCCAACACAAATATAGAGGAAAAAGCACAAACCTTTTTGATCTTTCTGGACAGTTGCTAGCGAAAATGCAAGGCAAGTGTTTTTCACTTGATTGGGTGGATATGAGCAGAAGTCAAAGAGTAAAAATATTTCACTCTCAACTATATAGCCATATGTTGACATACAATCACAACCTTCATATCTATACCAGAAATGATCAGACAAAAGTTTACTCTTCATCTGGTCAGAAATTGGTCTAATTAATATGGAAAACAGACAAATAAAAAACTACCTAAGATGAATAGGTAGACAATTTATGAGTAGGTAGACAATCACATGTGGACCATATTCTAGTAGATTTATCACTCGGATCCCTACATAAAACGAAACTTAACAAACTATACATGGGCATTATGTGTTACAAAAAAAGAAGAAAAAACAATACATGGGCATTCGGCACAAATCATATAATTTATTTCTAATTTAATTTGGCTTTCTGACAAATAATGAGATTAGGGTTTGGGTTTCTAACGTAAAGACACGCATATCATTAGCGAGAAGTTCATGTGAACCACAAATTTTACCTACCACAACTACATACTACTAGCTACGTACTTCTATTTATTTTTTAAAATTGCATATTCAGTCCTGACTCCTGAAAATAAAAAGTGACAAGCATAGGTACGTAGCATGGGTACACAGTAACATTTCATTGAGAAACTCAACATTTAACTACATACCAACACTTCTTTTCCACACCAACATTTCATTCTTTTTTTTTTCTGAAATGATAGATATCTTTTCTTTTTGAACGATCGATTTCCTACTAAAAATAGATAACAAATCTCCTGTTATTAGAAAATTGTATAATAGTTTTTGTGAAAAATAATATATGTACAAACCAAGAAACAAGTCCTTTTTACAAAATCATTATGTTAACATTGAAATGAATAAAACTCTATATAATATGAGACTATTTTTTTTGTCAAACATATAAGAAAGTTCGACGAGAAAGAGAGAGAGAGAGTGTTACACTTACCAACCACCATCACGAGCTTTGTACTTGCTCGGTGGTTCATCCTCAGCCATTCCATTCTCCTATTTATTATATAACCATCTCTCTCTCTCTCTTGTCTCCTTCACTGTATTCTCTCACCATGGCCTACACCGACCAGCCAACCCCAGATTCCCACGTAGCCGTCCTCGCTTTCCCCTTCGGCACTCACGCCGCTCCTCTCCTCTCCGTCACGCGCCGTCTCGCCTCCGCCTCTCCCACCACACTCTTCTCCTTCTTCAACACCTCCCAATCCAACTCCTCCTTGTCGTTCCCCTCAGATCTTCTCCCATCGAACGTCCGAGTCCACGACGTCTCCGACGGCGTTCCGGAGGGATACGTGTTCTCCGGGAGACCACAGGAGGCGATCGAGCTGTTTCTCGCAGCGGCGCCTGATAATTTCCGGAAAGAGATCGCGTCGGCGGAGAATGGCGCCGGTAAGAAAGTGACGTGCTTGTTAACGGATGCGTTTTTCTGGTTCGCGTCGGATATGGCGGCGGAGATGAAGGCGACTTGGGTTGCGTTTTGGACAGCCGGACCGAACTCTCTGTCTGTTCATCTCTACACAGATCTCATCAGAGAATCCGCACGTGTGAAAGGTAATAATAATTAGAAAAAGAAACTAAACTACCACTTGTGTTTTTTTTTTGTCCTTAGCCAATTAAAGAAAATTAGTTATTTAGCTAAAAGAGGAATGGTTACTAAAATTGTGATTTGAAGAATGTGCAGTGATTATATATATATATATATTATATTATATTTGTGGTAATGATTTTGATTCCTTGATGATCTACAGATATGGAGGAGACACTAGGGTTTATCTCAGGGATGGAGAAGATCAGAGTCAAAGACACACAAGAAGGAGTTGTGTTTGGGAACTTAGACTCTGTTTTCTCAACCACGTTGCATAAAATGGGTCTTGCTTTACCTCGTGCTCATGCGGTTTTCATCAATTCATTTGAAGAGCTGGATCCTACATTTACTACTAACCTCAGGTCGGAGTTCAAACGCTACCTGAACATTGGTCCTCTTGCATTGTTGTCATCTGCATCTCAATCAGATACTACACCAGTGGACGATCCTCACGGCTGTTTGGCTTGGATGGAGAAGCAGGGGACTGCTTCTGTAGCGTACATTAGCTTTGGTACAGTCATGACGCCGCCTCCCGGAGAGCTCGTGGCGATAGCGGAAGGGTTGGAGTCGAGCAAAGTGCCGTTTGTTTGGTCGCTTAAGGAGAAGAACATGGTTCAGTTACCGGAAGGGTTTTTGGAACGGACAAGAGAGCAAGGGATGGTGGTTCCATGGGCTCCACAAGTGGAACTGCTGAAACACGAAGCAACGGGTGTGTTTGTGACGCATTGTGGATGGAACTCCGTGTTGGAAAGTGTTTCCGGAGGTGTGCCTATGATTTGCAGGCCATTTTTTGGGGACCAGAGACTCAACGGAAGAGCAGTTGAGGCTGTGTGGGAAATTGGCATGACGATCATCGATGGGGTCTTCACGAGAGATGGATTCGAGAAGTGTTTGGATGGAGTTTTGGTCCAAGATGATGGTAAGAAGATGAAGGGGAATGCTAAGAAGCTTAGAGAACAAGCCCACCAAGCTGTCTCTACAAAAGGAAGCTCCGTTGAGAACTTCAAAAGATTGTTGGAAGCAGTTATGGACACTTTAAATTAAAAAACACATTTTGTATTACTGGTAACAATAGCAGAGTCAAAACAATGCCTAGTGCACCTAAAACACGAATCGCTTTAAACAAAAAAAACACTCGAAAAAGGTCAAACCATGTTACCCCTCAAAGATCTTTGTTTTCTTGGCTATTCCAATTCTCAAAGTCGAATTAAGAAGCAGAAATACATACAGTCAGGGGAAAGTAACTAATGTCTTTTCCTCAACTCTTCACTGTGTTCAAAAAAAACCCTATGAAATCGGGAAACCTTTCTTCTTCTTGTTTTGATTTAGGAGTCCACCATCTCGTCTTGAATCTCATTAGGAGCAACAAGACCAGGAATCGAAAGCATTCTTTGACGCTCTTGCTCTCTCTGCGCAGCTGCTTCCTCGGCGTAGAGGTCTTTGTTATCCTGAAAGTTTATAATGTTCAACAAATTGGCTTGAGTTCTTAAAAGCAATTGAATCATTAGCTTTTGTCAAAGAAAAGTAGTTACTATACCTGAGCGGAGAATTCCTTAGACTGTACAAGGAAGTCACGGATGTTTTTCTTAAATTCAGACGGGTCATTTCTTGACTCGTAAAGTCCATTCACAAACTGTGTGACCTGTTTAATTGATATTAAACTTTAGACATGAGAAAGAAGAATAATCTCGAAGAATCAACATGAAAACCGTGAGAGCAAATCTACAAATTTCAAACTTTTACTTACCTCTGCTGCAGTCATGTTGGGGAATGAAGTGCTCAACAGCTTGATTGTGTATTCACGAACAAAGGCAACGTTGTTCGGATACGGGTAAGGTACGGTTGCAGAATCCCACAAAGGTTCCGTCAAAGCACCGCTCTCAACCTGACATTTATAATCAGTAAATGTCTAAGCGTGTAGAACCTACCCATCCCCAGGATAACGACAAGATAAGAAAGCAGAGAAAAGAAAAGACGGTTTTACCAGGCAAAACAGATGCTGCAGCACCAACACATGCAGCTTGAAGCCAGGCTTATGGAAGGTATCAGTCAAAACAGCAAATATTTCTTGCTCGATTTGTATGAAGTATGACCGGAAGAATTGATTACAAAACGCAGATTGCTGTCACAATCAGAGGTAAATGTTAGACCAAGATATAATCTAAGCCACAACCACAAAGCTAAAATAAGGGAACCAAACACCAAACCTGAAAGTTCTTCAGCATCTCAAGTAAGAGATTAAGCCCAGTTTCAGCAATATTTCTCTCCGTATGTCTAAATGCCCAGATGATTGAATCCATCACTAGCTTCAGTTGCTGTTGCAAAATGACAAGAAGTAAGGAAGATATCCAAATGATGAGTCAAGGCTTACAACTAAGGCGCATAAGCTCCTTAGATCCCACGAAGAAAAAAATATATACAAAAACATATTCACCAACCTGACTTGACAACTTTATTAAGGCAGGGAAGCAAAATGTAGCAATAGCACGGAGTAATGAGAAAAACTTGAGGCGGTGTTCCGGATAATCTTCGAAGTTCTTAGTTATCATCTGCAAAAGGATGAAAAAATGAAAAGTGTCAACATAGTATACAAAGCATACATCAACTCTATGTTAGTTTCCTCGTTTATGTTAACAGCTGTAGTGTGAGTAACAAAAAAACGGTTCATAAATTCTATTACCTCCAATGTACACTGGAAAACAGCTTCAAATATGTTTGGCACGTCATCTAACATTGTCGCCTTGTACCTGAAAGTTCAAATCGTGCCAGCTTTAGGGGAAGTAAAGTTCCAAATCAAATCTTGTAGCAATACTTTTGAATTTATGCACATATCACATGATGATTACGCAGATGGTACATATCCTTAATTACTACTAAGAGACGTACTTGTTTATAATCGTTGCAAAAAGTGAAAGAACTTCTGATTCCCTAGCATCAGGCACATTCCTCGCATAGTCACAAAGTACAGATTCCATCATTGGAGGCACAAACTGTTTCCCTATGTGTGGTTGGTCTTCAGCTTTGTCTAAAAAGGTTTCAATCAGCTTAAGGGTTTCCCTCTTGACAGATCTGTACAGCAAAGTATTACAATATATAGTTATTCCAGTTTGTAAAATTGTAGTATCAAGAACCGTCTTTATCTGAAGAATACAACAAAACAAACCTTAAGAGTTTTACAAAAGATGTCTTGGAAGCATATGGCCCCCCACTAGTAATGCTGGTTGACACAAGCTCACTGTACATTCTGGTGTAGCCATGGAGAAAAAAAATAAATGAGCGCCCAACTAAAATAACACAAGAAAGAGTACTATAACTAATACAAGCTAAAATAATGTATCATGGATTTACCTGTAGACATTCAGCATATCCAAGAATATCAAGGAAATTTGGGATAAGAAGTACGTTCCTAGTGAAGTAGCAGCACTAGTGTTGGTCTGCATGGAAAAACATGGTCACAGTTACACCTTGCAATAAAATCATTTATCCAAACACCAGTAGACGCACAAATGACATTATTTAACGTGATGAGGTATAGGTAAGAAATCAGACCTGCAGGATATTAAGCACTGTACGTATCACATCTGGATCCTTGAGAAATTCTACACTCTGGCGTGCCTGTCCTATGATTTCTGCCCATTTCTACATCATAACGGAACATGTTTAGCCAGTTAAGTAAACAAAAGTTAAGAAGCCACATCATTAGTTAAGATACCTGGTTTGGGAGTGCCATCAACCTCTGTAGATATTCATCTCTCTTCTGAGGATCTGATTCTGCTTGGATCATATTACCAACCTGGCGACAGAGAAACCATGAAATCCCCACAGGGAAATAGCTCTGACTGCAAAACTGGAAACGCATCTGGAAAACTTACAGATTCATAAAATGAGTGAATTTGATGAGGCTCAAGATCTTGAACAGTTGTTGCAAGGCCAGACAGGAGCTCAGATACAAATGGTTCAGTCTCTCCAACCTGGAAGCACAATGAACTATTTTCAGAAGAAAATGGAAGGATAAGAAAGGTGAATTGAACATAACGATACAAACCTGGACAATGACAAATTTACGCTTGCACTTCTGAACTATTTTCAAAAATGTATCACAGGCCATGTCCTGAAATGGAAACACAACTATTAGGCATCTTTAATCAGAAAGATGCAAATTCTATGCAAGAACACGTGGACCACAAAAGAACCGGATGCTAGCTAGAACAGATGAGCATTCATTTCCTACCAATATGATAATACTCAAGAACTTATGTAAATCTTAATCCCGGACTCTAACAGCGAATACAGCATCTTTTTATATGAATTTAAAACTGGATAACTGTAGCTCAGAACATTAAAAGTTTGGGAGGGCTACCTGAACACCAGGATGTGTCTCATGCATGAATTCAAACAGCTTATTCACAACTGTTTTCAAAAACTTCCAATGGGCCCTTAAGAACCTTGGATACTGGCCAACGACATACCTATAGCAATGCCAACAGAGAGGTCATATCTTTCAGTTAAGTATGCATAAATCTGGTGCATTATTGAGAAAAATAGGATAAACAACATCCTCAGGAATAAATTCAGCAGAATATGAAGGACCAAACTTACATAATGTTGCTAGCAATGACAGCTTTATTGTCTTTGCCCTTAGTGATCTCACATAAATTCAACAAATCACGAATGACCATCACCAAAAATCTATTTTCCTGGAAAAAAAAACGTGAAAAGTCCATTCCAGAACACAGTAAGAAGCAATCAAGCAGATACTGATAAATCATGAGAAGTATCATGAAATGCGTGAGGCTAACGAGAGAAAAAATACATTAAATTTGACACTGCCAATCATATTGAATAAGTTATCTTCAAAGCAAATAAGTAACGACTAGTAGAAAGGAACTGTATCAACAAGAACTTCCATTTCTGTTAATAGGAATCAGGCTGAACGCTAACAAAAGATTTACCTGATCTTCTGCCATGGATCCAGAAATAGACCCAATAGCCCAGCACAACGTATTCAAATTGTTCCATGCCCATTCCTCCCCGCTTAATTGTTTGTTTAGCTTCCTCAACATCTTTTAAAGAGACAATCAGAAGTTCACATCAGCAAAATAGCATGAAATCAACTAAAGACAACTACCAGAAAAACTAAAACCTAATACATTTCCACGATTAAATTGCTAAATTTAGGGTACTACTGATCGTTTACCCACGAAAAAAAAAAGAAAAAAATCATCGCATGAACACTATATTTGATCATACAAATCAATAAGCAGATACCAGTATCAATTCACACTGTACCTGCTTCTCAGTGTCATCATGATCAAGGTGTGAGAGGTAGATTAATGTCTCCCGCATTATCTGCAATTTAGTACGACTTAGAAAATTTCTCTGAATTCACGGCAATGCGGGTATATGTCTAAACCTAGAGTAGAAATATGAACTGGACAAGAAATTAGTACCTTATACTGAACAAGAACATCATTGTCCTTCATAGTTTCACGGACGATGTTCCCATTTTCATCTTCAACAATAAGCACTTCTTCAGGCTTCGCCATGCGGTTAATCATTAACCCTCTTAGTTTGGACATAGGGTTCGAATAAAGTTGACGCCGCAGCATGACTTGCGAACCAAGGCCATCAACCATACCAGAAATGAAAGGCATCTAGGAATATGCAAGTCAACGTCTAAAGTTAGCAAACAAAATAAAGCAAGGAAAGTTCAACTAATACAATATACAACTAGTATCAACCTTGTGCAAGAATTTAAAAAATGATCCGCTAGTCAAAGGATCCATATCTTACCTGCAATCCCATCAGATTTGCACTTGCTGCAGGGTTATCCGAATTATGATGTGCATCAAACAGCTCCAGAACCAATGAGTTCCAGTAGTCTAAACAAACCTACTCCACAGTAAGGAGAAAACGTCATTTTTTCAGATAGCGGACAAAGCCGAATACTAGTATTGTAAGGGGAAAATGCGACGAACTACTTTATTAACAGCAATAATATTCGTAATGACACTTCACATACCTTAAAAACTTCAGTGTCATCAACGTATGATATATTGATGAGATATTCGAGACCGGAAAGTAATAAGGAGACAATTTCTGGAGCTGATTCCAGAACTCGTATGTGAAACTGCATTTAAAAATGCAGAGATAACAAAACAATTAAGAAATAGATGTGGAGTGCTGAAAGCATTAAAACACAAACCGTGAACAGAATTTCATAACCCAACTCTAGATATCTAACTCAACAAAGTGTAAGATTTACCTTGAAAAACGAAGTGAAAAATAGTGCCAGGTTCTGGATAAATGCCTAAAGGTGACATAAGACGCACAGAATCATAACATTGGTAAGTTATTCAAATCAACGGGCTGTATCGAAACAAAATGAACAGAAAATACTTACTTGTTCTTCATCACTTCCATTTGAATATGCCTCTGGGATATTTGTACTCGGTGGGAGAATTGCCTGCAAACATGAGAACAAGTATAGACATTAGGCAAGAAGCCAATACAAGTATGAATAGATCCAATTAATAACATTTACTGACTAGAAATCTAACTAGAAGAGTCGAAATGTCAATGAACAAAAAGGACGATAACACAAGAAGACAACTAATATACCTGCAGCTGCCCTATGAATACAGTGTACATCTTGACATATTGGATGTTGTAGAAGTCTCCGAAATTGAGAGCTGCAACCTGGCAAACAAACAAAATTCAAGCCAATAAAAATTCAGTAACACATTCAATTGACAATAAGAAAGCTGAACAGAGAAACTAAAATACCTCAGTTAGACATTGAAGTGTGAGATTCCTATATGCTGGCACAGGAAAGAATTTAATGAGGGTCTCGAGCTGTAAACAAGCGGAACAGATATTCGAACAACATAAGTGTGGGGCCAATTAACATCGATCTCTGTCTTATTTTAAGTACATTTACATCAATTCAATTTTATTTAAGTATATTGACATCAAAGTCCATCTTAATTTGAGCATATTACCAAAGGAGACTCAAAAATATAGCCCAACGGAATCCAGGATAGATAAGCATGCAACGCAGACAGTGTTGAACGTATAAGATCCTGTCTTTGAGATGCTGAGAGGACATATAGGCATAGCTCGTGAATGAGTTTAAACTCGCTGCACATAGAAAAAGCACAAAGAGGTAAATAATAGAAACGAGATTACTTAGCCACCATGTACAGTAAAAAGATTTGGTATTTCACAAACTAAAATATAAGATTTTCAGAAAGTCTAACATGCCTGTTTAGAGATTGTTTCAGCTCTTTAATCTTCTGCTGAGTCATTTCTCCTCTTGAGAAATCAAAAACCTCTTCGCTTAGGAGCTAACAGAGGAATAGATGTTATTGCTTCCAGTGAGAACTGATAACAGAATCATGTAAATACACTTACTTTTAAAATGATCATGCAATTTTCGCAGATGGTTTCGCTAGTTTTAGCAGCGGCAACTAGATCAGGAATGAAGCTTGTCCACTTTGCCGGCCAATCATGCTTCACTATCTGTGCAATATCAGAATATATGTTATGCCGGAAGATCAAAAGGCCAACAGGGCGGAACGAACTATGGATAGAAACCAAATCCGTAAACATTAGTACAATAACCAAATAGACTAACTGCAACTAAGAAAATGCATGCATATTATCAGGAAGTGCTGAAGATACCTGAACCAATATAACATTTAGTTTGTTGACATAGAGCCTTTCCGATCTGAAAGACGCTTCATTACCCGAGAGCTGCAAGAAAAAAAAAAATCCAGTTAGCATAAGTCCGTGGTTATATCCAGAAAACAACACAATGCATACCTGTACAATGACCTCTGAAATGTAATTTTTCATTCCATCCCGTTGTTCAACAGGCAGTGCATTCCATCTGTACTTTATAACACCTTCTAGAACCTGGAAGGTGATCCCAAAAGGGTATCAGTTACTAACCACTTCAGGAAGCATTGGTGATTAAAAAGAGAATATGCGGAAAGCAATTCGTATAATCACAGATGCCAGAGCCTCACAACTAGATTACTAGCAATTTCATTGTTTGGAAATATACAATATCACACACTGAATGAATTGCTTATATCGAAGTGACATCATATAGCATAATGCCAAGGATATATCAGCAGATGAAGAAATATTGCCAGAAAGGGGGTAGTAGCATACAAACAGGGATGGTAGAAACACTAACCTGAAGGGCAAAGAACTTGGTATCCATGCTCTTTGTGTTCTGTAGAATGTGAACAACCTGAAGCCACATATCGGGATTAGCTTGCAAGTCCCGCAGAATCTGGTCCGCAGCAGCTCTCTGCACATGGCCAATGTCAGATTAATTCAAAAAAGCAATACAACCCTAATAGAGTGAAAGCCACCACACCTAGTGAACAATAGTTTAATCAGTAGTACTAAACCCTAAATCGACATTAGAAACTCGAATCAGGCACCTTAGTCCCCAAACGTATCATCATCAATACTGCTAAAACCCTAACAACGACCGACGGACGGACGGACCCAGTACTAAACCCTACTCAGTTTAAGCCAATCGAGAAGATGCTACAGTTCCGGAGAAATTGAACAACAACCTCTTCCTTAGATCCGGTGACGAAGAAGGCTGCGACGGTGGCATCGAGGACGCCGACGTCAATCGGCTGGCTCAAGTCTCTTAGCTTCTCGGCCGCCATGTGAGAGAATGTGTTTCGGGAGGCTGATTAGACTTTCTCCGATAGACTGACTATTTGAGAGCGAAGGATGCTCGCGGAAACCCTAGGAGAGAGAAAGGAAGGGAGGAGACAAAAAAATCTAGAGAGAGAAGTAGAGATTGTTTAACAGTGCGAAAAGGCAGGAGTATATAAAGAGAGAGAGAGACAGTGTGTTCTCTCTCTCGAGGACAGCTTAAAATTGACGCAGGGGGACGAGAAGGAGCGACTTTGAATTTTTTGGTTTCGTCTTCTTTTCTAAACCCATTAATTAATTTTTTTTTGTCAACTTCTAACCCATTGGTTAATTAATTAATTATTTTCCTCTCTTAAACTAATTTATTAGTTTAGTAATTAGTTAATTTGAATTTGAAACTTACTTCTCAGACCATTTGTTTAACACTCTCTTTATGGACAAAAGTTTTTTTATGCAATGTTTTTATATTTTTTAGTTACACGATTTCTATTTTATGTGCGTAAATATGTTAAGATTAATACTACCTTTTTTAGTTTTACATGAAAACTGTTTATTACAAAAGAAAAACAAAAATAGCTAAAATAAAATAAAAGTAAAAATGAACAAAAAAATAAAACTCAAACAAAAACGGAAAATACGTAATTATTGAGATAAAATTCAAAAATAATCAAAGTTAATTTTGAAGTTGAACTATTGATTAACTAGATACACTAGATACGCATAATACATTATATTATTTCTTTTGTTTATCAAACCATATATCTTTATGCTAAGATAATTTAAGAATAATACAATAATACATGAGATATTATATTTAAATTAAAAGAAAAAATAGATTTGAACTAGTGATCGCCAATGAGTTTTAAGTTCAAAACCGATAAAAAAAACTTAAATGTAATATTGTACTAAAATTATTGTGTGGTGATTAAGGTCAATTCAACTAGTTATTAATTAGTTTTAGATTAGAATCTTCTATTTTTAAAAAAATTAACTGGTATGACAATCTCTGGATTTTATTGACTAATTGAACACGGTTTGACATGGGCATATTAAAACAAGCTGAGTTAAGGCCCGTGCGTAACAGTCAGATTGATTCCGGGCTAAACCTGACAAGTCAACCTTTTACGGCCCATATGTGTTGTGAAGAGAAAGAAACAAAGCGACCTGATGCTACCTACAAATCTACACTCACTCACCAACAGCAGGTAAAGATCACATTCAAGTTCGGCAATGACGACACAAAGATAAAAGTAAAGAGGCTTAGAAAATGAATCACGTGATATTGCACGTGTCATGTTCAAGCTGAAACACTCATTTCTCCGTGGTTTTAAACTAATCAACGACGACGCTAGGGCTGGGCAAAAAATCCGAACCCGAAAAACCGAACCGAACCCGATCCGAAAAAGTAGTACCGAACCCGAACCGAAATTGATTAAATATCCGAACGGGTTCAAAATTTCAGTATTTAAAGAACCGAAACCGAACCCGATCCGAACCGAAATATTTTGGGTACCCGAATGTATCCGAAATAAATTTATATACTTAAATATATACATTATTTTTATATATAATGTATATTAAAAATATTAAGAATATATAAGATACCTTTAAGTTTTCCAAATACTCAGAAAATATATGTAAATAGTCAAAAGTAAATGTTTAAAATAGCTAAAGTATATCGAAAAATATCCAAATATTCAAAAAAAACCAATTTATATGTTAAATTAAGGTATTTTGACATATATGTTATGAAAATTTATATGTAATATATTATCTTTCTTATAGATTTTGAAAATTTAGAGTATATAATGAATTTTGAAAATTTAAAAACATTTTAAATGGGTTATCCGAACCCGAACCGAACCCGCAAAGATCCGAACCGAACCCGAACCGAAATTTAGAAATATCCGAATGGGGCTGAAATCTTTGACCCCGAAAACCCGAAACCCGAATGGACTGAACCGAAACCCGAATGGGTACCCGAACGCCCAGCCCTAGACGACGCACCGCAAATCATACGTCAAAGAGTTTGATCGATAGATGCATTTACTGATCCCTTCCATATTTATTTTCTCCTTTTTTTCACAACAGTAAAATATGATCCTAAATTATTACTTTTTCTCACCTATTACCCCAATACTACCATCAAAAGAAAGGGTACTGAAATCAAATTTATTGATGATATCTACACTGTTCCTGAGTCAATCCGACGGTCGGTATACTTCGATAACCATTCCAATCTCTAATAAGGATCGTCATCGCCACCAACCTCCACGCTATACATTCCCGTGTGTGAACAGACAGTAAAATTCAACAGCTTCGAGAGTTCATTATATTACAAGACTTCTGTTCCTTGCACAACCCCCAATTCTTTTAATCCAATCGCTCGAAACCAAACGCAGCTATGGCGTTTGATCCAGAGCAGCAGCAAGTACCCACCTCTTCTGCTTTTGTAGAGGTACTATGAAGAGTCAGTCTCACCGCTGATTTCACTTGGCCTTTTTCGTTAAAACCCATTCGTGAAATCTTCACTTACCAGTTTTAAAAATTCTACACTTTTGGAGTTGATTTTTGAAACTTTCTAAAATTGAGAGCTTTTCTTAGACTGGCTTTACCCATCAATTTCAAAACTATCAATTTTTTTTTAGGATGAGATTGGAGCGTTAGATGCTTGTAATTGGTCTGTAGGTGATGATGATAATGTGTTTCATTGACAAGTTTGTGAAAACTATATATATGTATGTATGATTTGTAGGTTGGTAAATCATCTGGTGAGATCAGCTCAGAAAGGGAGCCTCTTCTTACTAAAGATAATCACACCCCTGGAGAAAACTACTCTGTCCTTGCAGCCATCTTCCCGTGAGAGAGATCATCATCTCTCTATCTCTTCTCCCAATTTCTTTTTTTTTTTTGTCTTATTATTGTTTGTTTGTTCCCTAAAATTAGAATCACTTTTTAGCCTCTTATCATTTGTTCATCTCACCCATTATACTTACTGTACGTGTCTTTTGAAAATAACTGGAGTGAAAATGAAATTTGCAGACTCATGTGCTTGGTTATGTTTTCTTTTTTTAAAAAAAAATCATTTAATGTAATTTGTAAGCTGACTAGGAAACTCCAACCCTGTGTGTGGTTCTGTGCACAGCTTCCATGTGGAAAACACACAACTTAAGAGGTTTTTGTTTCCTTGTTAGGTTTCTCTTTCCAGCTCTGGGAGGACTCCTTTATGGTTATGAAATCGGTGCAACTTCTTGTGCAACTATTTCACTTCAGGTAAAATTTAAACTTGTTTAATGAGACTATGTACTTCTACATATTTTGTTATGGTCTAACTAAACTAGTTTTCATAGCCTAATTATTATAGAGCTCTGGACATAATATTACTGAGATATCAAATACTATATCATGATATTTTTCACTTTCCAGTCCAGTTTTCCTCGTCACATGCAAGTACTTTCTTTTTTAGAAGCCTATGGCTTTGCTTTCTTACTGTGCTTTTCCTCTCTTTCAGTCGCCTTCATTAAGTGGAATTTCATGGTACAACTTGTCCTCATTGGATGTTGGTCTAATTGTAAGTTCTCATTGCATATCTTCTACTATCCTTCCCCTCCTGTGACTGTGTTTTGAAACAGAGACAAATTTGCTTACAAACTATTGTTAAATATACTGCAGACAAGTGGCTCACTTTATGGTGCATTAGTTGGCTCTGCTGTGGCTTTTAGTATAGCTGACGTTATAGGTTGGTTTCTTTTTCCACTTTTTCCACATCCGGTAGGCATAAGTATATCACTGTCTACATGTAAAAGAAATTGAAGTGTTTGGATTTTGAATTTTGGAAGGAAGAAGAAAGGAGCTGATTCTGGCTGCTCTCTTTTTCCTCGTTGGAGCCATTGCTACTACACTATCACCAATCTATTCCGTTCTGATAATCGGACGAGTAACTTATGGGGTCGGAGTTGGACTGGTAAGACAGGAACATTTTCTTTAATGTTTTGGCTTTCTGAAACTTGTCTAAGCAGAGGCACGTTATGTATTTTTAGGCAATGCATGCGGCTCCAATGTACATAGCAGAGACTGCTCCAAGTCAGATACGTGGGCAGCTGGTATCACTAAAGGAATTTTTCATAGTCCTCGGGATGGTTGTAAGTTCTTGAAGTATTGGACGTTTATTGCTCTATGTGAAGCAGTTGAGTTGCTCCTTTGAAATCTGTTTCTTCAACAAGTTATTATTCTCACATATCCTGACAATTTTTGTGCAGGGAGGTTATGGAATCGGTAGTCTTGCAGTCAATACTCTTTCGGGTTGGCGTTACATGTATGCAACAAGTGTCCCCTTGGCAGTTATTATGGGGATCGGGATGTGGTGGCTCCCAGCATCCCCTAGGTGGCTTTTGTTGCGTGTCATACAGGGGAAAGGGAATGTGGAGAACCAAAAAGAGGCTGCAATCAATTCTCTTTGCCGCCTTAGAGGTCCTGCTTTTGCTGATTCAGCTGCTGAGCAAGTAAACGAGATTTTGGCTGAACTTTCTTTTGTGGGAGAAGATAAAGAGGCCACGTTTGGTGAACTATTTCAAGGGAAGTGCAAGAAAGCTCTCATCATAGGAGGAGGTCTGGTCTTGTTTCAGCAGGTCGGTACAGTCAAAACTTAATTCATCGCGTTTTCTTAGAAGAGTAATAACTAATTGTATCCTTGTCAAAATGGCAGATAACTGGGCAACCAAGTGTTCTTTATTATGCACCATCGATACTTCAGGTTTTCCTTCTTCTTTAAATAAACTTTCTGTAGAGTGTAATGTTGGCTTTGTTGCACTTGATATTTAACTTCTTTTCTCCCTCTCCAACTTTTCCTGTTAGACCGCTGGATTCTCTGCCGCAGGTGATGCAACAAGGGTCTCAATTCTACTTGGTCTATTGAAGGTATTCAGTTTTCTTGACCTGGCTAGAAGTAGTTACTTTTAGCAATATATATACACTTTTTGTGCAGTCTCTGTTATCAGTGATAAAAGTAGTGTCATTACAGATTGACAGTTATAAATGTGTTAGGTGGTAACATTGTAAGAGACTTTGCTTTCTAAGAAATAACACTCGCCTCTGTTGCTGCAGTTGATTATGACAGGAGTAGCTGTTGTAGTTATCGACAGACTTGGAAGAAGACCCTTACTTCTTGGTGGTGTTGGTGGCATGGTATCTCCTCTGTTTTTCCCCACCCCCTTGTCTTTTCTCATAAAATTTACTGAGCTTGTTCTAAATCTACTAGTAAGAAAAAATACTATAGATTTACGTCAAGCTCAGTAAATATAGAGGGGAGTCAATGCTCTCCCAATTTCTTGAATTGTAACTTTTTAATGTCAAACAGGTTGTCTCATTATTCCTGCTGGGGTCGTACTACATCTTTTTCAGCGCCGCACCAGCTGTTGCTGTGGTTGCACTACTGCTCTATGTGGGATGTTACCAGGTAAACAAATAATCAACTGAAGGTTTACTGATCAAACTTGTATTCCAAGACGTTTATGTTTGTCCTAGAAGTAGCATGGGACTTTCTCATGAAACTCGCAACAGGTAAAAGCTGGAAGTTTTATAACGAATATTTCTGTTGTGATTAAATCATGCAGCTATCCTTTGGTCCGATTGGTTGGCTGATGATCTCAGAGATATTTCCCCTCAAGTTAAGAGGTCGAGGGCTCAGTCTAGCAGTTCTTGTGAATTTCGGTGCAAACGCGCTAGTGACATTTGCATTTTCGCCTCTAAAGGTAAAATCATCTACCATTCCCTCCAGAAACAAAAATCATCACTTGTTTATGCCCTTTTCTGAATGGCTAATTCTGTAAAGTTGGTAGCACAACCCTTCGTTAATGATTGGCTAGATATAATAGTTGGTTCATGTGTTAGTTGCAGTGAAACTCTGGGTGAAAGATAATGTACACAGGGTTAGTAGTTTTTTTTTGGAGATCTTCTGTAACTCTGTTGGGCTGTGCTGCAATGTAATTCAGATGTGTAGTCTCTTTTTGTATTTTCTTTATATCTGATTCGGAACTGGGACATGTTGTTTGGCTCACTCATATGGCTTGTCTTTTTTTTTTTGCAGGAGTTGTTTGGAGCTGGGATACTGTTTATGGGGTTTGGTGTTATATGTGTCTTGTCTCTGCTCTTCATATACTTCATTGTTCCAGAAACAAAGGGTCTCACTCTTGAGGAAATTGAAGCCAAATGTCTCTAAAGTTTCTGCACTTCAAGCGAAACAGATATTCATACTTCCTTTGTGTGTCTCTGAGCAATGTTTTGGTTCATATGCTCGAGACAATTACCATCATATTTACAAAACACTAGTGTTTTAAAAATCACTGTAATAATTATCATTATCACCACAGTTATGTTATAAACTAAAGTTTAAAGAGTTTAGTATGCACTCATGTGTCGCGAGCGTATGTTTTGTTTGTCACAAGTGTTCTGTTTTAGTACAACCTCGAGGACCACGAAGGTGTACACAACAATCCATCATATAACTACAAACTAATCCGCATTCAAGGCTTTTGCAGTCTTTGATTTCTACGACAAATACTCAAAGCTTTTGGAGTCTATGAGACTATGATTCCGTGTATCAAAGGGAAGATAGCGTACGTGGAAGATGACTCGAGTCGAGCAAGGTCATAATGGTGTTGGGAAGCAAGTTGTTGTGGTTTACTCGCAAGTGAAAGTAAGAAAGATTTAATGGTGCTACGTTTCTGGTTACTAGAATATTTGTCCTCACAAAGACAACCTTCAGTTCTTATGTTTAATTTGTGCAAGACTTGAATCACATTATTAATAGTAGTATATTCTAAACTCGGTTTAGGCGATCGTACCCTAATCAATGTCCCTATAAAGCGTCTAATTACTGTTTAATGGTTGTTTAATTGTTTTGAACATTGATTAGTAGTAACTGAATTGGTTTGGTATAGTTATTGACAAGATCACATAGTAAACACATTGTTTGCACCGCACCAAATATAGCGCAAGAAATAATGCTTGTGCAACTAATTTTAGCTTCATTGGTTTTGCATTGCTCATATAGCAAAACCGTTTTTTCCACATTAAATCACAACGAAATATATTTACTGAATGTTAAAGAAATGTAATACTAATTAAATAAATGATTACTTCTTCTAATATAAACCATACTTACTGAACTTTAATCTAACCGAGTTACAAATGGTTTGTATTTCGTTTTAGCTGTAAAATTCATAAAAACCAAACAAGACTGCTAACTAAATCGTAAACCGGTTTGTTCACCCCAAAACTATTGAATTAGATCACTGAACACTTGTCCTAAAGCATCACTGTCCGAGAGTAAAAATAATATGCTGGAAAATTAAGCTTAACACTAATACGAAGATACTAGACTTCTTGATTATCTCCTAAACCTGTGGCTTATATAAGTTGAGAAATATAAACGTTTTGAGAACTTAACAAGAATAAACCCAAACATCTTGGAGTAATGGAAACGATGGTAATGAGCAACAAGCAAGTCATCTTCAGAGACTACGTTACCGGATTCCTTAGCGAATCCGACCTTTTGATCAACTCTACCACCGTAAATCTTAAGGTACCGGCTGGATCAATGACAGCGTTGGTGAAGAATCTCTACTTGTCTTGCGATCCTTACATGCGCAACCGTATGAGAAAGCCTGATCCCTCTAGTCCCGCTACTGCTCTGTCTTTCGTTCCCGGCAAGGTAGAGTGACTCTATACTTTATTTGACCAAACATTTTTGTTCCCCTGTTTGGTTTCAAAAAACATTTTCTTGTGTTGTTTTGTGCAGCCTATCTCAGGGTTTGGAGTGTCTAAAGTGATGGATTCAGGGCACCCAGATTACAAAGAAGGTGACTTGCTTTGGGGAGCTGTTGGATGGGAGGAGTACAGTGTTATCACTCCTATTCCTAATATTCACTTCAAGATCCATCACACAGATGTTCCCTTATCCCACTACACTGGTCT
The DNA here is from genome assembly GCF_000801105.2 of Raphanus sativus. Lineage (NCBI taxonomy): Eukaryota > Viridiplantae > Streptophyta > Magnoliopsida > Brassicales > Brassicaceae > Raphanus > Raphanus sativus. The sequence continues at coordinate 28,756,481 of NC_079512.1, read as the reverse complement.
TCTTGGTATGTTTACCCAGTTCCATGTGTGTTTTTCTAGTAGTTCATGATCATTGTCTTTATAAACTAACTATCCTCTGTTCTTGGCAGGTATGCCTGGTATGACTGCATATGCTGGGTTTTATGAGATCTGTTCACCAAAGAAAGGAGAGACTGTGTTTGTGTCAGCTGCATCTGGTGCTGTTGGTCAGCTTGTTGGGCAGTTTGCTAAGCTGATGGGTTGCTACGTCGTTGGAAGCGCCGGAAGCAAAGAAAAGGTGAACACTCTTAAAGCTGCAACCAGCACGGTTTCTTGATCGGGTTAACCTTATCTAAGTCCCCATGGATGTTTTCAGGTTGATCTTCTCAAGAACAAGTTTGGATTCGATGATGCATTCAACTACAAGGAAGAAAACGATCTCAACGCTGCCTTAAAGAGGTAAAGCAAACATGTCTTCTATACATATTCACAATCGAATGAAAAGACTAATCAAAGATATGTTCACTACTTTTGCAAGGTGTTTCCCTGTAGGCATTGACATATACTTTGAGAACGTGGGAGGCAAAATGCTGGACGCAGTGATCCTAAACATGAGACCACACGGCCGCATCGCAGCATGCGGTATGATCTCACAGTACAATCTGCAGGTTCCTGAAGCAGTATACAACCTCTGGCTCATTACCTACAAACGTATACGTATTCAAGGGTTTAACACCATCGATTACTTGCCCAAGTACTCGGAGTTCTTGGAGTTTGTTCTTCCCTATATACGACAAGGGAAGATAACGTACGTGGAAGATGTTGCTGACGGGCTCGAGAACGCTCCTGCTGCGCTCGTTGGACTCTTTCATGGTAAGAACGTTGGGAAACAGCTTGTCGTGGTTTCTCGTGACCTTGACTGGGGACAAGTATCAAACTGTTGAACTGTGTGGTCTTGTTTTCTTGTGTAATACGTAAGAAATAGTCTAAAACTCTAAATATTATAGAATAAGATGTGTCTCTTGCAACTAAGCAAATCAGTGTTAGTTATAAAACAAGTGAGGGTCTTAATCTTTCTCTTTATTAATAAAATAAACTCTGTTGCTTCAACAATATAAAGAAATCAATTGCCAAATGAGTCATATGCAAGGATCTACTCAAGAATGAAATGACTAATAACCAACAAAACAAACTATATCTCACCATTAGAATCAACAATTTGGAAAATCAAAAGCTTTTTTTCTCTGCGTAAACCCCTTTCATAAACAAAGCTCAGGGTTTTTGAGTTTTGGAGTGTTGTTCAAATCTACAACCTGCAGATAAGATACCTATGTTGATGTATGATTTCATTTCTTGTTACCTGAATCGGTTCCTGCTAGTTTCTTTCTCTGTTGATGTTCCGCGACTTTGTAATCAATCACCTCTCTGAAAAGGTTTGCGTCCAACAAGCAGTCCGGGCTTCCATACACAGCCGCTTGAACGCTAGCCATCAGTTTCGCTATCTCTCTACCTGAAAACCCTTTTGTTTTCGCGGCTGCTTCTTTCAGGAGATCCTCTGTGATGCCTTTTACCTCGATCTTCTGCTGGTCTTTTTTGAAAAGGCTTTGGAGCAAACCAGGCTTTTTAAGATTGGTCTTGGTAATGTACTTGTCCAGGTAGAGGTTTAGAAGCTTGAAGCGTTCTTCTTCTCCAGGCAAGGGGAACTCGAGAGTTTCGTCGACACGGTCAGCCACTGCGGAGTCTAGATCACCGGGTCGGTTTGTGGCAAGCGCTAGGACTATGTCTTTGGACTGGTCACCAGTGCGGAAGAGGAGTGCGTTTAGTGCACTCCTTTGGGCTTCACTCATGTATGTTTTGTTCCGCCTGTTGAATTTGCAAATCAAATTAGAGCATAGAAAGAAAAAAACTAAAAACCCTCAGTTAAGATTATCATCATCAGCTAGCGGATTTGCAACTTACTCGCAGAGGAATGCATCGGCTTCATCGATGAAGAGCAACAAACCCCTCTTAGATTTTTTGGACCAGTCAAACAGTTGGTGTATCTTTGTAACAGCCTGAGCTCCAAGGGGAGCAACATCTCCGCCCGTCATCAATGCATAATCCAGACCCTGAATGGTAACAAATCAAAGGACGAGAATGATTATCAAAGTCATAAGCCTGATTCTGAAGTATACAACCAAAAGCTAAGATCTAAGTTTAAAGCTCCGATGCATCTATTCTTCATACCTGATTATAATAATTATAAGAACAAGAGAGAGAGAATACATACAGATTTACGAGCCAGCTCTCGGGCAGCCATTGTCTTCCCGGTTCCTGGAGGACCATAGAAAAGCATATTCCGGAAAGGTGCTTGGTGGGATTTTGTGTTGGCAGTTGCACTAGCTAGCTGTTCGATTCTCTTTTGAAGAGAAGGATGCAAAATAACATCACCGAACCCTTTTCCATTTGTCGATGCATTACCACCACCCTTCAATGTGGACAAAACACGAGAAACCGAACCAGACCAAGGGTATTTTCCTCTAGATGATTCTCTAATTAGAGAAGGTTGTCCTAAGACTCTATCTACGTAGCTCCAGATAACCTTGGCACCTTCTCTGCAACAAGCAATTTATAAGCTAAGCTAAGTTCCTCAACCTCCAAACAACAAGAACTAATGAGTGGCCTTTTTTCAACCATGTTTAGTCGTCTCTCTACCTCGTTGTGTAGATCCCAGCTGCAAGCGCAGTGATACCTCCAACAGCAACAACCAGCTTATTCTGATCAGTTAGAATCATACGCAATCCCCCTAGGAAAACGGAAAAACGAGTCAATCACTTATTGAAAAGGTAAATTATACATGTGCATGTGATTAAGACACCCAAATATTAGCCTAAAAGAAGGGGAAAACCTCCTTTATATGGAGAAGGACACACGCCTATTATACTCACAAAGTTACTTATTAGAATCTTATTATTGCTAAGGTGAAATTGACATAGAGAAGCTTCCAGAATGAATGAGCTAAAACGACAGAGAGATACTGTGTGACTACCTCCAATGTGATCGAAGGTAGTATTAATGGCAGAAACCCATTTTTCTCTTTCTGCATTAGCACGATCAACAAGCATTCTCCTGTTGACGTCTTCAGAGAGCTTGGACTCACGGGCCCTCCCTTCAGCTTCGGCCATAGCTTTGACCCTGATAGTCTCACGTTCAATCTCAGCTTTCTCCCTCTCGGTTTGCCGTCTCTGTGCTTGAATCTCTTCCTCAGTAGCTCGTCGAGCTCCTTCCCGCCTAATTGCTGATTCTTCTTGCATCCTCACAAGTTCTTGATTTCTTGTTCTCTGGGCTTCATTCTCAGCCTGTAACAAGATATAATACAGCCTAACTTGTTAGAAATAATATAAGACCTCAACGTTATGTTAAAAAAGAAGAAGAATATAAGTAGAATCGCAATCGCATGCCTGCATCCTTTTTCTAGCTAATTCATCTTCATAGCGAGCCATCTGTGCTTTAGTTTGTGCTTGGTGCTGAGCAAGTTTCTTCTGTTCCTCGTATATCACCCTTTGCCTTTCCTGGCAAAAAATGGAAAATATCAGGCACAACAATCTTACAAAAAGCTGAGTAACGAGAGATGCAAGAAAACTGTAGCAGCACAGCAGCAATTGATATAGTTACCCCCATTTGCATTATATAAGCAGCCAAACGCAAAAGAAAAAAGAAACGTCTCCAGAGTATTTTGAGTCAAACCATGCAATCAAATAAACATATGGGGAAATGAGGTAAAAAGAGTAAATTGATCACAACTCACAGCTTCAGCTTGTGATTGGAGAGCTTTAAACTCGTGCGCCTTTGCAGTAAACTCAGCTTGCCTCGTCTCTTCTTGTGTCTTAATTTTTTCAAACACCTACCAGAAACAAAACATTCATCAATCATGAGCCCAATCATAACTCATAAATAACACATTAAAAACAAACACTTTTTGACATATCTACCTCAGAATCCTAACATAGAAATTTGAGATTCTTCTCAGATCTATTGTATAGTTACAATCTCAAACACAAAAAAAATCAAAACCTTTTTGGCATGAGCGGTGTTGTTAATCCCTTTAACAGTCTTCGCCCCTCGCTCAAGCGCCTCGGGATCGAACCCAGCCGAAGTCGTTCTCGGATTATCGTTCCGAATCCGCGGAGGAGGAGCATCGGATTCTTCGCCAGCCACAGAAGATTCTTTTCCAGATCCCGACGGAGTAGTAGTAGCGGAACCACCCTGCTGCAGCTGCTGCTGAGGAGTCGGAGGAGAAGTGGAGAAGGCGGAGAAGTTGAGAGGTCCATCTGCAGAAGCGATGCTCGATTTCGAGAGGGAAGCGGAAGCTGCTAGAGCTGAGATCAAACCAATCGCACACTTCTGAGCCATTTCTTTTTTTTGTTTGCTCCAATTGGATTAATTAAAAGGAGACTTAGATTAGGGTTGTAACTGATTCAGGAGGATTTTTATGAGGAAGAAATTGACTTGATGAACAAGATTTTTTTTTACAGCAGCCATAGAAATGGAAGCAGAGAGATTTTGCCAGGGCTTTGGTAGGGTTTAGATCTCGGGTCGGGTTTTACCCGATTTATCAACTCGTTCGGTCCATTTGTCGTGTGTTTATCCACATTGTCGGAATTCGGCCTCTTTACAAAATTTTATTTATCACTATATTTGATGAATATATTGTCCTTTTATTTCAACTTTGTTATTTTAATATAAAATTTTATGAAGAAAAATTCCTACATTTTATTTTATATAAATTATTTTTAAATATCTACTTCTGAAATAATTTAGTAACATAGTCCAATTATATTTACATATATATATATATATATTAGTACCACAATAGAAAATATATTTTACCAAGTGAATACTATTACACAATAATTTCTTGCATTAATACATAAATACAATATTATTATTATTTCTAAGCTAGTTAATATTTTTGAAACGATCTTTCACCTACATAATTATTTAGATCAATTTTGATCAAAAAAAAAAAAATTTATTTAGATCAATTTCTTCAAGAGTATAATTTTTTTTTTTGTAACTCAAGTATAATTCTTAGTCGGTCATACATATGAATCAAATAATACGAAGCATTTTATAAAAATATATATTTTGAAGGAAATTTCAGAATTAAAAACATATTTGAATTGGCTACAGAATATAAAAAGATCATATTTTCTTGTTGTTACACATATGTATAAAAACTATAACAAGTGAATACTATTATTACACATTAGTAGGTGTTATCCGTGCTGTCCGCGGAGTTAAACTTTACATGGTCATTCCTATGCCCATCACGCACGATAGTAATCCGAGAAGGACGATAAAACCTGACGTATACCCCTCACCAATCGTAGAAGAATCTGATTTTGGCACAAGACTCGGACTGCTAATGGTCGGAGGATGAGCAACATGATGAGTATCATGAGTATGATCATCAGGACGAGAACTATTGTGATCACTATTGTTATGATGAGTACTATCGCGTTCACTGCTAGGGCAAGAAATGAAAGGTGAACCCCGAGGAGAATCATCGTTGATAGCACTTGGAGATGGTAATACACCGTCGATGCCATGGCACTTGATAGTACCTAGGGTACAAATATTGCGGCTTATGATCTTGACATTGTTGACAAAGTAGTTTAACCTTCCACCGTTGGAGATCTTGAGGGTGTAATGTGGTAAAGAGGACGGAACAATAGAGCCATTGGGAATGAGATTAAGATGCTCGAAAAGAAGAGGAGAAGGGATCGAGTGGCGAAGCAAGAACTCGGAGATAGAATCTTGTTGGATAATGTTTGATCTTGAAAGGGTTTTGTCCTTTGGCATCAAGAAGGTGATATTGGCTAAGAATCTAGGGTTTGTGGAGTTTAACATGTTGATAAGCATCACGAAAGAGAAGTAGTTTGCTTTCTCCATTTCTTCTATTGCGATGGAGAGGTCATGGTTGTTTCCATGATGAGGACTCTTTTGTGCTCTTGTTGACGCTGTTACGATTATGACTAAGATGAAAAAGATTTTCACATGAGTTTGAATATCTCTCATGTCTTCTTACTGTCCTTCTTGTTCCTTTTCTGGGGCTTTGGGAGAATGAATTGGTGGGATGGGATACTTAGATATAATCTCTCAGATGTTATCCGATGAGTTTTAGTTAAGCGATATATAGATAAGGTTTAGCTAAGGACATGCGTGTGTTGTTTTCCACCAAATTGACTGATCATGGTAACCGCATGGTGAGCGAGTTTGCAGAGAGTTTGTTCAACTAATATGATGTGTGATTTCAAGTGTTAAATCTAATACTATAAATTGTGCATACTCTCTAGAGTTTATTTAAAAGCTGAAACTACATCAATAAATAGTATAGATATATATTTCATATTTTATTTGTTGAATGCTGATATGTATATTACACTGTACCCACATAGATTGTGAGTTTAGATTATTACACGACTAGTTTCAGAAAGAAAGAAACAATCAAAAAATTTAGAGGTAATATCGTAGATCACCATTACACATTCAAACATAAAAGAAAAATTGGATACACACGTCTACAAATTGTCAGAACTATATAAATTTATCTTTCATGTTTGAATTAGAGGTAATATCGTAGATCACCATTACACATTCAAACATAAAAGAAAAACTGGATACACACGTCTACAAATTGTCAGAACTATATAAATTTATCTTTCACATCTTGAACACAGAAACTAGTTTTATTTCACAATTTTCTCTGTAGAGATGTAATCTTCTCATTTTGATGTTTAGATCTATTGGCATGGACTGTTTCAACCGAGGATACATTATTGCTCAACAAAAAAGAAGAAGAAAAAGCATATGTTATAAATGATACAACGAGAACAATAAAACAAAAAAAAAAACAGCGACAGAAACTAAGTAGTAATTAAGTACATTCACTCGTCTCGTTCAAACTATATTTAGCCGATCTCTGTCCTAATCAGACAGAAATAACAAAAAAATATAATAAACGAATATGAGTTTTTTTTTATAAAAAAAAAAGACCACCGAGTTATCTTTTCTTGAGACACACTCAACGGACCAACCAACCAACCAAAACCTATCATGGAAAAGTGAAAGACCCTCCGATCTCAGTATTACCAGCCGGTGGGTTAATAGCAACCCAAAGAAGAGAGATCGTGATGGCAATGAGACCAGCCCAGACATAAACAATCGTCGGTGTTCTACCTCTTCTCCCCATCAACCCTTTAGCAAAAGGATAAAGATGGGCCAACACCCAGAAGCTAAAGAACACTCCACCTAACAACTTACTCCACTGAGGGACCACAGCGTAGATCGTCCTGCTGAATCCAACCGCGATAGCGATCAGATTCACCATCATGATCGTTATAGGAGGGATCATAAGCGAGGTCCATTTCACCATGTACAAATCCGCAAACTCATCGTCCACGTCATCTCCTCCTGACTTGGTAGTGAGCGTGAACGAGATCTCAACACCAGCCATGACCTTGAGCAAACCCTGAAGCACAGCTGCGATGTGAGCGCTTGTTCCTCCGATGAGCCAAAACTGTTCGTTTCTCCACCATTCCTCTAGCGAAATCCCCGACCATTTGATCTCCAGCAGGGCGAGCAAGCAGAGAGTGATGGAGATGATGAGAAGGTAGACTAGGAAAGTCACGTTAAGCGTCTGGACGATGAACTGACCAGAGAAGAGGGACAACGCAGGGAGGAAACAGTAGACAATGAGGAAGATCGACGTGAACGGGTAGATACCAACGTTCAAGTAAGCGATTCTCTGGAGGATCATCATCTTAGGGCTAGCTAGAAACGCGTTGTTACGAGAAAAGAAGATCTCAACAGAGCCAGTAGCCCAACGGAGCACCTGGTGAAGCCTGTCCGTCAAGTTAATAGGTGCCGTGCCTCTGAAGGCATCGCGTTTCGTCACGCAGTAAACCGACCTCCACCCACGGTTATGCATCCTGTAACCCGTCACGACGTCTTCGGTGACCGACCCGTAGATCCAGCCGATACGCGAACCCCACTCGGTCTTATCTTCGTACCAACAAGAGATCACAGCGATAGCTTCGGCTACTGTGGTCGCATCGAGAAGCTCACGTGGGATGGTGAGCGCACCGGGCGGGCGCCCGTTTTTAACGGACGGGTGGTCCGCCAAAGGCCTGCCTTGGAACTCAGCGACGGGTATAGAGTCAAGAAGGAAAGTCGAGTTACCAAACTTCTTAGGGACTATAGAAAGACTCATCTCCTCGTCATCATACTCACCCATCCTCAGAGCTCTGTTCTCCTCAGAGATGTGATTCTTCTTCTTCTTACCACGAGGGAAACAACAACCGAAACAACCAGAGGAACGTTCTCTGGACTTAGGCGGGTCAAACCCGTAAAGAGCTACCCTCCGGAAGAGACAACCGGTTCCGACGTAAACCGGACCCATAAGTCCATCGAGAGCTCTCATGTTGACATCAAAGAAGACAGTGTTGTGGTTAGCGTACCGATCAGACGGGTCGATACCTTCGAACCGTTGCGGGAACTGAACGTAGCAAAGCCTCTCGCCTCCCCTGTCCAACATGAAGCACATACCTTCTCTCATTGCCTCGGAGTTGTATATGTAATGGTCACAGTCGAGATTGAGAATGAATGCTCCGTTTGACATGACCGCGGAAGCTCTTACTAGTGCGTTCATGGCTCCTGCCTTCTTGTTGTGATCGTAACCAGGTCGCTTCTCACGGGATACATAAACAAGGAGAGGGAGTCGAATGTCCACATCGGCGAAATCAATGAAGCTTTCGGAATCTCCATGTAGTGGCTCGTCACTAGGTGGCTTTAACATCACCTGGCATCATTTGAAACAAAATTTTGATGTTGATCCATTGTCTGAAATATGTGCGCGTTCGGTTTTTCGTTCTATTTTTGTTTGTTTTTTTCTGGTTCAATAGATATAAGAACCATTCGGTATTTATAAAATTTGGTTCAATTTTGGTTAAAGTAACAAGCTAATATCCGATAAAATTTTGGTTCCAATTTTTCGAGTAATTTTGGATAACTCAAATAAAAAATCAGATTTTTTTTTTCAGTTTTCATACAGGATAATAAATTTAAATATTTCGGATCGCAGTTATTAGAATAGTTTGTTTCTTTTAGATAATTTAGATAATTTAAAATAATTTCGATAGACTAAATGTGATCAGTATTTTGAAGTATGTAAACTATACTTTAGATTTTTGGATACTCATTCCATTATCGGTTTAGTTTTGGTTCGGTTTTCAGTTTTATATGTCTAGGTCTAGTATGAAACTTGACGTCCAAGAAGTTTAGAAAGGGTTTAGGAATCAACTATATACCTGAATGATACCAGCGTGGTCACCTTTGGCGTGGTCACTAGAAGAAGTCAACCAAGTTCCAGGCCAGTGAGTACCATCAGCCATCCACGTAGCTTTCTTAATCTTGACAGGCTCCAAAAGCTCATCGTCTCTGTTCTGTCTCTGCATCTTCATGGCTTTAATCTCTTCCCTAGCGTGATAAGCATCAGAACGTCTCCTTATCGAGTCAGGCAAGCTGTTGATCCTGACTTTGAACTCATCATACTCACGCTTAACCATTCTCCGGTCCTTGACGAAGTCAGACTTCACTTTGTTCTTGTAAGGATCTCTCTTCAAGCTAAAGTAGGAGTCAGGATTCCTCGGCTCGATGGCATGTTTACGACAGAAAGGAACCCATATGTTTGCAAAGCTCGCAGCTTCGGCCATGGCTTCAAACGTGAGAAGCGCACCTCCATCATCGGATACGTAGCAAGCAAGCTTCTCACAAGGATATTCCGCAGCTAGAATCGATAAAATGGTGTTGCAAGTGACCAGAGGAGGTTCTTTCTCCGGATCTGCTGTAGAGACAAACACATCGAGACCAGGAAGGTCGGACTTTCCGGTCGGGTTGCTCGGTGTTGGCATTTCGAACTTCTCCTTCAGGACTTGGAGATCGGTCGAACGGTTAACAGGACATAGCTTAGGGAGCTGATCAAGAAGCCAAGAAAAGGCGAACCAAAGCTCACAAACCACAGACATTCCCCATAACCATACAGCATCTTGGTTTTGATGCTTAATTCTCCAAGACAAGAACAATGCAAGTACAACCACACGGATCAATATCAAAAGCCTGCAAGAAAAGTAAAATACATTTCTACTAAGAATTTCTTTTCTTTTAATGACTAGTGTAGATCCCAAGCGTTTGGACCCAAACTAATTCCTAAAAGAGGTGGAGTCCACGAATAAACTGTTATTCCCGATATGCAAATGAAATAAGTAAGAGCATGCAAATGAGGTAAACAAGGCCCATTCTCTGAGCAATATGTTATAGTTTTAGTTTTGTGTAGTAGGTGGATCGAACTCGAAACGTGTTGGTTTACCACAAGGACCTGGACAAACTAATGATCTAAATGCTATTTGTGTCTTACCTGTATGGACTAAGAACAGCAGCAGGAATGCTCAGCTTCCTAGTAAGTGGTCTCCAAGGCCTGCTCATCAAATCTTGCGTCTCCATACCTTCACCATCTCCATCCTTACCGCTCCCAAAGTTCCCATCCTTTGTCCAAAACGCATTCCCATAACCATAAGTCCCAGTTGTCTCATACAACCACTGGTTCTGCTCGAAATCTCCGGTTTGACTCCTCACCATAGCTGACTTGTTATTCGACTTCATCAACGACAATCTCCTCTCCATCTTCGACCCGCCGCCGCCACGATCAGTCCCCTGCTGATCAGCCTGGTCAGTCAAATCCGTGTTCTTGTAAGGTAGTTTACACCCGGGGCAGATCCCACCACCGGTCTTGACCGCGTCCATGAAGCAGTCCCTACAGATTTTGAAGTCACATTCACAAGGGAGAAGATCTTGACCTCTCCCGTCCGTCATCACCTTAGCATCACAGCCAGGGATGGCGCAAGAGGATCCTTTAGCGCCAGCCATCTGCGGATGGTTGGCCTCTCTCTCGATCACTTTGTCCATGAGGTGAGCCTTGGTGGTGCTGTTGAATCCTCCGGTGAACATGGAGTTAGAGACGTATTGCTCTTCGACTTTTTGGGATATGGAAGGGTCTGTCGTCTGGTTGTCGGGTGTTGGAGGCATGTGAACGGTGTAGTTTGTGAAGTCAACGCTGCCTATTTCGCTGTCGAGGTCGTCTCTGGAGTAGTTGACATAGCGACCGGAGTTGGTTCTTCTAGCGAACGTGACTGTGTTGGGAACATAAGGCCTTGCTGGCTCGTTGGCGTCAGAGTTGTTTGATAGGTTTGATGGAATTTTACTGAAATGTTTATTGGATGCCATTTCTTGGCAGATCCCTGATGAAGCAAGTTGAAAGAACAGATGCTTAGCAAAGAAGAAACAAAGACATCTAAATGCTCATTAAAAAAAAACTTAGCAAAAGAAAAGAGATCAATCTATAGATCTAAAGGCTTCAATCAACAACAACAACCACAATACTTATCATAATCTCAATTAGTGAGAAAAGGGGGCAACACAACAATCTTTGTTTTTCAGAAAAATTCAAATTCGAAAACTAAAGTACAACAAAAAAAAGGCATCATCACCTTTTACCTTTAAAAGAAGAGCTTTTATGTAGTTTTCAAACTTTCAAATCCAAGAAAATCTTGAAAATCCCATACATATTCCTTCGAAACCAGAACTGAAAAGAGAGAGATAAAGAAAGATGAGATGACATTCAGACAAGAAGAGACGATTGCACCACGAACTTATAGAAAAATAATTAAAAACCACGACAAGTTACAATACCTCTAAGAGTACGTGACAGAGGAAGAGATAAAAGAAGAACCTCTTCAGTTTATAAGAACATACAGAAGAAGAAAAAAAAACACTTTGTAATTATTAACGAATCTGTCTGAACGATTCAACGCGGTCAAGTCGTGCCAGCCAACTTGAGATGATGAGGAGGCATTTGAAAAATTGAGGAGATAGTGAAAGGAAGAAAGACTAGAATAAGAAAGGGACTTAGTCGTGAGCAATTACTCAAGCACTCCTCCTGCTAATCAAATATCTTTATTTATCTATTCAAAAGATCTTACAATTATTAGTTTACAAAAAAAAAAGATCTTACAATTATGTGAAACAAAGAAAAAAATAAAGAAAATGCTAAACTTTTTTTAATAGACACGAGAAATCGAGAGGGAAGATCTATCTGATCTATTCAATTTTATTACACTAAGTTCACAAAGCTTTTAACGCGGAGACAGCGGATACGAAGGTGGAACACGGCCGAGAAACAAGTAGACGGAGCAGATTTTAATTTTAGAGAGAGCTGAGGTTTTTCGGACAAGGTAGAAAGTACAGTAAGAACTAAGAAACACCGTTTTATTTTTCTTACCGCGTTGAAGTTTTTCTTTACTTCCATTTTTTGTTATTGAATATTTTCTCTCCTTACTGATAAAAACAAAATAAAGGAAATGTATAATTTTTTTAAACAACTTAATATTTTTTTTCTTCTAATTATGATTTCGTTACATTAATTAATAAACTGTATCGTGCTTTCGTATTTTTTTCTCTCCAGTAAAATAAGAAAAAAATAAAAGAATGTCGTACTCGTAGGGAATAGTGGCCGTTGCTTTGGGGACTCAAGAACGTGTAAGCACAATGGAAAATACGCGGTCGTTAGGAGTAGTTTCAAGCATCCTCAATCTACGTGCGTACGCAGTTTTGGTACAAAATTTCAATAATATTTAAGGGAGTAAGTACGAACAACACCCAATAATCCTCATTATATTAATTTAACAAAAACACAAAACACACACGTAGTATGACTACTGTCTACTACATACAAACACGTACATGTTTTTAATTTGCTCAAACACACATCGGATATTAAAAAAAATGTAATTGGATTAGTGATCACGTCTTTACGAAAATGGATACAATAGAACATTTTTTTTTTTGTTTTTCATGTTTAGTTATGTGAACAAATCAACGAATATCAGAATCACTCCAGGCGGGTTGGATTTGAGGACACGCCGCAATGATCCCTTTGGACACATATCAGATCACTACCGTGCGTTCGGAGCCATCCCCGAATCAGAACTCATGTCTTGATCCAAAGAACTCTTTGACTCCGTGACTTGGCTTAATCCCGCCCTCAAATTTTCAGCCTTCATGCACTCTTTAAGTTCATGAACGACATGAGACATGTCCGGTCTTGCAACCGGAGAAGGATGCACACACGACATGGCGAGTTCAAGAGCTTTCCACACAGAGCCAGAATCATACTCGTCATGGAGGTCGGGATCCACTGTGGTTTTAATATCTCCCCTTGTCAGCATATTTCCTACACGTTCAGCGATATGAGCGTACTCATTGGCTTGCTCAATCACTGGTTGATTTGTGATGATCTCCAATAGCACAATCCCAAAACTATAGACATCACTCTTCTCGGTCAAGCGACGTGTTTTGTAATATCTGTAAAGACAAAGATACAAAACAAATTGCGTTTCTTTAACCACTAGGAAATCTGGAAAAGACCCTGCTGTGACGAAACTAATATCACAGGGGGTTTGGGTTTCAGGATTGGAGAATTATAGATTTCGGGTATTCAAAAAAAAAAAAGAAGTTATAACTGAATTTTATATACTAATGCTTACTCAGGATCTAAGTATCCTGGAGTGCCAACAACACCAGTGGACACATGAGTTTCATCTCCAATAGAAAAAGATCTAGAAAGACCGAAATCAGCTAGCTTAGCTTGAAGATGTTCATCTAACAATATGTTCACGCTTTTAACATCTCTGTGAACCATTGGTGGTTTGCATCCGCTGTGCAGGTACTCCAGTCCTAGTTGTAAGAAAACAAAGGCATTTTTAGTAATGAAAAACGGATTACTTTTAGGAAATGGAGGAACTAGCACGGACCTAGTGCAGTCTCCACGGCTATTCTTAATCTGTTTGCCCAGTTTAAAACACACTCCCCATACTTCCCTGTATTAAGTTATTAACCAAGATATAAATGATTGATAATAAGCCATGTAACATCATCTATTACCTGTGACACCATTTAACATCACAGCATTCATGTCATGTCTACCTGAAAGATGTGCTTTTAAGTCTCCGTTAGACATGTACTCGTAGATGAGGGCCAAGTGTGGCTGTTCATCACAATATCCTACAAGGGCTACCAAATTTGTGTGGTGAACCCTAAGAAGAAGCTCAACCTACACACCAAATACACCATATAAAAGAATTCATCAAGTAATGTTTGAATATGAGAGAACGAATTCTACTTTTCTAGTGGATTACTATGTGTTTAATATTGTGGCACAAACTTACCTCTGCTTTGAATTGCTTATAGCCTTGAGATGATGAGCGGGAGAGCACTTTAACAGCCACTTGTTGTCTATCATCCAAATAAGCATGATAGACAACTCCAAACCCTCCTTCACCAATAACCCTTTCGAAGTTATTTGTCATCAATTGTATCTCAGAGTATGATATCCTTCTCATTTTACCTTCAAGCGACAGATTAGTCCGTGCCGATTGTACAGCTTCCAAAACACACAAAAATCAACACATAATTGTTGATTAGTTTCCTTTATATTGCATTCTTGTTTTGTAACCACCAACACTACATACCTCTTATACTTGATGGCCTTTTCTTTATGAATACAACAATGACAACAAAAACAACTAAAAAAATAGCCACGGCAGTTGCAACGGGTACTATGGTTTTGATTTTTTTATTTCCGCCTGAACTTTTGCATGGATCTAATGCACAAATCTTTGGATTTCCTTCAAAACTACATAAGAAAATACGTGTCATTCAAGGGTAGATCGTTAAAAGAATGCTACATCTGAAGATCTTACTATAATTTCAGCTTGTCTCTGTCAAGAAGAGCTCGTGGAATGGAACCTTCAAGATTATTATTGCTTAAGTTTCTGTCAAAGCAAAAAAAAAAAGAAGCTGTCATCTAGTGAAAACGCGACATATTCAGACTTTAGAAGACAAAATAATATGAGTTCTACTTCTGTTCGGAGCTTACATGAACAATAGTGACTTCATGTTGGCTAGGAATTCTGGCACACCTCTGGTCAACTTGTTATTTGACAAGTCCCTAGCATTAAGCATATTAAACACGTACAATAAGGTAACTACTTTGTGTATACTGACTAAATATCTAGTTTTACCCCCATGTATCAAGATGTGCCTAATCATTGTCATAACTCATAAATGTGTCGAAGAAGAAAACTCACAAAGGCAGTGCATATTGACAAGTTTACACAACCAAATAGTTTCTTCAAAAACAGCAAACCAGCATAAATATAATCATTTGAGGAACTTTTCATACAGAGAAAATACTGGAAATTAAAAAGTCAAATATCTTAAAATAAAAGAATAGAACTATAGTAACTTTGGCAAAGCCATTGATGCTAGCACATTTAACAGAGGAGGTACTTACAATATTTGCAGCTGTGTTAGATTTTGGATATGCGGCACTATTTTTCCAGTTAATCCTTGTGAAGATAAGTTTCTACTTACATAAGATCAGAGACACAGTTCAGCAGTAGGAACTTCAGAATTATATAAACTAAAAGTGCAATATCACATCTGGAAGTACACTTACAGAGAAATGATCCCGGGTGAAGTAGACATGTTCGTGTAGCTGCAGTTTAGCCCACTCCACAAATACTACTGGGGACTACATGGATCTCCTTGCCAGTCAGTTTTGTTCAATCCAAGATACGTATCTTGAAGAATCTTGATAGAAACGACTGTCAGAAAGTTAAAAGATATACCATACATTAACAAATCATGGAACAGGAGTTAAAAGGAAAATTTACAGAACTACGCCAAGTTGTCTTCTCAGCCATTACCACCACAAAAGTGCTTTTTCTTTTGTGGCTGATTCTACATTGATTCCTTTTAAATTATTCTCTACTGCACTTAATTTAGTACACACCGTCATCCTCACTAATGTTCTTTATGTGGGATACTGTTGAATAAACTCGATTAAGGTGCATTAAATTGGTTCGCATTAACTTGCACATCAAAATTTAATATGATTCCATCTCTTCTGCCATGGGGATTGAAGTTCTACAGCGAATTGGTGGGATTAGTAGAGTATTATTACTCCAGATAATAGTTGGAAGCACTTATTCCTCCTAACAAAAGTAGTTGAGGTATGTACATACCATCATCTGGATTTGTTTCTGAGTTTGGAAACTTGATTGCTGTGAAAGCCTCCATAGCATTAATGGAAGGTGGAATATGAGACCCCTCCCTTTGTACCAGCTGCAAACTGCACTCACCGCCATCGCATTTCTTCACCGCAGTGTCTACCGTACTTACAGCCAAGTCTAAAGGAAAAACAGAATCAAAAGTAACGTTGCCATTTACAACAATGGAAAACATCCTTGTATTGAGTAGTCTGATGGCGTCATTCACGAAGGAGAAGCCGCTACTGTCGCCTTCAAAAGGTTGAAGCTCGGCGAAGTGAAAATACAGGTGAACTTGCTCAGAAGGGTTATCCAAAGTCCAGTTAATGTTCAATTGCGTTCCATTGTTTCTAGGTATGGCAGCTGATTTTAATGCCACTTTAGGTGGCTCAAAGTTGTTAGAATTATTCACATCAAGACTGGTGGTTATCTGGCTCCACTCCGGCAAAAAGAACGGAGACCAAATACGATCAAAGACATCATCAGGATACCTGCAGACGTCAGAAAAGACAAACCATGTATCACTACATATTCACCCGTTGACCAACACTGTTCTATGAAAGACAACAATGCGACCATAAACAACAAATTTTAATAAGTTTGTCACATAGCCAAAGTTACATGATAAGTGCATTGATAAGAAAGTTGTTGGATTAGCAGAGAGGTCTGTAATTTGTTTTCTTTTTCCTTCTCTTTTCGGATAATTTATATATTACAAGGAAACTTACCGTATTAACCGATCTGACTGACTATAGTACCTCCGAAATAAGTGCTTCAAGGAAACGTCTGGGACAACATAAGTATCGTTTCTCAACAGCCTCAGTTCCAGAGCTGATATGAACGGCAAAGAGTTACCTGTCTTGACAAGACAAATATGCAGAGAGCTAGACTTAGGTATGTGAATAAGCTCTTCAACAGTGCCATTGACCTTTCCTTCCAAGTCAACTCTTGCCCACTTATTAGGGCCTAGATATAGATCAAAGCTCGGGTAATCACTATAACCATCGTAGTTTCCATACACAAACACAGCTTTGATCAGGTATTTTATGTTCTGAATGACGGTTAGAGTATAGCAATTTCGTATCCCATCTGGAAAGTATCTCAGAAACAAATACGGTTTTATGTGTAATGTTTCAAGATCCTTCTGGATTCTACCGCTTTTTCCACTCTGGATATGATCTGCATCCGATGAGAAAACTAATCCGGTTACTGGTTCAATGTAAGGAGAGTCATAAGTCGGCAACCCACAATCCAAACTGATGAATCCTGGTAAGAGGCATGTGGTTAAGAGTGATCAACCATCATAGCATTCAATGAGCGTGTATGCTCTTTGGTTAACCAGAAAACAGACAAAAGGTGCATAAAATGTGGTTACCTTGTTGAGCCTGAACAATGTGTATAATGGAAAATATGAAAACAAGATAATAACCACTCTCCATTTTTTCTGCTACCCTGAAGAAAATCAAATTACCGCCAGTGTTCTTGCATATTAAGAAGTGCCTATGAGCAACTCTTCTGATTGAGACTAAACAAGAAAACAGTTTTGTAAGGTCAACAATGAAAATGTCACCAACTCAAGAGGATATCTGAGCCTAGACATATCAGAAAAAGTATCTCTAATATTTTTGTTCAACTTGGAGAATTTTTATATTAGACGATTATTTAGACAGGCTGGTGGTGGAAAACTCTTCCAACTCGTCTACATTACCAGTTAAAACTCAAAATATCGTAAAGGAATAACACAATAGCAGAAAATGAGAGAAATAAAAATTGCGTAGAGAGGACATACCCAGTCTTAGAAACCATTAAGATTCATAACATTTCCACATGGCTAAAGTTGAATGACCTTACAATATATAACGCAGCAGGTAATAGTTCAATTCTAAAGGATAAGAATTTCAAACAGTCTTGACCTTGAGTATACATATCCAGTGGATTTTAAGACTGAAAATGTGAAGTAGAGTGATGGGTCTCAAGACACGAGAGGGCTAAAGGGATTAGAGGCTGTAGCGTTGGGTCTCCAGCAATCACATCTGCAAATAGTCCTAGATCCTTTAACAACCCGCTGTGACCTCCTTGTGTGAAGCTTGATGTTCACCAGCTTTCCAGCTATCTGTAGTCGCAACAAGAACATCAATTTTTTTCTTCCAAATATTGTATTTTGACATTGCAGTAAGTTCCTACTGAGATTGAATGGGTGATTAAAAAGTAACAGAGGTAGACAACAAAGACAAAAATATATCATAAACATCTGTCTACCGTATTCTCTCTTTGTGCAACATCAATACTAATTTAGTTACAACATGCTGTAAGATATCGTTAATGCTTATTGGTAATAAATTAAGATGGGTAAGTTTCGGTAGGTACATACCATTCTCCATGTCAAGTCTTCCGGACCTAATGGCTGAGCAGGGCTGGAATATAGGAAATGCCGCGAGTACTAACAAAAATGAAAATAACCATACTACTCAGAAGATAAAAAAATCCACTAATGCGAGTGTCACATTGAAAACCGGAGCTTGTGAAGATAAAGAAAAAGTAAGTACTTACTTGAGCAAGGCTGTTCTGGAATTTTTTGACTCGGGAAGGTGTGAGGCTTCTTAAATGATTGATAAGCCACCCTGGTTGTATTGCATCACTAGAAGAAACGATCACAGCAACCTGAGAGGGACAATAAATGAAACGAAATGAGCGCGAACGAAGAAGATAGTAGCTACATAAATAGACAAATTCAGGAATATTCTGAGGACCAATGTAATATTTTTCCTTTCTTTCCTACCTTCTTGTAATCAAGTATTCCTTCAAATGGAAGTTCCAACTCGTCACTGACTATAACAGGTATACATCCACTGACTATGGCATCAAACAATCTTGCCGAGGATGGTGTGTCACCAGCCGGACACAAACAGAATAAAGATCTGCTAGAAGGCAGACGCACTTAGAAAAAAGAAAAACTGTAACGCATCCAAATGGGTTATGAAGCAACCTAGATTTTACCTACGCATGCCTTCCTGAGCTGCCAATTTCCCTCCCTCTCCGGCAGTCCCCTCAGTGATGATTACATCCTTGACACCGCTTAGTTCTGCACCAAGCTTGGCACGTATTTTACCTCCCTACGACAACAATTCAGTAGTCAAATCATGAGAGACCAAATTTGTACGGCAAGACAGAGGAATGGGAGCTTCCCAATACAATGAAGTATTCAAATTATTAGAAAAGGTAAGAACAAATCTAAGGCGGAGGTGGCATGACTCTTACAGCATTCCTCTTAAGCCGCCCTCGGAAAAAAAGAAGAGTGGTCCTCTTTGGTGCACTTTCTGACAAGCACTTGGCATCACATCTATCCACATTGGGAACATACGGAAGAATCAGGTCCTTCTCGAGAGAGACTTGCCCAGGTTTATACCTAAAAGGCCAAGTTCAAAACAGAGTCAACAAAATATAGCTAGGAGGGCAGACTACGTTACTCAGAATCAGTTAAAGAAGGAAGATATAAGAGTCACCAGTTCCCAGTGGAGTCCATATCTGGTAAAAGCCAGATTGCTTTCTTCACATATTTGCGGACAGACTTGAAAGACCAGGGATGGTGAATAGGAAAGATATGATCCCTTCCCTCAGATCTTTTCCAAGCAGGCTGATCAGTGACCCACTTCAAAGCTTCCTACACTCACAAAAGAAAAAAAAAAGATGAAAAACTACAACAGGAACTATCTAAAACGGAAGACTAGCTCTAATGATAGAAACATATATAACTGAAGCTCACTCACACCCTATAGAGTGCTTTGCATTGCTGCTTCTCCAACAAGAAGAAGCTGATTGTAGTGAAAAACGGAACATAGAAAAAGTCTGCCTCCTGCTGCTGATGGACCCTCACGACACTTTTCAAACGCCTTTCGGATTCAGGGGAGACCAGATCAGCCCAGAGCCAATAATCAATAGAGTGCTGCAATACGGTGAAAGGAGAAACACTAACCACAACTACAATGATGGCTATTAAAATCATTAAAGCTTTCTTCTTTATCTCTCTCTCGTGCTTGTGTTAGTGTCTTTCTAAAGTAACTCCAACAAAGTCTCAGACTTCTAAATGATCTATGTAGTACCTGCTCGATAAGGCGATGGACAGGGCTACCATTAGAAGTGGCGTTCGAAGTCTCTTTGTAAGTATTGTGAAACAACCAGAGAAGATCCACAGTGAACTTCTTCGGCATCTCGTACACGTATACCTTCACCGGGAACCCGGTAGGATCTTCGTTCAACAACCGATTCTCCATCTCATCGAGCTTCCTCAGATCATCATCATGGCTCTCGCCACCACGCACCGTGTCGTCTCCAAAGGTAAGCTTCGGCGCCTTGTGGATCAGAAATTGCTCAAGGGAGGCAACGAAGGAGGTCTCCGTCGGGTTCGGATGGGAGAGGGAGGAGGGTCGAGCGGAGGAAGATAAGGTGTAAAGGATGAGGAGTAGAGAGAAGGAGAAGAGGAGAAGCATGAAGATTAGAGTTTTCGATCTGGGTCTGTGGGGAGTGGGATGACGATGATTCCCAACCATTGCGAGAGAGAGAGAGAGAGAGAGAGAGATCTGATTCCTCTGGAGTGAGTTCGATTACTAACTTTGTGTTGTTTACTCCTCGAAAGGTTCGTTCGAATTGAAGAAGATGAGAATTCTGCTGCGACCAGATCGCGTGCTTAATTTCTGTTACAGTTTGATTTAAGGCCTGGGATTTTTAGTGGACCCGACCGAACCCAACTAATTTCGATTCAGTTCGGTGTGAAGTACCGAGTGCGGTTTGATTAGGAAGATACTTCCGTTTTTGCTTCGATCGTTAGTTAGATTTTTTTTTCTAAAATATATTTAACGAAACTTTGAATAATAATATTTCGAACCGAAACAACTGAACTAACTAAAATTACCTAAAATTTCACCGGATTAATCAAATTAACCAAAATTTTAAACCAAATTAACTGAAATTTAGCAAGCTTTAAACCAATTTTTTTTTATCAAAATATAATCAAAACCAAATTTTTTGTTTAGTTTGGTAAAAAAATTTAAAAACTGAACTAATTTAATACCAAACTGAACCGAATTTCTTTTACGGTTCAATTAATCGAACTGGACTATCAGAAAACCAAGTATTCGAACCAGCATACCTAGTTTGATTTATTTCAAAAATTGAGAAGAAGAAAAAACGGTTTGGTTAGGCTCAAATAATATTCTCTTTGGCTTAGATAATAAAACTATGTATCAGCTTTGATCATACATAAAGAACTGAGATGACATTCCATTGACAAGATTCCAAGAAACAAGTAACAACATTCAGGACATCCTACAACACTTTGAATGTTTCTCTTGCAGAAGCTACGGGAACTCATGATGATGATGGAAGTTTCGGCAAATTTTCTCAGCCTCGGGTTCCAAAATAAATACAACTTTGGAAGAGAGGCTGCGAATTAGAATATAAGCAGAACTGGAAACTATAAACCCTACACTTTTAAAGTAGAGAGGCTGGGAACGTGCACACACTAAAGGAAAAACAGTGAGGTATTTAGGAATATTGGAGTAACGCCCAAGTAAATATGGAAGGTATCATTTTAACATTATTCTCATCTATACTATTAAAATAGAAGTACACTTTGAAAATGCCCCTAAGTTTTTGAAGTTATTTACATTAGAATGCCACTGAAGTAATAAACTAATTTTCCTTAATTATAGTTGTTTTTTCTGATTTGTAAATGCATTTTCCTTAATTATAGTTGTCTTTATTAAACCTATATTTAAGTATGCTTGTCTTTTCCTATATTTAAGTATACTTGTCTTTATTGAACCTATATTTAAGTATGCTTATATTTTTCTAATTTAAATAATAGATTTAAGCATTTAATGTATTTTCTTAATTTAAATAATAGATTTTCTTAATCAAATATTTACGAAAATAGATTTCCCAATATACTTCGTTTTAACATGTTAAATATTTTTAATATTTATTGGTATAAATAATAAAATAAAAATCACACATCATAATCAATTTTTATAATATATAAATAAAATATAAAATAATTTATTCATATATTATTAGTATAATGGTTTCATAATATAAATATAATAAGTTATAAATGTTGGATTTGTTTATATGATACACTGTGATATAATAGACGATCAAAATCACAAAATATAATAATAAATAAAATTGTTATGTTTTAAAATGTTTTATTAATAATTATGTAATACATTTTAATTTAAATATATATATATATATTATACCATTAGTACAAATAAAAATTTAAAATGAAAGCAAATATTTATACGGTCACGGGTCAAACTCTAGAAATAAACAACAACATCGCTAAATTATTTTTCTTTAACAAATTTATTTTGATAGAAATATTGTTCCAAATATGGTTTATATATTTTATGTATTTATAAATTTATTTTATTGGGATGCTAAGTTTTTGAAATTGGAAAAAATATGACCCACCTCTATATTATTTTTATTAAGAAATTTAAATTATGTATCAAAATATTTTATTAAGCTTTTAATTTTAAGTTTTATTATAACTGCAAAAATTAATTTTCAATCGGAATTTATGTGCAAATATTACAAATTCATCATTTAATATAAACACAAAATTTAAAAACAGAAAATAAATACCCGCCCGGTCGGGTCAAGGTCTAGTTTAACATTAAAAGGAAAGACGTTACCCACTTAATAAAAGGGCAGATTTTTTTTAAGGGTTTGAGACTATTGTATCTGTAGTTCAATGCACACACAGCGGTCTCTGCTTGTTGAAGATCTTTGAATGTGACATTAGCACTACTATGCTCGTTACTGCTACTAGTTAGAACGTCAGACCATACGGAAGAAGCTCAGAATCAATAACATTTTTACAGAATCGTATGATCGTATCCTTGGAAATAATGGTTGAAGTAAGCGATCAAAAGGCTTTTAATTTCACAGTAAAAGCTTTATGCTTTTGAAAACATACATCCCTCTGTCAAAGGCAAGACAAGAAGCAAGAGATATGTTATGAGATGAATACAACGACACGAAAGAGATTAGTGAATACTATATGAATATCTTATAAGAAACACGAACTACGAATGTAGAAGATCCAAACATAGCTTTTATGTTACAATCCAAAAGACAAAAAAAATCCCACATTTTTCATATCAAAGAAACCAACAAGAAAAAGAAAACGCAACCTTCTTCACTGTAATGAGATTTAGTGCTTCGATTCAGACGAATGAATCGGAGAATACCCTTCTGGTGGTTGATGCTCTGTCTGCGACGGTTGTGGTGGTTGCTCAGCTTCAACCTTTTCTTTTGTTTTCTGACTAACCTCTCCAGCTGCTTTAGCAACTCTGTTGAACGCTCCTGCCGCCCAGCTCACACCTGTTAATACAAAACGGTTTTTCATCACGGCCGTTCCCGCGCTGCTCACAGTCTGTTCCGCAGTCGCAAAGGCAGACTTGGTCCTCTCTGTGACCTGGAAGCTTTGGTCCACCCCTTTGATCTTCTCGGTCACCAAGCTTGTACCAGCTGTGATTTTTTGGGTTAGACCGATCTTTTGGTCTATAGAAGCAACTCCTGCTGTTGCGGTTGAAGTGAAACCGAGTTTCTCATCGAACGCTTTTGCTTTGCCGACCGCGTCTTTACCGAGGATGAAACCCTTTGCTAACATGCTGCTCACAACATCTTCTGCCTTCTGAACAACTGATTCTGCGACGCCTCCGCCTCCTCCCCCGCTCTGTGTTTCCTGGGAAATGAACACATGTTAAAACCTTTAGAGATTTCTGTTGAGACACTCTATTGCTCAATACATCTACCAATCACAGGTTTTACATATTTGCAAGTTTTTGCCAAATAATATCAAACATCAATGGAAATGATTTATAGTTCCAATTAAATGGAAGATGGAAAATTATATCTATAAATATCTACCAATCACATGTTTTACATATTTGCAAGTTTTTGCCAAATAATATCAAACATCAATGGAAATGATTTATAGTTCCAATTAAATGGAAGATGGAAAATTATATCTATAAATAGATACTCTAAAGATGGAAGACATTACAGCATGAGGGGCAGCAGGTGGAGTGTAGTTAGGAGCCATCTCAATGATGACTGACTGATCGGCAATACTTGCACCCTGAAAAACATCCCTAGTTGTTAGTATGATGACCGCAGTTACAAAATTTCCAACTTTTGCAAAAGTGGTATTAAACTTAGCATATATGCACTAGTTGAAGGAATATAATAGTAAAAGTTAAAGGGAATAAGAGTGAACCCACTGATAAGAGCACAGCGGTCTCTGCTCCTTGAGGATCTTTGAATGTGACATAAGCACTATGCTCATTGCTGCTAGTTATAAAACATGAAAGCAACCAAAAGAAGCTCAGAATCAAATATAACATTAAGAGAAATCTTACTTAACAGCGGCTTCATCTCAAGCTCGAAACAATGACAGTAAAAAAAAGATACGGGAATCAGGCAATGACTAACCCTTGGATGTCAATGCTTTCAACCTCACCGGAAAAAGAGAAGAACTCTTTGATACCATGCTCTGTTGCTCCTGATGAGAGATTGCTAACTTTGACTGATCTTATCTGTCATCAGAAAAGAGTTAAAAAAGGGGTTAAAATCATTACTGAAACCAATAAAACATGCGTTAAATGAAAATTTTAGCCGAACTAACAAATTTTTTGCATCCAAGTATATCTAACCCGATCAAAGGTTCCATATTATTATGACAAAGAAGACTAGATTCTCATAAGATTGTACTATTATAGTTAAAACACATTAATCTATGGATCAAGACATGTTAACTAGAAAATGAAAGTCATCTTTACATTAATCAAACAAAACAAAACAATATAGTGCAGTTGAATCATCCACGACCAAAACATGATTGCTAAACATTCTAAAATCAGATGACATAACGCCCCAAATGAATGGAGAGCTAGCAACGGGAATCAATTCATCTAAATGGAATCACTGGAAGGAACATATACTCTTCTGTATTCCATCACTATAACAATAGAAAAAATTCACCGGAGATAGAAACTCTTAGCTGCTGAGATTAAGAAACTTTTTTTACAAATATAGATAGATAGAGATAGGTTGCACGATTTCTGAAATACAGATCAACACTGATAGACTCAAAAATCGATTCCAGAAACAGAAACAAAGAATTAGCAAATAGCAGCAAATCAAACTCGTCGGCAAGCGGATATAATCCAAATTCCGGAAGAACTACGGCAAAATCATTCCCGCATAAGATACTATAAGAATAAGAACAAAGATGGAATAACAAACCGCCATGGAGTTTGATCTTCGTAGCCTGGAAAGAGAGAGAGAGAGAGAGAGGCTGTGTAAAACGCAGATTCAAGAGAAAACGCACTTCGAGTGTCGTTGCTTTTTCTATGACACTTCACGTGTGGGGATTGCGTTACGCCAATTAAAAACCTACGTTAGTAATTTTAACCCTCACAGTGGGCTTTGTCTTCACTAAAAAAAAGACCTTAAAGGAAAAACAAAACGGGCTTTTTATTCATCGCGTTGGGCTCGACGTGGCATCCCACCAAATAGGCAGCTAAAGGCTAAAGCTAATTGCAGACATGCCTTCTTATTCTCATTTTTGGGATTGTTCTACTCATTATCATCATCGTTGTGTTGGTCTGAGCATCAAACTCGAGTCAAGGAAGCTACAAAAATTACTTACTAAAGGAATATCAATTGTACATCCTTTAGGTAGTAATTCATCTTACCATTACTAATGGTTCATTAGTGATACGGAGCATGTTTTCACACAAAAGTAACATGTATTAGAAACAAGACAGCAAAATCTCTACTCAAAGATTTGATCATTCACAAGCATAATGGTAAAATGGGATTTTTTTTTTATATTTACATCTCCTCCTTCGTTTCATATCCCCTGAAGATCTACATCTATGAGAAACAAATGATAACTCTCAAGACAGAACATCAGCAATGCAGATATTTTTCCCATGTTCCTACCTTCATTTCCTCTGTGTTGCTGAAGAAAGAAGTTCCATTTGTTCGGTAAGATGGTTCATTTCTTGTTGCTCCATTACTATGTCACTATTCTCCACAGCTCCTGAAAGAATGTCGTCTTCGATCAATGGGGTTTCGTCAGCAAAGAACTGTTCCCAGAATGAATCTTGGACTCCTGGCAGCTTAGGGGCCTCGTTCTGTAACTCAGTCACCTCTCCCTCACCTACAGGAGATATCTCATCGCTTTCTATTTCCAGCGACCCACCTAAAGCAGCCATTATTGGATCGAAACACACTCCATCACCTGTCCCGAACCCAACTAAATCAGATTCAGGGCTCCAAGAAGCTGCAGCTGCTGCTACTCCTTGGCTTGGACTTGGACCAGAAACTCTATCTGCGGAGTTCAGAGAGTTAGTAGTGGGAGTATCATCCAACAGGAAACTTTCAGGACGGTTTGAAACTGATTCACACCGAGGCGAGCTACTACTCCTGTTTAAGATCTGCCGAAGCATAGTTTGTGCTGCTTCGTATTTAACAATCTGACGGTTAAGACCATTAGCCTCATCATCATGCCCTTTACAATTCTCCTGTTCATCATCTCCAGGAAGTCTCCTCTTTTTGTTGCTTCCCTGAATATGTTTGTTGCCATCATTATTGTTGTTCTGTTGCACCAGCTGGTTTAAGAAGCCTGGACTCTGAACCGCCTTTGCTAGAAACGACATGGTTTGCTGTTGCCTTTGCTCCATCACCTGAACTTTCTGACCCACATTCTGCAGTTGGTGTTCGGTAGCTTGTTGCTGCTGCCTCAACCTCACAAGCTCTTGCATAAGAACGTTCTTGTCACGCTTTAGTCTTTCCACTTCTTCTTCTATTCCAAACTTCCCCACCTCCACACAAGCGCCAACAGGTGAGTTCTGAACTTGAGTCTGTTGCTGATTCTGCTGTACATGTGAAGGTCTTTTCCTTACAATACTTTTTAGTAGTTGTTTCTGGTCTCTTAAAAATCCTTCGTTTGCAAACTCCCATTGATCTGGATCAACTTTTCTAAATCCCTAGACACAATAGCATAGAGAGACTAAAAAGATCAACAGCTAGATGGAAGAAGAACGCCAACATAGAGAAACTGTAAAAAAAGGAAAAAAAAAACAGGTAGACCACAAAACATAGTTAAAGCATCAGTTTGAAAAAGAAACGACTTCTTTCGTTATCTACATGTACCTGGACGGACATTAAGAAATGGAAGCAAACCTAAGTGTTCAGAGAACAGAAAGACATTCTCTTTTGTGATTTAGAGCTACAGGCATATGTGAAACTGACCCTGCAAAGTTCTGTGCAGTCTTTTGATGAGTACAAAGATTGACTTGACAAGATCTTTAGAAAAATAAAATGCAATATAGCCCACATGGGTCTAGTCATTAAACCACCATGCTAAACTATATAGTCTAAAACCCAGATGGAACATAATTGCATAGTTCTAGTGACTATACCAGTCTTAGAAGCTGCAAGAACCCATTTAAGGCAACAACCAAACGTACATTAGATACAAAACATCTATACACCCATTTAAGGCAACAACCAAACGTACATTAGATACAAAACATCTATCCACCACACATCGACTAACACTTCAAACCTTTTAAAAAAGCTCAAAACTTGACGATTTTCCTCAAAATTGTAATACAAGAAAGAGTGATGCTTTTGCTTACATATGTATTTAACTGCCTAACGAAGCTGGAGAAATTGTTGTGCTTGAAATGCTTAGGCAATAGCACTTTGGAGAACTCAGGCACGTTCCAGACGACGAAGCTGTTGTTCCCGCTGCTCCAAGACACGACCTCGTTGGTCGAAGGATCATCAACCATGTCGTAGGTTTTGCTCAGAAAAGGTGGCACCGAGTTCACCGGCGGCGGTATAGACGGCGAGTTTGAGTTCGCAGGCGGTGCGGATTGAACCGGTTCCATAAAGTAAAAGTAAGAGCTAGTCACTAAAGCAGGTGATGGATGGATTGGTTGGTTGAGAGATTGATCTCGAAAGTTATTATACAGAGAGACTCTCTCAAAGACTCAAACCTTTGATTTTTCAACCTGAGGGAGAGAGAAAGACTTCTCAAAGAAACAGTCAAGGTTCGGTTAGATCGGGTTATTGGTTTTGGACCTTTTGGTTAGTTCAAGTTTTGGTTAGTTCAATTCAACAAAAATACCTCCAATTAACTTGAAATAAAGTTTATTGGTTCGGTTAGTGTGGTTCTGAAAAATTGGTCAGAACCTTTTATTTCGATTAGATTTTAATAAATGTTGTTAAAGTTTTGATTTAATTCAGTTTGTTCGATTTGAAATTGGTTAATTCAGTTAGTTCGATTTGGGGTTTTGAATTGTTTGGATTACAAACTTTTTTTAAGAAAAAAACTAAAGAAACTAATTGTCGAAGATCGGTTTTTAGAAAATTCACTGAACCGAACCAAACTTCTAACCTAACTAACCAAAATAGTGGTTCAGATGGTCTGTGGTCATGGTCATCATTTCGGTTTGATTTAACTCGGTTATCTCAATACCGAATGAAAACCGGATATAATTTTAAATCCGGTAGAGGCTTTATCTGCATCTCATTACTTTTCCGACGTGGCAAATGACTGACCGTCAAAAAAAAGATTGTTCTTTAATCTAACGGCGTGTGGTTATAGTATTATTTAATTATTAATATAAAAAGCCACGTAGGACAAAGAGAAAAACTTTTCGCGGCCCTTATCTCTCTCATACTGGCTGGCACACAGTCGTTGAATCATCACTCACGAACTGAAAGTGATGAATCCGGTCGCTGTTCATCGCGTTTCCTTCGACTGCGTTTCGCGTTTCTCTTTGATCCGTCGAGAATCTGGCGGCGGATTCTCCGGCGCTCGGATTTTGAATTCGCGTGGAAGGAATCGGCCGACTCGGCGGCTGCATGCGGTTACGGCGAGTTTAATCACCAGCGCTGACTCGTTCGAGGTAGGGCGGCTTATCGGAAGCTACGGATTCATGAATGTAACTAGGTATACCTCCTCACTGATTTCGTGAATCTCAAATATCGAAATAGTGGAGGAGAAGATGATCTGTTTACTTAGTGTATAGTATAGGTACGAGCATGTTTATCTGAGCACAGTGTATACAAAGATGTATGTGTGAGTCTGTGGCTGTAGCTTGGCCCGGGCCTAGGTCTTCGATTGCTTAATCTCATTGACTCTTATGTGTATATGGTAGTGTGTTACATTGACTTACCTTATGATTATTGTGCATCTTGCTTTTGTGTTCTAAGCTTTTTAGCTTTTCTTGCACGTCTAGTTATTCAGGGTTGCAGTCAGGAGCTGAATTTGAATCGACATCCGATGATATTGGGAGATTAAAATCTCAGGACATTGGAGAAGGTGGCGTTAAGATCAGGTGCACTTTTGGCGTTATGTAAAACAATGTATTAGATGGCGATATATTTGGTGAATTTAAAAAATGTATTAGCCACGGCAGTTTGTCTGCAGACTATACGAAGGAAGAATATCACAGGGTCCATTCCGAGGAACACCTATCACCTTTAAGGTGATTATTTTGCACCTTCTTTCTTTTTTTTCTCAGCAAACATTGTTGTTGTTTTTTTCTTTCTGTGGGAATTTTCTATTTTCATGAATGTTTCTACATCATATGGCACATTTTGTTCTGACCTCCTTACAGTATTAGAAGAGTGGATCTTAGGTTGCTTTTCGTTATATTTTTTTGTCTCACACACACGTCTCTGTAAAGGTCTATCCCGGACAGCGTGCTGGTGGAATTGAGGCTGACATGATGGCTGCAAACGAGTTGAATGCACATTCTTTTCTCCAGGTTGGATAAATAGACATGCATTAAAAGAAAATTTAATGGATAAAATAATAGTGCAACATCTTTTTGTTCTGCTTGTCTACGCAGAGCAATAAAAACCTACCTGCTAACCTGCTTATACTTGTTGGTGGCTTTGAGACTCAATTTGGTGAACAGGTTAGGCTTTACTATTTGAAGTGTTGAGCTTTGTTTGTTTGAGTCTATGCTACGCAAGTATGTGGATATTTTGGCATAACTTATGGAGTATAGAGGTTGGATTGATTCACATTATGTAGTGGCTGGCTTTTCGTGACGGTGGTAAAGATAGTGCAGCTGATTACGCACGAATTGCGAGTGAAAAAACATCAAGAGCTCGCTCACAAGGAGTATGGAATCCTTATGAAAAAGAGGTGACGATGAAACGAAGGAGAAATTTCGTCATTACGATCCTACAAGGTGCAATGAAAGGTCTAGCCTTTATGCATGCCAATGATAGGTTACACCAAAGCCTCGGTCCCTCCTCAATTGTTCTCAAGTATGCCTCCCTTCGAGTATCTGAAAGTGCTAGCATCCATCTCTCTCAGTATAAGTGTATCATCTCTCTGCTAATTTAATTGATTGTTTTTTTTTTCAAGTACGCCAGCGGAGAGTGAAGCCATTTATTTAATCCCGAGGCTGCGAGATCTAGCCTTTTCTGTTGACATAAGGTTCCATCGCTTTCTCTTTTTCTCTCCCTGACTCGTTGTTTATCCTCAGCAGTTGTAGCTTTCTGATATTCGTCGGCCATTTTGGTCTTGCTGTTTAGCGCTCTGTATGAACTCTTTGTTAATAGACTGAGCTTACCTTACAGGCCATCATGCTTGGAAGAAGGAGCGACCTCTGGCGCACTATCAGAGCAACTTTGGCGAAGGGCAACTGCTTCTGGCGCCTTCACAGTTTTTGAGAAGAGAGCTTTTGGGATTGCAGATGACATGTATTGCTTATACTTTCTAAGTAACGTTCATTTTCTTAGTTGCGAGTGTTATTGGATAAAGATATAACACATTCTTGTGGTTTACAGATATGAGGCCGGCCTTCTCTTTGCATACTTGGCCTTTGTTCCGTTCTGCGAAGCAGGCGTAATGGATTCTCTTTCTCTTCAGGCAAGATTACCGTATGACTGGATGGCATGCGAATGTTTTAAACAGCTTTGTTTTTGCTCATTTATATATAAGCTCGCATGTGTTGGCGTCTAACATATCTCCGCATAGTGTTTGGTTAACCGTTAGCTTAATCTGATGAACTGCAGAGACTACTGGAAAACACATTCCGGTTGGATATTGAGGCAGTAAGAGAGTAAGCCTCTTTGTATTATCAATTAATCTATTCTTCCTCCAAGTGTCTCTGTTAGGTATAGCCTGTGTTTCGACAAACTCACTAAACTTTTTAATACAGGTACTGTTTAGCTGATGAACGCCTTGAGGAAGCTGATGAACGCCTTGAGGAAGCTGTTAAGTTTCTGGATTTTGGTGATAGAGCTGGTTGGGAGTTACTCCAGGTATTTAGTCCCTCTTAAGTGGTCAATGTTTCTCTCTGTAGGCTGAGAATCAAAAAATAAAAAATGTTTCATATCTCAGAAACGAGACTAAACTCTCGTGTGTGTGTGGGGGGGGTGTTTTGGTAGGCAATGTTGAACGCTGACCACAGGAAACGGCCAATGGCGGAAGCTGTTCTTAGTCACCGGTTCTTGAACGGCATTGTCAAATGATAAGAGAGAGAGAGAGAGAGAGAGAGAGAGAGAGAGAGAGAGAGAGAGAGAGAGAGAGAGATTGTGTATTTAAGTAGTTATCTATACGATTATCAATTATTGGTTCATTTTCTGCAAATATATCTTCGGTTCTTCTTCTATATCAAAGATCAGATTTTTATTTGTTTAATAATGCCTTGATCGCATAATTTTACAGAAAACATGAATCATTTTTTTTTTGTATGAGAAATTAAAAAAGAGCAGAGGTTTAGGGACATTTCTTCAAACAAGCTACCAAGCATTCTCCGTCAGAGCCGCATCGTCTGCTACAACGTTGGTAGCATTGAGCATTGTCTTGTGGTTGCATTAGAGGTTCCTCCCTTTTGTACCATCGCAAATTAAAACAATATACATATATCAATACTTCTAATAGAAAATAATTTATACATATATCAATACTTCTGATAGAAAATAATTTAAAAAGAACGCTTTGACATGCAGGCAATACATACCCTACGAGAGACGATGGTGTGGGAACGTTAGTATCCATTCCATTACATGTTTTTAGACCACAGTTCATGATCACCAATACCATCATCACCATCATCATCATACACATTTTTCCTGCCATTTTCCGTTGCAATTTTTTTTTAAAAATCTCAACAGATAAAACTCAAAGAAAAAAAAAATCTCACAAAGCAAGATTGTTGTTTGTTGGATGGTTTCATTTAGCACATATATAGTGGATGATGTTGTAAATGTGAATATTTATCTTGGACACTTGTCCTTCTCATAATAATTATGGGTGATAATGCTTATCTATTAAGATAATACTTATCTTATGTTTTGTCATTTTGTGGGAAGTAACAGATTTCCTAGATAGTATAAATATTATTCTCCTCTTTATAAATTGACAACGTGAAAAGAAAAAGATTAAGGGGGGGGTGTATTGAATCCGAAATTTGAAGTGATTTGATTTTTAATGAATTTTTAGATGATTGTAGGAGAATTAGAGGATTTAGTGTGATTTTTGTTAAAACACTTTGAAATCTCATCTAAAACAGTGGGATTTGTATTTTTGTTTTTATAACTAAAGAAATCACCTCAAACACTCTAGAAACATTTAAAGCACTCTAAAATATCTAACTTAAGTTTTGTTCAATAACAGTGGATTTCAGAGTGTTTTATAAAATGTCAAGTTCAATAACACTGGATTTTAAAGTGTTTTTTAAATCCACGTTTGAATAACAGTGGATTTGTAATTTTAATACAAATCACTTCAAACTCTTAGTCGAATACACCCCCCTAAAAGAGGTGTATTAAATTGGGGATTTTAGTGTTTTTGGTTTTGTTTTAAAATCTTCGGTTATTCAACTAATGATTTTTTTTTTCAAATCTTGTGTTATTGAATATGATTTTTGTCTAAACTCACTTAAAATCATTTGTAATCCATTGTTATTCAATTAACAATTTATAAAAAGATTTAATCAAATCTATTGTTATTCAAAGATAATTTTGATAAGAAAAAGCTATGAATAGGATTTGAAACAACTTTTTTATTATTTTCAGTCAAAAAACAGTAGTTGCTCAAATCTCACCTCTGTACCTATTATTTGGAAAGACCCAAAATCAAAATTAAAAAATTGGCTAGAAGAAAAGACGATATCTCAAGCACAATTGTGACCACAAAAATGACGATGAAACTCAGACCTTTGTCAGTGTTACTCCACCACCGTCTTTTCAAAACTAGCATCTACACCAGAAAATTTGCACCTACATCTCTCTGTTGACTCTAACCCGACTATCTCTGAAATTTTCTCACACATGCAAGATGGTGACGATGAAGCTTCTGCAGCCTTCATCAATTCCTTATCAGGATTCTCATATCATCCATTGAGCTTAAGATTATGGCAAAACCAATGGTGGCCAGGATTCATCGTGCTTTGGGTGTCGCTGTTCGGGCTGCCAAATTCTGTCTACAATGGAGCTAGTGTATGATTCAATGCTTCTCAATATGAATACGCAAGGTCCGAGTAATAATCATATAGCAGCTTTGTTATTGTGACATATCTATTATTTTGATGGCAGTGGCAAAGAAGGGTAAAGGAGTTTGTGGTGGTGAAGTGTTAGATGGCAGGTCTTTGTGTTTTCTTCAAGAGAGATTGTGTATTTAAGTAGTTATCTATACGATTATCAATTATTGGTTCATTTTCTGCAAATATATCTTCTGTTCTTCTTCTATATCAAAGATCAAATTTTTATTTGTTTGATAATGCCTTGGTCGCATAATTTTACAGACAAAACATGAATCATTTTTTGTATGAGAAATTAAAAAAGAGTAGAGGTTTAGGGGCATTTCTTCAAACAAGCTACCAAGCATTCTCCGTCAGAGCCGCATTTTCTGCTACAACGTTGGTAGCATTGAGCATTGTCTTGTGGTTGCATTAGAGGTTCCTCCCTTTGTACCATCGCAAATTAAAACAATATACATATATCAATACTTCCAATAGAAAATAATTTATACATATATCAATACTTCTGATAGAAAATAATTTAAAAAGAACGCTTTGACATGCAGGCAATACATACCCTACGAGAGACGATGGTGTGTGAACGTTAGTATCCATTCCATTACATGGTTTTAGACCACAGTTCATGATCACCAATACCATCATCATCATACACATTTTTCCTGCCATTTTCCGTTGCAACTTTTTAAAAAAAAATCTCAACAGATATAAAACTCAAGAAAAAAAAATATCTCACAAAGCAAGATTGTTGTTTGTTGGATGGTTTTATTTAACATATATATAATGGATGAAAGTCTGTATATTAAGCATTACTTCATTTCCATTCTCTGTGTTGTTGTTTTTTTCTACTAACGAACATTTATTATAGTTTGACTAGAAAACGTTTCTGCGTTGCAATTTCTTTGACTTTAATATTTTTGTTAATACAATAAAGTACTTGCAATTTACTTGACTTAATCTTCTTATGAATACAATAAAAATAAAGTGGATAACTCGATCAGAATCGGCTCAACAATATACACATAGCAAAAACAATTACGGGTCAATGTTCAATATATATTTGAAACATATGCGTTTTTATTTGATTGATCGCTTTCGCTTGATTATATATATATATATATATATACCAATTATATCTAACCAAAACTTTTGACTCGTATTCCATTAATTATTCTGGGAGATTAAAGAAGTCAAAACATTCATAATACATTAATATGAAATCTTATTGTGTGTGAAAAAAAACACGCAGCATACTATAAGTGAAAATTTGGTATGGGAACTAAAAAAGAGTAGCACTCGTGGGGCAGGTCTTCAAACAACGTTCCATACGAGCTGAGTCAAGGCCCCATTTGTTGCTACAATCTCGGTAGCACATATCGCTTTTACCTTCTTCTGGCGCCATGACTGCTTCATCCCTTTGTGTTATATATCAAACATTATGATTTAATACAGTTGTTTAATCACGAAACGAAAGTTTTAAAACAAGAAATATCATGCTTCGTACGCTGAGAGAGACGGTGGTGGGGAAAGGCAAAGTGCTTCACACTTCAACTGGCATGCGTGATCATGTATTTGGCACTCTTCTTCACAATTTTTGAAACACATATAGGGGTTTTCTTTTGTCTCACTAGTAGTTGTATCCATTCAATACAATATTTAATATTCAATAATGTTTTAAACAAGAAGAAAAAGTTATAAAAGAAGAGATATGAAGTACATACACTAGAAGAGACGGTGGTGGGGAAAGGCAAAGTGCTTCACACTTCAACTGGCATGCGTGATCATGTATTTGGCACTCTTCTTCACAATTTTTGAAACACATATAGGGGTTTTCTTTTGTCTCACTAGTAGTTGTATCCATTCAATACAATATTTAATATTCAATAATGTTTTAAACAAGAAGAAAAAGTTATAAAAGAAGAGATATGAAGTACATACACTAGAAGAGACGGTGGTGGGGAAAGGCAAAGTGCTTCACACTTCAACTGGCATGCGTGATCATGTATTTGGCACTCTTCTTCACAATTTTTGAAACACATATAGGGGTTTTCTTTTGTCTCACTAGTAGTTGTATCCATTCAATACAATATTTAATATTCAATAATGTTTTAAACAAGAAGAAAAAGTTATAAAAGAAGAGATATGAAGTACATACACTAGAAGAGACGGTGGTGGGGAAGGGCAACGTGCTTCACACTTCAACTGACATGTGTAATCATCTATTTGGCACTTCTCTAAGCAATTTTTGAAACACACACGGTGGTTTTTAGTATCCATTCCATTACCACACTGCATTGTTACCAAAAACATCATTACAACCATTACAATACGCATAGTTTGAGCCATTTCTGTCACAGTTCCTTTTTGCTACTGATATAAAACTCAAAGAGTAAGATTTGATGTTTATTATGTTGTTTGATTTGACTTGTATGGGTGTGTGTATATATATATATATATATATATATATATATATATATATATATATATATATATATATATATGGGATGGACAAAATATTATGTATTGAATGCATTCTTTAGCAAAAAATATGATGTATTGAATGATTCCTTATTTCTTGCCTTCGTGTTGTTTCATAACATTAATTGAGTAGAGATCTCTTTAGATACTGATCTCCAATCTATCAATTAATAGAATGAATCATGTCTCAATAGAAAGGAAATCATATCCCTACTAAATCTTGATTCTCATGAATTATGATTGTCATTCTCTTAATTGTGATGTGATTTGCAATCCCATTTGTAAACTATAAAAATATTACATACTATATTTTACAACTGATAATTTTACATGTTTTATGAAGATTGTTTGTGTCCTGTTGTAGATCTATTATAAGTATTTTCTCTTTATTAATTCACATAATTTAATTTTTTTTTGGATTCGAAATCTATGTCTCCTAATATATAAGCATTAATAAACCATTATTCTAACCATTGTACCAATGAGACTTTCACAATTTACAATCGCATTAACCTATTCTTTCTTGTTAAAGATATAAAACTAGTTGGGTTAACACTTTGCGTTTTGCATGGGATGACCTTTATATGTATAAATTACTTTTATGTAATAGTATTTATTTTACGTTTTACATATTATGAAATAATAAAATAGTGAGTATATTAAAGAATTGAGAATCAACTAACTATTATGTATATAATTAAATTGAAATTAGAACAGTAAATAAATCTATCCAATCACTTTTATCTATTTATATGGTATATAATTAAATTTAAATGATTTTTAACAAGAATATATAATATATTTTTAATATGTATATCTATTAAATTAGACTTTATACTCCTATGGTTTTATCATCTGTATCTTTTTAGTTACAAAAATTTCAAACCATTGGTAACAAAATTTACAATGTAAGATTTTTAATAGTTTTAATAGTTATAATATTTTTTTTTAAAACTGAAAATTTTAAATTTAAATCTTAAGTTCTTAATTTTTTCAATGCAAATTTCAAAATTATAATATTTATATTATTTATATGGTATGTAGTTTAATTAAATGACACTAATATATATATATAGTTAATCTGAATATCTATTAAATGAGATTTCCTACTCATATGGTTTTATATTTTGTAACTGAAAATAATGAATTATATTTAATTGTATAAATTATATTATATTTTGATTTAAAATATTATTCTTTTAAAAACTTAAAAATATTTGTGTATATATTTTATTTTAAAATTTAATTTTGGCCATGAACATAATTTTAATATTATAAAACAAAATAAATTAATTATATATGAATATTTTTAGTTTTATATATTCTAAATGCAAATGATTTCTCAAAATTTCTATATAAAAGCATTTAAAAATAATAATTGAAAATCATTTGTATATTTGTAAATATTTTAAAAATATTTTAATTTATGTTGATTAGATAATAAAGAACATAACCTGTGCTTAAATGACCCACCAATCTAGTCCACATTGTCCATAAGTTTTTTAAAAATTGTCGATGCAATAATGGCCTTACACTACGCACCAGATTTTCTAATATTATTATTTCAAATTGTTTTAATATGATAACTTGTGTTATTATACATTTTTTTATTCTTTTGTTATTTTGTAATATAGTTTTATTACCTTAGTATCACATAGAATGTTTTAAATTTTATATTTTTGAAATTGTTCAATAGTAAAAATAATTTAGTTTAAAAAGTATAATAGCCGTAAAGAATTGTCCTTATAATGGATGAAAGTCTGTATATTAAGCATTACTTCATTTCCATTCTCTGTGTTGTTGTTTTTTTCTACTAACGAACATTTATTATAGTTTGACTAGAAAACGTTTCTGCGTTGCAATTTCTTTGACTTTAATATTTTTGTTAATACAATAAAGTACTTGCAATTTACTTGACTTAATCTTCTTATGAATATAATAAAAATAAAGTGGATAACTCGATCAGAATCGGCTCAACAATATACACATAGCAAAAACAATTACGGGTCAATGTTCAATATATATTTGAAACATATGCGTTTTTATTTGATTGATCGCTTGATTATATATATATATATATACCAATTATATCTAACCAAAACTTTTGACTCGTATTCCATTAATTATTCTGGGAGATTAAAGAAGTCAAAACCTTCATCTATACTATTAAAAGAGAAACATTCTGAAAAAATCTACTTATGCAAGGTTGTTTGGACCTTTTCATTTAATTCATTATTTTTTGGTCCTACCTTAAATTTCTCTAACTATATTCAATGCATTTAATTAATCCTAACAGATTTTGATGATTATAGAATATTCACTAAAAATTATCTCATTAAAAGCGAAAAAAACGTTACAATATGGTTTAACCGTGCGACCTTTTCTTTGGCTAATCTTTAATGTGTGACATTACCAAATACATGTGCACAACACACGTTAGTATAATATATTTCCATTTTACAATCTGAGAATTTTAAATAATTTCACTTGAAAAAATGAGATTTCATCTAATATCTATACAATTAAAGCAGATGACTATTTAGGAATATGTCCCTGAAATTTTTAAATAATTACAAAAATTACATGTATTTTTTTCATCATTATTTGCAATCAATTAAAAATCATTATTTTACAATTACATTAAAGAGTATTTAATATATTTAATATAATTCAGTTTTTAGTCTTTTTGAAAATTTTGTTTCCTAAATATTTACATCATATCTTTCCAAAAAATCTTTCACATTATTAATTATTTGAAAGTATTTATTAAATGAAACCTCAAAATAAAATCAATTTGAAATAACAAATGATTAATCAACAGTCATAGTATGAGTTTGAATTATCTCAACTCCTTAAAAAATAGTTTCATTTAAAATAAAAACTAAATCATATAAACTAAATTTAATAAAATTATAGAAAATATTTTGAAACGCACAAATGAATTTTTCAATACAAGAGTGTTGAAGATATAAAATATTTTATTTAAATTAAAAAATAATCAGTGTAAAATAAGTTTAACTTCAGTTTAAATAAATAAAATCATATTACGGGTTAGAATTATTTAAAGTCTTCTAATATTTAGTCATATTAAAAATAACAAAATAAGTCATATAAGTAGATTTAAGATAAATTTCATAAAAAGTTAAAACATATAATTTATCAAAAATCAAAATTTTTATTACGTAAAATAATTTTTCAACAAAAATATACCTGCCCATAAAAACAAAAATATACCCGCCCTTTTTAAGGGCGGGTCAAAATCTAGTAATACATTAATATGAAATCTTATTGTGTGTGAAAAAAACACGCAGCATACTATAAGTGAAAATTTGGTATGGGAACTAAAAAGGGGAAATTTCATAACTACACTTTGTTTGGTACCACTTTTCACTTTTACCATCAATCAAATGACATTTTCAAAAATACCACTTTAACAAATGAGCAAAAGACAATACTATCCTCGCCCTATTTGCTTCAATCATCGATTGTTTTGGGATCGATCTTTTCTCTCGGAATCAACCGTAGAGATCCGCCGTCTCTCTGTCTCACACAGCGGCAACAAAAGAGATTCAAGAGATTGCGATTCAAAACCGTCGAGATCCGCCGGCTTGTTGCTGGAAAGCTACGAGTCTTTAATGGAGGCTGTGATGGTTCGGAGTTTGGAGTAGGCGGTAGTGTGTTTGGAGGTGGTTGTGATTTTGATGGCTGAGGCGGTGGCTGAGGACACAGTAGACGCTGGTTCCACTGCATCTACTGCTATTCTCGTTGGTGATCGTTTACTTGTTGCTAACGTTGGTGATTCCAGGGCTGTAATTATTGTTTCTGATAACGTTTTCAGGAGCTTTCGATATCGATACAGAATGATAGTGAATGATTTTACATTCCTCAGCAAGATGGTGCTAGTGATGATATAAAGCCAAGCGCTTTTGCTCCTCATGGTAAAGTTTCAGATGTATATATCTATGGGTTTTGTTGCGAAGGGTGTTACCTTTTACTTGTGTGTGAGTGATGAATAATGATGTTGTAGATGATGATGATGGAGGAGCTGGGAAGTTAGAGTTTCCTTACTTGCTGTTGGGGTATAGATCGGTTCAACAGTCTTTGTGGTCTTCTGTGGCAACTGCCAACAAGCGTGATGCTGATAATAAGAAGGGAGAAAAGATTACTTCGCAGCAAAGCAAAGCCTCTCCCGAGGAGTGTGATGAAGCAGTGGAGGGCTGAGTCTGGCTAAAGCCAAAGCTAAAGCGAAGAAATTGGAAGAATCACAGAAGTCTGATGTATCCATTATGCAACGTGTGCGGGCGTTTCTTCTTCAGATAGGTCCTGCTTTGAGAGCTATTGCATCCATGAGCAGGTCAGGATTGTGGTTTTTGTGAGCTGTGTATTTGATGATATTTCTTGATATTATTATTAATATAAGATCTGCAGGGAAGATTGGGTCAATACCCTTCGCCACTGGAAAGGTGAATTTAAATCTACGCTGCAGCACTACTGGCTGGGCACAAAGTTGCTCTGGGATGATGTCAGGATTAGTGTTAGGCTGCTTGTTAAACTTGCTAATGGGAAAGGTCTCTTTAGGAGGGAACGACAACAACTCACTCGAACCACTGCCGACATTTTTAGATTGGTCCCTGTTGCCGTTTTCATTATTGTCCCGTTAATCTAATTTTTGTTTGTTATGATGATATAATTTTACTGTATCAATTATAAGAGTTTATAAGAGTTTATAAAATTAATCTATAAGGCTTTCTAAATAAATTATTAATGTATACTTTATTTATAAGAGTTTGTAAATTCAGTCTATAAGGCTTTATAATGATTATAAATAATTTATAAATGTTTATAAATCACTTTTAAAGATTTAGAAATCACTTATAAACCTTTATCAATAGTTTATATATATATATGTTCCTATAAATGATTTATAGACTTTTATACAATCACTTATAAGAATATAACAAATATTTATAAAGTTTTATATAATCATTTAAATAATTATAAGGGATTATAAAACATTCATAAATTTTATAAAAACAATTTGAGGTTGTCCATGTTCTGATATCTGAAACCACTCAGAAGTGAGACGAACATCAAGGCAGTAAAACTCTTGGGCACTTTTTCAGCAGCAATCTGAGCATACTTAGCAACTTCTCAGTAACATAACTCATCTGTCCCTTACAAAGAATGAATAGTAGCCTTGAGCTTCATGATCATAGTGGCACTGTCGTATAGGTTTATAAATCATCTAAAAGAATCTATAACCATTTAGAAAGTCTTATAAAATAATTTATAATGGTTTGTATAATGATTTATAAGGGTTTATAAGGGTATGTAAATAATTTATAAGGGTTAATAAAAATAATTTATAAAGTTTGTACAGCTTTATAAATGATTATAAAATAATTTATAAAGGTATGTAAAATTTATGAAGCGGTGGAGTTTTGCTTGTTGTCTGCATGTGCCTCAGAATCTACCACGTATCATCATCTCTTTACAAAGCATGCACGTGTTCTTTAGTTTTATGAATTTAATCTTGTGTATCCATGTGTTGGGCTTTAAGCCGAAAGGGCTTAAAGATGTTTATAAAGATTTTATATAGAATTTATAAGGGTTTGTAAAAGGCTTAAATAAGTTTATA
Organism: Raphanus sativus; assembly: GCF_000801105.2. Taxonomy (NCBI): domain Eukaryota; kingdom Viridiplantae; phylum Streptophyta; class Magnoliopsida; order Brassicales; family Brassicaceae; genus Raphanus; species Raphanus sativus. Next base: position 28,714,611 of record NC_079512.1, on the reverse strand, counting down.
AAAAAATTAAATAATATTTTAAAGGGTTTATAAAAGATTTTAATGGGGTTTGAAGAGTTTATATATGGTTTATAAAAAACATAAAGGTTTCTAAAACCATTTAAATATTTATACAACTATTTATAAAGGCTTATAAAACCATTTATAAATTTTGTATTGATTTATATCATCTTATAAGGGTTTATAAGAGCTTTTTCGTGTGTGTAGATGGATTTAGAAAATATTTATAAGAGTTGATCAAATATATATGAAATATAAATCTATTTATAAGAGTTTATAAATCTATTTATAAGGGTTTATTCAAAAGATTATAAGAATTTGATTATCTTTATAACAATTTATAAGGGTTTATAAATCAATTTAAAAGTGTTTATAAATCAATTTAGAAGAGTTTATAGAGCAAGAAAAGACAAGAAGAATGTTTTTATAACGTTATAAACATTATAAAATAAACCATTATGAATCTTTTTATAACGTTTTTGTACATTAACATAGAAAATTAATCAGTTAGTTTATATACCTTTATATATCAGCTTACAAACCCTTAAATTAGTTTATAAATATTAATAAATCAACTTCTAAACCCTTGAATTAGTTTATAAACATTTATAAATCAGTTTATAGATTAATTTATACAATTTATAAAGGTATATAAAATAATATATAAGGATATCCAAACAATTAAAAGTTTATAAAAACAATATGAAGTATGCACTTTGGCAATGAGAGCAGTAACTACCTTATATACTCTTTTAAAAAAGTTGGTCCTGTCATTGGTTTTCTGCTCATTGATGTATAAAAGGTCTTATACAAAGAGAAGAGTTGAGTCTACAACACTAGTCAAACTCCAACCACTCGTAACAGAGTAATGATAAACAGAACTACAGTGTCTTATGAACTTATGATACATGTGTTGCTGAATGGTTTTGAATGTGGCCAGAGACATCAGCAGCACCTAAAGACACAAATCCTTATCAAACACTTGTTCTGTGACCAAACAAAGATGAAAAGAGAAACACTACAAGAAGTGATTTACCTCTCTCAAGAAGCAGCTTTGAACCTGAGTAAGAGAATAACCGAACAGCATTTCTATAGCTTAGCTCCGCAAACTCTTCGTTCTTCATGTCCAACAACCCTGCTACATACACAAGTACCTTTAACCGTAACTGATTAGAACCTTAAAATTCCATAGTTATATGAGTTAAAGCTGTAAAGAAGTAACAACAACAAAACATACGGTATGAATATTAGTAGGGTGATCAAGTGTTTCCTTCGGCAACTTCATGGAGCCACCACTGGAAGCATTAGGCTCAAGATCCTGAGATGAGTTTCCTTCTTCGGGCAGAGAATGATCTCCTTCTTCGGGTGAATCAGTCTCTAGTAAGATCCTATCAGAAGGAACCTACCAAGCAAAAAACTGAAATCAAAATTCCATTCCATCTAGAAAAACTGTAATATGTGCGTAGATAAAATATTGAAATCTTACTGCTCTCAACATCTTCTTGGCTTTCTTCTCACTCATGGACATAAGAAAACCAGAGAAAGAGAAATAAGCACCGAGCTTTGCAAACTCAGGAACCATCTCAGCAGAGCCCAAGTACGAGTGAAGGATGAGTCCAGCAGGAAAAGACCCCACAGATCTGCGTATTCCACAGCATCACACTACATAAGAACATTAAAAAAGGCTACAAAAACATTAACTTTTGTTCAGGTACACACAGCAGGAACCAAAAGAACATACTTTGTTATCTCAAGTAGATCACCGAATGCACAGACACAGTGGATTGATGCAAGTCTATTCAACTCCTTTGCAAGTTCGAGCTGTTGACGAAACACTCCAACCTGAACTTTTAGCATCAAACTATATAAAAGCATAAAGGTTTCTTCTTTGACCAATGATGAAACCTGATCTGAGAAATCAATCTCCCTTCCCTTAGACCCTTTGTCCAAACCAACAACAATCATGGACTCTTCAAAATCAAAAGAGACAAAGAGAGATATACTTCATTAAAAGTATAATTCATTTATAAGAGTTTATAAGTCTTTTATAAGGGTTTATAAGACTTGCCTTGTTCTTGGTGGGCATGTAGAATGGCTCAAACACAAGAGGGAATGGTGTGTCCAGACCAAACTCTGCTTACTGGAGCTTCTAACTGCACAGACGAAACAAGCCACTTTAAGAGATGATCTTTTGTAGATGAATTTAACCATGAGCTTCCTTTACCTTAAAGAAGCAACGTTCGAGGATTGTTGTGGTATTCCAAAGCCTCCTGTCACTGGAGCTTCGTGGCTTATCTGCAACCCCAAAAAGAAAGCAATCTGTAATGTTGAGCTAAATGACGAGCATTTTCAAGAGGAGAACCAGCAACCATAGTTCTCAGAGGATCCAAAACCTTAACACATCAAATTTTTTTAGTTTCTAATGTAAGTTTTTAGATTAAAACAGAGAAAATTTGAAGGACAAAACCTGAGAAGACAAAAGCGAAGATCGATAGGAGTCTACGCGGTTCGAATTGCGTAACGAATCGACGATCTCCATTCACGATCTGATTGAGCTGTTCGGGGATCTGAAACCCTAGCTTCGCGATCAAGTCCTCGAGATGCACCAGATTCCCGAAGTGGATCACCAATCCGCGCGAGAGGATCAAGTAATCGGAAATGTAATCAAAGATCCGGTAGCTAGGATGATGGATCGAGAAGACGACGGTTCTCACCGGACTGGTCCAATCTCGCCGGAAATGTCGAGCTAGGCGAACACGGTGAAGAAGAGCTAGGAGAACACGGTGAAGAAGAGATCGTGGGAGAGAGAATAGGTTTATTAGTCAGGGGTATAATGGTATTTTGATCATTAAAAATTTAGTGGTATAGTTGGTTAGTGTATAATTGAAAAGTGGTATCATGAAAGTGGTATTTTTGGCAATTTCTCAACTAAAAAAGAGTAGCACTCGTGGGGCAGGTCTTCAAACAACGTTCCATACGAGCTGAGTCAAGGCCCCATTTGTTGCTACAATCTCGGTAGCACATATCGCTTTTACCTTCTTCTGGCGCCATGACTGCTTCATCCCTTTGTGTTATATATCAAACATTATGATTTAATACAGTTGTTTAATCACGAAACGAAAGTTTTAAAACAAGAAATATCATGCTACGTACGCTGAGAGAGACGGTGGTGGGGAAAGGCAAAGTGCTTCACACTTCAACTGGCATGCGTGATCATGTATTTGGCACTCTTCTTCACAATTTTTGAAACACATATAGGGGTTTTCTTTTGTCTCACTAGTAGTTGTATCCATTCAATACAATATTTAATATTCAATAATGTTTTAAACAAGAAGAAAAAGTTATAAAAGAAGAGATATGAAGTACATACACTAGAAGAGACGGTGGTGGGGAAAGGCAAAGTGCTTCACACTTCAACTGGCATGCGTGATCATGTATTTGGCACTCTTCTTCACAATTTTTGAAACACATATAGGGGTTTTCTTTTGTCTCACTAGTAGTTGTATCCATTCAATACAATATTTAATATTCAATAATGTTTTAAACAAGAAGAAAAAGTTATAAAAGAAGAGATATGAAGTACATACACTAGAAGAGACGGTGGTGGGGAAGGGCAACGTGCTTCACACTTCAACTGACATGTGTAATCATCTATTTGGCACTTCTCTAAGCAATTTTTGAAACACACACGGTGGTTTTTAGTATCCATTCCATTACCACACTGCATTGTTACCAAAAACATCATTACAACCATTACAATACGCATAGTTTGAGCCATTTCTGTCACAGTTTCTTTTTGCTACTGATATAAAACTCAAAGAGTAAGATTTGATGTTTATTATGTTGTTTGATTTGACTTGTATGGGTGTATATATATATATATGGGATGGACAAAATATTATGTATTGAATGCATTCTTTAGCAAAAAATATGATGTATTGAATGATTCCTTATTTCTTGCCTTCGTGTTGTTTCATAACATTAATTGAGTAGAGATTTCTTTAGATACTGATCTCCAATCTATCAATTAATAGAATGAATCATGTCTCAATAGAAAGGAAATCATATCCCTACTAAATCTTGATTCTCATGAATTATGATTGTCATTCTCTTAATTGTGATGTGATTTGCAATCCCATTTGTAAACTATAAAAATATTACATACTATATTTTACAACTGATAATTTTACATGTTTTATGAAGATTATTTGTGTCCTGTTGTAGATCTATTATAAGTATTTTCTCTTTATTAATTCACATAATTTAATTTTCTTTTGGATTCGAAATCTATGTCTCCTAATATATAAGCAATTAATAAACCATTATTCTAACCATTGTACCAATGAGACTTTCACAATTTACAATCTCATTAACCTATTCTTTCTTGTTAAAGATATAAAATTAGTTGGGTTAACACTTTGCGCTTTGCATGGAATGATCTTTATATGTATAAATTACTTTTATGTAATAGTATTTATTTTACGTTTTACATATTATGAAATAATAAAATAGTGAGTATATTAAAGAATTGAGAATCAACTAACTATTATGTATATAATTAAATTGAAATTAGAACAGTAAATAAATCTATCCAATCACTTTTATCTATTTATATGGTATATAATTAAATTTAAATGATTTTTAACAAGAATATATAATATATTTTTAATATGTATATCTATTAAATTAGACTTTATACTCCTATGGTTTTATCATCTGTATCTTTTTAGTTACAAAAATTTCAAACCATTGGTAACAAAATTTACAATGTAAGATTTTTAATAGTTTTAATAGTTATAATATTTTTTTTAAAAAAACTGAAAATTTAAAATTTAAATCTTAAGTTCTCAATTTTTTCAATGCAAATTTCAAAATTATAATTTTTATATTATTTATATGGTATGTAGTTTAATTAAATGACACTAATATATATATATATATATATAGTTAATCTGAATATCTATTAAATGAGATTCCCTACTCATATGGTTTTATATTTTGTAACTGAAAATAATGAATTATATTTAATTGTATAAATTATATTATATTTTAATTTAAAATATTATTCTTTTAAAAACTTAAAAATATTTGTGTATATATTTTATTTTAAAATTTAATTTTGGCCATGAACATAATTTTAATATTATAAAACAAAATAAATTAATTATATATGAATATTTTTAGTTTTATATATTCTAAATGCAAAAGATTTCTCAAAATTTCTATATAAAAGCATTTAAAATAATAATTGAAAATCATTTGTATATTTGTAAATATTTTTAAAATGTTTTAATTTATGTTGATTAGATAATAAAGAACATAACCTGTGCTTAAATGACCCACCAATCTAGTCCACATTGTCCATCAGTTTTTCAAAAATTGTCGATGCAATAATGACCTTACACTATGTTATATTACCAATTAGGGATTGGCAGGTGCTACGCACCAGATTTTCTAATATTATTATTTCAAATTGTTTTAATATGATAACTTGTGTTATTATACATTTTTTTATTCTTTTGTTATTTTGTAATATAGTTTTATTACATTAGTATCACATAGAATGTTTTAAATTTTATATTTTTGAAATTGTTCAATAGTAAAAATAATTTAGTTTAGAAAGTATAATAGCCGTAAAGAATTGTCCTTATAAACACGTTCTTTGCACGAGATTTTGTTTTTGGTTGTATGATGTATTTTTGAATTATCATTATGTGATTGTATATGTGTATAATAGACTATACATAATACATTATTGGGTAATTGTGTTATATATATATATATATGTATATATATATATGTGTGTGTGTGTGTTCTCTAGTGGATATAGTGATTTGTTTTTCATGAACTATAATTTGAAAATAATATTTGGTTGTTTTATGATAACTTGTGCAAGTGTATCAAATTGTAGTTACGATATTCCTGTTTTACAACTGGGACTTGTATTTAAATGCACATATTTTCTATTAATGTTTCTTCTTCTTTTTTTGTTGGCATTTGTATATGTTTGGCTTGGTTCTTTTTTTTTATTATAAATTCTCTAAATATTAGTTTTCAGTTTCCAGTTGTTTGTATGGTAGAAAACTCAAAGTTTCTCCTGCTGGTAGACATGCCGTTATTTTTTTTCTTTAACACTTGGATTATCATTCAAAGACAAAGGTCAACAGACCTAAGCCGAGGCAAACCCCAAGGAGAGTACAACAACAGAAAATAAAACCAGAGAAAGGAGAAATAAAGTGAAGACAGAAGCAGAACAAAAGAAACAAATAAAAAACCACCAGTAGGCAGTACAGCAGGCCATTTCTTCAAGCAATAGAAGAGACTACAGATTAAGAGCATCTAGCTTCCTCCTCTAGAAGTGTTCTCAGCCAAGATGGACCACCCGAAGCCACATAAGACTGGTAATGGCGCTCCTCTGTAACACTTTGAGCAATCAAGGACGCAGCCTTATTACACTCCAAAGCTACATGCTCCAATTTCCACTCCGTAAAACCATTTAGAGCATTAAGGATCCTAGAGACCAAAGACGTACACGAAGACAGAGCCATTGGCTGCAGGAGGGCATCTCTGAGACTTATTGATGACGTCTCCAAGAACACCTTGTCAAATCGAAGGTTCTGCATATCCTCAATGGACCATAGCAGGGATGTAAGCTCAGCTTCAAGTGGGTTTGCTACCTGAGAGAAGGATCTCCTACTATGCATAAGAGCACTTCCTTCGTCATTCCATAAGACCCACGCACCACCACTATTCACAGAGCTATCCGACCAAGACGCAGCTACATTGCATTTAATCCAATCCTTTGGAGGTTTAGACCAATTAATTGGGGTGGTAGTAGGACCACACACCTGCGGTACACCTGGTTGAGCAGGAGCTTGTAGATCCCGCCAAATCTATGCTTCCACCAGAGCCCTATCTAAAATATTTGCCGCATCCACACGTTTATACTCAAAACAAAAGGAGTTTCTAGCTTTTCAGATATGCCATAACAGCCAAAGAAAGGCTAAACCAGACATGCCGTTATTTACTAAATTGAATTGATTGACCTGCAAAACAAAAGAAAGACACCAAGAGAAGAAGGCAAAATATATGGAGGACTGGAAGACACAATAAACCAACATGAAGGAACATTATGGGTTAGAAGGGTTTGGAGACTATAGGAAAAGACTATCAAAGCTACATGTCAAAACTTAAAAAGTTGCTTGGACATCTTTGTTAGTCAGCCCCCTATGCAAAGAAAGGATAACTTGCTAACATCATCCCTGTAAAATACAAATATGCCACACCAACAATCATGTTGAAAGAGTATCACGTAAAAGAGCAACCACGACCTAAATATAAAATCTATAATCTATTATTATTTTTATGATATTAGACCATGATTAACTTTTCTTAGATTTTAACTAAAAAAAATTATGGACCATCTCTTAAATAAGACATATAAGAACCGTCTTTTAACCAAAAAGAACCGAAAAGTATAAAAAAAATTATCAAATCATGAAGTTACAAAGAGGACAAAAAATGTTAACAATTTCATTCATCAATCAAACTATCTCAATCTTGAAAGCTGTTAAGAAACAGGCGCCATAAAAGTTTTTACAAAGAGACCACTCTCTACACTAGTACCAACAATTAAGAACAGAGCAAATAGCCATAACACAGTTATGCGTTTGAGCAAAGGCTTTCCAAAACTTGGAAGTAAACGAGAGAGAACGAAGTACAAGTAACAATAATAAAAGAAGCACACGTTCAAGAATCCAAATGAAAATTGGCAGTTCACTTTTGAAGTTCACAGAGATGAATGTCGGACACGTGTAAGCGTGTTAAAGTGGACGAGGAGTGCAAGTCTTTTTCATAATGGACGGGGCTGTGATGCTTTATTTTTCCTAGTGGGCCATGTACTGGTAATGGGCTTTGGATATTTGGTGCTGAAGTATTCACATGGTAAACGTAACTAATTACTTACGGTCACGACGTCGTTTTAGCAATCAAAACGCAAACGCGGACGTAAAAAGCTAAAAACGACCTCTTAAATATAAATGCGATTGCCTTAAACCCTAATCCTCTCTCCGGCAACTTTTTTTTTTCCTTCGCACAGAGTGTTAACGTCTTCCGACGTTGCGCTCTCCTCACTCAGTGATGGCTCCTCAGTCGTTAAAGAAGAACTACCGGTGCTCTCGATCTCTAAAGCAGTTCTACGGCGGAGGTCCTTTCGTCGTTTCCTCTGACGGCTCTTTCATCGTCTGCGCGTGCGGCGACGCCATTAACATCGTCGACGCGTCGGACTCGTCCGTGAAATCGACGATCGAAGGCGAGTCGGATGCGCTCACCGCTCTGGCTCTTAGTCCCGACGATAAGCTACTCTTCTCCGCTGGACATAGCAGACAAATTCGAGTTTGGGATTTGGAAACCTCGAAATGCATTCGCACTTGGAAGGTATAAAAAAAATTTAAGATCCATTCATAGTCGATACCATCCAAAATTAATGTTTTTTTTTATAACGATGGGCAGGGACATGAGGGACCTGTGATGGGGATGGCTTGCCACGCGTCGGGTGGGTTGTTAGCTACAGCTGGATCTGATAGGAAAGTCCTTGTTTGGGATGTTGATGGTGGTTTCTGCACTCATTACTTCAAAGGTCACAAAGGAGTTGTTTCAAGTGTCTTGTTCCATCCTGATCTTAACAAAAACGTTGTACGTAACCAATTCTGTTTATGGGTTTAATTGAATCTGAAGTAAATTTTCTGTTATAGTAAATTAGAGTTTTTTTTTAATTTTTCTGTTATAAAAATATACTTTTGTTTTTATATATCGCATTCTTCTCTGTTTTGATGAACAAGGTTGTTATCGTTTATAACGTTTGGGTGTAGCTTATATCGGGAAGTGATGATGCAACCGTTCGTGTGTGGGATCTTATGGCAAAGAACACTGAGAAGAAGTGTCTTGCCATTTTGGATAAGCACTTTTCAGCTGTGAGTTCGATTGCTCTTTCAGAGGATGGATTGACTTTACTCAGCGCTGGAAGAGATAAAGTAAGTTCTTAGCAAGGGCTCTCTCTCTACCTTAATTTAGTTGCACATTTCAGGAGTAGGATTGTTTTCTCTTGGTGTTTTATTAAAGGGTGGGATTGGTTGGTTAATCACAGGTTGTGAATGTGTGGGACCTTCAAGATTATAGCTGCAAGACTACAGTTGCAACGTATGAGGTACTAGAAGCTGTGACAACGGTTTCTTCTGGGTCGCCTTTTGCTTCATTTGTAGCGTCTCTTGATCAGAAGAGTAAGAAGAAGAAAACTCCTTCTCAAGAAACGTATTTTATTACTCTTGGGGAACGTGGTGTAGTGCGCATTTGGAAGTCTGAAGGGTAAGCCACTATATCCTTCAATAATTTTTGTTGCGTTTATTATTCTTTTGTGAAATCTTTAGCTGTTTACTTTGACAGTTCAGTTTGCCTCTACGAGCAGAAGTCGTCGGATATTACTGTCAGCTCGGATGATGAGGAATCTAAAAGAGGGTTCACTGCAGCTGCTATGCTTCCTTCTGATCTTGGACTGCTTTGTGTGACTGCTGATCAGCAGTTTTTTGTCTACTCCGTTGTGGAAAATGTAGAAGAATCAGAGTTAGTGCTAAGCAAGAGGCTTGTTGGATATAATGAAGAAATTTCTGATATGAAGTTCCTAGGTGATGAAGAACAGTTTCTCGCAGTAGCTACAAATCTCGAGGAGGTAACTGAGCATTTTGTAGTATCCTGTGAGTATGATCAAGTCTAAGATTGATTTGCATGGACTAAGATTTGCAAACCTATACGTAGGTTCGTGTTTATGATGTTGCAACGATGTCATGTTCTTACGTTTTAGCTGGTCATAAAGAAGTTGTTCTGTCCCTTGACACATGCGTATCTAGTTCTGGGAATGTTCTGGTCGTCACTGGAAGCAAAGACAAAACTGTAAGTCCATCTACCTACCCTGTAGTTCTTCATAAACCATGTTCATCTTAAGCCTTTTTAATTGAGTTAGCTGTCGATCGACAGACGAGCTAGATAACTATTAACTAGGGGTGGATTTTTTGTCTCCGATTTTACAGGGTTATTTTTAGCTTATGTCAATGTTTGTTTTCATCATTCGATTAGAGTGATCTGCGGAGTCGACTAACTTATATTTTGTTACTTTGCAACTACAGGTAAGGCTATGGAATGCAACAAGCCAATCTTGCATTGGAGTTGGTACAGGTCATAATGGCGATGTCTTAGCGGTTGCTTTTGCGAAGAAGTCTGTCAGTTTCTTTGTCAGCGGCAGTGGGTACGTGCTACATAAATCATTTCGTATTCTTTGCATTCTGGTATAAGTTAATCTGATGTCTTTACATTCCACTGGATTAGTGATCGTACACTGAAGGTCTGGAGCATTGATGGTATCTCAGAGGACTCAGAAGAGCCCATCAATCTGAAAACTAGAAGTGTTGTCGCCGCCCATGATAAAGACATCAACTCCGTGGCTATTGCTCGAAATGATAGCTTGGTTTGCACTGGCTCTGAGGTAATTGGATATGATTAGCAAACTTAATCAGATTAACTGTGGTTGTTATCTCACTCGGATGAACATTTTTCAAACACTTGTATTTATCTTCTCTCCTATTTAAGAAGATGCACTGAGCTCTGAGAAGACATGCTCGAGGCTCTTATTTGACGTAATTAATTCTGTTTTGCAGGATCGGACAGCTAGCATATGGAGACTCCCAGACTTGGTGCATGTTGTTACACTTAAAGGACATAAGAGGCGGATTTTTTCTGTTGAGTTCTCACCTGTTGATCAGTGCGTAATGACAGCATCAGGTGATAAAACAGTGAAAATTTGGGCTATATCTGATGGTTCATGCCTCAAAACATTCGAAGGTCATACCTCAAGTGTCCTTAGGGCTTCATTCATAACTGATGGCACCCAATTTGTCTCATGTGGTAAGTTTCACTAGCTTGGTTTGGTGTCATACTTTATTTTCTTCTTCTTTTATAGTCTTAACATTCTAACAATGTTACTTATAGGTGCCGATGGTTTATTGAAACTTTGGAATGTGAACACTAGCGAATGCATTGCCACGTATGATCAGCACGAGGACAAGGTACCCTTAAAAATACTTGTTTTCTTGAGGTCTCCTTATATTTGTCTGACATGTTCAATAATCATCACTTGCGCACAGACCTCTTGCTGTTCTGTTCAGACAAATCGCACTTTACTTTTTTTTAATAGGTATGGTCTTTAGCTGTTGGAAAGAAAACAGAAATGGTTGCAACTGGTGGAGGCGATGCAGTTATTAATTTATGGCATGATTCCACCGCTTCTGATAAGGAAGACGAATTCCGGAAAGAGGTCTGTCAGTTTCACTTATTAACTAGAAACTCTGGTTCCCATGGAGCTTTCATGTGTCCTTGATCTTTAGTCCTCACCTGCATCTTGAACCTCTTGTGTTGTACAGGAAGAAACAATCTTGAGAGGGCAAGAGCTGGAAAACGCAGTGTTAGATGCCGAATACACTAAAGCCATAAGATTAGCATTTGAGCTTCGTAGGCCTCACAAAGTTTACGAACTCTTTGCTGGCCTCTGCAAGTAAAGCCATCTAAAAACACTTAGCGTTTACTCTTTCTCTCGGTATCAAGTCTCGTCCTTCTTCTTACGTGCAATTTGGTGTAAACAGGAAAAGAGAATCAGACGAGCAGATTGTGAAAGCTCTTCAAGGACTTGAAAAAGAAGAGTTCCGTTTACTTTTTGAATATCTCAGAGAATGGAACACAAGACCAAACCGATGCCACATTGCTCAGTTTGTTCTTTACCAAACCTTCAACATACTTCCTCCCACAGAAATCGTTCAGGTTTGGCTTACATGACAAGAGTCAAGTGATCAATATCTGTTCCGTTTGCTTGATCTTGGGGTTTTCTTTGGACAGGTTAAAGGAATTGGAGAACTCCTGGAAGGTCTAATCCCATATTCTCAGAGACATTTCAATAGGATGGACAGATTTGTAAGAAGCAGTTTCTTGTTAGACTACACACTCGGCGAGATGTCTGTGATTGATCCAGAGTCTGAGACAGAGTATCCTAAAGACAAGAAGATAGAAGAAGAGATCATTGCTTCTGTGTCCTTAATAGAACAAGAGACAGACCAAAAGACTCCTTCAAGGAAACGAAAGTCTCAGAAGTCCAAAGATAGATCGAACAAGAAGAGACTCGTTGCCGAAGCTCAGGGAAATGTAATCGCAGTTTGAGTCTTGATACACACTGCTTCAATTGCAGGCAGCAATGGCATGGTTATTGTATTTTTGATGAAATTTGAGTTGCGGTAAAATCCAAATTTTTGGCAATTTTCGTTTTTTTTTTGTGTAATTGGTTCCTTGCAAGTGCTGTTGTTTCTCTCAACTTACAAGCATTGGATTTAAAAGTTTGTTGAGTTTTTTCCTCGAAGATAGTTTTCTACATCAATTTTTAGCAACTTATTTTCGATAACATCTCCCCGAATAAGTGAACAAACCAGACCAAAACATCATTGTTCCCAGCCAGTTTAACAAGTGTGTTGTTACCCATGATCCATCTAAATGGTTGATTCTTTTTTTGTTAACTGACATAATTTTGAACCAAGTTTTGATGGATATTTGAACCAAATTGTTTAGTTGGATGCTCTTTGACATTTTTCATGTCACAGGGATTTGTAATATCTGAAAGCTATGCACACGACCCAACCAAGATTAAAATCTTAGTTGGAGACCATGCATAGCCACAAAATTGGCAGACGAAATCAGTTAAGAAATCTGTCCACTAAAAATGATGTTCGAAGGTAACGATTGCGGAAACTTTGTTACGATTTCTTTTTTCTTTTTCTTTAGATGATATGGTTTAGCCAATTTTTCGCGATATCGCAGACGGTTCGGAATCATTTAATCGGTACAAGCGATGGGCCGCCGTGTGTAGAAATCACAAGAAATTGTATCTCTTCTATCTAAAAAAATGGGAAAGCCATGGATCCATGTGTGCATGGTTTGCAACTAGATAAGCTCAAAATAGTTTTAGAATAGAACAACGCTTTAACTTCTTCTTTCTTTTTTGAAACACGAACAACACTTTAACTTTTTTTTTTTGAAACACAACTTCCATTAAACTTAACTTCAAAGCTTACAAGGGCAAGAAGGAATTAAACATCCTCTTGAAGACAAATCATAAACTACAATAGAAAATGAGATCAAACAAGATAAGTCTTCATACGAAGTTGACAGCGAATCCAAAACAAAGTTTGAATGCGTCGAAGAAGCTACAACAAAGTCGGATAGCTGAGAAATAGTCATAAGTGATGTTGAGGAACAACCCTCACCAACGAGAAAACACAAAGTAGTCTCGATTGCACCTTCTAGCCCCGTACAGACCGCTACGCAAGATAACAAATAGGTGAGTAAGTTGAACCGAGGACTCAGTAGATAATCCGAGAGAGCATCTCCGTTCATAGAAGAGAGGCATGATTGTGAGATACTCTCCTCATCTGAGGAGGATGGCAAAACCCATATCAGAGTTGGTGAACCCACATAGAAATTTTTGAGGAGGAGACACAATGCGAGCATTTCACAATGCGAGCATTTCACAATGCGAGCACAAACAAAGCAAACGACAAGTTTCCAGTTCTAAATTCCGAGTTAGAAATTGTGGAGCCCCACGAACCCGAGATTTGAAAACTTTAGAAGTTGAGGTTTGAAATTTGACTGGTGGCGGTATGGATGGCGGATGTCGGAGGTTTCCTAGCTGATTGAGGAGGGTGGATGTCAGAGTTGGAGGCCGGAGCGGATTCCCACTTAAATTGGACGTCAGGTTAACCCACGGCTGGCCCAAAGCTGGACCGTTGGATGAGACGCACGATGGACAGCCAGATCCACAAATGAAACCTTCAAGATAACGTCTTGACGGTGTGAGAGTGATGGGTTTGATACGAGAAGAGCTTGTACTTCCGATACACTGAGATTCCGAGCCTGAACGACGGGACAAGAGTGTAATCCCACAGCCAATTGTCGTCGAGACCACGGGATCTAAGGGGATGGAATGAACTTGCGGTGAAGGATGGAGTGAATTCTGGTGAAAGGTGCTGATTGAGGAGGTGCGGCTTGATTGAAGCTTCCAGGAATCCCTGGTGAAGAGAACAGAAACGACGAAATAATAGGACATGATTAAAGGCAAGAGAGCGACGGAATAGCGGCGACGCCGGCGGGTTAAGCCACCGCCGACGTCGAGATCTGGAGAAACCAACAGCGCCTCGATGTCTGGACCCGGGAGAGAAGGAGGCTAGGGCGAACAACACTTTAACTAAATTCTAAATTTAAATGCTAAAGTCGCATTCATTGTAATTTTTTTATAATAAATTTAACATTCTTTTAAAAAGTTAATTTTGATCGACAAAAGAATTATTCTGAAAAGTATTCTATGGGATGATGTCTGATTCACATAAGAAAACACTACACCTTTGTTCTTAGTCTCTTTTCTTAATGAATGTGCATATACATTTCTGCTCTTGGAGCCCTGGATTCAGCTCACATTCTTAGAATTATTCAGCAGAAGGCCAAATGCTTTATCTCTACTAGATTCCATTTATAATGGTTGATTGATAAATCATTTTCTTTCCATACTAGATTCCATTTATAAGCAGCCTCAGAATCAAATATGTGAATCGTTTTGAGGTGACTAGATAGAAGTAAGGAAAGATGTATTCGTTGTAGGTGCACCCAAAAAATGTATTGGGTCAAAGTATTCGTTGCAATATTATAAGGTTCTTGAATAAAGACAATGTGAACTCACACTTCTCTTTCCAATATTGTAAAACATTCAAATCAGCATAAGTTCTGATATCTAATTTCGATCTTCTAAATACATAGCCAATGCCATATTTTCTTGTTCAGTCTATAATATCATATATTTTTCAAACACTAGGTAACATCAACGTATAATCTTTTAATTCTATTACATATGATAATCAATTACATATAACATATGTAATATTAATAAACAATTCCATGGAATTTCCCGATGAAGCTCTTTCCCAAACACTTGGATTGGTTTTTCATGTACGACAATTTCGATATACACACTTTTTTTCTTCTATCCTTAGTAGATGACCATACCAAACGGCTCTGTCTTCAGTACTCTGGAAAACTCTGATAAATTTTGCATCATATCATTTATAAGAAATTACATAGTATCAGCTGATTTGAACCTCATACAAGGACGTAGAAGTTTTGAATCTTAAATATTAAACTATGAAGCTTCCAATGTTTTAAATATCATCTCGTTCGAAGAGATCTTGTATCAGTTATAATTCAATCATGTTACAATCTAAACAAAAGTCAGATTATAAAGTAGAAACTTACATGTAACTAACATTGCAAATCTTTTCTTCATTGGTCAATAACACAAGAATTTGACAGAGCTCAAAACTAAAATAAAAGGATATTTTGTTTATATTTTTAAAATTTGTATAAAATGGACTTTAAGAAATCTTTTTTCCTAAAGATGTAAATGGATCAAAATCTGTAATAAACACCTCAAAAGTTTAACGTTCATACTAAGATCCAAGACAGCCTCTATTGCAAAAAGAATTAACGCTATACTCCTTCCAATATGTTTTCAATTTCGATTTCATTTTAGAGACTATTGTTTGGATGATATCTTTGTTAAAGAACTATTGTTCGGATGATGATATCCTCAATGTCTTATTCACTTCTAACAAACATGGAATCTTCCAAATATGAGCTAAATATACGTTTAGGGTAGAATATATTTTCCCTAACTTTAAAATTATAATACTCTAAAAAGCTTAGAAATCTCTTAGACAATGTTAGTTCTTTTATATTCTCCATATGAAAAACAATTTGTAGTTTTTTGACGACTAATTTATACATGTTTGAAGCTTGTTGATGCTTCATAATCTTCTCGAGCATTAAATATGTCAAATCTATCTATTCTTAATATTTAAAAGACATCACAATTCCATTAACACTTTCTGCACATTTTATGAATGTAATTCTTCCAGATGTTACACCTTTAACATACTCTGAGCGATGTGGACACATAGAAATGTCCAATATAGTTTTTAGCTAGATTTTTTAGCTGATATATATGCACATAGAAATAGCCCATATAGTACTATTTTAAAACTTAACTAAAATATATATTGAAGTGCATTTACCAATTAAGAGTTCTTTTACCTAATTGCGTCTTAAGGAACTTGTCAATTTCATTTTCATTAATGAAAATTTACCATTTAGCAAAAAAAAAACTCTCTATGTTTTTTAAAAAAGTATCATTCTACCATTATTTTTTATTATGTGTCATTTTACATTTCCAATGTAATTTTCATACATAATATTTTTTTTTATTTTTTTCAACTAACAGATAAACATTTATTTAAATAATTATACATTAAATGAGAGTACATTAATATATTTTATCTTTTTTAGTCCACGATAAAATACATTTAAATGATATTTTTATGAAATGAAGAGATTAATATTAAAGTACATCAACTATTTATTCTATTTAAACTGGAGCATAAAACAATATTTTCTTAAATTTTAAGTGTCTTTTTACAACTTTTTTTTCTTTTCTAACACATTTTAACTATCTATATTTTTAAAATAGAAGTAAAAAATAGAAATAACCCATAATTTTATAATTTATCTACACTAAAATGCCACTGAGTAATTATTGAACCTATATGTATGTTTTTCCTTTTCCTTGTTTAAAAAATTATTTCCTAAAATGATCCTAAACTAAGACAGTTACTTAATTACATTTTAATTCCACTAAAATTTACCTAATTCTAACATTTAGCATTTATTAATCAATGTCATATTAACAAAATCTTTTCTGTTGCTTGATTATAGAATCATATTACGTCGTAAAATCAGCATATGTATATATATATCTTCTTCTATATTTCGTTTTGTATATAACATTACAAAAGAATGATAAATAATCAGTTACAAAAAAAAAAGAATGATAAATAATCCCCGATTGTTACGATATCTTAATTTCAAAACAATCTTGTCACCGTTTCAGTTTGACAAAACAATCTTGTCACCGTTTCGTTGTTGACTTGTTTCTTTGTCTCGGGTAAGCGAATACACACGTTATTGGAACAAACTTGATTTGCGTAAAACAACTAAATTAAAATATATTTTATTTTTGGGAATATTTTTTTAAATTAATTCAAAAGGTAAATTGATCAATCAGCGTAGAATAAACCACAGGAGTTGGCCAATAGAACTACTACCACCAATTCTAAATTAAAATATTATTCTCGCGTATTATTATAATTTGTGTAATAGCGTCATGCATCACATAAAGCTTATTATAATTTGTGTAACACGCGTCATGCATCACATAAAGCTTATCTTATAATTCACGAGGATTTCACATCTTCAACGATCTCTCGTTTATTATAGGTGTGATTCAAAAGCACTTGTAGCGCAACAAAAGGGGAGTAACAAAAATTAACGCTGGTTTACTCTGATTTTATACCAATCAGGTAGAAAAGATAAAATAATAAAAATATAAAATTTCTCTAGTTTGCGCTACTTTATAGAGGGAATGTTATCCTACATACATGAAGCGAAACATGGCGCAACCAGTATTCTAACCTTTTTCTCCTTTTTATTATTTTCCTCTCATTTACTCCTAGTTCAGCAATACTACACCAATCACACCCTAATAGTGACTTACCTTGTAAAGCAATTTTGTCTTTTTCTTTTGTACATGTGAATCAGTTTTCTTATTTAGGCTTTATTTGGAGTACGCATTTTCCCTCTGTGAACTGAACTAATTAAAAGCTTTGACTGGTGATCGTTAAAATAGGAATATGAATGAGTAGAAAAAAATAGTAAGAACAAAATAAAAGTAATGAAAAGAAAAATTTATTATTTTTGTTCCCCATTAATTTTGATAAGGAATATTTTTGTTTTATACTTCTTTAAAACTTAAAGAATGACAAAGAATTATACATAGCAAAAATTCCTCAAAATAGTGTAATTTTTTAAAAATAGATAGGAATTAGTCATTCCCCTTAATTCCTTAAATCACCAGTTACAGCCTAAAAGCCTAAGTAATGTGTTTCTGGTTTTGGGTAACTAACTAACTGTTCTCAACCACTAGATGGCATTCAAAGCAACAAAATTTAACGGTTAAGATATAATAAAACTAAATGTTTTTAGTAAAAAAAATGGTTTTGCAACCTCCAACATATTTTATTGGCCATTATTGCAAATCTTAGTATATAAACATTTATATTTACGTTTAAAACAAAGTATAACTTTTTTCACATTTGATAACCATAGTGTATACAGTATAACCTCTTTAAATTAATAATCGATTGATTAATATCTCTATAAATTAATATAATTTCATGGTCCCAAAATGAATTTTTGGTTCAATTAGTATCTCGATAAATTAATAATTTTTATAAATTAATAAAAGAATATAGTTTTGGTGTAGTCCCAACATTATTAATTTATAGAGGTTTCACTGTATATATATCATGGACGGGAGAAGTATGGACGATGGAATGAATTTGATGAGTGGTTGTTTTACACTTTTACTGATAAGTAGATGTTAGATATGTATTTAATGGATGGTTATTTCTAGGTAGAATTAAATTATGCTTTGAGTTGAAGAACCTTATGTAGCAAATAAATTGTGGAAACTTATAAATTTTCGTAAGAACTTGTTTATCTTATGATGCGCTCTCCAATTCATAATAGACCACATTCATTGTAAAGTAACTCTTGAGCTTCTTTAAATAAAATCATGTTAGCTTTGATTATTTTGAAGCCAGTTGAACGATAAAGAGGAATTGATACGAGATAGGATTGTGGACAGAAAATTTGTGAATAAAAAAATTCTGAATAATAGAAACATGGATGGCAGAACCGTGGATGGAAAATAAATAGACGTGAAAGTTGTTTACATAAGCTGTACAAAAATAGGTTATGAGTGAGTTATTACTTATTAGCTTTGAATAAACGAGTTAATTTTGATAGGGAGTTGCGGACATGGGAGCTGTCATAATTCAATTTTTTTGTCATTGAGATTTATGGGCTATAAGAATAATCCCCGAGTTGTGGTTTTATATTTTATGGACAAAAGAGTTTTTCTTTTGGACAAAAGAGTTTGTGAACACGCATATCTCATTCACAGGTTTGCATCCTAAGATAAAATGAAACTGCTTACAATGATTAGTGTTTATGAGTTTGCTTCCAAATTTACGCAAGTGAGGATTATTCACCACTAGAAACAAAACCTCTAAACATAGATGCCAAAAGCAAAACCTTCAATATACCAAACAAAGCTTATAACAAAATCACAAACAAATGACATACAGAAGCTAATACCTCACTTTCTAAAGAGAAAAAGATAAATTACCTTCCAAAACATGAAATTTCACTGAATGCTTGACCACGTTTAGAGAAGAAAACAAAGCAAAATTTTGTAACTTTTCACCAGTTTACTTTGCTACCATAAAGAAGAAAGAACCACATTGCTCGACAGAACACATATTCATCGAGATTATGTTAAATCTTAGTAGTTGAGTTTACAAAAGGAAAACAACAATTAATATCTTAAAGAAATGACTGGAATAAAAGAAAACGATTCAGTCTTTGGATTCTAGCGCTCGTATTATTAAAGCTCTTAAGTTTTTTTAGGCACATTAAAATAAGCTGTCCCATTGAATTGAGTTTTTAGAGAAGAGAACTTGTATTTAAGAATTAAAGAAGATTTGGAACGCAAATTTAACCGATCAACTTATGTTTTATTTTATTTTTGTAAGTGAAGAAGAAAGAATGGACATAAGAATGGACTAAGAACGAAGAGAGATGAACGAGAAGAAGGATGAAAGAACAAGAAAATATTAGCTGTGTGGACAAATTGATAACTAGAGAGTTTTGAGTTGGAACATGTGTTGTTTCTATGTTCAACTCCTACGTTTCTATCCGGTTAGACCATTTCCATCCTAACTCTATTTTTTTCTCCAAATTAAATAGAGTAAAAGCGAGTATAAAGTAAAAACTGTTTTAATCTCACTTCATTTTTAATTCTGTAATAGAATAATTTTTTTTTTTGTTTTGTTACTTCATTATGAAATGAAAAATAAAATGGAATTTGAGCATTTTTACTTTATAATTATTTTTATTCCATTTTGTTGAAAAAAATAGAGTTTACATTGCAAATGTTCTTAGGATATATTAAAGTCTTACGAAATCTCCTATCAGAATGTGTGTGCCAAACACTATGTGGCCTGGAGTGAATTAAAAAGTGAAAAAAAATGGTTTGGTGTGTAATTTTCTCGTTTGTTATTCCCTTTTCTCACTTACATTCATATGCAAGTTTAAGTGATACATTTGAGACGTTTCCACTGGACATATTATTATATTATATACAATTGACTCTTATAATTGATATATTTAAATCTTATGGACATAAATAGAGATAATAACTAGTGGGATCTATCTTGTCTTCCGATTGATAGTCCGACAGGCTTGGATCAAATCCATGAAGTTGGAACACAATCAGATTCGATCGAATCCTCTTTATGGTATATATCATTATCTTGAATAAAAATATATTATTAGATTATAAAACAACGTCATAATCCCTTATATTTCAATCGAGGAATACTGGAAAAGAATAACTTAAAAAGTGTAATTAATTTACAATTGAATATGAAATACTACTGTTTATTCATTAGACTAATTACAATTTTTTGCCATTGAGCTATATCTGACATCCTTAAATTATAGTGGCATTTATATTACAATTTCGCTAATACTTCACTAACCGTTTGTCATATACAACTAGGTGGTAATCTGCGTCTTGCTTACGATTAATAAACTAAAAAAATTATAACATTTAATTTAGTAGATATTAAAAAATTAAAAGTCATAGTCGAACGAAAATTACATTTAGAGATATAACTTGGCTTGGAGTCAGAGATGAAATTCATATCACTCATAGTCTTTGTGTGTTTTGAAATTTATAGATTGTAGTACGGTAGATAAAATTTTATTCTGATATACATATATATATATATATATATTAATAACTAATAGGGTTTGCACCACAATAATTGAGTCAACCAATATATTGCATTGCAATATTTATGGCAAAAAAAAGTTCATACAATTTTCTGTATAATTTTTAATTGGTTATGAAAATTTAAATAAATTAGTAATAATTTTTCTATATTAACCAAAACTAGAATGCGTTATGGAGATTGTGTATATCAGTTTTCTATTTTTTGGCAATTACATAAATTACTTATATGATATATATAGTAATAACTAATAGGATTTGGTCACAATAATTGAGTCAATCAATTATATTACATCGCGAGATTAATAGAATTTTTTTTTATAATTTTAAACTGGCTATAAGAATTTAAATTAAATTAATATTAACTTTCCTATATTATCTGAAACCATAATGCATTATGAGGATTGCATATATTAGTTTCCTATTTTTTGGCTAATGCATAAATTACGGTCAAGCGTAAAATTAGCAAAAGGAATCAAGTAAATATATGAAAAGAATATTAATAGATTTTTGATATTCTTTTCCTATATTTACTTGATTTTTTTTTGCTAAATTCACGCTTTACTTGATTTATTAATCATTATATTTAACCATAAACTTAGCCACTTTAATTTTTAAAATTTACTCATAATTTTTCTATCATCATTTACGATGATTTCCTAATTACAAATCAAGGTGCTTAAATTAAAGAATTGATTGAGTCTTTATATGAAATTTCTTTTTGAATGAAATTGGAGAATCAGTTTCAGTTTTGTGGGAACATATTCTAACCAAAACGATTATATTCCCTTTATACGACATATATCACGAAACATATTATATTGTCTTGTCTCTAAGGATTATGACATATCTAATAAAATCAAATAAAACCGATAATATCTTAAGCAAAATAAATGATATGTATATAACTCATATAAAAGAACATATATGAATATAAACAGTTTATATTTGTTGTGTATAATTAACTGATAATATTTCCAATAAACAAAACTTATGATATTCACATAAAAAATACATGTATTGCAAACTATAAAATGAGAACAACAAACAAACAACAAATATGTTCATCACCTACAATATAATGGCCATCATCTAGATTCATCATGAAATATGAACACCACATTGTATAAAAGATACACGGAGTATCTCGCCATTCAGTTACAGTTTTTTGAAATTATAATTGTCTTGGTATAAACTCGTGAGATACAACTATAGTACTTTTCACAATATCAATCAATAATATAATATGACGAATCTTGGTACACACTTATGAGATACAATTATAGTACTCGTAAGATACAATTATAGTATTCGTGAGATACAACTATTTTACTCATGATAAAATAAATGAAATAAGGTAAGAAGACTAATAGAATCTTCGAAATTACACGATCCATAACGTCTTTAACATGCATATAAAATAAAACATATACTAGAATCACTTTGTAAATTTATTTGGCAATGACATTACATATAATTAACTTAGGCAAGAAAGGACTATGAAAAAAAGGATGTGAAGTGTATTGTGGTGTTGACACCTAAGATATGTCACAGTTGTTAATCATACATGATTGTAAGGTTTATTTTTAAAAACAAATAATCAAAGGAGATATGTTTTGCTTTCTTGAATTTTGGTACTGAAAGCTACATTGATGTAATATGCTGTTTATTATATGTTGTAAATTTAGTAAAACTTCGTTTTTAATAAAAAAACCATTTTCCTTATGCTTATTTCAAGAATGCTTTAATTTCTTGGATCTTGATACTGATATAGAGCTATATTAGCATAATTTATAGATTTTTGCAGTTTTATAAACATAGCATCTGTCATAATCATTAGTAAAATGGTCTGATTAAATTCACATTCATAATATACAATAAACTACAAATAACTCCATTATAGTTATATTTGCTTATCAATATTCTGGAATGCAAAACATCACTGGAGAATGTTATAACTTAACATCTGACACAATCATCGGATCAAGTTTTTTCACAAAATTAACAATTAGAAGTATAAATGGTGTGTTGTTTTAATGGAATTTGAAGCCGTGTTGTTTTCTGAAATCGTGTATTAATTTCATCGCACTGTTGTTTTTCTTATATTTTGATTTGAGCCAATAAAAAGGCTTGCTGCATAAAGCGGTTATGAATGTTCGTGTATTAATTTCATCGCATTGTTGTTTTCCTCATATTTTGATTTGAGCCAATAAAAGAAATAAAAAGGCTTCCTGCATAAAGCGGTTATGAATGTGATAATGTATGTGGATGTTTTATTAGTTAGATTCAAGCATTAAGAGTATGCATACTTTTATTATACGCAAATTCCAACTAAAGAAAGTTCTAATAAATGTTAAACTTGGTGTGCAATCTCTTAGGTTTGATTTGACAAGTCAGATTTTGCAATAATGGCAAAAGTATATGGGTCTGATTGGTAATTTTGGGAGTAAAGTAGAGTAATATAAAAAAGTGGAATTGAGAGTAATAAAAAAAGTGGGAAAGAAATGGAAAAGTAAAAACAGTTTTACTCTAGCAGGAGATAGAGTAATATTGAGTGTGCATTAGCATTTTATTCTGTTTAAACAGTGGAGTAAACAAATAAAGATATCATTTCACCTGATTGACTACTTTTTGTCGATAACAATAGTAATAAATATTTCAGAGTAATTGTTTGCACTAGAGATGTCATACAATCACAACCTATGTAATTCAACGAAGATTCCTTATGTAAATCAAAGTTGACTAATTTGATTTATCTAATTAGTAAAAAAGTTCTCTAAATCCTCTTACATTACCAAAGCATGGAAACTACTTTATTGTGTAAATTTTCACCGTGAGTTGCGTTTCATACTATATAACACATGTTATATTGTCTCACAACTCCATCAAGAAAAAGACAGCACCCGAAAGTACCTTCTTCCAAAATTTCGATGGCTTCTTTTGATCAAATTTCGGATTTGAAATGTTCATTTTAATTAACTTATGTTCAGTAATTTACTTTTATCATCACATGTTTTTGGTTTGATTATTCACTCATACATTGTAGGTGTCAATTTTTTTTCAGAGACAGCCATGGTCCTTTTTTTTGAAATACCACAGCCATGATCCATTAACTTATAAATACATACATTACGAGTTTGCAAAAAAAAAAAAAATACATACATTACGTGTCTAACTCATATACTTAGGGCCTCAATTTTTCAAAATCAACCAAGTGCCACTGTCTTCGAGCATAGATAGAGATACTTATGTTAATGTTAGACACTTTTTGAAACCAGAAAATGTATTCAATATAATGTCCTTTACTTCATAATTTCATATATGCGAATCCACTAATAATATGAAAAACAAAAAAAAACTGTAGATTATGTTCACCCCGTGCGAAGCATAGATTTTAACATAGTATTTTCCCCGTTTCAGAAAGATTCATATTCTAAAAACAAAATTGTTTCGAAAAAATACATTTTTTTTCTTTTTCAATATATATTATTTAATGAAAAACTGTAAATTTTTTAAAAAGTTAATAGTGTTTATTAAATTTATATTGGGTAAAAGTTATGGAAACTTGTTATTCACAAAAACAATGCATTTACAATAAAAAATTTAATGTGTGTTTTCAAATATAGTGAAAAGTCTAAAATATGTACATATATTTTTGAAACGAAATGAGTATTATATTACTCTTTTTTATCACTTTACGTAGTTTTCAGAAATTTTTTTTGTTTCATAATAAGTGATATTTTCATTATTCATGATGAAATTTAATGACATTTGAAATTTGTGACCAATTACAAAATACAACATTTTTTCTTATTAGTTAAACTTATTTTATTTAATGATATTTTTATATAATCAAGATAAACTACATAAAATTTTAATTTTTTTAATATTTATGCAAAAACCTTAAACACCAGCTAAAATGATATCGAAAGAGTATAATAGAAAATATGTACCGAAACCGCTCATCATATACAAGTATGAATTAACATATATTAGAATTCTTCCCTACATTAATGGGTGGGTCTCAAAGACGATCGTGAATAAACTCTTCAAAGTTACCTCTGTTACAATAAACCTTAACCAGACCTTATGTACAGTTTAATTATTTTTATATAGACTAACCATTAGAAGAATGAAGCAAATATTATAATTCAGAACATTCCAATCATAGTATTATATATAGCATCTTAGTTTATAAATGACTTAAATTGCTATCGACTATTGCCGATGAAAATATATATGATGAAAGCATGTTTCATATCAATATTCTAATCAGCATTAATACTCCTATATATAACGGAGTTTCTTCTTCTAGATATATATATATATGTGTGTTCTGATTCACTTAAGAATGTATTGACGCATAGACATTGCTCTCGAAGTGACATAATTCCTCCGAACCAATATGCTACAGAATCAAATAAATAGCAAAACCTACTTTACAATGTCATTGGAAGCCAGGGAATATATTCAACACTAAACAGTCTAAACCCAACGTATCAAGTTGTAATAATAAAAATTAAAATCCTTTATTGCACGAGTGTATCCTCTTTCCTATTTTTTGTGTGTGTGTAAATGAAGTAGTGTATCCTCTTCTACTATAAATAATAGCAACACTCCCTCTCTTTCTCTAACACATCTAAGAAACAATAACTAATAGTAGAATAATGTCGGGAACAAAGGTCTGTGTTGTGTGTGTTGAGGAAAACAAAGAGTGTAAATGTCACCAAGAGAAACAAGGGTTGGACTTGGACCTTGAAGCGTTTGGGAATAGTTCTTTTCTTCACTCGGTAATCAACATGGTTGGTATGCTCATTGGTACGTACGTAGTTTAGCACCATATGGTATATATGAACGAATATTTAACTATAGATATTGAGAGTTACGAGAGTGTAGTAGCAAGTATTTCTCTAATAAGTAGTCCACGTTTATGTTTTTAACATATAAATACAGTATTAAAATATGTAAATACGTATAATATTTTTTAATAGATTTTTTTCTCTCTCAAAATAAATACCACTACAAAGTTGTTTTACATACCAGAATTTAATTCTAGCTAAAAATACATAATAAATATGATATCAAGACTACAGAAACTTTTTGTGAAGCAGTAGAGAAGAGGTCGTAGAAATTCCTCAGATGTGATCATATACTGGAACCAATATAATTTTTTTTTTGTTAGCTAAAGAGAGATAGTTTTTTTTAGCAACACTAAAGAGAGATAGTTTTGTCCCACTAAAAAGAGTTTCCGTAATATTTCTTTTTTTGTCACGAGTTTCCATAATATATATAAACCAACAATTCTGACGTAATTATCCGGTGACGCAGGACTCACCCAACTATCAATGCCATACGCCGTGGAAAGTGGCGGATGGATCTCAATTTTTTACCTTATAATCCTCGGAGTTCTCACCACTTACACTTCCCACATCCTCGGAAACTGTCTCCGCCGCAACCCCAAGTCCAAATCCTACTCCGACATCGGCTACTCCGCCTTTGGCCCCCATGGCCGCCTCCTCTCCTCACTCTTCATCTACCTAGCAATCTTCATGGCTTTAGTCTCTTATACCATCTCCCTCCACGACAACATCGCCGCAGCCTTTCCAGCCACCTTCACAAACCTCCACAACGGCTCTTTCCCGGCGGCTAAGCTGACGGCAGTGGCCGTGGTGATCGCTTTGCCAAGCCTGTGGATAAGGGACTTATCTTCCATCTCTTTTCTTTCTTCCGGTGGGATTCTCATGTCAACGATTATATTTATGTCGGTGGTTTACACGGCCGTGTTTGGAGGCGTTATTGACGATGGGAGGATTCCAGTGCTCCGGTTAAAGAATATTCCGACGGTTTCGGGAGTTTATTTGTTCGGCTACGGTGGACACATCGTATTTCCTAATCTGTATACTTCCATGAAAGATCCCTCCAAATTTACAAAGGTATGTTTAGTCATTTACCATAGCCCATATTAGAACAATCTTGAAAAATATTTTATATAGGACACAATATATTCTTACATATGATTGATTTAAATAATTTTTAAGTTTTTATCATATTATTATAAAAATACTAAATATCTTACAATAAATATTTTGTCTATTAAATATTTTTTCATTTCTAAAAGATAAATGTTTTATAAAAATTGTTTTAAAGATATAGTTTACATTTCAATACATTTTATATGAGTTAACAAGGGAAAATATTAATCTTTTAAAAAAAATTTATTCTTTTAAAAATATCAAAGTAGTGAATCCTACAAATAGTTTATTAATATCAGATTTTAATATCATTTAATATGAATAAAAGGTAAAAACAAATAGAGAGAACAAAATAAAAAATTGGAATGCAAGGTTGATTTTCTTTTTGAAAAAAAAACTGAACAAATTAGACATATATAACTAATTTAACTAGAAATTGTCAGAATTAAAATATGAGAATGGAAATTTATCATGAGAAATATAAAAATAAGAATAACAAAATAAATAAAATAAAAGATAGGAGAAAAAAATGGTCGAACATAAGAGGGTGTAGCACCATTGTCCCAATTTAACCAAGTATGCTAGAGTCACATATTCAATATTTGTGTTACAAACAAAATTTTATAAATTTTGTATGGGGCATGTGCCCCACCTTAAATGTAAGAAGATTCGTCCCTGGGCCATACTTGGTGTGCGTGGATCTGTTACTTTCTAATCCATTGTGCTATCTGATGGTACAACGTCATTATAGACCAATTATTTGGAATAGTATGATTCTAAAAAATATATACATATATATATATATATATATATATATATTTTGCATGTGGTTTGTATGAACCATTACTTATTCCGTGTGTTACTTTAATTGATGAGAAAAAGTTGGCATAAAAATATTGTTCGCATGTGCAATTTATACTGGAATACACTTTTATGGAAAAAATCTTCGCAAATGCTTAATTTCACTACATTTCTTATAATATTCACCAATTTTTTTTTGTGAAAAATATTCACCAATTAAAATATAAAAATTGAATGGATCTTCTATATCATTTCATATCATTCCAGAAAACTAAACAACAATTCTTTGAAAATATTATTCAAGTTAAAAATGTATTGAAAAATGGAATACTAATTGTATATCATTAAATTCTATTAGTTATTTTTTTCATCTCATATTCCTTTTACTAATTAGTAACTACCACCAGTTACAACCAATATTGATGTATATTGAATATACGTAGGTGTCGATCGTAAGCTTTGCTACGGTGACGGCTCTGTACACAGCACTAGCCATCACAGGAGCGAAGATGTTCGGACCAAACATAAATCCCCAAGTTACCCTCAGTCTTCCAAGACATTTACTTGTAACCAAGATCGCTCTTTGGGCCACTGTCCTAACCCCAATGACCAAATACGCTCTAGAGTTCGCTCCTATAGCCATCCAGCTCGAACGCAGCCTTCCTTTGACCATGACCGATCGAACCAAGCTCGTAACTCGTGGTCTTGTGGGCTCCACTCTGCTAGTAGTCATTCTCGCATTGGCTTTAACAGTGCCTTACTTCGGTTATGTGTTAAGTCTCACGGGTTCCTTTGTTAGTGTCACCATCGCCGTCATATTACCATGTGCTTTCTACGTGAAGATATGCTGGGACGGGATGTCGATATTCACAAGAGCCGCGAATGTTGTGTTTATTGTTTTTGGGTGCGTTCTTGGAGTTTTGGGATCGTTTGATTCGTCTAAGTCGCTTGTGAATAAGCTCATTAGCGTTCATGGAACTTGAGCCGTTTTCAAAACCGCGGGTTTGTTGTTGCTGACAGTCTATGAAAAGCGGAATAAAAGATTAACACAAGCCTTTACATAAAAAGATCGAGAAACATTGTTTGAGAAGAAGAAAAGAATCAAGAACCAACAAAGATAATATATATATATAAAGAACACAGATGACTAAACATACCTTTGTAAAGCCGGTCCGGCTGACCGATGCCGATAAAATACTGACACTGCTTTTTTGAGCAAACAGATGTTTTCATTAACTTAAAACCATTACATTCCCGCTAGGGGAGGATTGTTAATTAGCTAAGGCAAGGGCTAACTTTGCCACAGAGTAAGCCTCGGAGTTTGCTAAACGGGGAACAAAACAGATGTTTTCATTAACTTAAAATACTGACACTGCTTGCATCAATTTTTCCCCCGTTATGTTTTAGTCGCAGTAGTGGTACTAGAGGGAAAGAACATCTTTATCCAATCATTAATTTTGTTATTAAATTTTAATGATTTAACATTTTCGTTTTAATGATTAACATGATTTGAACAGATACACTTTTTCACGATAAAAACATAGAAAATGCATAATTTAAAGAACTTTGAACCACTGGCTCGCTGGATCACACAAAGCATCCTTAGTCAAACACTTGCAAGGGTTAGCAACGACGCTGTTGTCACGTTCATCCACATCAAGACATAGCAACAGGCCATTACTTGTCTTAAACGACAAATGCATCTTAGTAGCTGAGATTTGTCCCAACTTAGAGCACTTGCTGCCAACTCCAAGCTTCACCTTTTGTCCAGCAACATCTGGAGTTTCGACGCACATTTTATTGACCCAGAGAATGCCTTCTTTGGGATTAAAGGTTGATGAATCTGATTTAGTGCATAGTTCTAGTCGAAGTGTGGGTACATTGCCTGAGTGGTTATTGGTGATACATAGGCCAGTATGTGGGTGCAAAACAAGCTTTTTCTCTTGTAAACCGGGTCCTGCATATATATATATAAATGTCATAAGATCGAATCCTAACTATTTTTGTATAGTTTTATACAGTGGCGGATGTACAGCCAAGGGTATGGGGTCACGTGCCCCCATCTCATTTTAAAATTTTCTTGAGTAATTCTTATGTTGTCTATGAAATGCCCCCAACTAAAAAATGTTTTTTATGTGTATGCCCCCATCTAGTTACATTCCTGCATCCGCCACTGGTTTTATATATTATTAAAAATAAAGATTCCGACCTCTAAATGGATGTTGAATTCCAGAGAGTTTCTGCAAGTAAGTAGCGTTTCTGACGTCTTTCCAAGTAGCATCCAAAACACCATAAGTCTCAACCATATGTTTTGTACCGGTTCTCAAATAATAATCACCGGTTAATGCCCAAACCGCCCAATCCAAATCCTTCTCGGCGGCCCAAGCCACCAAACAGTTCATATACCGGTTTCCGCTCACGTCAACGCCTCTCTCGTCAGTCCCAAACTCACTCAATATCAAAGGAAAGCCTCTGTCGAGCAAGAATCCTCCGTTATGTGTGACTTCCCCCATGATTTTGGCGCAAATATCGTTGGAGTTGTGTTTTACCCACGCGCCTCCCTCGTGGGAGAAGCTGTACCAATGCTGCTCGAAGACGAGTTTATCGGTGAAGCTGACGTTGAAGAAGCGGTCACGGAGGAAAGAGAGGTTTGTGTCGAAGTCTATGCCGGAGAGGATGACTAGTACTTCAGGGTTTGCGGCGTGCACTGCTTCTGCTCCTTTTGGCATGAACCTTCACGTAAACCATTAACTGTTTAATTAATATGCAGGCATGTACTTATATACTTGAAAATTTTGACCATGAAGGTGAACCCTAATTTATACGTACATAACTTTTATGAGTTTTCAAACTAAATAGTGAATTTATAACCAAAAATAGAATAAAACTTTAAAACAATAATACAAATGAAAGAAGGGCCATGAAAGAATTAATTTAATACAAAAGGTGAATCCATACATATTCACGTAAATGCGTGTGGACATATGTTAATCTATATATATATATATAGTAATAATCATGAAGATATTCGCACAAAAAAATAGTAATTTCAAATATTTTTCATGTTGTTAGTGCCTGGTAATGATTTAATTGGTAATGATTTGAAATGCGTACCTGAACCAGAGGTCAGGGTAATCTCTTTTACCACGTGGCTCGTTCCTAAGGCTCATGCCAACGACATTAGTGACATTGCGGAAAAGAGTAGCCATCTTGCTCAAGCCCTTGGCCCAAACGGCGGGATCAAAGTTAGGGTAGCCGAAGAAAGCGTCGAGGTCGTTGTCGCTGCAGCACCAGCCTGGATATGTCAAGTGGTTGTCTAGTATCACCATCAACCCGTTTTGTCCTAGGTTCGAAACCACTTCCTGATAACAAAATAAAGTTAAAACAAACATATCTTTATAAAAATATCTTTATTAGAAGAGAGATAATTCTTTTGGAATAAGTACATTTTTCGTTTTGTAAATTTTGGTTAGTTTTTGTTATTTGATAGATTAGACCAATGATAAAGCATTAAAATGTTACCTGGAATGCATTGAATATGGGAAGGTTAAGGATTTTAGGATTGTGAGTTTGAATACCAAGAACATCATCAAACAAGTTCAAGCTTTCAAAAGACTGTTTGACCGTGAGTTTAAGAGCCAATGTGTCATTAGTCATCAAATCAAGAGGCCAAGTGAGTCTAACACAGTTGAATCCCATTGAGACAATCTTCTTGGAAATGGAGTCTAATGGTTGTTTGCTTAACCCTTCAGCAACGGCGGGCTGGAGATGAGCTGGCCAGTTCACACAGGCTAGCTTCACCCTTTGGCCTTTATTGTCCACGATCCATCGAGATTTTGTGGAGAGCGGAAAACTTGTGGCTAGATTTGGAATCCAAGAGATGAATAATAAGAAGAGAGACAAATTGATAGTTCTGGCCATTTTGTTAGTGTGTGTTTCTGTATTTGATTTTGATTATTTTGAATTTGATTCGCAACTTATATAGTAAGAAAATTGGTTTAGTTTCTGGTTGTTTGCAGATTTTATACCTGTTTATGGTTAAAGTTTATTATTTCCAACCAAAAAAAACAATTAAGATAAAACAATAGCACTAACTGTAAGAAAAGAAACAAAAACAGCAATCGACGGATTAGGATGTTAGCAGATTCTAAGCTGTAAATTTCTAGAGAATTTTCAATTAGTTTACAAAACCTAAAAGACTTAATATGCTACACATAAGAGTTAAATTAGGTGTATGTACTTGTATTATTGTATAAAAAGAAAAAAAAAACAATCACATCTTTTGATATTGCAACTTTTAATTGATCTTTGTGTTCTGTTATAACAAAAAAAAAAGGAAAAAACAAATTTGCCTTAATACTGGTTAACATAATTATTTTTTTTAACATAATACTACAATTTTGAAATTGAGATCAAAGCATGTTACAAATCATATTTTTTCTCAAATATATGTAGGAGTAGATAGATGACAAAAAAAAATGTAGGAGTAGATATGATCATTTTTAATACTGCTGCATATATGCTTTAAATTATTCCTTGTAAGGTGCATAAATAACTATGATTAAGACACTGATGAAAGAATGTGTTTTAATCCCTACTAGATCTTGACCCATCCGACCGGGCGGGTATTTATTTTATATTTTTAGTTTTTCTTTTAATATTAAATGATGTATCTGTAATATTAAAATATAAATTTAGATTGAAAATTAATTATTAAATGATGTATCTGTAATATTAAAATATAAATTTAGATTGAAAATTAATTTTTACAGTTATAACAAAAATTAAAATTAAAAATTTAATAAAGTATTCTGATATAAATTTTGAATTTCTTAATTAAAATAATATAGAGGTAGGTCATAATTTTTTCCAATTCAAAAATCTTATCATCCTTCAAAAACAAAGAAAAGAAATTTATAAATACACAAAATATATAAACATATTTGGAACTATAATTTCTATTAAAACAAATTTGTTAAAAAAAATTATGTTGTGCTGTTTTTGTTTATTTTTAGAGCTTGACCCGTGATCGTATAAATATTTTCTTTCACTTTAAGTTTTTTATCTGTACTAATGGTATACTATATATATATATATATTTGTAAATTAAAATGTATTACATAATTGTTAATATAACATTTTAAAACATAATGATTTTATTTATTACTTTAAAATAATTATATTTTGTGATTTAATTGTCTATTATATCACAGTGTATCATATAAACAAATCTTATATTTATAACTAATTGAACTTATATTATAGAAGAATTATGCTAATAATATATGAATAAATTATTTTATATTTTATTTATATGTTATATAAATTGATTATGATGTGTTTTTTATTTTATTATTTATTACTAATAAATATTTAAAATATTAATATGTTAATACGAAAAATATTAGAAAATATATTTTGTTAAGATTTTATTAAGGATATCTAGTATTTAAATTAGGAAAATGAATTAAATTTTTAAATCTATTATTTAAATAAGAAAAAGACAATCATACTTAAATATAGCTTCATTTAATATCTCAATGACATGGCAATGTAAATATAGTAGAAAACTAAGGATTAATCTAATTTTGTACTCATGTTTTAATAGATTAGATAATATTTTGCATCTTCTTTGTTATCATTAATATCCAAAAATATAGGAGTGAGTAAGATTTCGTGCGTGTTAGTTTGTATTGTGCACGCCATAATATATTTCTTTTAGGATTGAGTAAGATTTCGTTGGTGTTAGTTTCAATTGTGTGCGATCATAAATTCTATTTTCCTAAAATAATTGGTGTTAATGATTTGAAATAGGAAACGATAAGATATTGTGCTTCTCATACAAGTGTAGGCGCAAATCTTATTTTTCTATTAAGATTTTGTGCTTGTTATGCAAGTATAGGCGTAAATGTCGTAAGATGGTAGATTTTCTTGTTGGTTAAGAATTTTTATGTATTATTAGTTATGGAAATTATTAAACCAATTTAAAATTTTAGATATAACATGTTTATTCTTACGGTCTTTATAGTTGTGATGAGTTTAAATAAAACATTCTTTATAGTTGTGACGAGCTGATCTTTAATTAATTCTATGAATTTTCATACATTTTACATTATGCATATAGATGACTGTGTCTTGACTTTTGATCTGAAACTATAAAAATCGATGGTAACTATGATTGTGGTTGTTTAATATTGAAGGCGTAATGTTATCGGTAAAGGAAAACATGGCATAGTTGGAAGATGAAGTACATTGATCATTTAATTATTAGTTTCTTTCATCGTAGTTTGTTAGCGTTAGTTTAGGAAAGTGTTAAAACGTGGAAAAGACATGAATTTTTTATGCAAAGACATTATTAATTTTCAGTGGCATTTGCTTGTAAATAATAGGGAAAACTAAGGGCATTTCCATATGTGTACTTCTATTTTAATAAAGTAGATTTTGATATGCGCTTTTTTATACATTGTAAAATTCTAATAAAAATTCATCAAGTGCTTTAATACGAATGATAAAATTCATCAAATGCTACCTATTATATACTTTAAATTATTTGTTGTAAGGTGCATAAATAACTATGATTAAGACATTGATGAAAGAATGTGTTTTAATTTCTAACCAGATTTTGATTCGCGTTTTAAAAGTACAGAATTTTATATATTGTAAAAATCTAATAAAAATTCATCAAATATTTCGTTAAGAATGATAAAATGGGTATAACCACCTTATTTGAGTCTGTCTCATTTATGGGTAACACATTTACGTCTCAAACTTTTGAACTCATTTACTTTTAAGTTCTCAAAAATTTTATCTATTTAAATTCATGTGATTGTATTGGTCATTTATTTAGACCGGTTTGGATTTATTTTGAGTGAATCATTTAATTTTTATAAAAATATATTTGTATTTTATTTTTCTTAAAAAATGTTTAATTAATTTCTAAAAATTTAAAACAATGTTTAGATTTATTATTTTGAGCAAAATGGAAAACTAAATCAATGTAATTCATGTATAAAAATATATATTAGTATCTACGGTTGTCATACTTAGTGTGTTCAAAATAATGTAACTTTATTTAAAACCCATAAAAGGAAAATTAGTAAAAAAAAACGATTCACATGAAAATTTACATTGTGAAAGTGAACCGCCCTCAATATAGATCAAACAAAATCAAATAATTATAAAAAATAATTTCTAACCTATATTTGAGAATATTCAATAGATATAAAATTAGATATAATTGTATATATATATATATATATATGATATTTATAACATCGTTTTTGTTAAGTATTAAGTAATTAATAGATTGCAATCTTTTAAATTAGCTAAATATTAGGTAATTTTGTAATATCTATGATTTATAAGAAAACTCATAATTATCATGTTTTTAAAAATTTATTTATTAAGATTAATTATA
Source organism: Raphanus sativus (assembly GCF_000801105.2). Lineage (NCBI taxonomy): Eukaryota > Viridiplantae > Streptophyta > Magnoliopsida > Brassicales > Brassicaceae > Raphanus > Raphanus sativus. The sequence goes on along the minus strand of NC_079512.1, from coordinate 28,679,318 downwards.
TTTATGAGTGAAAAATGACATTAGATGTAATTAAAAGGTTATTTCAAGTTTTAATTTATATTGTTACTTCAATTTTAATAATATAGGTAAGAAAACATGTTTAGCTATTTTAGTATTTATGTTCTTAGTATTTTTAGGGAATACCTTAGACTTAGAGCATTCTGAATTGTACAAGGATTTTCAAAATTAACATACTTAATATTTTTAATATTGCAGTTTTTTTTAATGATGAGACAAATTCGGTGACTATAATTTCGAAAATCGTTTTAACTATATTTATATTTTCCAAAAGTCGTTTTAAATGATAATGATTATTGTCAAAATTCATAATCCTAGGATTAACTAAAATTTTAAAGAATAATCGACATGCCATTGCCATATATATAGTTTCTATATGTTGTACTTTTATTTAGCTCGTCTATTTTTTTGTATTAAATGATATTTATTAGTGGTCAAATTTATAAATAAAAAATAATATTGTTTTGTAAATATGATAAAAAAAATTAAGAACATATTCTAAATTTTTAATATAGGATATTGCTTTAGTAGTATAGACGTGGAAAATAAAAGCTCCGGTGTCTCATATATCTCCTTGTTTTTTTTTTCCTACCGTTGAAAACGAACCAGTCTAAGAACACAGCTACTGGTCCAAATAAAGCCGCACCAACTGCTGCACCCATCTATCCTAACCGGATCATTTCTTCTTCCGGGTCAACATAAGCATCCATACACCAACCACACAAACCCTCGTTATTAGCAAAGTTCTCCGGTCCAAGTTGTTTCGTTGGAAGTTAGGACAGGACCTGTCAGTTGATTATCTGCCACTGAGAACTTGTAGAGCCGCGGAAGTGACGCTAGCTCGAGAGCAAGTTGACCAGTAAACTGGTTATGCTGAAGGACAAGAATAATCAGGAACTTAATATTTGATAAACTGGCTGGGATTTCACTGGACTCAGAATTGATTGTAAGAGAGGTCGAGAGTTGTGAGAAGTAGACCCAAGGAGGCCATGTTGGATGATAAAGCTCCACAGAGGTTGTTTCTAGAAAGATCCAGACCTACCAAACCAGTACAGTACATACTCCCAGAAGGAATTATCAGATCAAAACCTCAGAGATAAAAGCTTAAGCATGCATTGGTAATATTTAGCAGATGGCAACGCCACGCTAATCTTCATTTGCATTACAATAAAGTTTTCACGTTTTTCATTGTAACTATTGCTTTTCTTCTGGTCTAGTTTGCTGACGGTAAATAGTTTTTCATCAAGACGAAAAGGGATTTTACATTTTCTTTGAGATAATCGTTGAATTTACAAAGTTCATTCAATAAAGCTTGCTCAGTGCCATCTCCTTGATCTTTGCTCTTGAGAAAGACGATAAATGTGGAGAATATCTTCGACCCACTGAAGACAAATAAAACGTCCACATGAAACCTTTTTCAACCAAGAACACTATGTGGTCAATTGCATAATAATAACAAGTACACAACATTATAAGACCGAGGGAGAACACTGAAGAATGCTAACACTGAAGCCTTTTGCTGGTGGGGTTGTTAGAGGAGACTCAGGGTACTTCTCTTCCAAAGATTGTGTTATAGCATCCGAATCCGGAACCCATTTCTCATCAAACTTCACCACAGGAACTTTACCTTCTGGACTAATTTTCAAGAACCTAGAAACATTAAACAAGAACTCAACACACTGAGAAAAAAACTATTAAGGAAATCACATGCAACTAATTAATAATCATGTGAAAAGGAGATTCCTAAGCATTCACCACTCTGGCTTGTTAATCAAATCCACCAATTTCATGTCATAAGGTACATGCTTCTCCTCCAAAGTGAGCAACACCCTTTGGGTAAAAGGGCCTGTCAACAACATTATGCATAATATAAAACATCCTCATCAAGTCAAAACAACTCTTAAAACTAGGAATAGATTGTGAACTGATTGAAAGAGCGATCAAGTTGCAAACTCTGTCATCCACAGTTCAAAGTTTCTATAAAGAGAAAGAGCGAGGGAGAGAGAGAGATCGAACAGTCTCCAAGCTTGTTTGGTGTTATGACGGAAGCTTTGACGCAGACTTCCAGAGGACTCGCGGCCATCGCCATCGTCCCAAACCGACGAGTCCATGTCCATCCCGGTTTAGTCATACCGTAACGTCTGGTAAACCCGGCGCGGCTGACCAACGCCGATAAAACAGCGACGGTGCATGGTTGAAACCTCAGGCTTATCATTTTTCTTTCTCTGTTTTACTTTTTTAAAATCTTTTTCTCTGTTTTTAAACGTTAGAAGGATGACTCATGACTCTCAGTGGCTAAAGTTGACTGACATGTGGCGAGAAGAAGATACCACCTAACAAACTAATTGGGCCTCCGCTTCTTCAATTAATAAGCCCATTTTGGGTTTACAGAAGTAACCCATAGCCCACTACATGGAGATGGAGAGAACATTTTAAGATTTTTGTCCAATCATGGAATTTTACTATTAAATTTTAATAACCAACATGTTTGACCGTAGATTTATTAAAAATACATTTTCTCCATAATTAAATATACAGATTTTAAAGAACTTTGAACCACTGGCTCGCTGGATCACACGAAGAATCCTTAGTCAAACACTTGCAAGGGTTAGCAACGACGCTGTTGTCACGTTCATCCACATCAAGACATAGCAACAAGCCATTACTTGTCTTAAACGACAAATGCATCTTAGTAGCTGAGATTTGTCCCAACTTAGAGCACTTACTGCCAACTCCAAGCTTCACCTTTTGTCCAGCAACATCTGGAGTTTCGACGCACATTTTATTGACCCAGAGAATGCCTTCCTTGGGATTAAAGGTTGATGAATCTGATTTAGTGCATAGTTCTAGTCGAAGTGTGGGTACATTGCCTGAGTGGTTTTTGGTGATACATAGGCCAGTATGTGGGTGCAAAACAAGCTTTTTCTCTTGTAAACCGGGTCCTGCATATATATATAAATGTCATAAGATCGAATTCTAACTATTTTTGTATAGTTTTATATATTATTAAAAATAAAGATTCCGACCTCTAAATGGATGTTGAATTCCGGAGAGTTTCTGCAAGTAAGTAGCGTTTCTGACGTCTTTCCAAGTAGCATCCAAAACACCATAAGTCTCAACCATATGTTTTGTACCGGTTCTTAAATAATAATCACCGGTTAATGCCCAAACCGCCCAATCCAAATCCTTCTCGGCGGCCCAAGCCACCAAACAGTTCATATACCGGTTTCCGCTCACGTCAACGCCTCTCTCGTCAGTCCCAAACTCACTCAAGATCAAAGGAAAGCCTCTGTCGAGCAAGAATCCTCCGTTATGTGTGACTTCCCCCATGATTTTGGCGCAAATATCGTTGGAGTTGTGTTTTACCCACGCGCCTCCCTCGTGGGAGAAGCTGTACCAATGCTGCTCGAAGACGAGTTTATCGGTGAAGCTGACGTTGAAGAAGCGGTCACGGAGGAAAGAGAGGTTTGTGTCGAAGTCTATGCCGGAGAGGATGACTAGTACTTCAGGGTTTGCGGCGTGCACTGCTTCTGCTCCTTTTGGCATGAACCTTCACGTAAACCATTAACTGTTTAATTAATATGCAGGCATGTACTTATATACTTGAAAATATTGACAATGAAGGTGAACCCTAATTTATACGTACATAACTTTTATGAGTTTTCAAACTAAATAGTGAATTTATAGCCAAAAATAGAATAAAACTTTAAAACAATAATACAAATGAAAGAAGGGCCATGAAAGAATTAATTTAATACAAAAGGTGAATCCATACATATTCACGTAAATGCGTGTGGACATATGTTAATCTATATATATATAGTAATAATCATGAAGATATTCGCACAAAAAAATTGTAATTTCAAATATTTTTCATGTTGTTAGTGCCTGGTAATGATTTAATTGGTAATGATTTGAAATGCGTACCTGAACCAGAGGTCAGGGTAATCTCTTTTACCACGTGGCTCGTTCCTAAGGCTCATGCCAATGACATTAGTGACATTGCGGAAAAGAGTAGCCATCTTGCTCAAGCCCTTGGCCCAAACGGCGGGATCAAAGTTAGGGTAGCCGAAGAAAGCGTCGAGGTCGTTGTCGCTGCAGCACCAGCCTGGATATGTCAAGTGGTTGTCTAGTATCACCATCAACCCGTTTTGTCCTAGGTTCGAAACCACTTCCTGATAACAAAATAAAGTTAAAACAAACATATCTTTATAAAAATATCTTTATTAGAAGAGAGTGGATTCTTTTGGAATAAGTACGTTTTTCGTTTTGTAAATTTTGGTTAGTTTTTGTTATTTGATAGATTAGACCAATGATAAAGCATTAAAATGTTACCTGGAATGCATTGAATATGGGAAGGTTAAGGATTTTGGGATTGTGAGTTTGAATACCAAGAACATCATCAAACAAGTTCAAGCTTTCAAAAGACTGTTTGACCGTGAGTTTAAGAGCCAATGTGTCATTAGTCATCAAATCAAGAGGCCAAGTGAGTCTAACACAGTTGAATCCCATTGAGACAATCTTCTTGGAAATGGAGTCTAATGGTTGTTTGCTTAACCCTTCAGCAACGGCGGGCTGGAGATGAGCTGGCCAGTTCACACAGGCTAGCTTCACCCTTTGGCCTTTATTGTCCACGATCCATCGAGATTTTGTGGAGAGCGGAAAACTTGTGGCTAGATTTGGAATCCAAGAGATGAATAATAAGAAGAGAGACAAATTGATAGTTCTGGCCATTTTGTTAGTGTGTGTTTCTGTATTTGATTTTGATTATTTTGAATTTGATTCGCAACTTATATAGTAAGGAAATTGGTTTAGTTTCTGGTTGTTTGCAGATTTTATACCTGTTTATGGTTAAAGTTTATTTTTTCCAACCAAAGAAAACAATTAAGATAAAACAATAGCACTAACTGTAAGAAAAGAAACAAAAACAGCAATAGACGGATTAGGATGTTAGCAGATTCTAAGCTGTAAATTTCTAGAGAATTTTCAATTACTTTACAAAACCTAAAAGTTTTAATATGCTACACATAAGAGTTAAATTATGTGTATGTACTTGTATTATTGTATAAAAAGAAAAAAAAATAACCACATCTTTTGATATTGCAACTTTTAACTGATCTTTGTGTTCTGTTATAACAAAAAAAAAACAAATTTGCCTTAATACTGGTTAACATAATTTTTTTTTTTAACATAATACTACAATTTTGAAATTGAGATCCAAGCATGTTACAAATCATATTTTTTCTCAAATATATGTAGGAGTAGATAGATGACAAAAAAAATGTAGGAGTAGATATGATCATTTTTAATACTGCTGCATATATGCTTTAAATTATTCCTTGTAGGGTGCATAAATAACTATGATTAAGACACTGATGAAAGAATGTGTTTTAATCCCTATTTTGATATGCGCTTTTTATTATACATTGTAAAATCCTAATAAAAATTCATCAAATGCTTTAATACGAATGATAAATTTCATCAAATGCTACCCATTATATACTTTAAATTATTCGTTGTAAGGTGCATAAATAACTATGATTAAGACATTGATGAAAGAATGTGTTTTAATTTCTAACCAGATTTTGATTCGCGTTTTAAAAGTACAGAATTTTATATATTGTAAAAATCTAATAAAAATTCATCAAATATTTCGTTAAGAATGATAAAATGGGTATATCCACCTTATTTGAATCCGTCTCATTTTTGGCTAACACATTTACTTCTCAAACTTTTGAATTCATTTACTTTTAAGTTCTCAAAATTTTTATCTATTTAAATTCATGTGATTGTATTGGTCATGTATTTAGACCGGTTTGGATTTATTTTGAGTGACTAAAATATTTAATTTTTATAAAAATATATTTGTATTTTATTTTTCTTAAAAAATGTTTAATTAATTTCTAAAAATTTAAAACAATGTTTAGATTTATTATTTTGAGCAAAATGGAAAATTAAATCAATGTAATTCATGTATAAAAATATATATTAGTATCTATGGTTGTCATACTTAGTGTGTTCAAAATAATGTAACTTTAGTTAAAACCATAAAAGGAAAATTAGTAAAAAAAATGATTCACATGAAAATTTACATTGTGAAAGTGAACCGCCCTCAATATAGATCAAACAAAATCAAATAATTATAAACAATAATTTCAAACCTATATTTGAGAATATTCAATCGATTTAAAATTAGATATAATTGTATATATATATATATATATGATAATTATAACATCGTTTTTGTTAAGTATTAAGTAATTAATAGATTGCAATCTTTTAAATTAGCTAAATATTAGGTAATTTTGTAATATCTATGATTTATAAGAAAACTCATATTTATCATGTTTTTTAAAATTTATTTATTAAGATTAATTATATTTATGAGTGAAAAATGACATTAGATGTAATTAAAAGGTTATTTCAAGTTTTAATTCATATTGTTACTTCAATTTTAATAATATAGGTAAGAAAACATGTTTAGCTATTTTAGTATTTATGTTCTTAGTATTTTTAGGGAATACCTTAAGACTTAGAGCATTCTGAATTGTACAAGGATTTTCAAAATTAACATACTTAATATCTTTAATATTGCAGTTTTTTTTTAATGATGAGACAAATTCGGTGACCATAATTTCGAAAATCGTTTTAACTATATTTATATTTTCCAAAAGTCGTTTTAAATGATAATGATTATTGTCAAAATTAATAATCCTAGGATTAACTAAAATTTTAAAGAATAATCGACATGCCATTGCCATATATATAGTTTCTATATGTTGTACTTTTATTTAGCTCGTCTATTCTTTTGTATTAAATGATATTTATTAGTGGTCAAATTTATAAATAAAAAATGATATTGTCTTGTAAATATGATAAAAAAATTAAGAATATATTCTAAATTTTTAATATAGGATATTGCTTTAGTAGTATAGACGTGGAAAATAAAAGCTTCGGTGTCTCATATATCTCCTTGTTTTTTTTTCCTACCGTTGAAAACGAACCAGTCTAAGAACACAGCTACTGGTCCAAATAAAGCCGCACCAACTGCTGCACCCATCTATCCTAACCGGATCATTTCTTCTTCCGGGTCAACATAAGCATCCATACACCAACCACACAAACCCGCGTTATTAGCAAAGTTCTCCGGTCCAAGTTGTTTCGTTGGAAGTTAGGACAGGACCGGTCAGTTGATTATCTGCCACTGAGAACTTGTAGAGCCGCGGAAGTGACGCTAGCTCGAGAGCAAGTTGACCAGTAAACTGGTTATGCTGAAGGACAAGAATAATCAGGAACTTAATATTTGATAAACTGGCTGGGATTTCACTGGACTCAGAATTGATTGTAAGAGAGGTCGAGAGTTGTGAGAAGTAGACCCAAGGAGGCCATGTTGGATGATAAAGCTCCACAGAGGTTGTTTCTAGAAAGATCCAGACCTACCAAACCAGTACAGTACATACTCCCAGAAGGAATTATCAGATCAAAACCTCAGAGATCAAAGCTTAAGCATGCATTGGTAATATTTAGCAGATGGCAACGCCACGCTAATCTTCATTTGCATTACAATAAAGTTTTCACGTTTTTCATTGTAACTATTGCTTTTCTTCTGGTCTAGTTTGCTGACGGTAAATAGTTTTGCTCACAGTAATAAGTATTTATTGGTAACATTTGAAGAAGGTTTTCATTTATTACATTTTTTTACAGTTAGTAGAAGAGGCTAACATCTCTATTTGTTTTTTTTTGAGTTTGAAACACATATATGTATCTCTTACTTTCCAACCCATCAGGCCATCACCTTCTGTCTCCAACTAATAATTACATCCTCTGTTTGAGCTTGTGTTTTCGCGAATGATACCCTCGAGAAAATTCTCTGTAAATCATCATCGTGTGGTTACTAGTTAAACCGAACCGCAAACAGAGAACAACATCTAAGGACAGTTACCTCCATGTAGGATTTAAGGAAAGAAAGTGAATCTGGAACAGACCAGTCTTTGTAATGCCCCAATGCGATCTTCATGTGGTGTAACTTTGGTCCTATGGACAAATCCGCTGCTGAAATCTTCTCCCCATTTATGAAAGGTCCCTTCAAGAGTAATGAAGAAGTATATATATGTATCCCTCAAAAAGTACTCAATATGTAAACACATAATCAAAGACTAAGTTATGGAAGACATCAAGACGAAAAGGGATTTTACATTTTCTTTGAGATAATCGTTGAATTTACAAAGTTCATTCAATAAAGCTTGCTCAGTGCCATCTCCTTGATCTTTGCTCTTGAGAAAGACGATAAATGTGGAGAATATCTTCGACCCACTGAAGACATAAATAAAACGTCCACATGAAACCTTTTTCAACCAAGAACACTATTTGGTCAATTGCATAATAATAACAAGTACACAACATTATAAGACCGAGGGAGAACACTGAAGAATGCTAACACTGAAGCCTTTTCTGGTGGGGTTGTTAGAGGAGGCTCAGGGTACTTCTCTTCCAAAGATTGTGTTATAGCATCCGAATCCGGAACCCATTTCTCATCAAACTTCACCACAGGAACTTTACCTTCTGGACTAATTTTCAAGAACCTAGAAACATTAAAACAAGAACTCAACACACTGAGAAAAAAACTATTAAGGAAATCACATGCAACTAATTAATAATCATGTGAAAAGGAGATTCCTAAGCATTCACCACTCTGGCTTGTTAATCAAATCCACCAATTTCATGTCATAAGGTACATGCTTCTCCTCCAAAGTGAGCAACACCCTTTGGGAAAAAGGGCCTGTCAACAACATTAAAAGATCCTCATCAAGTCAAAACAACCCTCAAAACTAGACAGATTGTGAACTGATTGAAAGAGCGATCAAGTTGCAAACTCTGTCATCCACAGTTCAAAGTTTCTATAAAGAGAAAGAGCGAGGGAGAGAGAGAGATCGAACAGTCTCCAAGCTTGTTTGGTGTTATGACGGAAGCTTTGACGCAGACTTCCAGAGGACTCGCGGCCATCGCCATCGTCCCAAACAGACGAGTCCATGTCCATCCCGGTTTAGCCGTACCGTAACGTCTGGTAAACCCGGCGCGGCTGACCAACGCCGATAAAACAGCGACGGTGCATGGTTGAAACCTCAGGCTTATCATTTTTCTTTCTCTGTTTTACATTTTTTAAATCTTCTTCTCTGTTTTTAAACGTTAGAAGGATGACTCATGACTCTCAGTGGCTAAAGTTGACTGACATGTGGCGAGAAGAAGATACCACCTAACAAACTAATTGGACCTCCGTTTCTTCAATTAATAAGCCCATTTTGGGTTTTACAGCAGTAGCCCATAGCCCACTGCATGGAGATGGAGAGAACATTTTATGATTTTTCTCCAATCATGGAATTTTATTATTAAACTAGAATCTGATTTCCAAAGAGCGGGTATATTTTTTGTTTTAATTTTTTTTGAGAAATTTATACTTATATTTTTTAATAATTATATTTGTGTTTAATATTAATTTAATTTAATATAATTTTTGGTACCTTTATTAAAAATGTCAAATTGCATAACTATATACTTTTGCCATATGTATTTCGAAAAATTATTTTTAAATTTTATTCTTAAAGTTTACAACATATTGTTTTTAATAGTTACCTAACATAATTAGCCATGAATATTCGTATCCAATAAACCCGACTCGGAATCGACCCTTGCAACATATTACGTTTTCTTAGTAATTACCTAACGTAATTAGTCATAAATATTCGTATCCAAAAAACCTGACTTGAAATTGACCCGAAAATTAAAATCTCATACTCTATTATACTTGACCTACATACTCGAACGGGTCTTACAGTGTTATATCTGAAAACCTATATATATATAATATATATATATATATATATATATATATATATATATGTGTGTGTGTGTGTATATATATATTTTTATATATATGTATATATACACAGAAGAATATATTAAAATTAATTTTTTCAATATATTTTTCAAAAATTTGGTCAGTTTTTCAGTACGGTTGAGTTTGCTATTGATTTCGGATATAACACTGTAAAATCACATTTAATAAATCACATTTAATAAATATTTTTATTCGAATAACCTACCTAAAATCCGTTAGACTAAATGAGTTTATATGAATATTTATTTCTATTAAAATTCTAGTTAAACCCTGTTAACCATGTGTTTTGTTAATTGATAAACTTAATGTCTATGTAAAATATATAAAATTTGAATAAATTAATGTGTGGTTGAATAAGCATTGATTTGAATTTCTAATATATATATTTACTTGTACATAAAAATGAATGAATTTGATTTATTTTAAAATTTAGAGAAACTTTTATTCTTGGTATGTTTGATTCATTGTTTTTTTCCTTTCAATGTTTGATTCATTGTTTTTTCTCTCAATGTTTGATTCATTGCTTAAGCCCAAAAAACTTTACAAAGTGGATATAGAAGTAATTCATTAGAAGAAAATAAGTCTTAAGCGTTATCTGATAACGATGGTTGATTGGTTGCCATGTATCAAGTGACGTCATAACCACCGCACAACCACTGTAGGTTTCAGAATCCATGTACCTTCTGGACTAATTTTCAAGAACCTAGAAACATTAAACAAGAACTCAACACACTGAGAAAAACTATTAAGGAAATCACATGCAATTAATTAATAATCATGTGAAAAGGAGATTCCTAAGCATTCACCACTCTGGCTTGTTAATCAAATCCACCAATTTCATGTCATAAGGTACATGCTTCTCCTCCAGAGTGAGTAACACCCTTTGGGAAAAAGGGCCTGTCAACAACATTGTGCATAATATAAAACATCCTCATCAAGTCAAAACAACCCTCAAAACTAGACATAGATTGTGAACTGATTGAAAGAGCGATCAAGTTGCAAACTCTGTCATCCACAGTTCAAAGTTTCTATAAAGAGAAAGAGCGAGGGAGAGAGAGAGAGAGATCGAACAGTCTCCAAGCTTGTTTGGTGTTATGACGGAAGCTTTGACGCAGATTTCCAGAGGACTCGCGGTCATCGCCGTCGTCCCAAACCGACGAGTCCATGTCCATCCCGGTTTAGTCGTACCGTAACGTCTGGTAAACCCGGCGCGGCTGACCGACTCCGATAAAACAGCGACGGTGCATGCTTGAAACCTCAGGCTTATCATTTTTCTTTCTCTGTTTTATTTATTTTTTAAATCTTTTTCTCTGTTTTTAAACGTTAGAAAGAAGGATGACTCATGAATCTCAGTGGCTAAAGTTGACTGACATGTGGCGAGAAGAAGATACCACGTAACAAACTAATTGGACCTCCGTTTCTTCAATTAATAAGCCCATTTTGGGTTTTACAGCACTAGCCCATAGCCCACTGCATGGAGATGGAACATTTTATGATTTTCTCCAATCATGGAATTTTATTATTAAATTTTAATAACCAACATGTTTGACCGTAGATTTATTAAAAATACATTTTCTCCAGAATTAAATATACAGATTTTAAAGAACTTTGAACCACTGGCTCGCTGGATCACACGAAGCATCCTTAGTCAAACACTTGCAAGGGTTAGCAACGACGCTGTTGTCACGTTCATCCACATCAAGACATAGCAACAAGCCATTACTTGTCTTAAACGACAAATGCATCTTAGTAGCTGAGATTTGTCCCAACTTAGAGCACTTGCTGCCAACTCCAAGCCTCACCTTTTGTCCAGCAACATCTGGAGTTTCTACACACATTTTATTGACCCAGAGAATGCCTTCCTTGGGATTAAAGGTTGATGAATCTGATTTAGTGCATAGTTCTAGTCGAAGTGTGGGTACATTGCCTGAGTGGTTATTGGTGATACATAAGCCAGTATGTGGGTGCAAAACAAGCTTTTTCTCTTGTAAACCGGGTCCTGCATATATATATAAATGTTATAAGATCGAATCCTAAAAATTTTTGTATAGTTTTATATATTATTAAAAAAAAAGATTCTGACCTCTAAATGGATGTTGAATTCCGGAGAGTTTCTGCAAGTAAGTAGCGTTTCTGACATCTTTCCAAGTAGCATCCAAAACGCCATAAGTCTCAACCATATGCTTTGTACCGGTTCTCAAATAATAATCACCGGTTAATGCCCAAACCGCCCAATCCAAATCCTTCTCGGCGGCCCAAGCCACCAAACAGTTCATATACCGGTTTCCACTCACGTCAACGCCTCTCTCGTCAGTCCCAAACTCACTCAAGATCAAAGGAAAGCCTCTGTCGAGCAAGAATCCTCCGTTATGTGTGACTTCCCCCATGATTTTGGCGCAAATATCGTTCGAGTTATGTTTTACCCACGCGCCTCCCTCGTGGGAGAAGCTGTACCAATGCTGCTCGAAGACGAGTTTATCGGTGAAGCTGACGTTGAAGAAGCGGTCACGGAGGAAAGAGAGGTTTGTGTCGAAGTCTACGCCGGAGAGGATGACTAGTACTTCAGGGTTTGCGGCGTGCACTGCTTCTGCTCCTTTTGGCATGAACCTTCACGTAAACCATTAACTGTTTAATTAATATGCAGGCATGTACTTATATACTTGAAAATTTTGACAATGAAGGTGAACCCTAATTTATACGTACATAACTTTTATGAGTTTTCAAACTAAATAGTGAATTTAAGCCAAAAAATAGAATAAAACTTTAAAACAATAATACAAATGAAAGAAAGGCCATGAAAGAATTAAGTTAATACAAAAGGTGAATCCATACATAGTCACGTAAATGCGTGTGGACATATGTTAATCCATATATATATATATATATATATATATATATAGTAATAATCATGAAGATATTCGCACAAAAAATAGTAATTTCAGATATTTTTCATGTTGTAAGTGCCTGGTTATATTCGAAATGAACTACACATTAATTGGTAATGATTTGAAATGCGTACCTGAACCAGAGGTCAGGGTAATCTCTTTTACCACGTGGCTCGTTCCTAAGGCTCATGCCAACGACATTAGTGACATTGCGGAAAAGAGTAGCCATCTTGCTCAAGCCCTTGGCCCAAACGGCGGGATCAAAGTTAGGGTAGCCGAAGAAAGCGTCGAGGTCGTTGTCGCTGCAGCACCAGCCTGGATATGTCAAGTGGTTGTCTAGTATCACCATCAACCCGTTTTGTCCTAGGTTCGAAACCACTTCCTAATAACAAAATAAAGTTAAAACAAACATATCTTTATAAAAATATCTTAATTAGAAGAGAGTGAATTCTTTTGGAATAAGTACGTTTTTCGTTTTGTAAATTTTGGTTAGTTTTTGTTATTTGATAGATTAGACCAATGATAAAGCATTAAAATGTTACCTGGAATGCATTGAATATGGGAAGGTTAAGGATTTTGGGATTGTGAGTTTGAATACCAAGAACATCATCAAACAAGTTCAAGCTTTCAAAAGACTGTTTGACCGTGAGTTTAAGAGCCAATGTGTCATTAGTCATCAAATCAAGAGGCCAAGTGAGTCTAACACAGTTGAATCCCATTGAGACAATCTTCTTGGAGATGGAGTCTAATGGTTGTTTGCTTAGCCCTTCAGCAACCGCAGGCTGGAGATGAGCTGGCCAGTTTACACAGGCTAGCTTCACCCTTTGGCCTTTATCGTCCACGATCCATCGAGACTTTGTGGAGAGCGGAAAACTTGTGGCTAGATTTGGAATCCAAAAAATGAATAATAAGAAGAGAGACAAATTGATGGTTCTCGCCATTTTGTTAGTGTGTTTTTCTTTATTTGATTTTGATTATTTTGAATTTGATTCGCTACTTATATAGTGAAGATTATATACGTGTTTATGGTTAGAGGTTATTCTCTTCCAACAAAAAAAAAACAATTAAGATAAAGCAATAGCAATAACTGTAAGAAAGAAAAAACAGCAATCGACGGATCATGATGTTAACAGATTCTGAGCTGTAAATTTCTAGAGATTTTTCAATTACTTTACAAAACCTAAAAGACTGAATATGTTACACATAACAGTAAAATTAGGTGTATGTACTTGTATTACTGTATAAAAAGAAAAGAAAATAACCACATATTTTCATACTGCAGGTTTTAATTGATCTTTATGTTCTGTTATAACAAAAAAAAAAGATAACAACACATTTAACTTACTACTGGTTAACCTAAAAAACTTTTAACATAATACTACAACTCTATTTTTGTGTATGGGATAACAAAATTCATGTTGAGATTGAGATCAAAGCATGTTACAAATCATAGTTTTTATATAGAAAATGTTACAAATCATAGTTCTTTTTTATATAGAAAATGTTACAAATCATCGTTTTGTCAAATATATAGGCATAGATATGATAATTAATTAATACTGCTGCACATATACGTGAAATTATTTGTTGTAAGATGCATAAATAACTATGGTTAAGACATTGATGAAACAATGTGTTTCAATCCGAAGTCAAAAAAAAAATGTGTTTCAATCCCCAATGTGGAAAATCAAGCTTCGGTAGCTTATATCTCCTTGTTTTTTCTTTCTACCATTGAAGACGAACCAGTCTAAGAACACAGCTACTGGTCCAAATAAAGCCGCACCAACTGCACCCATCTTCCCTAACCGGATCATTTCTTCTTCCGGGTCAACACAAGCATCCATAGGCCGACCACACAAACCCTCGTTATGAGCAAAGTTCTCCGGTACAATACTCATTGTTGTTTGGTTGAAATGTGGGACAGGACCGATCAGTTGATTGTCTGCCACTGAAAACCTAGCGAGCCGCGGAAGTGACGCTAGCTCGGGAGGAAGTTGACCAGTGAATTGGTTATGCTGAAGCATAAGAATGTTCAGGAACTTAATATCTGATAAACTGGCTGGGATTTCACCAGAGAATTGATTGTAAGAGAGGTCGATTTTTGTAAGAAGTGGACCCAAAGAGGCCATGTTAGATGGTAAATCTCCATAGAAGTTGTTTCTAGAAAGATCAAGATCTACCAAACCAGTACAGTACATAATCCCAGAAGGGAATTCTCCTTTGAGACTATAACCAGAAAGCTTAATGCTCAGAACCCTATTCTCATCATCATGCCAGCAAGTCACACCACTGAAAGTTGCAGATGTAACCCGCAGTCTTGTTGTTAAATACCCAGCTCGTTAAATATCCATTTGGATCCTTGACTTGAGAACATATGTCCCCCAAGCAATATACGTCGGCCTCGTTTGCGTCTGTGAAAGGTAGACGCTAGTAAGAACCAGAGACAAGTTGCGATTACGGTCATAATGGACATTTTTTTGTGGTTGTGAGATTTTCAGTACAAAATAACAAGAGAGAGAGAGAGAGAGAGGTCTTAGCAGCAATGGCAAGTGGAAATTGTTATAGCCAAAAGCTTGAAAAAGGGTAACTACAAAGTAAAGCTGTGTTACAAAAAAAAAAGAAGGTAATTGTGAAGTCTCTTGTTGTGTAAAAGAAGTTGAAGGAGGATATCCACCTGCGTGAGAATATTCACAAACAAAGACAAAGATTTAGCAGCTTGTCCCATGGGTTTGAATATTCAACTGTGGAAAAAAATTTAATCAGGATGTCTATTTCGAGGAAGTAGCGTGTAATATGGGATGTTTGGTTCAAGAAATCCAGGTTATGGGATGAGTTTTGGGAGCAAAAATCACTAACTAAACTCATTAATTTAGGTAATTCTGATTTTAGGACAGCATTATGGGTAAAGTTTGTAACTATGACATAAAAGCTATCAATAAAGCCAAGGTATTTCTTGAGAAATTCTCGGGTTCACCCCTAGAGTGAATCTTTAGGTTCATCCATCCAATAGGATTTCGTTATTTCATATTCAGTATCTTTTAAAAAAGGAAACAAAATATTGTCAAGTTTTATTATATTTTTAAAATAAAAATAAAAATAATAATAATTGCAAACAAAAACACGTTTAAAAATATACTTTTAATACCGTCAACCAACACTAAACCCTAAATCGTAAATCTTAAATCCTTGGATAAACCCTAAACCCTTGGTAAATCCAAAATACTTGGATAAATTCTAAATCTTAGAGTTTAGGATTTATCCAAGGGTTTAGGGTTTATCCAAGGGTTTAGGGTTTAGTATTTAGGGTTTAGTATTTAGGGTTTAGGGTTTAGTGTTTTGCCGATTGTGTTAAAAGTATATTTTAAAAAAAATCAAAAGATTTAGGAGGGTTTATGATTTAGAGTTTAGTGTTTTGTTGACGGTATTTTAAATATAAAATCTTTTTTACTATTACTATTATTTTCTATTTATTTTTTATTTTAAAAACATAATAAAACTTGACAATATTTTATTTCTTTTTTAAAAGATACTGAATATGAAATAATGAAATTCTATTGGTTGGGTGAACCTAAAAGTTCACTATATGGGTGAACCCAAGTATTTCTCTTCTTTCTTGGCCAAACTGATTACTTGTCTAGACTGAGTTCTCATTATTTTCAAATCAAAACTTAATGCAATATCATGACGTGACCAATCCTATGCTTTACGATTTGAGTTACAGTTATAATTAATGTTTCTGTCTAAAATACAAGTGAAAACAATAAATCTAAAACACTCCACCTACGAAAAGCTATGTTATACGTTTTGGAATTTTTTTTGTTTGTAAATAAAACACTATTTCTATTTCCAAAACCACCATACCAATATCTTATTCGTATTTCTGAAATATTGTCAACAATATTATACAACTTCACAAAATTTTGTGTTAGTCAAATATTTTTTATTCTCTTTCTTTCCTGTTTTTGAATTATTAACTTTTAGATTATTATTTTATTTTACATAATCTTATTAGTTGTAAATATTATTTGGATTGGAAATTTATAAATTACTTTGTTACTGATATCGGATAAATAATATCATCAGTAAGTATAGTTCTTAGAAAAATATATGTTGCTACTTATTTTTTATTAAAATTTATTTCTATACATATTAAAAATAATTTTATTTATTTATTTATTTTAAAATATTGTAGTATTTTTTGTTCTTAATATTAATTCATTATTATATGTTTATATTTATATTTATTTTATTGAAAACTATATTGCAGTTTATACATCAAAAAAATTACAAGTCATAAGTTTTACTAAAATAGTAACTCTTATTTTTACTGCAAAAGTTTCCACATAAAATTATAATTTTTAGCACATAATTTTTACTACGAATTACATCAAATTAAATTGCATATTACAACTCGATTTCAATACTACATGTCATGAATCAGAGTCATTGATGAAACGATGTGTTTCGATCCCAATGTGTAAAATCAAGCTTCGGTGACTTATATATCTCCTTGTTTTTTTCTTTCTACCATTGAAGACGAACCAGTCTAAAAACACAGCTACTGGTGCAAATAAAGCCGCACCAACTGCTGCACCCATCTTCCCTAACCGGATCATTTCATCTTCCGGGTCAACACAAGCATCCATAGGCCGACCACATAAACCCTTGTTATTAGCAAAACTCTCAGGTCCAATACTCATTGTTGTTTCCTTGAAAGTTGGGACAGGACCGGTCAGTCGATTGTCTGCCACTGAGAAATTGTAGAGCCGCGGAAGTGAAGCTAGATCAGGAGGAAGTTGACCAGTGAACTGGTTATTCTGAAGCATGAGAATATTCAGGAACCTAATATCTGATAACCGGCTGGGATTTCACCAGAAAATTGATTGTAAGACAGGTCGAAAGTTGTAAGAAGTGGAACCAAAGAGGCCATGTTGGATGGTAAAGCTCCAGAGAAGTTGTTTCTAGAAAGATCCAGACCTACCAAACCAGTACAGTACATAACCCCAGAAGGGAATTCTCCTTCGAGACCAAAAACCGAAAGCTCAATGCTCAGAACCCTATTCTCATCATTATGCCAGCAAGTCACACCACTGAAGGCGCAGATGTAACCTGCAGTCGTGTTGTCAAATCTCCAGCTCATTAAGTATCCATTTGGATCCTTGACTTGGGAATATATGTCCTTCAAGCAATATAGGTCGGCCTTGTTTGCGTCTGTGAAGGTAGACACTAGTAAGAACCAGAGACAAGTTGCGATTACGGTCATAATGGACATTTTTTGTGGTTTTGAGATTTTCAGTTCAAAGAGAGAGAGAGAGAGAGAGAGAGAGAGAGAGAGAGAGAGAGAGAGAGAGAGAGAGAGAGAGAGAGAGAGAGAGAGAGAGAGAGAGAGAGAGAGAGAGAGAGAGAGAGAGAGAGAGAGAGAGAGAGATGTTTTAGCAGCAATGGCAAGTGGAATTTGTTAGAGTGGCCAAAAGCTTGAAAAAGGGTAACTATAAAGTAAAGTTGTGTTACAAAAAAAAAGAAGGGGTAAGTATAAAGTCTCTTGTCGTGTAAAAGAAGTTGAAGGAGGATACCTGCGTGAGAATATTCACAAACAAAGACAAAGATTTAGCAGCTTGTCCCATGGGTTTGAATATTCAACTGTGGAAAAAAAAGTTAATCATGGTGTCTATTTAGAGGAAGTAGCGTGGAATATGGGATTTGGTTCAAGAAATCCATGTTATGGGATGAGTTTTGGGAGCAAAAATCACTAACTTTTTTTTTTTTAGCAAAAATCACTAACTAAACTCATTAACTTAGGTAAAGTTCTGACTTTAGGACAGTATTATGGGTAAAGTTTGTAACTATCACATAAAAGCTATCAATAAGCCAAGGAATATTAATTAGAAAAGTCTCTTTGTGGTAACTGAATGAAGCTTAGTATGAGTTCTTGGCTTTCTTTCTTGGCCAAACTGGTTACTTGTCTAGACTGAGTTCTCATAATCTTAGGTGAACCAAGAAAAGTAATACAAAACTCCAAAAACATCTGTCAAGAAGAAAAAAACACGTGTTAAGTGAGCGTAGTAGTCTAGTATACGTAACCTTACAAAGGAAATGTATTGGAACTATTCTTAGGAACAAAAGGCCACTCTTTGCACAAAATCTGGACGTCTTTTTGAAAGGCATCCGAATAAGTCCTGCAATCTGATTATCTGAAGTTCCATCACCGCTCTGCAGATTCGAGCTCTAGTGGAAGCAAATGTTAAGGAAACGATGGTCGCATGCATTTATGTAAAATGAACGTTTAACAAAGGATGAACATTTGTTTATCACCAATCTTGTTTCCAATTCCTGCACTGTTTTAATAATTATCAAAGATCAGATTTTTTTTTCTTCCTTTTCCTCTTTTCGAAGGACAGAATCTATATAACCTAAAAAGGATACTTAATTAAATCTTCCGGGTTCTTCGCATCTCTCCTTCCACTTCTTACTTTCTGAACTTTTTTCTAAGATCTTTTTGAACATGTCTTTGATTTTTGTTTGGCTTTGCTATCCGGGGTATAACTATAGCGTGCTCTTGAGCCAGCGTGTACCTAGATATAAGCAATTATCACATACCTTTTCTCTGTAACATACTGACATTAAAACACTGAACGAAGAAACAAGTCGGCTTGTGTTTTGAAGATAGTTTGTGCCAACGGTAATCTCTCAAATCATATTCCAAAAAGAGGAAGTAATAAAGAAATAGTTGTTTCAAGAAAGACAACGTGAGAATGCAAATATATATAAGTAAAGAATATTCACAAACTCGACGTATCGTGGGTGCATGGAAGGATACATTTGGTAATGATTGCGGCAAAATCATGACAGAAGAATCAATTTGTGGGATGATAGAGTCACTGTTCGGACCGGATTAATGTGTCAGAGTATTGGATCTACTCTGATACCATAATAAGTTTTTTGAGCTTTCAACTTAAAACTAATTATCAATTAGTAGATGTGGGATCTTCTATCTGACAGTTAGTTGGCTCAGTCCCTAATATGGAGCAGGCATTAGAAGCTGAATATTCACATTTGTGGTGATTCAGGTCTTGTACTAATACCTACAACTCTCATTCATTGTTTTCAGAGTTGAGACATGAAGGGGAGTAGTATAATAGGCTTTGCAGCTGTTTATTACTAATTGAAGCTTAATGCTATATCTCTGATTTGACAGAAACTGTGTTACTTAATGTCCTTCGCACACCAATATCTCCGATATTTCACAAACTGAGAAATGGTACACGAACTTTGTAACATACAATAAAATTGATACAGGAACTTCGTAACAAAAGGGGTACTGATGGTAATACAAAACACGTACTACTAAACTGGTTTAGAATACACCAGCGGAACCTTATTGGGATTTTAGAGAGGTTGACCACTAATCCACCTCTGAAACATGATAAAGCTTTCATTTGGTTTGAAATCAAGTGTATGCCCACCTCCCTGTAAATTAAAATCAGAAGAGAATTAGTCACCTTTTACTTGTGCTAATTATAAGGGCAAAGATACATCATATTAGGAAGATCAATGGACAAGAAGACTTGCTTTGACAGTAGCATATGTCATGTTATTGGCATAAGTCTGAGTGTATCCAGCAACTTGATTGTTTATAATCCATGGCCTCCAATTATCAATAATGGAATAACTGAGAGATCTTATCCACTCTTGTGTTGAAATGAAAGGCACCACATAATCGTGATCACCGCTATATATATATTCACCGAAAGAATGTCCCATAATAGTTTAATATAAACTCTTGAAACTAACTTTGTATATAAGTTGAAAAAAAAAATCTAACTTGAATATGAGCGATCGGTATCCTTTGATGCTATTATTCATATGGTATGGTACGCTGCTTTTGATATCGGAATCATAAGGCTTGCCTGAAGAACACCGTACCCATTTTCCTATACTTCCCTGAACTCATATTCAAAGTTTCTTTACCATCATTGTATAAACCGCATGCAGCCTTAAATCACAACTCGTCAGATATTAATGATTATACTATAATACGTACCTTTACTACATGAAGTGCTTTACGTACACTCTCATCATTGGCCCAGAGGGAAGATAGTAAATCTGTTTGTTTCTGCAAATGGGTGCATAAGCAATTATTGTGTTACATATTTTTCTCTCAATGGTTTTACATGTTCATTGCTTTTTCAATATTGATCCAAAGATATGATGGAAGCATAGCTCTGGTGAGTTAACAGAAAGAAGATGGATTGCTTACATAGCATCCATCTGCAACTATCGGAGCCGAAACGTCTCTAAGGAGGCGAAGATATCTTCTTTGCCACACGGGGGCTTCGCACCGTGGCATTAGAATATGATCAATATTTAGGCCAGAAATACACTGCAAAAGTAACCAAACAGCAACAAAAAATTGAATACACTCTTTTACAATTATTCTGATCAGTGTATACCTTTAGAAATTCGTCATGATATTTCAAGCACTCTGTGTTATGTGGATCTATATACTCATAGCTTCCTCTACAACTTCTCTTCAACGACTGCAAAAGAAAAAGAAGTTTTGTATAGGTTATTTGTTTTCAACTCCATTCGTGCACGTAATATATTTCGGTGTACCTCGTAGAGTTCATCAGAGATCAATGCCATTCCATGGGCAAATGGAACGCCACAGTTATGGTCAAATTCCAAGTCGGTTACCGGGTTTCCTAATATGTAACCCTATTGTTAAGAGAAAATGAAAAGGATTGTCAATGTCAGTTTGTTGGAGAGATTAAATATTTGCTAACATATAAGAATCAGCCAAATACAACCTTAAGATTTACTTGAGGTTTAAACCCAAGATCATTTCCTGCGTGAAGAAAAAAATAATCAAATAAACGATACACCTAGAGAGGGAGAGAAAAAAAGAAAGATGAAACAGACATATATACCTTTGGAGATTTCTTGAACGGTGGCAGGAATAGTCTTACCAGAATACGAATTTCCAGCGACATAAAAAGGGTTCGAGATAAACTCTGTATGCTTACTTAACCACTGTACAACGACATCACAACAAAATTGTAAGCTCAAGAAGATTGAGCAGACGAAGGAATGGTTTAGATATGCAAAAGCGAGAAACAGCAAGTATGTGTAGTTAGGTAAAACTGATTGAATAAACAGATTTAAGACTTACCCAGCAACTGAGAGTTAGATTATCAAGTTAGGGTTCTTAAGGGTTTTAAGACTTGTAAAAGAAGCAAGTATGTGTAGTTAGGTAAAACTGATTGAATAAGACTGTCAAGTTTGTTTAAATGATTTCTAATAAAAGCACTGATTGAAAAAGCATTTTCAAAATCTAATTCCGTGGAATATCCACGTTCTAGGTATTTCAAAAACATACTCTACATAAGAGAATGTCTACTCATAATTAAAAAAAAAAAGATGAATGCATGAAGAACTGTTACATCATTGGTTAGGAATTGAAGGGATTCGGCCCAGTTTCCTTATAGCAAGTACGACTGTGTGTAACCTTTCAGAGCCCACACACAGTCATTTTCAAACTTTTCCTTAATTTAGTATTTCTAGTATATTTATTATCTTTATAAGGTTCAGTTCAGTTCCAATTGTCCATTTAGTCTATTTCAGCAACCTAGCAGATTAGATTCAACCAGTGCATTTATAAAGTCATATGGATAAGCTACTTTTTTGGATGGACTCTATTTATCGAGCTTAGTTCAAGGTTGTCTTCTCTTTTTTACTTAACCTTCCGAATAAATTCCTGGATCTGCTTAGCTTGTCCTGAGTCACTAGGTGTATCAAGAAGCTCAGTTGTTGCGTAGGAGAAGCCAGTACCAATAGGCTGGTCCAAAAAGATTATGTTTGCCACCTACAAACAATAATATCCCATATACTATATATAAACAAACATCAGGAATATTAATAAAAGAGAAACATAACAAGCATTTGCTAGTGTTACCTTTGTCCATGAATGTGTTGTAGAAAGTAAGGCGGGTCTACTACCTTCGTTAAATGTCACAGGCCCTGTTTTTTTTTTTTTTGTCAATCCAAACCATAACCAGTTGAAACCCAGATCCCTAATCGGTGAATTTTGATATTCACAAAACATAATTGATATAGTCTTTCGATTTTTACCGTTCTCGAAAAAGAGAGCAGAGAGAGAAGAACAGCCAGGTCCTCCAGTTAACCAGAGAAGAAGAGGATCTTCTTTTGGATTCTTCTCAGATTTAACGAAGTAGTAAAACAATTGCCCTTGCTCTTCTTCACCAACACCAATATACCTTCATCCACAAGCAATTGAAATAACTTATTTCACTCTTCTAGCAGAAAACACACAATGAAGATTATTTAAAGACAAAAAAAGACACAAACCCAGTCTCAAGCTCGAAAGGAAGAGGGCCTTCAAAACCAGGAAGAAAATTGACAATAGAGCCAGAACATGCATGTAGGCTTAAAATAATTAGTAAAAGAAGCAGAAGCAACTTCTTAGCCATAATGTGAATTATTTTTTTACAAAAAGATAAGAAAGTGGAGGCTTAGGCACTCTTTTGTTTTAACGAGATGATTCTTAAATGTTATTTTAAGTGGAGGGTAGGTACTGTATTTTACAAGAGATATCAGTTTCACTCTTCAATTGCTTACCTACCCTATCAATAATTTCGTCTCCCATTTCTTTTATCATCCACACGAAATAAGTTAGCTAGCTCTGTCCACTTATTTTTTTCTAAAACTTCACATTTTGGTACCTACCCGTCTCTCTTGTCGCTATTATATATGCACCTTTTAAATTGACAAAAACTGTACCAGTACCATTGAAGATTACCGAATCGCAACTCCCAACAACTAGTTCTTATGTTTAGATGAAATGTAATGTATAATAAGTAAAATAACAATAATGTTAAACTTTAAACAAAGCTATATGTAAAACTTTTAAAGCCAAAATCCCTTTCAGCTTTTTATTATCAATTTTTTTATAAGACAAAGTGTCCATATCCTATAAATATTCTCTGTTTTCTAATATATACTGTATACTGTTTTAGAATAGTAATTTTTTGCTTTAAAATATAATTTACTTTCACATCTCTATGTAATTTCAATATTTTTAAAAGAAAAACTATTTTTAGTCTATGAGGTTTTAGATAAAATAGTGGAATTAAATAGAGACATGACAGGTAGGTTATTTTATAATTTTAAAAGTGAAACATACCTTTAAATTTGTTGTTTTTCTCACTTCACAATACACAATGAACGATTCTGTCTGTAATACTCTGGAATTTTTGATAAACTCTGCATCTTATAATCCAAAAAAAATATATTATTTAGGAACTGAACCCTAAGTCTTAGGTAGTGATTGGTGATAACTGTCAATGTTCTACGCAACCACAATTATGTCTATAACAGTAAAAATCAAAAGAATCAAGTTTTATTAGTAAAATCTAAAACTATGTTCCAAAATCTTTAAAATAAAATATATTTGCTCAAGAAATCATTTTCCTACAGCTTTAGTGATTTTAAAGATTTAAATAATTTCAGAACAATAAAATATAAAATTAAAGCTAAAAACATTCGAGTTTTAGTCTGACTGGTTTAACCGCATCGGTTGCGGTTGCTGTTACGGAAGTTTACGGGTGCGGGTGGTTGCGGTTTCAAGCGTTTTCGAGAGATTTGTACGACTGGTACATCGGTTAGAAATTGTTGCGTTTGCGGGACTCTTATGACTGGTAAACTACCAATCGCACCATCTATTAAATAATAAATTAACAATATTTATGTTTTATATAATTATAAAAGTATTAAAATTATAATAATATAATAAATATAAAATTTATATTTATAAAATCATATTATTAAATTTTAAAATTTATAGAAAATATTTTGGTTTTAAAATTTATGATATAAATTAAAATATAATATGTATATATTTTATAATTTTTATTATTTCAATTTAAAAATTTTATTGGATATTTTTAGTATTATTTTCATTTATTTTGTTTTTAAAGAAAAATAATTTATCCTCCCGCAACCGTCCGCAACCGCAAACGCTAGCTGAACCAACTTTTGATTTTAAGAGGTTCGGAGCGGTTTGAAGCGATTTGTAGTGTTTTCTGTGATTGTTTCGAAACGCCAACAACCGCTGTAAACCGCAAAAGCTGCGTTTGCGGGTGGTAGCGGGAAAACCAATCATGTCCTTTGAATCATAAAGGAAAAAAATCTAAAGCTATAACCGGTACTAATCAACCCTTTAATATATAAATTCTTCAAACCTTGGCTAATAGATCAAAATGCTTCCACATATTTTAAAATTCCCTTAACTAATTTACCCAATGTGTACTTCACAGTTATTAGGGGTTATTAGGGGAATATACGAGAGAGAGTGCTAATTATTGCACATGGCTCATGTTTTTCTTCGGGGCTGGAGGACCTAAAATCTCAAAAACAAAAACTTTTTGATAAAAACCCGAAATGTCAAGTTTTCTAAAACATGGAAGAAAATCAGAAATGTATTATAGAACTTGAGTATGATCGACCAAAGATTAGTTTAGTGGACTTGGTGATATCTAAAAGATAATATGAGATGTATTATGTTTAGGATGAAAAGATAAGGATTAGTATTCTATGCGCAACAAGATGCTCTCAGCTCTTCTTCGGACCTCGCCCATTCTATGTGAAAATAATATTTTCCGCTAGACTTAAGACAGATTGTGTGCAGTGGCGGATATACTTGGTCCAACATGGGGGCAGCTGCCACCAGTAATATTTTTTTTTAAATAATGCAAACTATAAAGATATTAATCTAATGCCGCCTCTCATAATTCTTTTTGCCCCCATAACCAAATTATTTATAGAAAACAGATTTTGAAATCCAAAACTAATGGCTCACTACTCTGATAATTTTTTGGTTCTTATATTATGTTAAGCCTGCTTTATACTATTAATGTTTTTATTTGGATATTATATTTAGTTATTTTTATATTTATGCTATCTAAATATTTTATTAAAACATATTATATATAACTTTTGTGATATAATTATCAAATATATATTAACTTTGCTACCATTTTAAAACTAATAATAATATATGGTATATGAAATATAAATTAATAAAAGTTAAATTTTAATAGAAAACATGTAAATTAATAAATATAACAAGAATTGGTAAGCATTTATTACATATATTAATATAAAATATGTTTGGGGGCAATATATGTCCCTCAGGCAGTATACGTCGGCCTTGTTTGCGTCTGTGTAGGTAGACACTAGTAAGAACCCGAGACAAGTTGCAATTACGGTCATAATGGACATTTTTGTGGTTTTGAGATTTTCAGTTCAAAACAATGAGAGAGAGAGAGAGAGAGAGAGAGAGAGAGAGAGAGAGAGAGAGAGAGAGAGAGAGAGAGAGGAGAGAGAGAGAGAGAGAGAGAGAGAGAGAGAGAGAGAGAGAGAGAGAGAGAGAGAGAGAGAGAGAGAGAGAGAGAGAGAGAGAGAGAGAGAGAGAGAGAGAGAGAGAGAGAGAGAGAGAGAGAGAGAGAGAGAGAGAGAGAGAGAGAGAGAGAGAGAGAGAGAGAGAGAGAGAGAGAGAGAGAGAGAGGTTTTAGCAGCAGTGGCAAGTTAAAATTGTTAGAGTGGCCAAAAGCTTGAAAAAGGGTAACTATAAAGTAAAGTTGTGTTACAAAAAAAAGGGTTAACTATGAAGTCTCTTGTCGTGTAAAAGAAGAGGAGGATACCTGAGTGAAGTTCTAACTTATAGGACAGTATCATGAGTAAGGTTTGTAACTATGACATAAAAAGCTATCAATAAGCCAATGAATATTTAATTATTAAAGTCTCCTTGTGGTAACTGAGAGAATGCTTTATCATAAGAGCATCTCCTATAGTGTTATCCATTGAAGTTTCTAAAAATAATTTTTTAATTAGTTTTTTTTTAATTAGGTTTAAAAAAATAGAAAATATCAACTAATTTCTGGCCGTCACGTATTGTGAGGTCCGCTTTCTTAAATTAAGGATTTTTAGGAAAAAATCTTTAACTTTTGGTGAGCTCCACTATAATAATTTAACTAGATTTTGACCCGCTCGACCGAGCGGATATTAATTTTCATTTCTATCTTTGTTTATATTAAATATTATACATGATTTATAATATGGGTACTAATATAATATTTCAAGAAATAAGAATGTATTTAATTACATCGAATAACTTTTTGCGTTCTATAGTAAATTATATGATTGATATTTATTAGACTCATATAAACTAATCCAAAAATTTTACAGTTTGATTTATGTATAAATATCTAAAAAATATTTTTTCTGAATTAAAACTAAGATAATAGATAAATATGAGTTAGTATGGTATTACAAATTGATACATTAGTTATAAAATTTGTAAGAAAATAAAAATAATGTAGGCAATTTATTTCGTAGAATATTCGGTTTGTATAATTGTATCTATAGTTTTCAAAATAGAGAAAGTATATATATTGAGAAAATATTTTATAAATCATGTTAGGAAAGATCATAACAACCTAGACGGATAATATATGTCAACTTAATTGATTTAGAGTAAAATGTTTAATTTTAATTTCTTCTTGGTTAACTTTCTAAATATTATTGTTATACTAAAAATTATAAAAATACTTAATATATGGATCTAAACTTGGTTACCAAGATTTTCAAAAAAAAAAAATTATTTTGAAAATTTTAATTAGCTAAAATAGTTAGGAATTCGATCTAAACTTGATAAGTATTTATTCGTATAAGTGATAATATATATTTTAAAAATTTACCCGACTAAATAAATATTTAATTGAGTAATTTTATTTTGTTTTATAAACCATCAATTGTATCATCCATATTTTAAAAAATATTACCCGTATATCTGCAAAAATGTATTTTTTATGGATCAATTTTTTTATGATAATGTATAATAAAATTGTTGGATATATTATTTACAAATATATGGTGCTATATGAAAATATATGTAACATAATATGTTTATATATTATATAAAGGATTCTTTTATGTGACTTTTATTTTTAGTTATTACTGATAAATAATAAAAATATAATTACATAAATTTAAAACAATATTGTTCATTAAGTACTTAAAGCTAAGTTTATTAATTATTTCCAAAGAATGATTTTCAATCCTAAACTTGTGATTTTATGGTAAAAGAAGTTTGAATTGAAATTGTCCAACTGTTATGAAGAATGTTTCTTTGTTTATTTTTTCTATGAGTCGAATTACACATAAATATTATATAATTTAATGTTGGTGCATGTTAAATAAACTAAAAATGTGATTCATGTTATAACTTACGTTTACGCTCTTCATATGGTAAGTGAATTAATTTTGTGCGGAAGTTATATCATACTCATGTCAATTATTAATGCAATCTTTAGTAGTTTGTAAGTTTAAAAAAAAATCTTTAGTAGTTTGTTTAGGAAATTATTTAATATCAGAAAAAGACAAGCATTACTTAAAAATAGGTTTATTAAATGTTCAGTGGCATTGAATTGTAATTATTGTGCAACTTTTAGGGTTATTTCATATAGAACAAAACTTGGGTTCACCCCCTATAATAAACTCTCAAATTCACCTCAATTGTTAACACCAATCAAAGTGCCATGTAAGATTAATAAAAAAAGGAAACAAAATTAAAAAAAAAAAGAAATAAAAAAGACATAGACTAATTTTTTTAACGCCATCCATAGCTTCTTCTTCATCACCTACACAAAATATTGAAAGCTTCTTTATCATCCACATAGAATATTGAAAGCTTTGTTTGTCAAATTGGTAAACCCAAAAACTAAACCGTAAACTCTTGGTTAAACCCTACACCCTTGGGTAAACTTCAAACCTTTGGAATATTTCTTTACCCAAAGGTTTAGGGTTTACCCAAGGGTTTAGGGTTTACCCAAGGGTTTAGGGTTTAGTATTTTGGGTTTAGGGTTTAGTGTTTTGGGTTTAGATTTAAGATATAAGGGCAGAGGATTGTAGACACCAATTTGACAAATAAAGCTTTTTATATTTTGTATAGATGATAAAGAAGTTTTTAAAATTATGTGTTGGTGATGACAGAGGCGGACCCATGTGGAGAAGAGGGGATGCAGCTGACACACGTTAAAATATATAAGTGTGATTTGTTAAGCATGTAGCATTGAAATTCGTTAGTTCTGGTGGTATAATTCATTTGGTTGACACCCCTTAAACCTGGGTTCAACTCCTCTTTGACACTCATTTTTTTTTTTAGTTTGGATCCCAAGCCCATAGATCGCGTTACAAAAATTAGTCGACGTGTTTTTCACTTCTTTCCCTTTTTTTCTTTTTAATTTTGTTTCCTTTTTTTACTAATCCTACATAGCACTTTGATTGGTGCTAACAATTGAGGTGAATTTGAAAGTTCATAATAGGGATGAACCCAAGTCTTGTCCTTTCATATATGTACTTCTGTTTTAATAAAGTAGATGTTAAAGATTCTCTTTAAAGACTTCCATCGCGGGTGCTCTAAGAATCTTCAGGTTTGAAAATTCTTGGCCAAACTGATTATATTTCTAGACTGGGTTCTCATAATCTTAGGTGAACCCACATAAGAAAAGTAATTAGAAAATTCCAAAAACATCTGTCAAGAAAAAAAAACACGTGTTACAGGTGAGCGTAGTAGTCTAGTGTACGTAACCTTACAAAGGAAATGTATTGAAGCTAGTCATAGGAACCAAAGGCCACTCTTTGCACTACGTCTTTTTGAAGGCATCCGAATAAGTCCTGCAATCTGAAGCTTTATCACCGTTCTGCGGAATGGAGCTCTGTTGGAAGCAAACGTTAAGGAAACGAAAGTTTTATATACCATCTTGGGCAAATCGTTAATGCTTTGTCTCCATATATCTGAACTCATCATAGTAGACATTTTCATCTCTTAACTTCACCGGGTTCCTTAATACAGGAGAAAACTGCTCGTTATGCTGGCCCTTCAAAGCACTTATCTGTGAGCTTGTTTCTCTAAGATTTCACAGCTTTTTTTTTTGTTATTTTCTTCGGTCACCTTATTCATCTCCATCTCCTAAACTCTTTCTCTCTTATGCTTATGTTCAACACTTTACACTTGTGAATATGATAGTCTCTCTCATGCCATGTCTTTTATCAACTCAATTTGTTAATGTTACTACATAGCTTCTTCTTTATCTTTGGCAGTGCTAATGGACCCTGCTACAAGTTTTGAGTATGATATTATGAGATCCACAAATACACTTTACGGGTGTGTAACATATTTTCCTGGGATGGTGTTGAGATTCTCATACACGTTCCCAGCCTCTCCCGCTTTGAACATGTTGTGTTTGTGATGTACAAAGCTAGATTCATATAGCGAAGCCATTAGTTTTTATATTGAAATGCTTTAATTAGATGTTGTATTGCTTCTGAATCGATGTACAAGTAGCGCATTTGGTCTCTGGTTTCTATCTTTACACATATGTGGTCTTGTACTACTCTTACACATTCACACATATGTTGATATATGCAGCTTATGCACTGAGATCCATGATTTATTCTTAAAAAGGAGCCTGACCTGAAAATAAAATATCTTGCAAGCTCCCCGGAGATACTTAAGCTGATTGATCAGTTAGTCCTAACTAGAGCTTCACTACGCATAACATTCATTTGTACAATCTTAACACACTACCAATTATAGTGTATGTCCAAATATCAGGCATAAGTCCTTGCACCGTAAGCCTTTCTTGTACAATCTTAACACTACCAATTGTAGTGTATGTCCAAATATCAGGCATAAGTCCTTTGAGGTTGAGTCTACAATACAAACCCCACGCAAGAGCCTTGCACCTTGTTAGACTTGCAAAACCCATAATATAAGTTACTAAACTGGTCTAGGATTCACCGGAGTCTTTATTATTAGGTTTTTCGGTTTGTCAACCAAACCAAACCGAAATTTTTGTTTTACAGTAAAGAGATATTCAACAACGGTTTACAGATTTTTTTAAAAGGGAAATTTTAGAGAGGTTGACCACTAATCCACCTCTGAAACATGATAGAACTTTCCTTTGGTTTGAAAAATGCTGTATGCCCACCTCCCTGTAAATTAAAATCAAGACAGTTACATTTTCTATGCTAATCAAGACAGTTCAGAAGATCAATGGACAAGAAGACTTGCTTTGACAGTAGCATATGTCATGTTATTGGCATAAGTCTGAGTGTATCCAACAACTTGATTGTTTATCATCCATGGTCTCCACTTTTCAGTAATGGAATAACCAAGTGATCTTATCCACTCTTTCGTTGAAGTGAAAGGCACCATCCAGTCGTGATCACCGCTATACATATATATAATATATTCACACAAATTAAATCTCCCATAAGAAGAGTTTTAATACGAACTCTTGAAATTAACTTGTAATATAAAAAGGTTAGAAAGTTGTAAATCAATTTAACCTGTAGATGAGAGATCTGTATCCTTTGATGCTATTGTTCATATGATATGGTACGCTGCTTTTGATATCGGAATCGTAAGGCTTGCCCGAAGAACACCGTACCCATTCTTCTATACTTCCCTGAAATCATATTCGAAGTACTTGTTTTTTCTTTACCATCATTTTATAAAACGCATTTATTCATCCTTAAACCCAAGTCGTTATAAACTATATACCTTTACTACATGGAGTGCTTTGCGCACTCTCTCGTCATTGGCCCAGAGGGAAGATAGTGAATCCATGTACAACTACAAATTGGTGCAAAAGCGATTCTTGTGTTATATATATATAACAATATTCATTCAATTCAAATGTATAACAAAAGCATAGCATTAACGAATTAATTCAATAGAAAGAAGATGGATTGCTTACATAGCATACATCTGGGTTGAACGGAGCCCAAACGTCTCCAAGGAGAAGGGATCTTCTTTGGACTAACGGGATTTCGCACCATTCCATCAGAACATTACCATAGTTTAATCCAGAAATACTCTGCAAAAGTAAATCAAACAATAACAAAAGAAACTGGAATATATATACTAATTGATATTTTGGCTGACGATAACGAATAAAGTAAACACTTTTTATACCATATTTTTTAAAAAATTCAACTTATTTCAATAGTAAAACTCTTCTAATACCATAATTTAAAAAATCAATTTATTTCAATAGTAATTGTCTTAACGAGTAAAAAAGGATAAACAAACTACAAAATTGAGCTGAAACACACAAAACTTCCATTTTACAAAATTGAGCTGAAACACATGCACAAAACTTCCATTTTTGTGAAACTGAATTAACTTTTCAAAACTTTTATCTTCGTGGAACAGATAGAATATATATATATAAACATTCTCTATGATGCAACTATTATGATCATTGTATACCTCTCGATATTCGTCAAAATGTTTCAAGCACTCTGTGTTATTGTCATAGTAATTTCCTCTGCAACTTCTCTGCAGCGACTGCAAACGAAAAAAAAAATGTTTTGTATAGGTCGTTGCTTTCTAACTCCATTCTTGCATGTGATATAAATTATATAATACCTCGTAGAGTTCATCAGAGATCAATGCCATTCCATGAGCAAATGGAATACGGTGGTTTTTGTCAAATTCTTCGTCTGTTAGTGGATTTCCTAGCACATAGCCCTATTGTTGAGAGAAAATAAAAAAGGATCGTCAATGTTTGTTGGAAAAGTTGTGTTGTATAACATAAGAAGCAGCCAGGTACAAACCTCAAGATTTATTTGGGATTTAAGCTTAAGATCATTTCCTGTCATCATCATGTAGAAAAAACTAATAAAAATAAACGAAATATATACCTTGAGAGAGAAAAAACGAAAAAGATGAAACACACACATACCTTTGGAGATTTCTTGAACAGTAGCCGGAATAACCTTACCAGAATACGAATCTCCACCGACATAAAAAGGGTTCGAGATAAACTCTGTGTGCTTACTTAACCACTGTACAACAGCATCAACAACAAAAACACTCTAAATAAGAGTTTCTATTCAGAAAACGATTAATGCTTCGAGAACTGTTATATCATTGGTTAGGAATGAGATTTAACCAGTGGATTTACAAAGTCATATGGATAAACTAGCTTTTTGAAGAGTCGGACTTAGCTCAGGGTTAGTATGTGATAGTCTCATATTAGACACTTTTTTTACATCATACACATTTAAGTTCAACCTCTCTTTTATTTCTTAACCTTGCGAATAAATTGGTGGATCTGCTTAGCTTCTCTTGAGTCACTAGGTGTATCAAGGATTTGAGTTGTTGCATAGGAGAAGCCAGTACCAACAGGCTGGTCCAAGAAAATTATGTTTGCCACCTACAAACAAAGATCAATTATACTATAGACAGACACACGAATATTATCAATAACAATAAGAAATATAATAAGCATTTTGCTAGTGTTACCTTTGTCCACGAATGTGTTGTAGATTGCAAGGTGGGTTTTCTACCTCTGTAACCCTCATCAAGATTAAATGTAAAAGGCCCTGTTTTACAAACCAGTTGAACCGCAGATCCCTAACTGGTAAATTTTGATATTTACGAAACATAATTGCTATGGTCTTTCTATTTTTTACCGTTCTCAAAAAAGAGGCCACTGAGAGAAGAACAGCCAGGTCCTCCAGTTAACCAGAGAAGAAGAGGATCATCTTTTGGATTCTTCTCAGATTTAATGAAGTAGTAAAACAATTGCACTTGCTCTTCTTCACCAACACCAATATACCTACATTCAAAAGCAATTGAAATAGCTTATTTCACTCTTTAAGCAGAAAACACACAATGAAGACGATATGAAAAAAAGACACAAACCCGGTCTCAAGCTCGAAAGGAAGAGGACCTTCAAAACCAGGAAGAGAGTTGACGATAGAGCCAGAACATGCATGTAGGCTTAAGATAATAAGTAAAAGAAGCAGAAGCAACTTCTTAGCCATAATGTGAAACTTTTTATAAAAAGATAAGAAAGTGGACGGTTTTGATCAAAAAAAAAAGATAAGAAAGTGGACGGAAAGCACTGTTTTGTTTTAACAAGATGATTCTTAAATATTATTTTAAGGGGAGGGTAGGCACCTCCTATATATATCACTCTTCAATATATATCGTCCACGAAATAAGTTAGCTAACTCTGTCGACGTATTATTTCTAAAACAAAATGTTGGTAGCTACCCATCTTTCTCGTCTGTGTTGTCATTATTGACTACTGAAGATTACCAAGTCACAACTCCCAAAATGTTTGGTACCTACCAGTCTTTCGAGAGTGTTCAAAAATATTTTAAAATTTGTCATAAAATTGAATTTTAAATCTAAAATAACGAAAAAAACTAATAGTGTCATATCAAAGCTAGGAGAGTGGAGGAGTACGCAGCGTCTAGACTTCTGAGGTGGTGAAGCTTGTGCAGATGATGGGGCTAGGGTTCTTAGAGTCAGGTTTCAACTGGATCTGGCGTGTAAAGACCGCATATCTCCCTCCATGGGCGCTTGATTTTAGGAGTCTGTGAAGGATCCTTAGTTGGTTTGGACACCTCTCCATGAAAAGTCTTGGAATCTGGATTGAGAGTGTCAGTGTTCACCGGAGGTGTGAACAAAGCTTCCCCTCACCTAACCTAGTCTACTGTTTTTCTAAGTCGTCGACGTCTGTATGTGCTCTGATTGGCCCCGTTCCAGGGATGAATTTAATATATATACACATTAAGAATAATAATAAATAAATAACAGTAATCTAAAACTTTAATCAAAAGCTAAATGTAAAACTTATTAAGCCAAAATAATTTTTCTGACGGCTATGGGCGGAGGCCCAACTAGTACAAGTTCCAACACCAAATCCACAATAAACGAATTTTCCGGTGATTCTTGGCCGGTGGTATTTTGTGGATGGATTATGAAAAGAAAAAGAAGTCTTCTCTAGACAATGATGATATAGTACACTATATCGGTCTTTTTTATCAGTGCTGATTGTCCAAAGCTGAATACATAAGATATGTTACTAAAAAGCTCCAAAAACAAAGCGTTCACATTTGTTCAACTTGGACAGAAAAGCCACATTTGCAGCGTTTGGTTTTTACAGAGGTTTTCTCATCAAACGTTTCTTGCTCGTCAAGAAACACATGCTCATGTTCATCTCCATCTCCACCTTCACGGTTGTCATCTTCACTACGACGCTTTCTTCCTCTCTTAACCCCTCCTTGCTTTTCAGGTGTTTTCACATTCTCCTCCCTAACAACCGTCTCTGGTTTCGTTTCCATACTCCTCGTCTTGACAACATCATCCTCTGAGTTATTGGCGTAACGGTTATTCAGCCTCTCACGGGTTAAGATAGAGGAAAGAAGCTGATACCATCTCGAAGCTGCTTGTGCTTCGTTTCGTCTTCTCTCCTCCTCTTCTCTCATTTCTCGTTCTTCTGCATATGCCTAATCACAAAACCAGATGAATCCAAAAGAACCATAAACAATAAAAATAAAATTTGGAGTGTTTACCTCGAGGATTGCATCTTTGAACTCGGTGCAGACCACAATACCTTCGAAAACAGGAGTAGCACGTCCACTTTTGTACTCGAAACCAACCATTGCAGGTGCATAATCTATTCCAAATCTCTTAGCAATTGAAAATATTCGAGGAAACCTTAAGTGGACTGTTCCAGGTGGGAGACATTTCTCAGACCAGACATCAACTTGACCACGCTCGTTCTGGAAAACCCCAACCAAACACACATAATCTTTGTACAGTTAGATTCCATTGAAGCAAATAAATTTAGACCGAGATGAAGGTGCTTTTTTACCTTAGGCACAATCCCATTAACAGCATGAGGGAGACACAATGGTTCCATTTGCCACCTCCCGTATAGTTCCATGCACCGAGAAGAACCATCTTCACTGTCCTTGTTCCCATCTCCAAAATCTTTTCCTTTTCTGATCTTTGCGTTACGCTTAAGAATCTATAAGGTGATAGTTGATTTATCAAACCGGAATGAGTAAAGATAATCATCAGGGAGAGAAAAGAACACTGATTACCTTTAAGGGAACTTCACTGGCCTTAAGTTGAAGCCCATCACGTAGCCAACTTTCTTTAGTTCTAAGAGTCTGCACACAAGTTCGAGGATAAACGGAATGACCAGCGCAGAACCCCAGAACCGGACCTTTTGGGTGAAGTATCTGGTTCTTGTGAAGCCATTTCTCAATAGCATAGAGTTCGTGACCTTTATAGGCCTGCTGGTTTGTGGGAAGAGGCTCAGTAAGTGCCCTAGTAGCTAACTCAATATCTTCAACAGCACTCCTCATACCAAAGGACGAGCTACTACTACTTGAGCAAGCATTGTTAGCAAGAGGGATAACGCTTGCGGCTGCCTCTAGTTCTCGTAACGGTGCTAAGACCATATCCCACCACGATGAACTCACCCGTTTGGATGAAATCGTGTGCCACTTTGTACAGTACCTGCGAGTGACATCTTTAGCTCCACCACCAGCGAAGGCGACAACATATCTAACTAACATTCTGCAAGCAGCAGCTGCAGCTTCTACGTTTTGTTCAGCATCTATCGTTCCATTAACAGCATCTACATGAACCCATCTCCCATCCATGTTTTCTCCATTGCAATACACCTCAGCCCAACAAAGAGGAGAATCCGCTTTCTTAGAACCGATAGCTGTGGACATTACTTGGTCAGAAACTGACAAGCCATCACTTCTTCTTGTTGTTTGTGGACTTTTCTTTTTCTCGGTTACTTTAGAACTCTGTTGGTTGTTTACACTCGCAGTCGCAGCCATAGCCATGGCTAACTGCATCTCAAACTCAACATCACCTTTCCTCCTTGCTCCGTCAGATTTGCTGGACGTTCCTGCTTCACAGGATGAGTTGACCTTATTGTCTTGCAGCTGAGCAGAACCCTCCTGCTGAGACTCAGAAGAGGTTTCACAGAGACTTTTATCCTCAACATGGGAAGAGGATTTGTTTGGGTGTGACGAGATGGCTTGATGCTTTGGTACCATAAGAGTGAAGTTCCTGAATACCCCACGCTTCGTTTTAGCTCTGTTCTGACCTGAAGATTCATCCTTTTCGGCCCCAGGCTTTAAGGAGGCAACATCAAGAATAGACACAAACCTGTGAAACTCAAATCAGCAACACTTCAAGAATGTGGTACCTTAAATAACTATCTGACATATTAACATTGAAAAGCAAAAACATCAAATGACACCGAACAATATCTTGTGGCAAAAAGTAACAAGTTATCACATACCGAGTTGTAAGCTTTAATGCTCTAAGTAAAGCAACGGCCAACGCTCCAAGCTGCAAAAAAAAAAAAGATCCAATGAGTTTCCTATAGAACATTATTCCTAACATGAGGACCAACTTTGCATAAAATAAACAGAGATATAATTTTCACATAGGGGGAGGTTCAAGTAGCTTTGGTAAAAAAGCAAACCAACGTCTTTGTAAATTTCAAATCAACAGAAAGAATGAAACTAAAAGTATGAAAATTGATGTTTCAAACAACTAATCAAGTATAAGTTAATTAAAATGCAGCTGGTCACAAGATTTTACCTCTTCAGGCGTGCCTCTACGAGATTCAAGAGCAAATGCTAGAGACGTACGAAAAGATTTCTCAGAACTGGGTGTACACCTAACAGCAAAGTTCCCACGAACCTACAATTTGAGCCAGGAGAAGCTGCTCAACTTTCCAAATCAGAGAAAAAAAAACATAAGAAAAGCTACAGATCACTATAAAGCCATACCCAACGAAGAAGAGGGGCTATATCCCTAACAGTCACTTTCTCTAGATTCGATACTTTTGTCAAGTATGATGGCAGAAGTGAAAGCAAGGAAGCCTGCACATCAAATTAGCAAAATTTATAAGAAAAAAAAAAGCTTTACACCAGCAGTCAAAAAGGGATACAATGTATGTACCTGAATCAAGGGATCATTACAAGCGTTGTCAACTATCCTCCCTCTTGCAAGCAGACAGAGCAAGTGAACTTTGTGTACAAGTTCCGCCCGTTCCTTTACGAGAAAACACAACTTTCTTAGGTAAAGTAAGTAAGTAACCATATAGCATTCATGAGATTTTCTTAAGCAAAAAAAAAAAAAAGTAAACCTTGTCTTGTGCTGTTGCACGGTAAGTGTTCTTCTTCTGCCTCTTAGTATCAGGAGGCAAATCATCAAGTTCAATGGTTAACTCTCTGGTGTCATCAACGTAGGTATCATCAACAGATTTGGCAAGAGTAGGAATAGGACAGTCTTCCCAGTCTGAATCATTCATCTCATCATCATCATCAAACTGAACACATTCCCTGTCCTCTAGAACGTTGTCAGTTACGGTTTTCTTCCCCTTGTCCAGCTACGATGATAAGAGTAGTACTAAATTTAAATGTTCTTCGTTCTTCCCATGAAATTAATTACAAAAAAAAACAATGTATAGAAAACAAACCAACTAACCTTAGCGGAATCAGAGTTCTGTGGAGTAGCATCTCCCTTCTTGTTGCCACGAGCATTGATTCTGTCTAGAACTTTATTCACAGCTGCTCTCGAGGCTGCTGAGAGCTTACTATCCTTACTTTTTATAAGAGGCTTCATCTCAAGTAAAAAAACCTAAAAAGAGTATTAAGAAGAAAAAAAGTTCAATAAATCACCAAAAACGAGAGCCATGGAGATTGATTCTATGAAACGCTTTCTATCATTAATTATCAATGATTAAAAACTGTTCTTGGTAAAAGTCGCTCCATATTTACATTACCTAACCCAAAGAAAAGAAAAAAAAGTAAACTTTTCCACCGGAATCACAAATCACAAGTCGCCATTGTCGTTAAAACATTGAAAATCTAACAGAAACAAGTTCAAAAAGCGAGCAAGGAGTAATCTTTTCTCTTCGAATAACATATCTCAAGAGACAGGATTAGCCAAATACAAATCCCCAACTTAAAAAAAGAATTACTCACACTGCGAATCGAACACGCGACTCCGTCACTCGTGGCCGTTGGAGACAGAAAGTATTAGACGGGAAGCGAAGGAGTTTCAGTTACACGCCCCCAATCCTCCCGCGCGATTAACAACGACCGACGTTAACAGACAAAACTTCTCCGAGAAGCCGCTATAAATTTTTTAGACAACGAGAAAGTGGGAGAACGCTGTTTTTGACCGCAAGAGTCAGGGACCCACCAAACCGTTTAACGGCCCTGATGTTACCACGTCACTTATTTTTTCTCGAGATCTAATTTCGTAATTAACTATTTCTTTTAGGTTAAAAATTAATTAAACACAGTGATTGATTTATCTTCTCTTTGTGCTCTGCTCTCTCTCGGTGACGTCATGCAACCCAAAAATCCCACCAACAATATTCTTACACGTATCGAATTCACGACTGCGTTTACAAGGTACAAGCGTCTCTCTCTATGGCCTGAGCAAAACTTGAGCATCTTTGTCTGTGATAACCAAAAAAAAAACATGTTCTTGTTTTCTCTTTTTTTTTTTGGTTCCTAGAAAGCTAAAGAAAGACATGAGATTTTGATCCAATGGAGATCAAAACCATGAGTCGTGAGCGCTTTGTCTCAACCCGTCATTCCTGGGAAGAGCTGTGAAATCTTGTTGAACACATCCATTACCTGCACTCAAACAAAGTTTTTACAAAAAAAGTGATTGCATTGACATGTTTTTCAATGCAGACCTAAGTAGTGTTTTACCTCTTTGTCGTTTTGGTACTTCATGATGTTCATTGGGTTCTCTGAACACTGCAACAACCACCACAATAAAATTGAGTAAGGACGTATCAAAAAGAAAGATATCTTTATGATTCAAGTGAAAAAAAGAAACCGTACTTCCATTAAGGCTGCTTGGACTCTAGGATTCTGGAATGCCATAGCAACATCAGGGTTCTGCATTATCTTAGAGATGGCTTCTTCTGGAGTCAATCCTATTTGATCTGATACGATACATGGTTTCAATCCTTCAGTACTGATCCCAAGTCACATCCATAGTTTGTGACAAGTGAGTTTTTTTTGTTTTATTAGGGACTATTTGCTTACCGAACTGTTGCTTCACTTCAGGACTATTCAGATCAAAATTCTTTAAGGTCTCCGTCATTCTCTTGTCCCATTCACCACTCCCACTCATATTATTCCTAAATCCATGCAAAAAAAAACATAAATCAGACTAAATAGAAAAATACAGTTTTAGAATTTTTTAAGGAATCAACATGCTATTGGAGCTTACAGCATGTCCTGTAGCTGTTGACGGTATTGAGGATTTTGAAGCATCCCTACAAGAAATTCCAATCCATAGAAATTGGATCAGATATTTGATCAAACCTCATATGACTAGTTCAAGCTTTCCATTCAATAATAATTAATAACCTGCATGAGACTTACATTTGAAAGTTTCTGGGTTCCTCATCTCCTCAGGCAAATGTCTGAATCCATATATACACGACATGTTACCAATATGTACACTTAGAAACCAGCTACGAAAATAAACTTAAAGAAACATAATGTGGTAGGGAAGAAGAGTTACGGGTAAACCATCTTCTGAACTGTTGGATCTTCCATCATTTTCTCTAACGCTTCTACAGACAAACCAGGCCCTCCTTTCCCAGCGCCTGTTTTAAACAATGCACATACAAAGGATCCAATCTTAAGAACTTAGAAAAACGAAAGAGAAGGGAACAATCCTCACATCCTTCCTCCTTGCCTAAGAAAATGATAAAAACTGCTATTTTTTATTAACTCACCCAAAGATTGAAAAACCTCCGAAGCAGTAGCACCATTCGCCGGAGCAGATCCATTTTGCAAAACCTTTTACCCAAAGAACAAATGAGAGAGCATATAAACCTCCCAGGTTAGCCAAATTTGTTCATTTTTAAGAGATCACCGACCACTCGGTGTATATTGCATATACATAAAGAAAAAGAAACTTACATCCTCAAATAAGCGAGCTTCTTTGGGAGCACTGGTTTCAGACACTTCTGCATAGTTGCTAAATGGACTTTCCTTAGCAGTTTCCTCAGGGGAAACATCCTCGAAGGCTGTATCACAAAAAGTTATAGCAACATCCAAATTAGAAGCTTAGAAGATGAGAAAGCAAGAAGGATACAAGAGGAGGCTTTATTTCTGAAACAGAAAAGAATCTACCGTAGTTCTTTTCTTCTTTCTTGGCTTTGTTTTCCTCTAAGACAACACTTGGCTTATCCACTTCTATATTCTTTACAGGGGCAGGTTGCGGCTTAGTCGAAGGAGGTGTATCTACTTTTGTCGCTGTCACATCAACAGTAGCACTTGAAGACTGGGATTGAGATTGGAACGGCGAGGGAGTAGGACTTGTTTGGGGAGGAAATGGAAAAGGAAAAGGTGATCCTGATCCTGGTCCTGAC
This sequence comes from Raphanus sativus, assembly GCF_000801105.2. NCBI lineage: Eukaryota > Viridiplantae > Streptophyta > Magnoliopsida > Brassicales > Brassicaceae > Raphanus > Raphanus sativus. The sequence goes on along the minus strand of NC_079512.1, from coordinate 28,638,189 downwards.
GGGAATCCAGGATTGTTAAACTGGCTGTTCTGCGTGTTCATCTGGTTCATCATCGTCTTCATAGCTGTTTGCATTGCATATTTCTGAAACCAAAGCAAAAAAAATATATATCCACAGAGAGCAACAACCAGTCAGAGAACAACGAGAGAAAGACTGAGAATGTGAAATAAATTGCTAATGAAATTTTATGAAAATGATCATAGGGGTTTGTAGGTTATATCAAACTTTCCATGTAGCAAATGATTCCATGGTTCAATTGTATAGTTCAAAAAGTGTGATCAAACAGTTAACCTTGTTACGCTAACCAATCTAATGAATACTATTTCAGATACATATGCACTACAAACTAGAGAATAGAGATAACATAATAAAACTATGGTTCTGTAAGATATTAGAGAGCAACACAAAGGGGGCAGTAACTGGTACCTTTAAGTTTGAAGTTGCCTGTAAATCCATCAGAAACAAAAAAAATCAGATACATATTCTTTGATACTGAAGGGAAAATAAATTAAAACTACTCACCCATGAGAACAAAGCTGATAGCCCAACCCCAACACCAATCCAGAAAAGTGGTGATCCTCTACACACACACAAACAAACAAACAAAAACAGATTAAGAAAACATAAGGATGCTTGTTAACTACCAAGAATCAAGAGCAATATATAAACTAAGCACATTGCTCAAAACAAGCTGATGTAACAAAGAGAATGGTTAAGTGAAAGTACATGGTGGTTGATGATGACGATGAAGATGGTGGTGGCACTGCCGCACTAGGGTAAGCAACAACAGAGGATGTCTGCTGATCACGACTCGAAGAAAAAATACTCGCAAAAGCTTTGCTCCTGTGCTTCATCACAACCACTTGCAAAAGAAACAAAAATTTAAATCAGAAAATTAATGATTTAAAAAAAAAAAAGAATTCGAATTGCAAATACAAATTCACAAGCTTGGAGTTCAGAAGATAAATTCAAGTCACAAAGCTTTCGCATTCTCAACCACAGATAAAAAAAAAAACAATGGGGATATCGAGTGGGAAATGCGAACAAACCAGTTTCTCCAGCGTTCTCCGGAGATTTAGAGGTTTTGGAGCAACGGAGGGTGATTCTAGGAGTCCGGCGCGAAAACCCTACTGGGGTTGTTGTAAGCGAGGAAGTGAAATTGCATCCGACTAACAACTTGGGAGAAGAAGAAGAAGAAGATGATGAAGACGAAACTAGGGTTAGGTTCTCCATGTTTATTACTGCAATGAAGAAACAGAAGACAATTCTGGTGGAGAAGGTTCGACAGATACGATGAGGAAGAAGAGACACTACCACTCTTTGGTCTAAAACTTGTGTATCTTCCTGGCACGAGGTTTAGTAGCGGTCTTGGTTGGATCCACTGCGACGAAGTACAGTAAAACCGCTAAGAAAATTACACGTGGCCAGGAATTAACAGTTGAGATCGTTGAATTTGAGATGTAATCCAAGGGTGCAAATAGGTTCGTGATAATTCGAATGTCATCTTCGACCTTTTCGTAAATTACATCTTAGTCCAGTTATTCTTACTTTATTATAAATTAGGCCTACTCTAGACCTAAATATTTTATTTCCAGTTCTAAAATCAATAAAACTTACTTTGAATTCTTCTTTCTTTTGTGATCTAATTCATAGTTTGAAACTTACTTTTAACTAGGTGTTTTCCTACACCATATGCAGAAATAAAAGTTTTAAAATTTAAATTTATTTTAAAATACAAATTTTGATAATTTTTGATTTTATTATTTGTTTACAATATATAATCTTAATTTAATCATATGTAAAACTTTAAGATTAAAAAAATAATTTTTATTAAATGTACATTTAGTAATATATATGTATATATTTAAAATTACAATTTTGAAATATTCTTTAATTTATATATTTTTGTTTAAATATATTAAATTATTTTTTGTAAATGTAAGAGAAAATTTTGTTAATTGTATAATTATCAAAACATAAAACTAAATAATTTTCTAAATTTATGGATATTAAAAATAAACTAACAGTATTGGAATTAGAAAATTACATTTAAAAACTGTATAATTTTTAAGAATTGTTTCACTGATAATAATTATAAAATAGAATTAAATTTTGAAAATTCCATAATAATATTATATTTTTATTTATAAAATTATATTATTTATTGCTATATTAATGATGATCTATGAGTTATTACCATATTTTAAAAACTTATTAAAAATACAAATCAACAATTAATGTAAATGTCCATGTCATTATTTAAAGAATTTTTTTTTAAAAAAAAATGCATAGTATTTTGAAGAATTGTTTTTGTAATAAAAATTATATACTTATAAAAATATAGCTAAATAATATTTCGAATTTTAATTATTATTATTATTATATTTCTATTTAATTTATTATTTATCATTATATTAATTTTGATATATAAGTTATTACCATATTTTAAGAACTTACCTTAAATATAAATCAATATTAAATGTAAGTATGTTATAATGATCTATAAGTTATTACTATATTTTTAAAAAAATATCTTAAATATAAGTCAACACTAAATGTAAATATTCATATCATAATTTATTTCAAGCCATGTCATCAATGTTAGTATGTCATGTCATCATTTTAAAAAAAAAAAAAATATGATGATGACACATGTCAAAATCACTTCCCAAATATAGACTAGGGGATTCTTGTTTTTTTTTGGTAATCTAGTTCATAGTTCCCTAATACCACATATAACTCTGTCTATGATCAAGATATTCAGATGCCTAGAATTTTTTTTGACTAACGTCTAAAAACCATCCACGAGAAACTTGGGTAAAATCTGCCGGAGAACCCATCAAAAACATTCAACCTAATTTACATTAACAATATGTATCAAATGAATATTTAATTATATAAAGTCATTTTATACTAGACAATTATTCTAATTAACTATATTAAATAAAGAACAATAAATTTAAGTAGATATGTATTGAATGTATATTTTAATTATATAATCTTAATTTGGTGTTAAACAATTTTCTTAATTATATTAAATAAAAACAATAAATTTAATTATATATGTATTAATGAATATTTTAATTATATAATCTTAATTTGATCCTCCTATTAAACAATTATTCTAATTTTATATTAAATAAAGATCAAATCATTTGAATAGATATGTGTTAAGTAATTGTTTTTATTATATAATCTTAATTTTAATTAAAAATATTCTAATTTATACTAAATAAAAGAAAAAAAACTGATTAGATATCTGTTAAATTAATATTTTAATTATAATCTTAGTTTTGTTTTGAACAATTATTTTAATTTATGTTAAATAAAGAACATAAAATCTATATAGATATGTACTATATGTGAAACAAGTGATCACTAGAATTAAAATCATCTTATTTGAATAAGAATATGAAATGATTAAATTAGCTATTTTGCTGATTAAATTTGGTGCATAATTCAATTAACTTCTTAGAAAAGAAATCTATTGTTTTTTTGGTCTAAAAGAAATCTATTGTTTATTTCTATAATTTTTTTGCTATATAAATGTGCTCACATGAGAAATACATACAAGCCTTTCTAGAATTAACATTTTCTACTTATTCTTTTCAAATCACAACTCCTAACAGATCATCAAACATGACGATCGTGAATTCCATCCCGAATGATCTGATTCTCGACATATTCTCCAGGATGTCTATCAATACAATCGCTAGGTGTCGTTGTGTGTCGAAGCAATGGTGGTACATGCTTCACCATCAAGATTTCACCGAGTTGTTTCTAACAAGGTCATCGGCTCGTCCACGTCTCTTATTCTTCATGAGAAGACTTTATGAAGATGATCTGGTCTTCTTCTGGTTGCCACAGCCTCAACATCCATACGAGAAGGTGTCGTCTCCAGAATTTCATATGAAGTTAGACATGGATCTAGATCGGTTTGGTGGGCATGCCTCTGGTTTGTTCTCTTTCTCCCGTACACCGTCAATGTTCTCAGAAGAGAATGAGGATACGGTGCATGTGAATATGTAACCCTAGCACATGGCAGTGTAGGAGATTACCTAAACTGAAAAATGTCAAAGTTTTACAAAGCCTTTTAGGGTTTGATCCTATTGACAAACAAATCAAGATATTGCAAATGGCTAAAGCGGGTGAGCATAGAATTATGACATTAGGAACTGGAAAAATGAGATGGAGAAAGATCCAATGTCCCTTAGCCCATAATGCAACGATGCTTAATCAACAAATATGCATCAATGGAGTTTTGTATTACTTAACTGGAAATTATAATACGTCTGATATAGTTATAGTTTGCTTCGACGTTAGGTCCGAGGAATTCAAACTTATTGACAACGCAGAGTCCTTTCTATGTTATCCATTTACTACATTAGTAAACTACAAGGGTAAATTAGGTGTTATTAACTGGATTTATAATGACATAACCTTTGAGTTGTTTGTTCTAGAGAATGTCGAGAAACAAGAATTCTCCAAATATGTCTACACTCTGCCGAAGAATAAAATCGGTGGTTGGGACTATATTTCCATAGTTGGAGTGACTGTTTCAGGTGAATTTGTTTTCTCGTCGGATCACACTTCTGGATTCATGGTTCCATTTTATGTTTTGTACTTCAATCCCCATACAAACACTCTCCAAATTATTGAAATCCGAGGACGTGGAGAATACTCTGAAGAAGGAATTGTCCCTTATTATGATAAAGTTCTCGGCTTTGTAGACTATATGGATCTTAGGTTTGATCTAGAGTATGCTGCAACATCATCTAAGAGCACCCACAATGGAGGATGATGATGAATCCTTAGCGCTAATTCTTAGGATAGTTTTAATTAAATATGATTAATTTTCGTAATAGAGCTAAGGATTGGTCCGTCAGGAAGGGATTTAAGGATCAAATCCTTAACGACGTGGCAAGGCGTGAGTGGTCCGGTTATTTCGCGTGTGAAAAAAGAATTCACTCTCTTTATCACGAAAAAAAAAATCGAGAGCAAGACGAAAAAGACGAAGAGGAAGGAGATCTTAGGGACCTTGGTATGAATGGGTTTTCTGTGATCGGACATAGAGGAAATGGTATGAATGTGTTGCAATCTTCTGATCGGAGAACCAGAGGGTTATAAAGAAAACTCTATCCTCTCTTTCAATTCCGCAGCCAAGTTTCCGATCGATTTCATTGAGTTCGACGTTCAGGTTGGTTTCTTCTCCACCTCTGTTAGATTAGGTTAATCTTTCAGGGTTTTGTTTTTTTTATAAGGGTTAGATTTGTGTGGAAGAAGATTCTGATTTTTGAATCTTTATTTTTTTGGTTTCTCCTGGGGATGGATGCTATCTATAGTTTCTTAGAATAGATATGAACATATGAACAAGAAGATTCAAGAAAGAGAGATGGCTTGAAAAGTGAATCCAAGAGCTTTGTGTGTGGTTGTTTCTGTTTTTGTTGGTGACAAAAGATGATTTTCCAGTCATTTTCCACGATCATTTTCCACGATCATTTTTGTATTTATTGTGTTCAGGGTGTTGTTAATGAGAGTAGAGTGACTGACTTGAGCCTTTCTGAGTTTCTCCTCTATGGACCTCAGAACGAAGCAGGAAGCAAGAGGAGATAGCCAACTGCGTTGAGCACTGCAGTGTTCCCGTTGTCAAAATACCTGGCTTTGGATCGGTCTGATTGCTCTGCAGCTGTCTGGTCAAGAACGGGAAGCTTGACAGTTGCATCAAGTTGTTTGACCAGATGAAGCGCGATGGTCTTAAACCAGATGTTGTTACCTATAATACGGTATGTCATTCTTATATGCCCAAATGCAACATCTTGTTTTGTATAGGTTCTATAATATGTTTTTTTCCTTCTTTGATGTCTATTAGCTGCTTGCAGGTTTCATCAAGGTGAAAAATGGGTTCCCTAAGGCTATGGAACTCGTTGGAGAGCTGCCACAGTTAAGTAACATCTTATTTGGTTCTTGGTTCCTGGGAGATTATGTGGCACTTCAGTGATATCGTCTTTGATATGTAAAGTGGTGGATGCTGTTTCAATTGTGGGGGAGTACCTGAAGGCAGAGCCTTGGTTGAAGCTTCTCTATGATCATCTTGGGTACTTCTCTTGTGTCAAAAATCTGAAACCTTTAGATAATCAAAATCATACATCCTTGCAAAGTGTTCATTATGTTTGGTTTTATCTTGCAGTCTGGAATTTGTTGACTCAACGATAAAAGAAACCAATACAGAGAATCTTCCAAATGCAAATGAGAATATGATGGAATACTCAAATTCATTACAGGTGTGTGTATGCTTCATTGCAAAATCTGTAGTTAAGGATTCTATAATAAGTAATACCATTGGACACAAAATATAAACTACAATCCTTCACTATTCAAAAAGTAAAAAAAAAAAAAATTAGTTTTATATTGTTTTTTTTTTTTGATCGAACTACTTGATTAGATAGATAAAAGAAAAGTTACGCCCCAAAAGGGGGGCTTACAACACGGCTTAAAGCAATCTTAGCCAAAGAGTCTGCAGAGGCATTGTTTAAACGAGGAATAAATGAAAACGAGATAGAGTCAAATCTGCAACTCAAAGCTCTGATATCAAACAGCAAACTGTTAAGTAAGACTGTAGACGAGGAGGAGTTGAGGAGATTGACGAGAGACTTCGAGTCAGAGAACAGGTTCAGCTGAGTGAAATCATGAGTGACCGCATCTAGAAGTGCAGCCTTTACCGCAAGAGCTTCCGCCACGATGGGCGCAGCAACATGGAGTCGGTTTGAGAAGTGGTGTCTTACCTCGACACCTGAGGGATCCACAAAGACCCAGCCCTGTCCACTGTTACCGGAGATTGGATCCCAAGCTCCATCAGTGAAGCAGTTGAAAGCTGTAGAGGTCTGGGGGGCAGGGAACCGGGGTCGTGGTGGATAAGTAGGAGGAGGAACTTTGTCTGCTGCAGTGGCTTCTTCCCAGCTTCGATGGTGGGTAACACCATTGAAGATGCTCTAAAGCTCACATTCAACAAGATCGTCATACCTTTGAAAGCAGTAACAAGTTTGACGCTTTGTGTCTTGTAGATGATGATGAATTTACCGGTGTAAAAACTTGACTATAAGCTATATTTAACTACAAGTTGTATTTTCTCTGTGAGAAGGGTTGCATGGTATCAAAAGAGTTTCTGAAGTTGTCTTTATAAAAGAAAGTCTAGCTAGTTTCGCTATGTGATGTGATTTCTCATCTACAGTTTCATTGCGAGCTCTCTCATGCTGTTAGCTTATCGTAATTCGAGGTTTCATAAAATTTCTTTTTGTAGTGATAAATAAATAGTTAAAGGTTCTTTTAAGATCTTTAGTTTTCTTCCGGCTTCTTTTTCCATATGCTTTGTCTTTTTATATAGTACTAACTTAAATTTTCCATCTTGGCGTTTTGAATCATAACTGAAAAAGATGATAAATGTTAAGGACAGTTTTTCAGACGTTTAGAATCATATCTCATAAACTTTCAAAGTTAGAAACACCATCAACCAATCTTCATTTCTTGTAGAGTCTTCCTTAATACTGAAGGTGTAGTATGCTAGTAAGCCTTTAACATGATATAAATCTAACAGCGAAAATGTCTGCCATTGTTGAAGAGAAGAAAGACTCCGTACTTATTGCATCAATAAATGGCGTCTTGATCTCTAATATTCCCTCACGTTTCTGCAAATCACTCATATCCCTCCACCAATAGCACTAACTGCGTCTGCTTTTACGGAAAGCAATTGCAGAGCTAACAACGGAACCAAGGGAGAAGTTGCGTCTTGCTGGCTTGTCATGTAAAAATCAGACCAGAGGTTGATGCAAATATGGTTATAGACAAGATTATTAGTTACATCAAAACAGAACACAACATAACTCGCATAATTATTCAGATTGAACGCCAACAATATCACGTGACAATGAACTTTCAACTTTTTTTACAATATTGTTAAATATGTTTGTGTTTCTCCCATTGCACAAAGTGTGATTTTTACTAAATATAAATCGTATAACTTTATCTTGCTATCCATTCTGTTAAACTATGTTCACAGTTATGTACTTGTTACGAGCATCATCTAAGAGGTTTTGTTAAGTTCATAGAATCATAGTCGATGGGCCAAAGCAAACAAAACTAACGATTCAAACCAAGAAAGGAGTGGACAGTTACATCAATCAGTCATCACGCAAACCCGAGCTCAAGCAAGAAAAACAAAAAAGGAATGCAATCTCATGCTGACTTTCAGGGTGGTTTAGAATTAATCACTGAGCAACCAAATAAACAAAGATCAAAAACGGAATGATAGTAGCAAATAACAAAGACGAAACATTACAAAGCTGCTTCTCAGATAATGAGCCAAAAGCTTCCACATATAAGAGCTTGAGAAGATGTCAAGGTTCTTCAATGTTTAAACTAAGAAAATGTCTAATAAAGATCAACAAGATGGAAATAAAGAATCCCCTTAATCTAAACCACGAAGGAGAAAACCTTCAAGCAACTTAGATCAAGGTGTCTCAAAGAAAACGTTGAGACTAATCAAACATTCCCTGATATGAATCAACAAAATGCCATGTCACATTCTCAAGCCCATCTTTTCAGTGTGGTTAAAGCAAGAAAAATCATCATAGAGCAGCCACAAACAAAAACAAGTTTTACAAAAAAAGCAAAAATCATAAAAACGCTAATTGAATTTGACGAAAGGTTAATACTTTTATCATTCAAAAAATAATGTGTTCAGCTTAGAGACTCTTTAACACAACTATGTTCCGATAAATACTACTTTCTTAACCATAAAAATTTAAAATCGAATCTTTTGATAATAGAACGGATTTTCGTGAAGAGTAAGAGCACAATTATCGGAACGTCCCAGCTCGTCCTTAAGGGTAGTGGAACCCACAAAAACAGCAAGACCGAGGAAGAATGTCGTTATATAAGAAATGTCCCAGCTCGTCCTTCTATCTTCCGTCCTTTTGATATCTCTTTCGTCCTTAGTTTTTTTTATTTTAAGGACTTTAAATTGTTCTTGCGATAATATTGCCCTAACTTGCGGCTAAATCAAAGACTGAAGTCTTTATTTAAAAGGAAATTGGGCTGTATAGCCACACAAAAACGTATAATTCACAGAATAGCCAATTTCTCTAACAGTTCTATATACGGTGTTACTTTTCTATATTAATACTGTTTTGTCCTTCTGTCAACCGGTAAAACCTGAAACAAAAAAATAATTAAAATCTTTATTATTATCCGTAAAAGTTAGATTGTGGCTTACCTCCTTTCACATATTCCTTTGTTTCTCTTCGCTTCGGATCTGATTTATACTCGGTTGTGGTTTTCTGGTTGTTCGTAGTCTTTCTTAAATTTTATTTATATTTAGGTATATTCCATTTGACTTGGAATAGAATAAAATATAGAAATTTATATTCCATTTGACTTGGAATGAAATAAATTCGAACGTCTAATATCACCTCCTTTAGCTTCTGAATTCATACTTGTATTTAATATTTACGTATGTTTATACTTGTATTAAGGTTTATATTTCCGTGTAGGGTTTAGTGATGATTGGAGAGGGGTTATTTTTTGGAATATTGAGTTCATCATTGCAAGATTGAGGTTGACATTGGATTAAGTGTCATATTTCCGTGCAGGACTTCGTGATTAGTTGATAGGGTTTCGTATATTTCATGTGTGGTTTAAGTTCGTGAGCTATGCATATTGTTACATCTTACATGGTTTCCATTCCAAATGATTGTTATACTATATAATTTATTTTACATTTACTTTGTTATATGGATCCTAACACCTTTATCTTTTGCTTTTGTTTTTCAGGTTACAGATGGAAGATTTAGGTTGCCAATTAGATTGCTCGAAACTAGATTTGAACCATCTGTTAAATATATTCTCATTTATATGTAATGATGCAATATGTATATATTTAATAGATCGTGTGTACGTAAAATGGAAAGACCATTCATGTGAAATGGAATATATGATATTTGCTATTTGTTGTATTCTATTCTATTTTATTTGCAGAAAATAGAATAGAAATATGATTCTACAGTGGCTAAGAATAAGTTATGTTTATATTTCCGTGTAGGATTTAGTGATTAGTTGATAGGATTTAGTTTATGTAAGATTGAGGTTAACATTAGGGCAAGCATTACCACCTTCCATAAAGTCATAGACATATCAACATTTGATAAATATGTTAAGATGATATATGGATTTCAACTACATTTGAGGATTTTCTATTCTCTGTCTCATGTAGAATGGTAATACATCTTACTCGAATTTGAAAATTTGGGTTTAGTTTATGGAATATTAGGATTAACATTAGATTAGAGTTTATATTTTCATGTAATTAACGAAGGCTACTGCATTAACATGCATCAATTCATTATGCTATTCAATTGTTGCTATATTATGTAACTGCTCTTTCAATTGGAACTACATTTATATTTATACTATTCTATCTAATATACATAGTATGGAACTACAATCTTGGTTTCTCCGTTTTTTTAAACTACCGAGACAGTCTTCCTCTTCCAGGACAGGAAGCTTTATTAATAAATGGATTTGCTTACTCTTTGTAGTTTGTTATTTATTTATTTTCGTTATGACAAAAAAAAATCACGTCAAGTTTGAAGAACATAAATGCTCAAAATTGTTTGTGACGATGTTGTGATGAGTTAGGGGTTTTGTAATGCCAAGGAGAAGCCTAAGACCATGTTATCAGTTTGTAAAGTATAATCGTGGTCGTGTGGGCCTATTGATTTCAGGCATAACCATGTGGACATTACGCGTTACATAAAGATGCGAGAAGTTTTAGACGATAGAGTACGCGTGAAACGAGAAAGTGTCTCATCACATCGAGCTAGAGAGGTTTTGTGTCTAATATAAGCTAAGACTTATCGCATTTTGAAACTCTTTGTCAACCATGTTTAAAGGTTGAGAGCACATAAATGACGATTTATCACAAGAATTGAACTTTTGTCTATTCATATTAATAAAAATCATAGACTATATTGTGGTTTGATGGGATCATATATACATATAGTTATATACTGGGTAACTTTGCTAAAGGAATTGCAATTTTTGAAAAGGTGTGAAGTTTAGCCATGTGTCACAATAAGCAGGAGAGAAACTATACTCATTCACAAACTTCAAATGTATTATAATAATTGACGTTTTACCAAATTTTGTTTTATATTAATTTATAAAAAAGTTTTCCACCAACCTAATTGTTTCTTATTTAAAATTCTTTGAAATTTAATAGTCCCCTTATCTTCCTCCTCTCTCTTCTTTTTAATCCATCATTCACAGTTCCACTATCACTCCTTTTGCTCTTCTTTGTGACAAGTCATGTTTAAGCCATGATCATTTTTGTTACGAGAAAGGTTCATATACATGCACTCTTTTCCACTTTCTATGTATTTTATAATTCTTAAGAGAACATATTGTAAACTTTATGGATATAAAAGGCATTCATGTTTTTTATTCAACAAAACTAAAAAACAAATCGGAATCCACAACTATAGCATGAAGGTTATGTGATTCATTCATCTGACAAGCACTTATCTTCTACATTTTCCTCCCAGAATAGAATGAAAGCCACGTTAACACCCATGATTTTGTACAAACTAGGATAGCGAAACAGTCATGAGCTTAATTTTACCAAGGTTTGATAGGTTTTGTTTTTGCATTACGTTTTGAAATATTTTTATTTGTATTCGATGTTTGATTTGCTTCGACAGTGTTAATCATGTTTAGTCTCACACACAAAATCTGGTCCATGAATATGCCCATCAGAATGCATAAGTTAGTGAAATATCAGTATGCAAAGAAGATAGCTTGTTATCTTACATGCATGTTAAATCGCTTGGCTATTAGACTACGGTATTTTTTTGGCGAAAGAATGATGTTATAATTTGACAATCAAAAGTATATAATACCGATCTTTCTTTTTGGCAAAATGGTTTGATGAAGGTAGTTACCACTTGTCTATCAATCCCATTCATGCATGGTCTGTTGTCTTAAATTTTTATTCACATACAAACACATAATACACAACAGGGCCAGTCATATTGGAACGGCCTTATGAAGCCACCGCTGGCTGCCCTCAACTTTTGGGGTCCTACATAAATATGCTCCATTTTTTAGTGATGAAAGCAAGATAGTAAATGATATTTCTTTTGTTTCATTTAAATGATATCTAGAAATATATTTTTTTCAGATTCGATGAAGTTTTCAAAATTTTATGCAAAATTCAATGTTATTTGTCATTTGTAACCGTTTGTTTTATGCAATGTAAAATTTATTGGTTGAATTAGCCATAGTTAAAAAGTTTTATGTAAAACGAAATAAAAATGAAAAGGTCAATATTTTTTTAATCACTGTGTACAAACTTCATGCATTACTTATTTTGAAACATAGAATATAGTAGTTTACTGGTTAAAGATCTGGAAACATTGTATATACTTATTTTTCGTTGAGTTTGATTCTTATTCGAAGTTGTGGTTAGTCAAAATGATTTATATCTTTACATTTAACAGCTGTATTTAATCAAGAACATTAAGCAAATTTTAGTTTAGATCAAATTTATTTATATTTTTTTTTGTCGAGATCAAATTTATTTATATACAAAAGAAGAAGTTACAACCAGATTTCATTATAGATGACAAATATGAATCCACTTACAAATTTTAACACTACAATAAAGAAAGTATATGATACGTGTCGAGACAGCAAACACTGCTAAAATTAAACATGTTTAACATATCGAACTATGCTGAAACAGACAAGACAGTGCTAAATTTTCTTAAAACGTTGCTTAGTTACAGAAAGCAATAGGATAATATATACAACAAAATGTCATCTGTTGCGTCACGATCATTCAAATTATTTTAACATACCAGTTTATTATTAGCAAATAGACAAAAAAAATTGAAAAAAATAATGAGTTTACAATTTTTATAAACTATTATTTGAAAGGAATTTGAAAATATTTATTTTAATTTTTATTTATAGATAAAACTAATATTTCTGTTATACACATTTTTCAATTAGAACCAAGCCGTTTTGATTTGATAGTAAAGGAGTTTTAGCTGGATTTCTGTCATGGGTTCGAATAGCATTGACGTTTTAAATGGATATAATCATCTATGTATATTCGGATATAAGATCCCGTGAAATTAATCTTTGATTCTAAAAAATCTCTGGGATCCGCTGTTATTATAAAAATATTGTTAAATTTAGATGTATTATAACTTGAGGGCATATTAATCAATCTTTTCCTCATCACTGAAAACTCTCAATCTTTTGAATGATCAGCACTTGTATTTTTATATGTGACTTTATTCTACATATTCTTTTTAAATACGTTATTTTTCCAGGGACCTGCATATGTCAGCATCGAGACATTCATATTTTGACGAAAATGACATACACATGTATCATCATTGCTCATCCCCACTGAATATATATACAGTAAAATTATTAATTTAAAATATTAGGATTGTAATATTTTAGTAATTTATAAAATTATTAATTTATAAAACTTTGTTTTTAGATTTTACCGTATATTTATATATATTCATCAAAATTAATATTTATAATATTTTATTATATTATTGGTATATATAAATATATTTCATATAATTTAAATGTTGTTTTATATATAACTATAAATACTATAAAAATATATTGAAGTTTAAAAAAAATAGAGATGAATTCTGTTGTGAATATAAAATAAATAATATAATTTTGGTTGTACTTATATACTCTCTATATATATAACTTATCAATTTAATATTTTAATGGAACTATATATTTATATAGAATTTTTCTGAAAAATTATTATCTTATCGATTCATGTCATAATTGAATCAGTCTAATTCGAAACTGTTTATTAATTTATCGTGTTTCTTGATTTATCTAATTTTTACTGTATAAAATATGTAGTATGCAAGTATGCATGCGAACTGTAAATCAGGTAGATACATGCGTGAGTATTTTTTCGTACGTTTTGAAAATACATGCGTAGGTATTTTTGGTGCGTTTTGAAAATATTTGATTAATCTGGACTGAGCAAGAATTTGAAATTATACGAAATTGTTAGAAGTAAATAGATTAGCCTAGACCGTTTAGTTGGATCCACACAAACAAAACAGTAGTATATTTTTTTACTTTTGTCGTGATCGATTAGTAAAAGGATGGAGCGTTCGTTCATTTAAATTTGTTGAAATAAATTAATAAGCGAGTGTCGAGGTCGATGGTCCACAATAAATTGTTTGATGTTTGAGTGTGAGATTGAGAATATTTGGTTGGTTGTTTGATGTTTGAGTGTGAGATTGAGAATATTTGGTTGGTGGTGTTTTAAGAAAATCCTGAAATTCAATCATTATGAGTGCGACGTTGCTTTGGTGAAGTCTATCAGCAACGGATTTCATCACCATGACGCCATTGTATCATACTATCACCGTTTAGTTTTCCCATTTTTATTTGAACAGTTTAAGTGAATAAAAATGGAAAACGAATTTCATAGAGAGACATCAGTCGAATTGACCCACAAACCTATGTATAGCGACTACACGGATTTGTTTCTCATTGCATAAGAAGCATGGTTTGACGTGTGTGTTGGATTTTAAGAATTGTATTTTGAAAACTATTTTGGTTTTTGCCTAGTTTCAGAAAAAAAAACTATTTTGGTCTGTCATAAAAATTACGAGCTTATCAAGAAAATAATAGTTACTAGATGTATTTCAAGGCATGTGGTATATACCAGGTTAAACTTTCATATTTTCCATGAAAATATGTCAAAAATAGAGAAAATTATGTTCACAATTGCAATCTTTATTACATATGTACTTTTGCACTTAGTCGTCCACTAAACTGCAACACCAACCCAAAACAAACATAAAACAATTTAAGACAACAAGAGATAAAACTAAAAGTTAAAGGATATCAAATGTCAATGAATCTTGATTTATAACCATTCTTGAACATCCGCTTCCAACCAAACTATCATCATGATCATTCATAAACAATTCCAAGCTGCTCAAATCATTGATATCCCACAATTTCATCGTATCAACATTGTCGTTGAACTTGGCGTCGTTGTAATTAATGTTATCCCTTGATGAATCATCGGAGGAGAGCCACTTGATGTCAACAATCTCAATTTCATCAAGAAACTTTGAGAACTCATCACTAGGTACTGATGATATGCACGACGAGGTAGACGAAGAAGGTGAAGTGGAGTTACTAATGTTAAAGTTGGCATTATCATCACTAGTATGATGGTGAGCAGAAGAAATGTCCACAAATATCTCATGTGGATTGAGTAATGGGACTTCATCAATGCAAAATCCATCATCAGTAGAAATTGGTGTGTTGTTCTTTTCCAAATCTTTATCTAGTTGATATTGTTGTTCTTCTTCTTTTTTAGTTTGTTGATCTTCTTGGTTTGTGTTCTTCTCATCATGAGCTTGTTGTTGCGAACCTTCCAAGAGAGGCTTATGCGTCATAGGGTCAATACCCATCTTCTTTAGCTTTTTCTTTATGTGCGTGTTCCAATGGTTCTTTATTTCATTATCAGTTCTTCCTGGTAAATGAGAGGCAATCTTTGACCATCTGCACAGAAATAAAAGAGAGAATATTCAAAAAAATTATAAGTGATAAGTTAATGATTTCGACTGTTCAGACATTTTTATCAGACCCACTAAATTAAACTACTGGGGTTAAAAAAATACGAGTAAATAAATATGTGAATTAGCTAATCTCTTTCATGCAAAATGTGATAAAGTTGGCGTCACAAAATGACTTTCGTGTTTTTCCGATACCTTAATAATATTGAAATCTAGTGGCCATGATCATTATATATTTTATTATTTTATGGGTTAGTTACTTAGTTACAACTTACAATGTCAAAGTTAAGGTAAGTAAATTAATGTTTAAAATATGGTTCAAGAAAAAAAGAGAATATACCTATTGCCAAGTTGGGCATGAAGATCAATGACCATTTGTTCTTCATATTCTGATAAAAAGCCTCTTTTTAAATCAGGTCTCAGATAATTTATCCATCTTAATCTGCAGCTTTTACCACACCTCAATAGTCCTGCATTTAGTTAATTAACCATAGTATTTACATTAACAATCAGATTGATTGTAAGTTAAACCATACAAAATATACTTGGACTACGAAGGAAGCACCAAATAAAAACCAAAAAAAAAAAGATTGATCAGGAGCAAAAGATAACGTGTGAGGACCACGAATAACACTGGTTTTTTTGGGCCAAACACTATGATTAATAATCTAGTTATAAGCTTTGAGACTTTTGTTTTTAGCAACAAACATAGAAATATTCAATTAGAAAAGGAATTTATTTTTTTGGATTGAAGGCTTTAAAAAGGGAAAGCTAAGAATTAATACGACTCTGCATTGAAATTATTTCTTGAAAATAATTGCGAAAGGTATATTTGATTGTTAGTGAACATCTATACTACAAAAGTAGAGATACTATTATTATAAGAACTGTTGATAAGAAAAAAGTATAGACAAATATAAATTAATAGTAATAAAATTGGAAGTTTTAAGGAAGTGAACTTTTAAAATACGAGATTCTATATGTCAAAATAGTATCAGTTTGGTCTGTGTAGAGAAAGGCTAAAACACAAGTAGCAAGAAAATGAACGTTTACACATGAGAAAATCCCAAACGTGGTCGTTTATGGAGGAAAGAAAGAGAGAAAACCGACCAGAAAGCTTGGGAAGAGCTCTCCAACAGCAGTGGCCATTGGTGAGGATGAAGTTGATGAGCTTCTTGTCTTCTTCAACAGTCCATGGCCCTTTCTTCAAGCCTACTTTGTCACAACATGGTTGCCTCCCCATCTCTCTCTCTCTCTTACTGTACAAATTTTCTTACTTTATATAGTCTAATATACTTACGATGTTGTATTTCCAAGACTCAAGAAGCAACACAACCACCTATATATAGAGAGTGAAAGATTTCAAAAGCATGTTTGTGCCTTTGTGGACCTACATTTCTTCTCGTATCTTCTATTAATTATAGATTTTATCCACCCTTATAATGTTTTCAATCCGTATTTTCCATATGGCCATAAATGTTTTCTTTATCATTTTATCGATATTAATCATATATACTTAACAGACAATTATTTCTAACAAATACCATCAATGTATTGAAGGTAATGAAACCATGGATTTATATACGCATTTGGCTCATAATACAAAAAAAATATATGGATATTAGCAATCTACCTATAACAGTAAAATTTGGTGTTTAGCAATCAAAACATCATGAGATTTGGGTATTCACCTGATTACAAAAAAAGTTCTGTGTACAAAAACACAAGATGCGATATATCTTTATTAAATGCTTCAATGAACAAATCACGTATAAATACACGCATTTTCTTAATACTTGATGGGTTAAATACACGTGTAAACGAGTGCGAACACGCTCAAAGTTCAACATCATCAAACAAAAACACCTCACCATCCGTATGTTAGATAAATGTATTTCTCATATATGACAGTGACAATAGTCGAGAGATTATATACAGACTCTAGACTTGGTGGTTAAGCCAAAACATTAAGGAACTATTCCTAAAACAGAGGACTCAATATATACGACAATAAATATGAGATCTTCTTCATATATTATCTTACACGCCCCCTCAAGATGGAGTACGAGGTCTTACTCCAATCTTGCCAATAAGTTCCATGAATCGAGCTCTTGTAAGTGGCTTTGTTAAGGCGTCAGCCAACTGATCACGGGTGTTGACATGGGCAACTCTTAGTGCTCCATTCTGAACTTGGTTACAGACAAAGTGGTAGTCTATGGCTATGTGTTTCATCCGGGAATGGAAGACGGGATTGGCACATAGAAAGGTGGCACCCACATTGTCGCAGTAGACAACAGGAGGTGAGAGCAGAGTGATTCCAAGTTCGGAAAGCACGTTACATATCCAGGTGAGTTCTGAAGCCGCGTTGGCAACTGCACGATATTCGGCTTCGGTAGACGACCTAGCAACACCATTCTGTTTTCTTGACGTCCAAGAGATCGGATGACGTCCAAGATAGACAATGTAGGAGTTGGTGGAGATGTAATCGTCTGAGTCTCCAGCCCAGTCCGCATCAGAATATGCATGGAGAACGAGTTTGTTTGACGCAGAGACGTAGATTCCATGGGTCGGAGTCCCAGCAAGGTATCTTAGTATCCTCTTGGCGGCTTGCCAATGATCTTCCGTCGGCATATGCATGAACTGAGAGAGCTTGTTAACCGCATAGGCAATGTCCAACCGTGTAAATTGCAGGTATTGTAGACTTCCGATGAGTCGTCGGTATTTTGTTGGATCCGCAAGAGGAGTACCCGAGTGTAGATGAAGCTTGGGTGCCGATGCCATTGGAGTGGTCACTGGTTTGGCATTGGTCATGTCGTACTTGTGGAGGAGGTCAATAATATATTTTCGCTGTGAGAGATGAAGACCTTGCTGTGTACGATGAGCTTCTATCCCAAGAAAATAATTCAAGTCTTCTGCATCTTTTACTGAAAATCGGTCTGCAAGAAGAGCAAGGATCTTGGCTATGCCCGATGAAGTGTTACCAGTGATTAAGATGTCGTCGACGTAAATGAGGAGATAGATGAACTGTGATCCTCGATGGAGAACGAATAAGGATGTATCAGCAAGGGAGTTCACGAAACCGAGGCTGAGAAGAAAAGCGCTGAGCTCATTGTACCAAGCTCTCGGAGCTTGTTTAAGTCCGTAGACTGCTTTGTTGAGTTTGCATACGTAGTCAGGTCTGTCGGCATCAACGAAACCTGGTGGTTGGTCCATGTAGACCTCCTCTGTAAGTGTTCCTTGGAGAAACGCATTGTTGACGTCTAGTTGCTGAATAGGCCATGCATAGCTGACTGCAATATCAAGAACGAGTCGTAGTGTTGTTGCTTTAATGACAGGGCTGAAAGTTTCTGTGTAGTCTCGACCATATTCTTGTTTGTAACCCTTCGCAACCAGACGAGATTTGCAGCATCGAGGAGTACCATCTGAGTTGAATTTATTTTTGTATAACCACCTGCAGCCGATAACATTGTAATCTGGTTTCCTCGGAACAAGATCATATGTTCCATTGCGGGCAAACGCATCAATCTCAAAGGACATAGATCCACGCCAACGCTTGTCTTTGAGAGCCTGAGCTAGCGTGGTTGGTTCAGCAGGAACGAGCGAGGAGAGAGCCGCAGAGTAGTTGTACTTGACGTTGGGTTTGGTGATTTGATTCTTGCGGCGAGTGAGCATCGGATGAGCGTTCGTAGGTTGAGAAGGAGCGGGAGGTGGTGCGCTCGGAGCTGGTGGTGATGATGGTTGTTGTGGTTCGGACGCCGAAGAAGAATCTGCCGTAGATGCATCAGGAATCACCGGAACCGAGTGTTGAGAGCTGGAAGAATGCTCTGCATTTAAGCTGGTTTCGTTAGTAGAACTAAGCAAAGTCGAGGAAGAGTTTACCTGTCCTGGCAGAGAAGGAGCTGGGCTCGGGGTCCCCGTTTGCTGCACGAGTGGTGGGTTTGGGTTCGGAGGAGTGGGTCTATGGGTTGGTGCTACGGTGGGGATGATTGTTACGGGAGGTGATGTTGGGACAGGAGGGGGTACTGGTGGTTCAGGTTGACGAGGGGACTTGGTATCTTTGAACGGGAACACAGATTCATCGAAGCGCACATGTCTAGAGACGTATACTCTACCAGTGTCTCTTTGTAGACAAAGATACGCACTCTGTGTGGGAGAGTATCCAATAAAGACACACGGTGTGGATCGGTCTTCAAGCTTGTGAGAGGTGTAAGGTCTCAGCCAAGGGAAACAAAGAGAGCCAAACACTCGGAGCTTGCTGTAGTTAGGTTGGGTTCCAAAGAGCTTGTTGAACGGTGAGTCGAAATCAAGAACCGGAGTTGGTTGCCGGTTGATCAAGTATGTTGCAGTGCTAAACGCGTACGACCAGTAGGACTTTGGCATGATGGCATGCGTCAGTAATGTAAGGCCGGTCTCTACAACATGTCGATGTTTTCTCTCCGAGATGCCGTTATGTTCCGGTGTGTGAGGTGGGGAAGTGAGATGGGAGATACCGGCGTCGGCAAGCAGTTTACGAAGTGCTACAAACTCGCCACCATTGTCTGAAAATAATGTGCCGATCTTTAGAGAGAAATGATTCTCGACAAGAGCTTTGAATGTCTTGAATACTTCTTTAACTTGCGACTTGAGTTTCAGAGGATAGAGCCAAGTGTAGCGGCTGTAATGATCCACAAGTACGAGATAATACTTGTAATTATCAACTGAGACAACTGGTGAGCTCCAAAGATCAGTAAAGATATATTGTAAGGGTCGGGAAGAAGAGATGGTTGTTTGGTGAAAAGGTAGTTTATGAGTTTTATTGATAGCACAATCTGAGCACAAAGTGTTTGAGGGTACAGATTGAGAGCATGGTAAAGAAAATTTAGAAATAACAGACTTAAGAATAGAAGCTGAAGGATGGCCAAGACGAAAGTGCCAATCCGACAGCGTTATTTGAGGTTTTGAGGAGGCAAAAAAGGACTGAAGGGTAGATGGGTTGACAGGCCACTCGTACAGCTCATCCTTGGTCTTGCCTTGGATTAACGGGGTTCCCGAGCAGAGATCCTTCACCTGAAAGGAAGCAGGGAAAAATTCAACCGAAACTTTGTTAGCGTTACATAGACGATAGACAGAAATAAGGTTCTTTTTAATGTTAGGAACACAAAGAACATCATTTAATCTTAAGTTTCGTGTAGACGAAGGCAGAGAAACAGAACCGGTGTGGGTGATAGATAAACCTGACCCATCGCCAATAAGAACGGAGTCATCTCCGAGGTATGGCTGGTGCAACGCCATATTGTGAAGATCACTCGTTAAATGATGCGTTGCGCCCGAGTCCAGGAGCCAAGCATTGCTAGGATGTTGAGCTGCGACAGCCATATTGGCTCGTGGTTGCCAGGGACGATGTGGTGGAGCTCCGGCATTGGCGTATTGTGGATTCATCTGAGGGCAACGGCGAGCGCTGTGGCCGAAGACACCACATATCTGGCACTTTCCTTGGTATCCTTTGGTGGGGCGAGTATCTTGTTTCTGTGAGGAGAGAGTGTTCGACTTGTAGTTCCCATTCCAGTTGGGACTGTTGCCTCGGTAATTCTGCGCCTGATGTTGTTTCGGACGAGCAGTGGCTGTATTAGCAGTCATCGGAATGGGGTTCGAAGGTGGTGCGGAGGTAGCAAGGAGTTTGGCTTCCTTGTTTATCAGCTTCTCATGTATTTCAATGATGGACGGAGTGGTGTCACGTCCCTCGATCTGCTCCGTAACCGATCTGTACTCCTCTGGAAGACCATCAATAATATACTCAATCTTGTCTTCATGTTCCAGAGGCTTGCCTAAAAGACCGAGCTGATCAAAACGAGTCGTCAGGCCCCTCATGTAGTCATCGATACTTTTGTCGCCTTTTGTGAAGTGCTTCAATTGAAGACGGAGCTGTTGAATATGTCCACGACTCGGAGTCGCGTACGTAGCACTGAGTGATTTCCACACATCGCTGGAGGTCTTGGTGTTTGTGACCAGTGCCTGAATGGATGGGGAGAGAGTGCCAATGAGGCCGCTGTAGACCAATCGGTCTTGACGACGCCATTTGGTGAACTCGGGATTGACGGTGGTTACGCCGTCGAGAGTGATGGATTCTTCCGGTGCGGCAGTGGTTCCATCGATGTGTCCAGCCAAGTCATAGCCATCGAGCAAGGCGTGGATTTGCGAGCTCCATGTCATGAAGTTCGTGGAGGTGAGCTTCGTGATGTTGACCATATTGATGTTCAACAGTGGTTTGGCTCCATCGATTATCTCATGAGCAGCGTTAGTGGCCATGGTGATGGCGGGATTTGCAGGTTGAAGAGAAGAAGAAGAAAATAGGTGAGGAAGATGACGGCTAGAAAAGGAGAGGGGAGAAAAGAAAAAAAGATTTAGGGTATCGTTAGGCTCTTGATACCATGTTAGATAAATGTATTTCTCATATATGACAGTGACAATAGTCGAGAGATTATATACAGACTCTAGACTTGGTGGTTAAGCCAAAACATTAAGGAACTATTCCTAAAACAGAGGACTCAATATATACGACAATAAATATGAGATCTTCTTCATATATTATCTTACACCGTATCTGTCTTCTTTGCAAGATGAAGGCTCAAATTTCATAATGATCTTTAGTTTTTCTCGAATAAGAGAAACGAATTACTATAGTTTACTTTCTTAGTTAGTCACTTTATTACGCTATTGATTAGGGGGTTTTTCTATTAGCACTAAGCGCTTTGAATTTTGCATTGTTTGTTTGTTATTTTTGTGTGGTGCCAAGTGCCGACACAGGCTTACAGTCTCATGGGTCATGACGACATCATCTTGTTATGTTTCCCAGCAAAGAATGGTTTTCGAAGTTCGAACCATTTAACAAATGTTGACATGTAATCTATAAAATGGCCCATTATGTCAAAACAGATATACATTTACAAAATGGGCCATGATAAATTTTACTATTGTTGGACCGGCCTGGAACTTTACTTTTTTTTTTGTAAAAAGCCTGGAACTTTACTTGCACGATATATTCTAATACATTAAGGTTTACAACTTTTTTATTTAACGGATCGTCATAACCGAATGCACAAGTCCAGCTAATAACATCACAAAAGACGATATGGAAAGAAAGAAATAAATCTCACAACTGCAGTCCCAAGAAAATGAATAACTCTTCAAATTGTCTCAACTGATACTTATGTAAATGAATGATGTAGCTCGGCTGGATGTAGCATAGACCTAATGTAAATGTTGGGTATATCGTATACATGTGTAGAGGTGGTTAAATATAAGAGTAATGCATACCATTGTTCCAATTAATTCACCGAGTTTATATTGGTTTACCTTCTTTTGTTTCGCCAACGATGTTTCTACTTTTAGTCGTTGGCATAATTATTGACATTTGGAGAGAAACCGCGTCCAATCCCGTCTCGATGAGGTGGCCATGTTTCCCAAACAAACTTTACAATATCTCTCTTGGAAATCTGACGATAAATGTTTTTTTCAACCATCACAAGTATGTGTAATTATTTTATACATTAATATTATCATTTTGTATGTTGACGCAATAAACAAATTATTTTTCGCAATAAACTACTTTTTTGTTTTATACATCTTCTTTATATCAGTACTGAATTTCTATTTGGATTATGTGTTTTATCATTTTTCGAGCATTTGATGGAACCTCCATTAATTTGTTCTCCAGCTCATGAATTATTAGTATGCATAATCTTTGAAAATATATTGTCATGGTTGTTAATTATTCATAGACGATAAGAAAAAGTTATTATCATATTCCGCAACCATGTTCAAACAAACTTTGTATTATAATATACAAAGAATAAATGGTTTTATTGATGACTTTATGAGCTGGCAAAAGTTATAGTTTTTAATCACATGAAAATAAATCACAAGTTGTAAAGCCTTGGATATTTTAATATGGATTTGACAGGGTAAGGTATTTTCTTGGGTGAAGGTATTTCCCACAATGAAATTAAATATGTACACTTAGTTATATATACATGTGCATGTGAACCCACATGGATATGAGTTAGAGCAAGGAGAACGAGAGAACAAAACGGTGTGTCCATGACTGGGTGTAAAATGATTAATGCCACCTAAAAACTGATCAACAAGTAATACAGAAATCATAGTTCTTATAAATTTAGTTTGAGAAACACAACATTTAACTTTTATTTTAGAAAATGAAAAACACTACTATATAAATACTCTAAAACCTACCATTCTAAATGTTACTTAGGGAGACAATTAACATCTTCAATTAACGTCTACAATAAATGCTACTTAGGGAGACAATTAAAAACATATAGTAATGATTTTGACTGATTTTGTCCGTCTGTCTGTCATCTCTAGGTCTATCATAGGCACATGACTCTCGTTTTCGTACAAGACTCACTTAGCTAGTCCAATATACCGTGACGTAATTTTTTCATGATTTACTGATAAAAATATATTTTATTTAACTGATTACAGACCGTCATAAACCTTCACTAATTTATAATTTAAGCACATTTAAATGTAGGATTCTAAGGAAATAATTTTTTAAAAAGCAAAATATATTTTGGATAATATAGAAAATGAAACCAACTGCTTTTTACGTACTGATCATATACGTATATGATAATATATGACACGTTATAACAATTTTTTTTAAAGAGATACTTCCCTGGTAAGAAGTCACAAACACATAACAAGTAAAAGTAATCGGACAGTTTTTCATTTTTTAAGTTAGTTACGCTAGTTGATTATGACGAAGTTGATGAAACTCTAATGATATGGAATCAAACAAAATGGACCAAACATTTGAGGTGTAGATGTGGGGTATCATCACAATTCCCATTGATTTCGCTTAAACTTGCAAACTAAACCAAAATCAACAACTAATTCCTAAAAAGCATGTTTTATTTACATACCAATACATAAAAGATAAGTATATTCTAGGTTATATACAAATGATGCACTCAGCTAATGCTTCCATACATCAGGTCCTTAAATGTTTTCTGCGGCAATGTACATAGAGTCTCATTCGAAATTTACTTTAAAACGCTAAAAGAAAGATGAAGAAACTTTGTTTTAATAGCCTTACCAAATCATCTGAACTTGAATTTGAAAGGTGTGGGGGATGGGGGATAACTTAGCAGATTCAACTAAGAAACTTGAATAGACCCGTTACCTTTTTTTTTTGTTTGGAACACAGACCCGTTACCTAAAGTTATATTTATTTCATAAAATTTGTAATGTACATATCTAGATACTCAGTCTGAGTCACCTTTTAAATATAAAACTTGAAGTCGAAGAAATGTAAAAATAGTTTGTCGGTAACTTTTTTTTATGATTCTTGCCGTTTTATTGCATAGTTTGTTAGAGAAAAAAGAGTCAACTAATAGTTTTTTTTTATGGGGGCGGCCAATAGAAAATGAGACAACTTTTTTTTTCATTCCACAAACAATGATATATTTCAACAATTGATAAACTCAACACTAAAAAGTAAAAAAAAAAATCTTCAACGTATTTCACAACTGAGCTCAAGAATCACCGAACAAACTATTAAACAAATTCAAATTCAGACCAAACAATTTTGAAATCGATCAATTTAGACCCCACATTGAAAAGAAGAAGAAAAGAATCAACCAGACAAAGGACCTTGTGAACCAGATGAACGAGAGACCTCCTCAATGAGCCTGGTGACTTCAGCCATGGACGGACGACTATCTGGATACTGAGCAGTACAACTTATACCAATCTTCAAAAGCCTGATCATGTTCTCATTACCCTCAGCTTGATACCTAGTTAGCTCTGGATCAAACACATCTGAAGGTGATTGTTGTTCAGTGATAGATGAAACCCATCTCGGTAAATCAACTCCTTCTTCGTTTAACTGCTGGTGTGTTGGAGATTTCCCTGCAAAACAACAAGCCAGATTTAAAATCACATTTTTAGACCTAGAATGCAAGTTTCCAAGATCTCTCTCTTTATTTGTACCTGTGAGTAATTCAAGAATGAGAACACCAAAGCTGTAAACATCAGCCTTTTGGGAGATTCTACGAGCATCTGTTACTTCAGGAGCACGGTAACCATCGATACGGTTAGGTGTAGATGTAGGGCTGATCATAGGCGCAAGACAGTAGTCAGAGACCTTAGCCTCGAAAGATTCAGACAAGAGAATGTTAGAAGATTTAATGTTGCCATGAGATGTTGTCGCGTCACGTGAATGAAGGTAACTAATGGCTCTCGCTGCTCCTAGAGCTATACTCGCTCTTGTTTCCCAACTCAATGGACTTCTACCACTTCCTTTATTCCCTGTGAATCACAAAGAACGTTTCACTATCTATACTCACTAAACATTGAAAGGAGAAAACTTTATACCGTGTAAGAGAGCAGACAAGCTTCCTCTAGGCATGTACTCGAAAACAACGAGCTTCTCGTCGCGGCTGAAGTAATAAGCGATCAATGCCACAAGATTTGGATGGCTGATTGAACCAAGAACCTGCAGCTTCTCTTTAAACTCTTTCTCAGGCACAACCACATCTCTCAACCGTTTCACAGCCACAATTAAACCATGCTCGAAACTCGCCTTGTACGATGATCCAAACGCTCCTTTACCAAGAACCTCCGCGGAAGCCTTCAGCAACCCATCAAGATCGAACACGCCGAACGTTTTCACGAAAAACGTCAGATCTTTACTGTTCTTAGCCGCACCGTTTTCAGACGACGGCGGTGGTGCACCGTTAGCCACCGCAGGAGGGGTGTCATCCACCGTCGTTTCTTTAGCTGCTGATGGCGGCACAGGAGCTTCGATGCTTCTCGACTCCACATTGTCCTGTTTCTTCTTCTTTCTTCTGCAGAGACAGAACAAGACCAAGAGGAGCAAGACAAGCCCGACGAGACCAGCAATCACTATTCCGGCGATAGCTCCGGCGGAAAGCTTGTCGCTTTTCCCTTTCCCCGTTCCCTGAGTCCCGTTTCCGGTGACGGAGCAAGCGGCTAACGGCTTCCCGCAGAGCGAGTTGCCTTCAAAAGCGGTTTTGGGCATACCCGACAACGGATCCGGTATCGACCCGTTTAACCGATTCGACGAGACGTTAAACTGCTGAAGCTTGAGCTTAATCTCCGGGATCGGACCGGTGAGCTGGTTATCCTCCAAGTAAAGAGTAGCTAACCGGGTCGCCGAGTTGACGTTAACCGGGATCTGACCGGAGAACTTGTTCTGAGCAAGGTTGATCCGGATCACGTTGGGCAAATCGAAGAGGAACGAAGGTATCTCCTCGGAGAAGGCGTTGCCTTGGAGGTAAAGGTAACGGAGGAGAGTTAGGTTGGCGAAATCCGCCGGGAGTGGACCGGTTAACGCGTTGAACCGGAACGATAAAGTCTCGAGCTTTGTGAGGTTTCCGATTGCGATTGGCAACGGACCGGATAAACCCACGCCGGGTAGCCGGAGCGCTGTGACCCGACCCGCATTGCATTGGACTCCTCCCCAAGTGCAGGGCGGGGCGGTTAGGTTCCAGAGGAGAGGACGGCCGTGGACGCCGTCGCGGAGAGCGATGAGTGCTCGTCGGTCGGATTCTAGATCTGATGTGACGGCGGAGAGGCAGAGTAGGAAGAAGAAGAAGAAGACGGGGAGACCTAAACTGGTCTTGTTCGTCATCTTCTGTCTAGTTGTTACGAACAGTGAGTGGACTCTGTCTGAGATCGATCCGGATGTTGTCGGAAAAAAAATCTTTGTATTTTTCAGACAATGTGTGGAACTGTGGTTTGGAAAGAGAAAATAACGGAAGAAAATTCTCTCGCATGAATTTTAGCACACTCTCTCTCTAGAGATATCTATATCACCGGCTTATATGAGAGAGAGAGAGGGAGATATGATGAAGAGCAGACAGAGCCAGAGAGGAAGTGAGGAGCTATAATTGCAGACTGCAGTTGGTTGGAAAGAAAAAGTTAATCGTTGAATTTTACCTTTTTACAGAAACCTAGAGAATCTTTCTATTTTTAATATTATTCATTTTCTAATTTGCAGCAAGAAGATCTTCCAACAAATAATTTTTTTGCTTCCCTACTATTATTGTGTAATTTGGCATGTAATGGTTATAAGTCTTAGTGTAAAATATAGAGATTTATTAAATATGTTGGTATAAATAATCTACTTAGAGAGAGTGTTATGTACGAGAGAGGAAGAGGCCATGGGCTTTATAACTAATCTCTGTCTTTAGCTTATTTACATTTTCTTACAAGAGGTTGCACAAAAAAAACATTTTCTTACAAGAGGTAAGTTTTTTTTCTGGTAAAAAGAGAGATAAGTTTAACGTATAAACGTTGAAATATGTTCTCAACCAAATATAATATTTGGATCGAAAATTTATGAGATGATAAAATATTAGACATCCCATTAAGATAGATGGTTACATAATATGTTAACAGAGAACAGTTACTCTACACAGCATGATATTAACTTCCCATTTCCCAAATATATATATCCTTAATATTTTGGGTTCGACCAAAACAAATGGAATTAATGGGCTTTCAGTTCGTCCCGAATATTTGATATTCAGATAAAAACAGGACAAAAAAGCAAGCCCATCATATATCAGACTACGACCCATAAAAATTCTTCCATACAAACTAATGAGACTGTTCTAAAACAAATTATTACTTTGAAGCCCATTTGATTACATGGGACAATATTTTCTACGACACGACTAGCATATATCGACGGTCGTTACAATAGAAAGTAACTTTTGATATATAGTACTCAACTAGCATATATCGACGTTACAAAAAAAAAAAATCAAATGGTTCTTCTCGTGTGATGTTAATTAGGCGTTTGCGAAAGAGCTACTTAAACTTAAATCTGAAATCTCCAAAAAATTTATGATATGCTGCTACGTTTTATTTCTTCACACATTCTACCAGGATTCTTAAGTTGGAAACAGTTATGTCTGTTGTTCAGAAAAAAAGGAAACAGTTATGTCCACTAGTCCGTCCATGCATAAGTGAGTGATCCGGAAATTTTGTAGAATGTGTTAAACTTGTTTCACCCAGATTTCGAGTTCATCGTTTCTATTAGAACTGGATTATGACTAGTTGATAAATGTTTGGTCTAATATTTAGAATCCATTATTTTTAATAATTAACTAACAATATTAACATATATATAACCTAGATTGACTTTTGAATTATATTTAAATATAAAAATTAACTTTTTCAAAAAAAATAAAACAAAAAAATATAACTGCTCTTCAAGAATCTAAGTTTCAAATAAATCATCTGTTTATTGAAAATTTGAAGCTAGGTTTTGACCCAGTACAGTACTTGATGGTTAATGTTTTCTCTGTCAGACTAGCTCATCTATAATTAAGATTACTGAAACGGCCTAAGTTTGCTGAGACTGGACCATTTTGTAGTCATGGAACTTCAATCCAATAAATATTGAGTTATGACCTGTAGTTACTAGTTAATAAAAGTTTGTCCACAAAACCTCTAATCATTATATCAACCAATGGCAAGAACACAATACCAATTGTACGTACATCGCCAAAGAAATTGATATCTAATCCGAAATGGAATTTTAATTATTAAACCTGTATGTGGATTTTTAGAATTGTACTTTAGGATCTTACACTCAGTGGCGAACTTACACCATGCAAGAAGAGGGCAAGTGCCACCATGAAAATATTATAATTTGTTCAATATACTTAAATTTTAGTTATTTTTTTCTTAGTAAATATAGCTTTTTAGTTATATTTTAAAGCATAAGTGAGTGATCCGGAAATTTTGTAGAATGTGTTAAACTTGTTTCACCCAGATTTCGAGTTCATCGTTTCTATTAAAACTGGATTATGACTAGTTGATAAATGTTTGGTCTAATATTTAGAATCCATTATTTTAATAATTAACTAACAATATTAACATATATATAACCTAGATTGACTTTTGAATTATATTTAAATATAAAAATTAACTTTTTCAAAAAAATTAAAACAAAAAAATATAACTGCTCTTTTAAGAGCAGATCAAGAATCTAGGTTTCAAATAAATCATCTGTTTAGTGAAAATTTGAAGCTAGGTTTTGACCCAGTACAGTACTTGATGGTTAATGTTTTCTCGGTCAGACTAGCTCATCTATAATTAAGATTACTGAAACGGCCTAAGTTTGCTGAGACTGGACCATTTTGTAGTCATGGAACTTCAATCCAATAAATATTGAGTTATGACCTGTATAGTTACTAGTTAATAAAAGTTTGTCCACAAAACCTCTAATCATTATATCAACCAATGGCAAGAACACAATACCAATTGTACGTACATCGCCAAAGAAATTGATATCTAATCCGAAATGGAATTTTAATTATTAAACCTGTATGTGGATTTTTAGAATTGTACTTTAGGATCTTACACTCAGTGACGAACTTACACCATGCAAGAAGAGGGCAAGTGCCACCATGAAAATATTATAATTTGTTCAATATACTTAAATTTAGTTATCTTTTCTTAGTAAATATAGCTTTTTAGTTATATTTTAAAGCTTATACAAAATTTTCCCCCACCAAAAACTAATCCTACATTCGCCACTGCTTACACTAAACTAGTCATATCTAAGACACTGTACTCCACTAGTTGTGGCGTGGTATTCATGCAATTCGAAGTAAAGTTATATGCAGTGGCAGAAACCCACTAAAATGAAGACTATGCCATCAATGATGCGTAATGCATAAGTAATGTATAATATATGATGTAGGGAGATTAATAATAACCTTGGTCCAAAGAAAAAATAATAATTGGAAGATAGGAACAAACGCATATGTCATTTCGATTGATACCTCATCGGTCCAACTTATTATCACTTTTCAAATACAAGTTGGAACTATATATATGTGTGATTAGTGGTTACTGATTAGCGGATTACGACTCTCCCACCAATGAAAATAAATAACTTTCGGGTTTTGATAATACCTGAAGTTATAAAATAAAAGAATTATTAACAAGCATACAAAATGCCCCGAAGTCACGGGAACATAAATGACCCACCAACTTGGTCGTGAAAAAAAAATGACCCACCAACCAACTATGATTATAACTATTATCACATACCTAATATTGTTCGGACTGATCCCTTTCTAAAGGTATGAGGTGAATATATTGTAGTCGTGTTAATAGTTTTTTTTTTGGCTAAAATTAGTCGTGATAATAGTTTCAGTTCAATTTGTATATACTTTTTAGTTATAAGATTAACCCAATGCTTATTTAATTTACTCTTTAATTTCGGTTTTGGTAACCTTATTATTTGGATTCAGACTACAGTCCGCTTGACCCCTAAGACCATCTCCAGCTGAAATCTATTTTTTACTATAATTTCTACAAAAATAGAATAGTTATATTTTAAAGTAAATTTTGCTCTAATGATCCACTTAATAATAGAGTTACTTTATTATAGAGTGAAAAAGTGAAATCCCTCTATTTTCACTTTTCCACTCCAAATATAAAGTGAAAAAGTAAAATCTATGTATTTTTCTTCTATAATAAAGTTACTCTATTTTTGTGAGAATTATAGTGTAGAAAAAAAAGATATCCGTTGGAAATGTCCAGAAGAGAGGACTAAGGTTAGAGAACTGTCAGGCCCACCTTTTTGTTGTGAAAGAGGATCATATGACCCACATAAGTTTTGTGAAAAGATATTAGAGGTGATTAGTTCAACTGTAATTGTAGAAAATTTACTGTAGAAAATAGACTGTAAAATTTTTTGATTTAGATTTAAATGATATAACTTTAAAATTTATTATTGCAACAATATATTTGCTACAGCAAAAAAATGGAACTTCAGTAAATAACGTTGTTACGACCATTTTTCTATTTTTTGGATGTAGCTTTAAAAACCAATATAAATCATAACTAATGATTTTAAAGGTTGTAGGTAAAAATCCACACAGTAATAACGCTAGGTTATCTCCAGCAGTTGACACATCAGATTTTAAAATGCATATGAGACTGCCATGTCATTAAATGAAAAAACTGTGAAAACCATTTAGAACATTTTATCTCTCCACGTAGATTTTGTCTTCTTTGTTTGTATCACCACTTTCATCTATCGAAGATTTGTGATCGGAAATCAACACAATCATATTAGTTCTTCGCTTTCTTTCTTCCTCTTTCGATTGATGATCAGTCCCACCCCTATTCGTCTGTCTCTTTGTCAAGTTTTGGTAACGGTTCCGCTTTCTTCCTCTTTCTTCCTCTTTCGATTGATGATCTAGCCCTAGCCCAGTTTCTTCTTCGTCTGTCTCTTTGTCAAGTTTTGGTAACGGTTCCGCAACAAAGCTGAGATTGGAAACATTTGAGCAGACGGGATGTGATCTAGCGGTGTTTGCGGATGGTTCAGAAAATCGCACAGATGGACACCATGAACGGCCTTGACGTTTGGTTCATGGACGCTAATCCGGATGCGCTCTCTCAAGCCACCACAGCTATCTCCTCCTCCATCAATCGTTTTGTCTCCAAAGGTCCAATCATCAAGTCAAGATTCGATCAGTAATCCTTAAAAGAATCTACTTTCCTCCTGGAAATCTATATTTACAAACATGAGGTAATAACAATACTTGGCTTGTAACTGTTTGTGTAATAGATGATTGTTATATTCTTAATGTCTTTGTTTCTCCGAGTATTTGATTTCTTTTGTTTGTGTAGTATCCTTGTTTTAATTTTGTCACTCTGTTTCTTTTGCCTGTTTTAATTTTGTCACTCTAATTCTTTTGCTTTGCACTGGTTTTTGCGTGTTTCTTCAATCTCTCTGTTGTTTTTTTTGTTGCCTTAAAAGTTTGGATTTTTTTTTAATATGTAAAATCTATTTCTCTCTCTGGGGATTTTTTTCTTCAATCTCTATGCTGTTTCTTTTTTTTATCTATTGTAAGAAAGTTATCAGGTCTTGGACTCTCCTGGATCACTAGGATACTCGCTTGATAAATTGACTTCTGTTACTGAGTTGTAAGACTTCTATCTCACAAAGTTTCTAATAATGGCATAGATTTTAATCTCATGGACTGTGTTTGGTGTAAACCTGCAGTGATTTAAGCAACAAGAACCTTGGAGGGGACTTGTCGTATCAGCTTCCTCCAAATGTTGAGATTGTATGTTTGTTGATTTCTCTCTCTGTGTTTTGACAAATTTCTTTGTGTGTCTGTTTGTAAGTTGATAAAGTTTCTGAATTTTGTGTTTAGGAATCTTGCTAATAACCAGTTCACTGGATCTGCTCCATACTCCATTTCTCAAATGACACCCCCCCCCCCCCCCAAATACTTGTAAGTTCAATTATTTATCTTCAGACCTTATCTTGGAGAAGTTTGGTGTATTTGATGGAACACTAGATTACATGATTCTCAAATTATATATTTCATAAGCGCTCATACATTTACAAGAGATTTACATCATCACCTCAAACTCATTGAACTGATTCACCTCATTCAACAAAATATGTTTCTCATCAGTCGCACCGTCGAAATATGAGCAAAAACTTCAAAATTGTCTGCATCCTTATCAACTGGTAATTTGTTCTTTATTACACAGATATCCTGTAGTATTCTTTTTCTTTTTTTTCTTTGGTGTTTAGTTAGAAATACGGGACAAGAAGAAGACAATTTACAGCCATATAAACAAGAGGTCATAAACAGAGCAATTACCAGTTGGCCTAGAAGCAAATATTTTATGGAATTAAGAAAAAGAGCAATCACCGGTGGCCCATACAGGACAAGAAAAAGACAGTTTACAGCCATAGAAACAATCGATCATAAAAGAGATTTGTATAGAAACTAACTCATCATCCTTTTTGTTAAACTTTTTTTTCAAATGCTTAAAACCTGCTAAATCATCAAGAGGTCTCCCACAGAGAAGGAATTGAAAGAGTATTGGCTCATTTGTTTTCTGTCAAAATTCATCAGATCGAAGTGTGTATATACACTGATTATGTTACCGAAAGTGTGTGCAAATCCATTGTCATAACATTTTTCCTATGATTTTTTTTTCAGCTTTGATCTTCTTATGATCTAGAACCAAACAAATATTTTTAGTTGATTTTGTAATTCATCTTTGAGATGAGTTATAAAGTAAAATAAAGTAAAACTAATTTGCATCAAAACTAATATATGTCATCCAACAAAATATATGATATTCTGATGTATATTTTATAGAAATCAATATCTGATTTACTGTCTCTCATAGT
Source organism: Raphanus sativus (assembly GCF_000801105.2). Lineage (NCBI taxonomy): Eukaryota > Viridiplantae > Streptophyta > Magnoliopsida > Brassicales > Brassicaceae > Raphanus > Raphanus sativus. The sequence continues at coordinate 28,604,337 of NC_079512.1, read as the reverse complement.
TTTCTTTTAGGATATCATTTTTGTGTCTTAACATATGGTTAATCAAGAGGTTTACTCATACGACCATATATATCTTTAGTTTGAAAAAAAAAATATTTCCAATCAAAGAGTTAATGGAGGTGAAGGAGAATACTATTTTTAAGAACTCCATAAAAAATAAGAGTAAAACCAAAGTCAGGGATACATTGATTTTACAACGTGAATGACTCCCAAGTATAAATCCATCTCTTTATTATCTTGAATAATAGTTTGTTTTTCTCATTATTTTGCAATATCAATTTTAGTTACACTTTTACAAATTTGATATTATATATATAATATAATAAATATATTAAATATATTAAATAAAATTAAAATAAAAACAACCCGCGGCGTAGCGCGGGAATTAACCTAGTTAAAGTTAAAATCACCTCCTACAATTCAACCAATCACATCTATTATTTAGTAACAAAAAATGAGAAAATGTTATAGATTTAATTTATTGACTCATGTAACATGCTAATAAATCAATTTAATCATGTGGTGTCTACTTTCGGATTTGTAAATGTACTGCAACTGTATTATTTATTTATTTGTTCATGGAACAGAATCATACATGCCTAATATTTGGGTTCAACCTTAGGGTGAATTTAAAGGTTCACCAACTAATCATATTTTTTTCATTTTTCATGCAGATTTTTCTTAAAAAAAGAAACAAGATATTTAGCATTTACTGTTAAAAATAAAAAATAAATAAATAAAAAAACATAAAATAGTTCGAAAAAAAGAAATTAATATTATTAACCCCGTCTGCACTAAACCCTAAATCACAAACTAAACTCTAAACACTAAACCCTAAACTCTTAGGTAACCCTTAACTCCTTTGATAAATCCTAAACTCTTGGATAAATCTTAACCCCAAGTCCTAAGCACTAAACCATAAACAGTAAATCCTAAATTTTTAGATTTACCCAAAAGTTTAGGATTTATACAAAGGTTTATTATTTAGTGTTTAGTGTTTAGGACATGATTTTAAGATTTATTCCAAAGTTTAAGTTTTATCTAAGAGTTTAGGGTTTACCCAAGAGTTTAGGGTTTATCCAAAGATTTAGGGTTACCTAAGAGTTTAAGGTTTAGTGTTTAGGATTTAGGGTTTAGTTTACGATTTATGATTTAGTGTAAGACAGTATTAATAATATTATTTTTTTTCTTTTCAAACTAATACTATTTTTTGTTTGTTTTATTTTTTTATTTTTAAAATGCTAAATATCTTATTCAGTGGCGAATCTAGAAAATAATTTGAGTGGGGGCGAATAAATAGATAAATTAATATATTTATATTTATATTATTATATAAATATTTATACGTTTTTTAAAAGTTACTATTAAAATTAAACAGATACAACTAAAATAATTGTTTAAAAAGATGAAATCACTACTACCAAAATAAATTGAAGTAAGAAATAATAGAATAAGTTGTCAAAAAATAATAATATTGGAAGTGTGAATGACAAAAATCATCTATCTATTCTATTAAAATAGAAGTACACTTTAAAAACAACCCTGAGTTTTTAGTGTTATTTACAATGATATGCCACTGAGCATTTAGTTAATCTTCCTATATTAATGCTTGTCTTTTTAAGTTATTTAATGTGTGTTTCTTAAAAATTATTTATTTTTTATTTAATTAATGTATTTCCAAAATCAAATTCTATTTAATGTGTTTTACCTTTTATGATTTTTTGTCTTTTCTGTTTAATTAATACATTTCAAAAATCGAATTCAAAATAAAAAAATTTGGCAACAATAATTAATAAACCTAACTTATATTATTATTTATCATTTCTAAACATACGGACATATATAAATAATATGTGTGTGTGTGTTTAGAAATAATAAATAAACATAGCTTTAAATATTTAATGAACAATTTTATTTTTAAATATCTATATTTTTATTATTTATTAGTAATAAGTAAAAATAAAAGTCACAGTAAAATAATCATTTATATAATATATAAATATATTATGTCACATATATTTTTCATATAAATAATACCACAATGTAAGTTCAGTATAATAAATGTTGAAAATATAAAGTATATAACACCATATATTTTAAATAATATATACCACAATTTTATTTATCATAAATTTTGATCCATAAAAAAATACATTTGTACGGATATATTGGGTCATATTCTTAAAGTATGGATTATACCATTTATGGGTTATAAAACAAAATAAAATTACTCAATATAAATTATAAATTATTATGTTTAAAAATGTCATATAAACAATTATTTAATCGGATAAATTTAAAAAATATATATTATCACTTATACAAATAAAATACTTATTACAAATTTAGATCACATTCCTAGCTTTTTTTAGCTAATTCAAATTTTCAAAAAAAAATCTATACTTTTTGGAAATTTTGCTAACGTGATTTAAAATATTTTCACAGTGCATACACCTTCTCTATTTTTAAAACTATTGATACAACTATGCAAATTGAATATCCTATGGAATAAATTGTCTATAATATTTTTATTTTCTTACAAATGTTATAACTAATGTATCAATTTTTAATATCATACTAACTCCTATTTGTATATGTTGTTATCAGGGTGCATTGCGGTAAAGAAAAATTTGAAGGAAAGGGGACTAAAAGGAGATATTTATTGTGACAGATGTGGAGATCCAGAGGAATCAATAAATCATGTTTTCTTTGATTGCCTCCCTCTAGCACGACAGGTTTGGGCGCTTTCAAAGATACCATCAAATCCACTAATTTTTCCTGCCGCTTCTCTTTTTACAAATATGGATCACCTGTTATGACGGGTTACACCGGCTATGGATGATCACCAGTTTGCATGGATATTATGGTACATTTGGAAAGCGAGAAATAGCAAGGTGTTCAGTAATCTAGATGTGGAACCGATGGACACACTTAAAAAGGCAGAAGTTGAATCGAGATTATGGGCTGAGGCGCAGGAGATAAACACTCACAGAATACCACATCAGGTGGAAGGCAGACGCTTACCAACAATCCCAGGACGATGGTGTTTCACGGATGGTTCTTGGAAAGACAAGGGACTTTTTTCAAGACAGGGTTGGTTTAGTACACTACAAGGATTTCAAGGATTAATGGGAGCAAGGAATACACGGCCAAGTTTATCACCTCTACACTCGGAGGTAGAAGCCTTAATTTGGGCAATGGAATGCATGAGGAATCTACGTCAATATCAAGTCACTTTTGCAACAGATTGTTCTCAGCTGGTGAAGATGGTTTCAGCACCAAGGGAATGGCCGGCGTTCGCAAGTTATTTAGAAGATATCAAGATATTGAGAGAAAGTTTCACAAGCTCGGAGATCATTCATGTACCGAAGACGGAGAATACAAGAATGAATAGTCTTGCACGCGGTGCTAGTCAGCAAAACTCTTTCATCGTCCACATGGATGCAGAGCTACCACTTTGGTATACAGAGTCTGGATGAGTCTGTGTCTTTGATGTCAAAAAAAAAAGATTTGTTTATATAATATCCAATAAATATTGGTCATATTATTTAGTGTAGAACGCAAAAAATATTCGATGTAATTAAGCACATTGTTATTTTAAATATATTATATTAGTACACATATTACAAACCATGTATAATATTTAATATAAACAAAGAAAAAAATGAAAATTGATACCCGCTCGGTTGAGCGAGTCAAAATCTAGTAACTACGTTATGTAAGAGGCCAAAAGAAAACAAAAGGAACAGAAGAAAGGCAACTACGTAAACAAAAAAAATAGGACAGGTGGATGAAAAAATTAGAAAAAAACTCATAATTAAAAAAAAAAGTATGCCAAAAGGGTCAGATGGTGCTTCCAACAGAAGACCAGTGGGGGCAAACTAAAGGTTTTAACCACCTGACCAGCAGGATCGCTATTCATTACTGTATGCACAAATTTATCTGTACTTTTTTATGGGGCAGCTGCCCCCTCATTAGACACTGTAGATTCGTCCATGATCTTATTTACTTTTAATCTGCATATAAAATGAAAGAATATGATTGGTTGGTGAAATAACTCATATATATATATATATATATATATATATATATATATATTTTTGACATCAGTTTCTCTGAATCATATATTTGGAGAATTTAACACAATAAGAAGCAATAATAGGTTTCGATCAAAAATAAAGCAATAATAGGAAAGCGCGTCTTTGTGGCTAAGCAGACCTTATGGGCCATTAACATTTCTTAATCAATTATAAAAGCCCGTTTGCACAAAAAAAAGGAAAGCGCGTAACGTAAGTGCTAACGAGAGGAGCGTGGATAGTTTTGAGAGATTCCCTAAAGACAAGAATCTTTTCTTTTTTTTTAGAGAAAGTAAAAACAAGGATCTTGAGACGATTAAAGCTTGGATCTTACATTTAGTTGAAGATTATGCCTCACCACTCAAATGTTAGAGCCCACGAGTTAGGGAAAAGCCTGGTCACGCATTTTCAATTTAAACACACTTGTCTTTTTCCTTGAGAATTCATAGAAAAATTGGGGATTTTCTCCAAAAGTTAATTCATGAACAATAAATAAATAAATAAAATTCGAAGAGAGCTTTTATAAACAAACAGAGAGAGGGTCGAAAATATCAGAATTATTATTGGCACTCCCCCGCACCCCAAAAAAAAAGAATTATTAACTTTTTTTTTTGCTTGGTTTGGATTCACACAATAACTCGCTCTTCCAAAAGATTCTAAAAATTATATTCCCTGTTTCCTAGTAAAAAAGATTCAGTGAATGAATCTAATTTACGACCTTCCCATACAAGCCCTCTCTCTCAAAAGACTTTTATTTTCAAAATATATCTTTCCTAATTCAATATATATCTTTCCTATTTTCAATATATATCTTTCATATTTGACAAATATTCAAAATTCTGTTAAATATGTGATTGTATTACACGAGAACCACGGTTGGTGAGATACTTTATATGGTAACGTTACCGGGACATCAGGTGAAAGGTCAATAATTTTTGTTTTTCTTAAAAGATACTGTATGAATAGAATCTTATATAACCTCGTAATCAACTAGAATCTCCGGATTATTTGCATTTCTAATAATAGTCCGATATTTTCGTATTCTCCGGTTTTACCCAAATTATTTTGTTTTCCTTAACATAGTCAAGCACACACCAACCCCCTCTCCTCCTATATATATACACTTGCAGGAATCTAGTGTTATACAAAAAAAAAACTTAAGTATTCTTTTCAGATTCCTAGAAAAATGTCGGCTCTTGCAGATTTAATCAATCTCGATCTCTCTGACTCCACTGAGAAGATCATTGCCGAGTACATATGGTCCGTACAATTCTTCATCTATATCTGTTAAATATTTTATTATTTGCTTATGTGCTTGAGTAGGTGTTTCTGTGTATAGCTCTCATACTTGAGGTTTCTTATGACGAAACTTTAAAACTTTGCTTGGTATACTAAAAGTTGAAAGGTATTGGATTGGGATTGGTTTAAACGTTGTGATGAATATTTTTTGTGATTTTATGAATAGGATTGGTGGATCAGGCTTGGATATGAGAAGCAAAGCAAGGGTAATTAGTTTATATTGATTTTTTTCTTCTGTAGTTAACTTTAATCGTTAAAACAATATCAAGAATTTAAGAAACGATTATTAAAATTATTTCTGCAGACTTTGCCAGGACCAGTGAAGGATCCATCGGAGTTACCAAAATGGAACTATGACGGTTCAAGCACCGGCCAAGCTCCCGGCGATGACAGTGAAGTCATCATATAGTACGTTCCAAAATATACTCACTATAAGTTAATTAAATTTATAATTCGTGGATTAATGATATTGATGGTTTTCTATGTTTTTTTCAGCCCTCAAGCTATCTTCAAAGACCCCTTCAGAAGAGGCAACAACATCCTTGTAATAACTCAAACAAACAACTAGAACAATACTCTTGAAATTTGTTACATATTCATTTATACTGTTTCTGTGATTGATCTGGAATTAGGTGATGTGTGACGCATATACACCGGCTGGCGAACCGATCCCAACAAACAAAAGGCATGCGGCGGCCAAGATCTTTAGCGACCCAGCCGTTGCCGCCGAAGAAACTTGGTATAACATCTTCAGAATGATTTTTTTTGTTAAAGTTGACTTCAATTTTTGTTTGAAAACTTTAGGTTTGCATAGTTTTTAACTTTTTTTTTGTCAACATCAACATGCGTGTTTAATTGCGGATGGTAACGCAAGGAGACGTAACACTACCTAGTCAATTTTGTTGATATATAATTTTTTATAACGTAAAAGTATAATAAAGTAATTTGACCATAACACACATTTGTTATTCTAAATTTTCCGGCTACTAGCACGCCAGATTTACATTTCTCTAACTCTAAATTAATTACATACTTTCAAAAATATTAAAATTCAGGTATGGAATTGAGCAAGAGTATACTTTGCTACAAAAGGATATTAAGTGGCCGGTTGGTTGGCCCGTCGGTGGCTTCCCAGGTCCTCAGGTAAAGATTTTCCCCAGGCGAATCTTTTTCATTTTGTGGACTCAATCCAAACTCCAGTCTGTGCCAAATAAGTAAGAAATATTTATTAATAAAAACAGGGGCCATACTACTGTGGAGTTGGAGCAGACAAAGCCTTTGGAAGAGACATCGTAGATGCTCATTACAAAGCATGTCTTTACGCTGGAATCAATGTCAGTGGCACTAACGGAGAAGTCATGCCGGGACAGGTTTGATATGTTGCCTCCATTTCTTTTTTTTATTCCTCTGATTAAAATCGTATCGATGGATGGTCAGAACATTAATTAAACTGATATTGTGTGGGTTTTTAGTGGGAATTCCAAGTCGGTCCAACCGTTGGAATAGCGGCCGCTGATCAGGTCTGGGTCGCTCGTTTTATCCTCGAGGTAATATATAAACAATCTCATGAAAAAAATATATATACACCATGTGATATGTCTCTTCATTAACTCTGTTTCTTGGGTATGCTAAAAACAGAGGATTACAGAATTGGCTGGAGTTGTTTTGTCTCTTGACCCTAAACCAATTCCGGTTAGTTTTACCATAACTTTCAATTATTTGACAAAAATATAAACCTTCGATTCTTTCATATTCACTGAATTATTTTGTCTTCTATTCTAGGGAGATTGGAATGGTGCAGGAGCACACACAAACTACAGGTTTTTTTTTTTTGTTGAAGATTTGCTCTGTTTCCGTTGATATGGTTTTTGCTCTGAACTGTGGGTTTCTTGTTTTCTGCAGTACCAAGTCGATGAGAGAAGATGGAGGGTACGAGGTGATAAAGAAAGCGATAGAGAAGCTTGGGTTGCGTCACAAGGAACACATCGCTGCTTATGGTGAAGGCAACGAGCGTCGTCTCACTGGAAAACACGAGACTGCTGATATCAACACTTTCTTATGGGTAAGAAGAATTTTTCTTTAAATTGTATACATTTATCACGAATATTACTCCACGTTTACGTGTTACATAATGCCACAGTTTATTAGTATATCGCATGAGCATAAAGCATGATCTGACCTAACCGGTTTGTACAGGGTGTTGCCAACCGTGGGGCATCGATTAGGGTTGGTCGTGACACTGAGAAAGATGGAAAAGGATACTTTGAAGATCGTAGGCCAGCGTCTAACATGGATCCTTACACTGTGACTTCCATGGTTGCTGAAACCACAATCCTCTGGAAACCATGATTGAAGAAACCTCTTATATCATCAGTTCATGTTCATTTCTTCTACTTTCTCTTTCTCGTTATGAAAGAGTTCTCATGTTTTCTTTGTTTAAGAATGTTTGATTTAAACTCTTTCCAAGAAATAATGATAGTTCTTTTCTCCAGCTTTTACTTTGTTCTATTTCGGAATCTTTATTGTTATTACAAGATTTAAAGTCTCGGTTTAGTCAAGTTTTTGACATGAGCCGAAGTACAAAAAAATTTTTCCGTTACTAGCGGCCCAAACTAGACTCGACTCGACGGTAACCGAAGATGGATAGATAAAGGAAGGCCTCATAACATCTCTATTGAGCCCGTTTCAGCTTTACGGACTTTTATTAACTTTCTTTTATTAACTTAAAAAACAAAATATCAGTATGTTGATTAAAAAACTATTAATAAATCGAACTACACTAGTCTTGAAACCCTTTTATCAAAATGTATATATATACACACACACACATTAGTCTTATGATATTTTATACCTGGAAACATTTTCCTGAATCTTTTCATATATGGCTTTGAAGTATTATTATCGTCTTATTAATTTTATTTGTCACCAAACTTTTTGTTGTCAGATTAGATTTATTTCTTAATCAGTTTCATTTTGTACATTTGATTTGAGATGTACATTCCTAGTTCATTTAGAGTTTTAAAGCAGAATTAGACCAAACAATTTTTTTAAACTTTAAAGTATCCCAGATCCATGCAGAGATCTAGACTATTCTCTTAATGAGTGATGCAGTTCACGGATGAACCCTCATTTTGGATATTCAAATGGACCGTAAAATAAGTATATATCCGTGTAGCCACAAAGTGCAGTGGGGTGTCTTCGAACCCATGTTGTTTAACAATCCTAAAATTCGCCTACCACTAGACCACCACATTTTGGTTCTTAGACCAAACTTAATTTAACAGTTTAAAACTATTTTACAATGCGTTTATTCAACGAAACTTTTATGTTAAAAAATTAGTGGTTGAGAATTCGCATTGTTTCAAATGCATTGTTGGTCTATCTTTTAAATTGGAAATTATGCATTGTTGTTCTATCTTTTAAATCGGAAATTGGTTCTAGATATTGATTTGGAGTTTAACCAGATAAGTTAAAAACAAAAATCTACATTATAAGATTGACATGCATGGCATACATGTTCATGTGTAAAATAATATATGTACACACATCTACTTTGGAATTTAAAGAAGCATCACATAGTTTGGGAGAAGGTTTGTGAAGTGACAATAAAAGAAAAGGTTTGTGAAGTGAATATAAAGCCGAATAAATGCTTGAAGGTTGAAATAAGCGAGTCAGCAGAAGTTAGTAAAAAGTTACTTTGGTGTGTGCATATAGAGTAATAGGACAATGCAATGCAATGCATGCATGCATTCGATTATTATTTAGTCATTATACCTTCATTCTTGCAGCTTTTTTGTAACTTTTGCTTTTTCATCTCATGACTTTATCTTTTATATCTATTTTTATTTGTCAGCAATAAATAATACATTTATTTAAGTGAGAACACAGAGGGGAAAAAGCACTTTGTTTATTGAATACTCCCTCCGTTTCAAATTATATGTCGTTTTGGAGCAATATTTTCGTTTCAAAATAAGTGTCGTTTTATGATTTCAATGCAAAATTTATTGATTTTTTATTTTAATCTATTTTTCTATTGGATTAGGTGTATTGGTAATGATGTTTTTATCTAGTAAATATACAAAATTAAATGTTTTATTAATCTGTGTGTCAAAGTATAGAACGACAAATGAAATGAAACGGAGGGAGTATATACTTTTCTCTTCTACTTTTATCAGCTTTATAGAAAAAACATATTCCAACCCAGTGAAAACTTTTTCACTTGTTAATAAATGCTCTCTCTATAATTTAAGATGAAAAAAAAAATGAAAGAGCAATCATAAAGCAATCGATTACAAAATGATTTCATCACCTCTCACATCAGGCTATTTTTTCTGCAATGGCCACAAAAGTCTTGTGCCCTCCTGTCTCTCATTTATTACTCTTTTCATTTCTTTCTCTCTCCACCTTAAACTTACATCAATTAATTAAGCTTTTTGATCCGTTTATCAATTAAGCTGACTTTGCATATTCGAATTTGAGATTTTTTTTTTTGACTAAAGGCTTCGAATTTGAGATATTCCTACACTTATCTCAAAATTTTATTTAGTTCCCACTTTATGACATCTTGCGAGAAAAGCTCATATAGGTTTCACACCTACTCCTTCCGTTTCATTTTATTTGTCGTTCTAGACTTCGACATACAAATTAATAAAATATTTAAGTTTGTATATTTACTAGATAAAAATATCATTATCAATACCTCTAACAAGATTTCAACCAATAGAAAAATAATTTAGAATAAAAAATCAATTAATTTTGCATTAAAATCATAAAACGATATTTATTTTAAAACAAAAGTTTTGTTCTAAAATGACATCTAATTCGAAACGGAAGGAGTACTTATTAGAAAATCCATATCAATGTACCCATAAAAGTGACGGAGTTTATAGATAAGTTTGTTATAAAAGTTCTCATAAATACGATGTCTTTACATATATATACTGTGTTTTTTGTTGTTGTTGTTGTTGTTATCGCTATTAATCATTCACTAGATCATGATCCGCTCGACCGAGCGGAAATCAATTTTTTTATCTTTGTTTGTACTAAATGTTATACATGATTGCAAGTGTATTAATATAAAATTTTGATAAATAACAATGTGTACTAATGTGTTTAAATAAGCAATGTGTTTAATTACTAAATTTGATTTTTAAATTTTATGATAATGTAAAGTAGATTTTTTATATTATTTTAAATATATAGTCTATATATTTTGTATTTTCAATATTTATCATACAAAACCTATATTGGAGTATTATTTATATGAAAATATGTGTAACATAATATATTTATATATTATATAAACATATCTACGATTTTCGCAAAGGCCATGCGCACCCGCACGGGCTTTATTTTTAAAATGTATTTTATATTGTTTAGTTTTATGTAGTATCGAGTTTGTATAATTCAATTTTGTGTTTAAAGAACAATACCAAAACTGTCTTTCATATGTAAAAATAACACTTTGTAAGCGCGAGTTGTGTCTTTTTATTATAACACAAAATTTGATATAAAACTTATGTTTTTTGTACATTACAAAGTTTAATTTTTTAAAATAATTATTACATAATTTGAAAGTAAATTTTATCTCTGAGGTCTAATATATTTTTTGTGTAATGGTTCAAAGCATTTTTGATATATATTATATTTCAGTTTGGTTTGTTTTTAGTATTATTGTATAAGTATAATACTATACAATATTACTATATTCTATACAATATATAAAGCTATGTTATTTGTTTTAAAAAGTAGATTAGGCCCAACGTAGTTAAAAAATAGTAAAATCTTTATGTATGTATCTATGAGTTATCTACCTAATGTTATTCGTACTAATAAAATCAATATGGTCAATGAAAGTATACTGATCAATTTAAAATGAATTGTATAGGGTAATTCCAGTAAGATTAATATTTTTAGTATTATTAGTATTTATCTTATTTAAATTGACATGTAATAAATGTGAAAACCATATATGGAATATGGACAAAAAGAGAAATTGTATTTAAGGAAATACATCAATGCAAAGTTAGACTATGGTACATATTATATATAAAGAATGAGACATTTAATTTAAATATATGAGGTTCATCTTTAAAATTCACCTATAAAAAGTTGTAATGTTTCTGATTTAATAAGATAGATTCGCAAAACATGATTCAGTTTCACGATCGAATATTAGACGTATGATGAAAATCGCTCATCAAATTGATCAATATTTGTAACCAGTGATTAAAACAAAAAAGTTATTAATTTATTATCATGACTTAGCTTTGTCATTTTAATGAAATCAAGAACCTGGTAGAAACAATTGTTGATTAATAACTACTAAGCTGTTATTTGTCAGAAAAAGGCTATCAGTCGATGCCTAACGAGGAAATATTGTTCAAACCTAATAAATAAAAATCTGAGAAGAGGTTGCAACTTGCAAGAAAAATCAAAGAGACAAGAAGAAATGTTCAACCCGGTATGGATTGAAACCTTGTCGCTGTGGTAAGTACATATATGTATTATAGTTACGCGATGTTGGTGGGTGTCACAGTACATTCTTTGGTTTTGTGTGCTCTTTCACCCTCATAATATTCTAACTATTTATTAATCATAATAACAATATATAGACATAGAGAATTGACGTTACATGATATATTCACCCAAATTAAATATAACGACATGGACCCCCTCATGAACAATATACATCACATATCTCTCTATGACTGTTGTTGGTTAATGAGACAACTACAACACCTTCATGCCACATCTCATTCTTCCCAATTTTTGCTCTTGTCCATTGCATTTGAACTAGCCCATTGTACAATTTGCCCCCATCCTTCCTATACGTAGAAGGGAAAACAGTTGGTATAAAATAGCCAATTTTACGCGATACAAACACGTATTTCTATTCTTTTAGTATTGACGTTAGTTACGACCCTAAAACGTTGATCAAAGTCTTGTTTCAAATTCTTTTATAACAGAACCAGCACTAGTGATCAGGGGCGGATCTACTAGTATAGAAGGTGGGGCACGTGCCCCATACTAACTTTTAATTTTCTTTTGTTTGACATAATGTTTTTTTTTAACACAATTTTGAATATATTAATCTGGAATATTAAGTTAAATTAGGTCAGTGGTGCCACATACTCCAACGTTTGACCATATTTATCTTTTCGTTATTTAAATGGTCAAAATCAACCTATATAATTACTCTTTGTTCTCATATTTTATTTGTGTCATTTCTTGTTCCTTTAAACTTTATTGAATTAGTTATATTTGTCTAATTTTTCAGTTTTGTTGAGTAAATATCAATCTTGAAGATAAATATTTTATGTTTTAATATGTATTAGTTAAACTATATTAAGTCTGATAATAAATATATTATTTCATGTGGTTAACTAATAGTAATTCAGTAAACGGAATTATTATTTTAAGATTTTAACTAGATTATGACATGTCCTTCAAAACATATTTTTTAAATTTTTTTTTTTTTAATTTAATTTTCATATTTGTGTTTTTAGTCATATTTATGTTTTTAGTCATATTTGTGTTTTTTTGTAATCATATTGTGTAAATAATTAGTAAGAAGCTTTAATAATTGTATTAAAATAGCTGGACTAAACTTATATCAATATTTCATTGTTTCTAGTTTATTTGAATAGATTTGTGATTATCAGCTCATACAAAATGTATTGAAAATATAATATATGTTTTTAAAAAATTAAAACGATATTTTCAGAAATAGAAAGAATATTTATTTAGTTAAAAGATTTATCGTAATCATATAGTATTAATAATAATATAATAAAAACTTTTAAAAGTATATTTTATATATTCTTTATATAAAAAATTGTTTTATCCCATATATAATATTTTTCTGAATCCGCCCCTGTTAGTGATCAGGGACAGACCCATGTGAGGAGAGGCTGGTGTGGCACAGACCCCACAGTCATTTTCATTTTTCTTTAATAATTAACGCAAAATTATTTATATACCCCTAACTTATATATAAATTATACTATATGCCCTATACTAATTTATGTTTTCTGTCCCCCCTGCTAGTGATCTAGAAGTTTTACGAATATATCATTGAGTGATTAATATGTTATATATATACATGTGACTTTTAGTGATATTTGATAAATTATTTGTTGGAGTGTAGTCTAATGTTTTTTTTCTTTAGCTTTTTTCTATTTTTATTTTGTTTTATATTTATAACAAAATTGAAAGTAAAAACATACTTTTACTAAAATTAATTGATTACTAGCTAACGATCAAAAATTTATGCGCTAATAAATTTCGTCAAACTTTGATAGATACATTACAAAATGTTATGTCGTATTGGTGGTAGATTGATTATCTGATAGTGATCAAACTTTCTATTCTCCAATGAATTGTGAATAGTTTTTACTGTAGGGAAATTAGGTCTAATATACAAGAAAAAAATATAAACTCACTAACTAACCAAAATCACCCTCTCTCTCCTTATTTCTCTTCCTATCTCTCTCTACCTTCTTACTAAAAATCTAATTTCCCATTATTTTTTTGTTATTTCACAAATAACCCTGTAAATTATTTTGTAAGTACTTAAGTATTCTTATGTATTTCCGAAATAGTACAACTAGCTTCTTTTTAAGAAAAACTTTATAATATGAATTGCATTATATTTAAAAAGTCAACCACTTAACCGTACAACTTCATAATGTGATAGTAAATATAATATGCTATATCTTTACAAAATATAAAAGGGGATAATAATGTCAAACTTTTGTTTCATTATTGCTTTTGAGATAGGAAGAGAATGAAATAATGTAGTTCACAACTCTAAAAATTTTGCTATTAGCATATCATAAAGCGATGGGTCCACTGTAACCCTAAGATTATATTTCAAAACACGTAAAGCATAATCATATTTTTTGGTGTTAATCGGTGGTGGTGGCCTAGTGACGCTTGAGAGAATTGAGAAATCCAATAAGGCAAACCCGGGTTCAGACCCCACCGGCCACACGGATATGAGTTATTGTTTCGACTCATTTGAATGTCCAGGAGAGGGTCTATCCGTGGGCTGTACCTCTATCCGAGGGTTAGGCTTGTTTCATCGTTGATCCGGGTTTAATCCCACCGACCACACATATATGAGTTATTTTTTGGTGTTTTTTCTTTTTGGTGTAAATTTGGGTGTTTCTTTAAACAAAAATATGGAAGACTTTAAGCATTCCCTTTATTCTCTAACTAGAATGACACTTGAGACTCGCATGAGAAGGATAATTTTGCACGGTGAAAGTGAAAGGAATGGAAAAATGAAAATAAAGTGAGAAAGCATATAATATACATTGTTTATGAGATAATGATGAACGAATCCTATTGGGCTATTCGCATGCAAATACGAAAAACTAGTTAATGCCCAAGTTTGAATGATTTTTGTTGTTGCTGTAGGAGCTTGCCACATAAGACCAGAAAGCTATCACCATGTTCATCAAATTAGTGTAGTTACTAATTAATAGTTAAAATATTTGACCCATAAAAGAAACGAAAATTTATATACTCCATTCCATACATTGTCTAGGAGGTAACAACATTCTTCGCATTTCCCCTTTATATTCTTGTTTTTACGCATACATTGTTTGTAAGAAATACATTGTTTTAAGAATTTACTATATTCTAATCCATCTTTTCAAAGAACGGATATAATTTTTATATTCAATTTTTATAATAGTATTTTGTATTTAATATTTTATAGAATAATATTTTAAGTAAATGAAATACATAGCTGTTATATTTATCAATAAGTTATGTTATTGTTTTACTAAAATTTTGAGATGATACACAAGAGAACACAAAGGTGCGAAATTTATTTCTTTTATATTCCTTAATTGACCAACTTTATTTTTTCTCGTCTCGATAAGAAAGGTGTGCGAAATTTCTGGTGATTCATTAATATATATTTCTATGCCAGAAAATTTGGATTTTTAATATCTTTTTTTTTTTGAAAAGAGATTTTTAATATCTTTCTATGTGTTTCAATTCTATGTTGTTATTTAGTTTTATTTTCTTTTTATCAGTTACTAGTTTTCTATGTAATATCTGTCAAAAATTAAAACTGGCATAAAATTTAATATTTACTCCTAAAAATAGAGCTATCGCACGTAGATTTACGTAGTGTATTTTCAAAATGATACAGTAGATGTGAATCTTATGAAGTAAAATTAATGAATGTAAAACTATTTTACGTAATAATTTCTAATTTGTGAAAGCAAAAGTCGTGTATCACAATTTTTCCATAATGATGCCATAACGTACCCAAGAAACATTCACTTTTTTAGCAAAAAAAAAAAAAAAAAACATTCACTAGAAAAATTAAGTCAAAACTCCTTATTATTCAACATACATATAGACAAATCAAGACGTATTTTCTGCAAACAAACTTATTTATGTATTTACAAAAACAAAAACCTACATAAAAGTTAATTAATCCTACATGTACTATAGTAATACTTATTTGCAGACTAAAATAGATAAGAGAGTATGATTTAAGACAAGATACTGTTTTCTTTTAGAAAGACAAAATGAAGATTTATATGCACAACGTAGAAAGTTAAAAAAAAATACTTATAACTAAGTAAAAAGATTAAAAAAAAACAAATATGTGACAACTGACAAAGAGATATGAACGTCAACGAATTGGTAGAATCAACGGAGTCTTTCATTCTCCGATATATTCCAGAGAGATGTAGATTAATAATCTAGACAATACTATATAACTTCATGTTCTGTTGGATCCATTTAATGCGTGCAGTAATAATTTAATTTTAATAAACAAATACAAAAATACTCCTATACGTTGTGTCCATGCATTAATATTATTATACGTACATACCCATCTACGGAACGGTTTATATATTTTCTTATTATTATTATTGTTATTATTATTATTATTATTATTATTTATTATTATTATTATTAATATTAATAAGAGGTATCCCAGTCTATAGAAAAATTCAGATTAATCTTCCAATGTGTTAAAAAAATATTCCAATGTAATTCACAGATAAATCATTTTTTCAAAAATATTTAAATGAAGCCAAGACCATATAATTTGATTGGCAGAACATTAACATACACATTATATCCGTTATTATCCAATCAACATTAATATGTAGCATTTAGAAAAATATTTACAATATATTAATGTTCTCCAAATAATTTTTGCTCAATGTTTTTATACGAAGCTCTTGGTAGAGCATTTACAGTTTAAATATATAAAAATTTAAAATAATTATATATCCCTACATTTGGAAGGCAAAACACAAAGTATATAACATTAAAAAAAACAAAACATAAAGTATATATCATAAATCAAGTGGGAGAAATAATAATATTTCTTAGGCATAAACAATACAGAGTTTTTCTTTTTCAGATCAGACAACTATTTTATTATTCAGAAAGGAAAGTAGAACGAAACAGAACAACCAATATAATTTAAATCTCTATAATTTTTTTTTATTTTTGCGAATAAATTAGATGATACATTCTTAGAATGAAAAATAAAACCTATAGAAAACTCTATAAATATGTTCTTCAATTTCATTAACTCCTTCAGAACAAGACGAAGTTTATAATATAAAATAATCAAACAGTCTAAAGATTCGTAATATAAATCTGCTATATAAATATATCTAAAATTACGGTTTACTTTTAAGTGACAAATCAGATTGATTTGTCCTAATAGACTTCACAAATTGGTCAAGCAAGACAGGTTCGACATATCTAGGAACTAAAATGTCTATACGATATATTCATAAACTCAAGAAGGTACTGATATTTAATGCATAGTTAGTTATCTCTTTAGGTATAGTTGAACAATATACGGTCAGAACCATGAATTTGTTTGATCCCAAAATCTTTATAAAAGAAACTAAATAAATAAATATAACAAAAACGTAAATAGAGAGAGTGAAGTGAGAAGCGAAGAGAGTGGGGGGGGGGAGAAAATGGAAAAAGCAGGGAGAGAGGGGAGAGTTCTTTCTCTCTCTAAATGTATGTATCCCGTCGTCTCCGGGGTATCAAAATCAAAGCACACGATTTTTATTATTTATTTTAAAGTCACATTTTAAAGTTTTGCGTTTTTTTTTTTGGCTTTTGCTTTGATTATAGATTAGATAGGACAGACGAGAGCGATCCTTTATTCTCTCTCTTCTTGAACTACTCTCCAACGTTTTAAATTAATATTCATCATAATCTGTGAACATGTAATATTTTAAAGTTTTCCGTAAGGTTTTGAATTTCTTTTTTGGTAACTGAAGGTTTTGATTTATTACTCAGATTTTTAGGTTTAAACTAAGGTCAATTTGAAAGTTGTTCTATATGAATAGATTGATCTGTATATATATTTACAACCGTTTTAGATTATACATTTTTATACAGCAAAACTCTAGTTGTTCATATTAAAATAATATCTAAATCTGCATAATTCATATTGCTAAGTATACATTATTTTCAAAACTATGTTTTATCTATCAAAATGATCGGTATAACTCATTAATTTACATTCCAAAGTTTCATCTATTAAATCAAAAATATTGTTTGTTAATATATGTATCAGATATTTTAGCTGTAAACCTAAAATATCAAGTCAATAATAAAAAAAAAGTAGTTAAGTTAGTTCCTTGCTAATTACTGTAGCGATATCAATGACTGTAGCAGCAAAACATTTTGTATTGCTGCATGGGTTCCTTTGCGTGGTGTCTTTTTTTTTGGCTTGTCTTTTCCTTTAACAAAAGAAAACTTTGCGTGGTGCAAGAAATGCGAAAATGACAAATTTGAAATGTCATCCCAAAATAAATAAAAAGCTTATACTATCTGGAATATGCCGAGTTACGATTTTGCCCTTTCTCAACTATGGCTTTCCAAGATATACTACGAAGGAACAACATCTCATCATGCATACGCACATACATGATATACAGACATACGCACACATCTCTCTCTTAATTTTCCTGGATTTAGTTTTATTCCTTTTCAAAAAACGTTTTATTTTTTTTTCTCTCTTAGATCTGCCTTTGCTTCACAACACACATACCTATCTCTCTCTTTTCTCCTTCTTTCTCTCTCTGTGCGTCTTACTTTGAGCATGTTTGTTTCTTCAAGAAGATTATTATTACTCATATTTTATATATTCTCTTCCTTCTTATTTCTCATCAAAGCTGCTCTTTAGCTTCATCCCCTCACTTTCTCCTCTCTTTTTGAGATATAGAGAGAGAAACAGAGAAAAAAGAATCAAATCTTTCAGACACCCTTTTGACTTCTTTGCTGAAAGAATCTCTCTTTTATTTTACCCTTAGAGAAATCATTTAAAATTCCTAAGCAAACCCTCACGAGAAAGAAACAAAAGCAAAGTCATCATCACCACCATCAGGAGCAGCAGCTATATCAAGAGAGGTTTCTAAAAGGTTGTTTAATTATGTCCATGGAAGGAGTTTTTCTAGAGAAACCAAACACAACTACCACTCTACCTGATCTATCTCTCAACATCAGTCTCCCAGATAGTCATCATCATCTTCATCGCAATGAACTTTCAAGAAGATCATCCCAAACCGACAATAGATCATCAAACTTCGAAGTCTCCTTGTCTCATCACAATAACCCTAGTTCGAATCCAAGCACAAGAATCCTCCACTGTCCTGATCGAAGAAACCTTAATCTTTCTCATCATCAGCATTACAATAACAACCCTATTCTTAATGGTGGAAGTCTTCATCATAGGGTAGATGAATCCGAGATTAATAATACCCACCGTCCGATTAGAGGCATCCCGGTCTATCACAACCGTTCATTCCCATTTCATCAACAAACGTCTCATTCTTCTTCTCTTGGAGGAGGAGACTTGGATCAAAGCTCAATCTTAAACTCATCTTCCGGTTATAACAACGCTTACCGATCATTACAATCTTCCCCGAGGCTAAAAGGTGTTCCTGTGCATCATCATCATAATCACTATGGAGTCGTTAGATCTTCAGATTCTTCTTCTCCTCATCATCACCATCATGGGATGATCAGATCAAGATTCTTGCCTAAGATGCCGACAAAGCGGAGCATGAGAGCTCCGAGGATGCGTTGGACGAGTAGCCTCCACGCGCGGTTTGTTCACGCCGTTGAGCTACTAGGCGGCCATGAAAGTACGCACACATTTTGCATCGTAGTCTCATTCTTAAGATCTCTCGTTGTTTTATTCTAAGAGTTTGAATCTTTTCTTGTTCTTGTTGTTGTTGTGAAAATATATATAGGAGCAACTCCAAAGTCCGTTCTTGAGCTCATGGATGTAAAGGACTTAACTCTAGCTCATGTGAAGAGCCATCTGCAGGTGAATCTATAGTCCATTAGGAATTAAATTAAACAAAATAAAAGATGTTTTCCTGCACATAAAAGAGTAACATTGTGTACTAATTTTGTTTTTTTCTCTCATCTTCTTATTGGTTCCTTTCCTCTATTATGAGTCTAGTCAAGTTAGTTCTTTGCCAATTAAGACTATCTAATTAGGGATATTTCGTAGGTCTCATCACCATCATCTCTTTTTCTCTCTCTCGCTCTGCACAAGAAATTAGATCTTTGTATATATATATATATATATATATATATATCTTCAACGAATAGTGTTAAGAGTCTTCAAAGCTTGTCCTCCAACTCTAATGTCTTATTTTTATTTCTTGTTGTCTTTGCAAAGTGTACTCATTTTCTTGGAGAGATGGCACAGTTTGCAAGAAATTGAAGCAGTTGAAGAATTTATAGAGAATACCTATAGGTTTTTTTGGGTCAAAGAGTACCTATAGCTTAAAGAGACTGAAACCTTTCAGAGAATTGCTAAGCAAACTGAGAACTGAGATGATAGAATTTCTTTATTTTAAAACAAATTAGGAAGAGGGGACAAAAGTAGTCATCATTACTCCATGATAATAAGTACGATCATTCAATTACTCATCAGACATCTACCTCGTGGTTGTATAATTATAATTAAAGAATTAAATGTACAGCACTAGTTCCAAGACAACCCAGAAAACCACACATTTGTATTATTTTAATTATATAAAGCTCATACGTATCTGCATACATGTCTCCGGTTTCGTCGGCTGCTTTTTTTTTTCGTCGGCTGTTTCATATATTGAAAATAATCTATAGTTGTTTATCAGGATCACCTGTTCATTTATTTGTTTTGTATCCTTAATTAGATTTTATTGATTTATTCTTTTGTTTCTTTTTTTGCAAACTTTATTCTTTTGTTGTCGATATCTAATTATGCATTTTCCTCTTTTTTTTTACTTGCAGATGTACCGAACTGTTAAGACCACTAACAAGCCTGTTGCTTCATCAGGTACGTATTATTCCAAACAATTCTACCCGACTTTACCCACACACATATTTATATGCATGTTCACATTTCTTTATTATAGCCTTTTTCAGCTTTATATATGCTAAAGAGATGCATGTCACATGGTTTATAACAAACAAAAAACATACAATGAAGCTTATGATTAGCCACCAAAGCTTTATCTGATTTTTAGGTTCACTATATAATCACTATAAATATTTATTGCTTATAATAATAATAATCAATAAATTCAAGTTAGAATTTGAATATTTGATTTTTTTTGTATATATATATATATATATAATTTACTTTGACGTATACGCATTACCATTATTTTAACTCTTCGATTCTACAGTACTATTTAGTTCCATATACTATTCTATTTCCCCCGAAATAATTGAAAAACAAACCCTAAGAACTGGCGAAGCTCAAGGGTTTTATGTTTCTTTCTATTGAAACCCTAAGTCAAGTGGTCATATTTAACGCAAACCAAATGAGCATTCATCTCTGTTCTTCGACCAATACTATCAAATGACTACACACTATAAATACTCTCTCTTTTTAGAAATTGTCACTTTGACATTTTTTTCACATAGATTCAGAAAGCGATAAAAATATATGTAAATTGTTATTAATTATATTTCTCTAAACAATAATATTTAAGATAAATAAAATTAATTATAAAATCAATACAGTTTACAATATTTTCAGCTTAAGGTAAATATAATTTACATTGAAATTGTAAAATGATATTTTTGTGTAAGAAAAAAATGTTATGATGACACTTATTATGAAACAGAGAGATAAAATATTTTCCATAAAAGCCCCAAATCAAATCTGGATAAGTTATTCGTACACAGAAATGAAGATCAATTATTTTATATCCATATGGATTTTGTATTTTTGGTATACGCAAAAATTTCATTTTTACCTTGATATATTGCACAATTTCCAAGTTTTTGAAATCACTTTTAGGAGGTATTCCCTCCATTTCTAAATAAGTGTTAGTTTGATATTTTTCAGATATATTAAGAAAATGAATGAAATGTAATTAAGTTTTTATTAATTAAATGTGTTTGACCAATTGTATATGAGATAAATATAATTATCTTTAAGATTAATGCATTTTATAATTAATTTTAAGTCAAAAGTAATTAAAATTTGCATTAGAATTATAAAGTAACACTTTTAATTTTTATGGAA
The DNA here is from genome assembly GCF_000801105.2 of Raphanus sativus. Classification (NCBI taxonomy): domain Eukaryota; kingdom Viridiplantae; phylum Streptophyta; class Magnoliopsida; order Brassicales; family Brassicaceae; genus Raphanus; species Raphanus sativus. The sequence continues at coordinate 28,582,410 of NC_079512.1, read as the reverse complement.
CAATAAAAAAATTTTAGAATGACAATTAATATGAAACATATGGAATATATATTAGATTTTAGTCAAGCCAAAAGCTGGAAAATTATTTAAAGAAAAGCAATTTCGTAAACGCATTATCTTTTACCAAACAGTATATATTTTCTTTAATATTAAACAAGACCCTTAAAGGGTTAAAACAATTGAGATGAAACTTTGTTTATAACTTTAAAATTAATTTTCAGATGGGTCAGAAGAAGAAGAAATGGGCATAAATGAAAATGAAGCTCATCATCAATCATCGACAAATCAAAGGGCAAAATCTGATGATACTTCTCATCAAGAAATTGACTTTCCTTCCACAAAACCTCGTTGGGGCAACTCTTCACGGTGCGTTTATACATCTTATAATCTTGTTATACATATCCAGACATGTATCACACACACACACGATATGTATACATATATAAACATGAATTTCTACTAGTTTAAGTGAGATTGACGAATTAAATAATAGGGTTAGAGTTCTCGCACCTAATTGGTCCTACTTCCTACCAAATTCATATAACAATTATTTGGTTTATCCCAAAATCCATATCTTCATCTAATAATATAAATAGATCTTGGATACTATTTCTTTTTTTTTATTTAACCTTTAATTGGATTAATTGTTAATTAAAATGGTGGTTTTTGGTTACACCGAGATGAAATTGTTAGGGATTTTAAAATGATGTGATTTAGGTCATTATGGATCATATAAAATAAATAGACCTTTCGTCATATGTATGACATGGATTGTGGGATCAATCGTAACATGCAATATACGTTATGAATACCATTTTCTAGTAAAAATCAACAAGTATTGAGTCAAGCTGTTTACCATTATTTAACTGGTTAAAAACTTATCCATGCATTGATGGATAGAGAGACATGGCCATCAAGTAATAGTTGCTCAGGCGACATAGATACAATGGTCAGAACTTCATCAACATCAATGTTCTCTCACCATCAAAGATCCATCCTTCTAAATCAGGTTCTAATAACAATTCGTATGTAAATATAGTTCTCTCAGGTCATCATAAAAAGTATAATTGACGTTAACTCGCAGGAGCAAAGGTCGAACGATCAAGTAAAGAGGTGTGGAGATCTTAGTTGTAACAACCCAAGTTTGGAGTTCACGTTAGGAAGACCCGATTGGCACAATAAATGATTTCTTGATTTGAATATACATATATACACTACTTGGAACATGCATGTATGCAGTTATATAGACGATGAGTTTGAAAAGTTGAAGAACACGTAGAGAGAGAGAGAGAGAGAGAGAGAGAGAGAGAGAGAGAGAGCCAAAGAAGTGAATCACTACAAAGTGAGAAAATTTGGAGGTTCTTTCTCTCAAGTTCCATTGATGATTTGACTACAAAGTGGCTTATCAATATATGAGTTTTTTGTTTTGGTTTCTCGAGGATGATCTGGTGAGATCATATAACTCGAGGATCACCAAAAACTAGAGAACGTTTGGAATTCATTTTTTTGTTTGGAAAGAAAGCCTCTTGGTTGGTTAGAGGGTTTCTTTCTAGTTTATATTTGAATATCTACCGCTGAAATGCAGAGAAAGAGAGATCTGAGTTGAGTTTTCATAATGCATATTCATCATTCTTAAGTACATTAAAGACAAATGTATGCATACACAGATCCAAAGTCATAATCCAAACGTAGACATTGATTAAAAAAAAAACGACTCTCTTATGGTTCTCTGCTACTTCGCAACAAAGAAACGTTTGTATATAAAAATTCCACAAACAACACGCTCGACCAATCATCCTATCCTCAGCTGGATGATTCGATGCTAACCTCTCGACCTTTGTGTTGGTGATGACGACTGAAAGTGTTACCTCCCATCACTGAAAGCGATTGCTTCGCCAAGCGCAGGCTTCCTCTTGCTCCCAACCACACAGCATAGAAAAACCCTATCCAACCTGTTTATCCGTACCAAATCCGTTACCAATTCATCAAAATACATAACTAAAGGAAACAACTCGAGAGATTTCATTTTCAAGAATCCAAAAAAAAACAAAAAAAAACAGAGTATAAACCTGAAGCAATTAAAACGCAAACAACCGCTGATACTGTAACGGTGGAGATGACGAAAGCGGCAACGGATAAAGCTCCGATGTAAATACCAGCCAAGGAGAGAAAGAAGAGCGCCAAGAAGCCACCAGCAGCAGCGAGCGAAACCAAAAGAGAGATTATGATCGCATTGAATGTCGCAGCTACGAAGAAGAGCGTGAAGACAACCAAAGCCATCGTCGTAACGAGAACTATTGTTCCAATCTGCAACAAAGCAGAGATTTCGACTCAATCGGATTCAATAAAGTACCAAACTTTTTCATCAATGGCAAGAAGAGTTACAGAACTTGCTGAATCAAATTTAAAAAAAAAAAGAAAAACACTTACAGTGATGACAAGCAGTGCACGAAGCGGGCTGCCTCGACGAGTCCACTGGAGAACCTCGCGTGAAGTTTTGCGAGAAGCTTCTCGAAGCTTCGGTCCATTCTCGGCGAATGAGTTTCTTATTCGTTGAAGCAAAGACGAGGAGGAGGCATACCCGGTTTTGGAATCGGGAAACAGAATCGAACCGATCGTGATGCAGAGCAAGGAGTAGAGACTCTCCGAATCATCATCCTCCACAACCTCCACGTAGTCCGTTTTGAGGCGACCGTCCATCGTCTCTCCGTTGACGGTTTCTCCGGCATCATCGCCATCGCCACCGGCAACGTCTGCGTAGGATTTCTTCTCTGTTTCGTCGTGATCTTGCGACATTTTCTCCGACTGAGTTAGAAACTGATTGATTAGTTGTTTCGATCTGATTTTGGATTTGGAGTAATGTTTAAAAAAAAAAAAAACTTTGAACAGATAATGACGGACAAAAGATGGGAACAGCTAAGTTTTTTTTTTTGTCAGAAGAAGTTGGACATGTGTAATACCGACCGACATGGCATTTAACCCGTAATAACCGTACGAGATAGTATATCCTATTAAGCGCGTCTCCTCAACGCGCTGTAAATGCAAGTGGGCCCATTCTCTTTGCTTTATCTAGGCTTGTAAGGTTTCAGTTAAAAGGCCCTATGATTTGTAACCGGATAAACTCTTTTTTTTTTCTGGCATAATGAAAGATTTATATACTAGTTTTGAGCTTGATCTCTAACTGATTTAGCTATTTAGTTAACATTTGCAGGTTGCAGCCTAGGTCCTTTGTTGAAAAGTAAAACTACAACTTTCGGACATGGCTTGAATGTCTTGTATCGTAGAGTAAGCTTTTGTGCTACAAATCATTTTGATTGTTTCTTCAGCATTTAGCTGACATAATTCATCAATACGTCGCTTATAGTTACTGAAAAAGCAACATACTCATCCTCAAGTTCCTTATTTGTTGCACTGCCATTAGCATTGCCAGTGCTTCAGCTTCAAACCACATAAACTAAAGTAATAAAAACAAGTTTAGACTGTAGAAATGATTGTCCATATCTAGTTGAAGTTTCGGTTAAGGCTCATTTAGCTAAATTAATGGCCGTTACATCTCTGTGAACATGCCAAATTGCGAGTAGTAGCAAATTTGGTGTATTCTAAATTTTGAAGTGATTTTAATTTTAGATACTTTATATAAATTAAAATATTTCATATGATTTTTGTTAAACTATTTTAGATTCATGCAATTTAGATCTTATTTTTTTAACAAAGAAATTTTACTTAAACATTCTAGTGAATAGTAGTGAAATTGTCATTTTAACATATTCAAAATCTTAGTTAAATACTTCTTAAAGGAAAATCTTAGTTAAATACACCCTCTATGTTTATAATTCTACAAGACTGAAACCGCATAATCAGTCAAGAACCCGAAGAAAAAGATAAGCAATAGATATCATTGTCATCGAAGTTAACAAGATGGGTTTCACTTCTTCAGTCAAGGTTTAAATTATTGAAATCTCATAAAAACATGCTTATAACTAGATTTTTTTTTTTTTTAAAAGAGGGAAAATAAAGATGATGATAAATCCCTGAGATAACACTCATTGGGAAGATAACACGCATTGGTTTAAAGATGATGCTTATAAACGAACCTAACCTCGGGAAGATAACACTCATTGGTTCAACTTCTAACCGCTCGAATTAACCGAACTCCAGAGCTGGACCCACTTAACCATAGCATCAGCAGCCTGCGTGAAGGCATGATCATCTGAACCCAACTGCTCTCTCACCGCTTTAGCAAGCTCAACCACACAATCCTCAACGGTAACCGCACTCTCAGGCAACTTCAAAGACTCAAAAAACGGAACACTCTTCTCCATCAGCTTCATCCCTTCCCACTTCTTCTTCAAACTCTCCACCGCATCACCTCTCTCGTTCCTCCACACATAAGGCAGTCCAGTTTTCACACCATACCCCAAATGATCTACGATATGTTTCAGACACATCCCACACCAAACATCCTCAAGCGTCTCCCATCTCACTCTCCCTTCTCCAGCTATCCTAAGCGCAGGCACCAAAGCCGGACCCACCAACTCACGGTTAAAAGCGATGTTGATCCCGCTTATAGGCAGCATAGCCTTTAAAGGTACAGTCATAACCGCATCGACGTACGAAGTGTTCCTCTGCTCTGTCTTGAGAGCTTGCGTCGGAGCATCGAGATCAGCCAAGTTAAGCCAAAGCCCACAAGACGCAGCACAAGGGACACCGCTCCTAAGACTGAAAGGGTACCCACGCACGAAATCAGCTCCCTCGCGATAAGGATCGTACAGCGTATTAAAGAAGAGAGGCGTGGCGGGTCTCTCGAGGTTGTCCACGTGCTGAGACACAGCATCCACCAGGAACCCTTTGGGGTCTTTAGCCGGGACGCAATCGTCATCTATGGAGACGATGTACTTCTTTTTAGACACGAGGTAGCCGAAGTATCTGCAGGAATAGCCAGAGAACATGGCGGTGGTATCGGATGATCCCACGACTTTTTCCATGTCGGTCTTCGAATAGACGTCGACGTCGAAGCCTTGCGGGATGTTGAGTTCTTCTTCCTTGAGCTCGGGGTCTTTGACGATGATGAGATGGAAACCGGTGAAGAAGGGTCTCCAGGTGTCCAAGAAGGGTGTGAGGTCAGCGTTTGTAAGCTCAAGAAAAAGAGCTTGATCGTGTGAGGAACGGCACGAGGTGTTACGCATGAAGATTCGTGTGTGACACACTGTGACGAGTTTGTTATTGAGTAATGACGTGGCAGATACTCATTAACTCTAGGATATTGCTTGAAGATCAAGTAAAGAAGAATTGGAAAGATTTGGATTCATCGAGATATTAGGAAAGAGAATATTCGGTGGGGACTACTTAACTAGATTGCGTATGGGCAAGTTTAGGTTAAGCACGTCATTGTAAAAGCTAGAGCAAGAGAGTTGTTCTTGTCGGCTACAGAAATCAAGCAATAGGTTTTGGCGTTGAGTTTCTGTAACTTAGAGCTTAGGAACTGGTCCGTCGCTAGTCGTGTGTGACTGAGCTTAAATCGGATTAAACAGATCTAGGAAGATTGTTTAAAAGGTTTCTATAATACAAGAAGTGTTCTTGAAAGCTCTGTGTACGGTTCTTATTTACGTGTCTCTGAACTTTCATTTGGTATCAGAGCAGGAAACCTCTGTGGTATCAAATACTACTAACAGGTTGAGGTCTTGCGGATTTCATGGACACCATGAAAGAACTGTTACACATTCACAAGCCTATTATGCTTGACAGTACCAACTTCGGGCACTGGAAGGTTAGGATGCAACACATCATCAGAGGAGTTGATGAAGATGCTTGGACGTCTGTAGAAGATGGTTGGGTTGCGCCTACTGTCATCATGGAGGATAAGTCTGTTGGTCCAAAACCTAAAAATCAGTGGACTGATGGTGAGAAGAAAGCTTCGAAATTCAACTCCAAGGCTCTGACTGTCATATTCTCGTCGGTGGATGTTGAGCAATTCAAGATCATACAAGGATGTGAATCTGCAAAGCAAGCTTGGGATACACTCATCAACCACTTTGAGGGGAACACAAGTGTGAGAAGAACTCGTCTTGATCATCTTGCCTCCAAGTTTGAAAATCTGAGGATGAGTGATGATGAGCCGATTGAGGGGTTCATATGCAAGATCAGCGAGCTGGCAAGTGAAGCATCAGTCCTTGGTAAGAAGTATGAAGAAAAGGACTTGGTAAAAAAATTGTTGAGATGCTTACCGCCACGATTCGAGGCATACAAAGCAGTCCTTACACTTGCTGTAGACACAGATGAGATGAAGTTTGATCAACTCTCCGGAATCCTGAAGGTACATGACCTTGAGAAGAATGATAGGCAAGCTACAAATCAGAAGAGCATCGCCTTCAAAGCTGAGTCTCATGATAGCCGTGTCACCAAGATTGAAGAGAATCTCAGCTTAATAGCTCGAAACTTTAACAAGTACATCAAGCGCATGGAAAAGGGTAATGGAAGATCGAGTGGTCGGTATCAACGGAATGACAGTGAAAGAAGCAGTTCTCAGAGCTCAAGACAGGAGTCTAGCAAAAACACCAAGAAGTGTCATGAGTGTGATGGTTTCGGTCACTTTAGAAGCGAGTGTCCTCTAGCTAAGAGAAAGGAGCAAAAATGCATTGAATGCAAAGGCATTGGTCATAATCGCAGTGAGTGTCCTAGTATCCTTAAGAAGGAGAAGTCTCTTTTGAGTTTTAGTGATACTGAATCCGACAGCGACACTGAAGAAGGAGAGCTGCATCTAAATTTCATGGCATTGATTGGTGAAGAAACTGGAAAAGCAACTGATATTGACAGTGAGGATGATGAGGATTTCGAGCACGATCTTGAAGCTGAGTACAAGGATCTCTTTAACAAGTTCTCTGATCTTAGTCATGAGAATCTTTCGTTGCTCAAAGAAACTGCAATGTTAAAGGCTCAGATTAACATACTGGAACTTGATCAGCCCTCTGTCAAAACAAAGGAGTACTCTATTGACAGGGAATCTGACCAAGAAGTACTTGCACTTAAGAGAGCTATGACAGAGAAAGAACGAGTCTGCAAGGAAGCTGAAGCTCACGTGCAAAGGCTAAGTGATCTCTTGACTATGGAGACCGATCGAAGCAGATTACTTGAGAGTCAACTCACTGAGAATCACAAGAAAATTCGGATGTTATCAACGGGTACCGCATCTCTTGATCACATACTGACTTTGGGACAGTGTCCAAGTCACAGCACTGGACTGGGATACAAGGGATCTACCTCCACAACGACAGAAACAAAATTTGTGAAGGAAGCTCCTAGGGAAGAAAGGAAACCTGAAGGAAAGCCTACTCATGCTGAAAGGAACAATCCTGTTATTCCTATACCAAGAAGACGTGGAAACGGGTGTCACTTCTGTGGAAAACGAGGACACAATGTCAGGTTTTGTTACTTTCGAAGAAGTCAGTATGAGAGAGCTTGGAGGTTGAACTTGTGCTTCACAGAACCAACAGCCTATGGGTATGTGTGGATAGCTAAACGAGACTTATACCCAAACTACAAGGATCGCACTCCCTCAGTGTCACTCACCATCCGTGCTGAGTCACACACTGAAGTCAACCATGATCTTGTCTGTAACTTCGTGAGGATACAAGAAGAAACTGAAATTGTGAGTCATGTTGCGTACACCTCAGCTGAAGAAGCATCACAGACACAACTTCCTTGGTACTTTGACAGTGGTTGCTCGAAGCATATGACTGGAAACGAAGATTATCTTGAGAAACTTGAACTTATCAGAGGTGGAAAGGTTACGTTTGGAGATGGTGGACAAGGTAAGATTCGTGCTATTGGGATTACCTCCAGATCGGATGTACCTAAACTCTCAAACGTCTACTTTGTTGAGGGACTCAAGGCGAATCTCATCAGTGTAAGTCAATTGTGTGATGAAGGATTGGAAGTAATCTTCAACAGCAAGGAATGTCGTGCCATTGATGCAAGAAACAATGTTGTGTTGAGAGGCATTCGCTCAGGGAACAACTGCTATCTTTGGAGACCTTCAAACGTGTGTTTTGCAGCTTCGGAGTCTAAACTTGATCTATGGCACAAGAAGTTGGGACATATGAATACCAATGGGCTCAGCAGACTTGTAAGTGCTGAAGTGGTAAGAGGCGTTCCTGACTTGGAGAAACAAACGGATACTGTATGCGGAGGATGCTGTCAAGGAAAGCAAGTCAAAGTGCAACACAAACAAATTTCAGAGATCAGATCTACACGAATATTGGAGCTGGTTCATATGGATCTTATGGGTCCGATCACCCCTGCAAGCATTGCTGGTAAGCGATATATCTTTGTGATGGTTGATGATTTCTCCAGGTACACCTGGGTTGATTTCTTACGCCACAAGTCTGACGCCCTTGAGAGTTTTAAAATTATGGCTCTTCAACTCAAGCAAGACAAGGGTGGAATCATTCAGATTAAGAGCGATCATGGTGGTGAGTTTCAAAACGAAGAGTTTGATAAGTTCTGTCACAGTCAAGGTATTCGTCATCAGTATGCTGCACCTAGAACTCCTCAGCAGAATGGAGTTGTGGAAAGAAAGAATAGAACACTGCAAGAAATGGCGAGAGCTATGTTGTGTGGAAATAGTGTTCCATCAGGCTTCTGGGCAGAAGCAATTAGCACTGCATGCTATGTGATAAATCGAGTCTATGTCAAGCCTAAGACCAAGACTACGCCATATGAGATCTTCAAGGGCAAAACCCCAAATCTGAGTCACTTGCATGTATTTGGATGCTTATGCTACATTCTGAATGACAAAGGACATCTTGGAAAATTCGAGGCAAGAAGCGACATAGGTATGTTTTTGGGATACTCAGTAAACAGCTCTGCCTACCGTGTGTTCAACCAACGCACCAAGTTCATTGGTGACAATGTTAATGTTGTCTTTGATGACAATATTGGATTCTATGAGGCTCGGGTAACACAAACTATTGAGGGTGTCACACAAAGTCCGTCAAAAGAAGCTGAAAGCGAAGGGCAAGATGAGCCTGAAGACAATGATGACCCTGAGATGACTAAAGTCGATCTAGACCAGAGCAAAGTGCATAAGAATCATTCCTCAGCTGATGTCATTGGAGGACTATTTGATGAAAGGGTTACACGAAAGAAGCAAATTAACTTCAAAGAGATGGTTAAGATAGCATCCTTCATGGCCAAGATTAATACCTTGGAGTGTTTCGTCTCTCAGATAGAACCAAAGAATCTTCAAGAAGCCCTGGATGATGAATACTGGACAGATTCCATGCATCAGGAGCTTGAACAGTTTGAACGGTTAGATGTGTGGGCGCTAGTTCCTAGGCCAGATGGAGTAAACGTCATTGGAACTAAGTGGATTCACAAGAATAAGATAGATGAAGAAGGTAATGTGTTTCGCAACAAGTCAAGACTGGTTGGTCAGGGATACACTCAAATTGAGGGAGTGGACTTCGATGAAACTTTTGCTCCTGTAGCTCGTCTTGAATCAATCCGGCTGCTCTTTGGAATGGCTTGCAGCTTCAGGATCAAACTCTATCAGATGGATGTCAAGAGTGCGTTTCTGAATGGTATCTTAAAAGAAGAAGTTTATGTGACACAGCCTAAAGGATTTGAGGATCCACACTTCCCTGATCATGTCTACAAACTCAAGAAAGCCCTTTATGGACTGAAACAAGCTCCACGAGCTTGGTATGAAAGACTAACCAACTTCCTTATCAAAGCCGGTTTTCAGAGAGGAGGAGTTGATAAGACTCTGTTCATAGGGGAGAATGGAAAGGATGTCATTATTATTCAAGTGTATGTGGACGACATTATCTTTGGAAGTACGTCACAAGCTATGGTGGATGACTTCGTTCAAACTATGACAAAGGAGTTTGAGATGAGCATGGTTGGGGAGCTCAGTTACTTTCTCGGACTGCAAATCAAACAAATGGCGGATGGGATCACCGTATCACAGAGCACGTATGCAAAAAATCTCATCAAGAGGTTTGGGATGCAAACTAGCAAAGTGGCCAATACTCCAATGAGTACTACTACCAAGCTGTCTCGAGATGATGATGGTAAGCCAGTGGATGAGAAACTCTATAGAGCAATGATCGGCAGTCTTCTATACCTCACAGCTAGTCGACCTGATCTGTGTCTGAGTGTTGGAATTTGCGCTCGCTATCAAGCACGACCAAAGGAATCACACATGAAGGCTGTCAAGCGTATCATCAAATACGTGAAAGGAACTCTGAACTTTGGTCTTCATTATACCTTTGAAACTAATGAGAATCTTGCAGGTTTTTGTGATGCAGATTGGGCAGGGTGCTTAGATGACAGACATAGCACATCTGGAGGTTGTTTCTTCCTTGGGAACAACATGGTGGCGTGGCACAGCAAGAAGCAAAACTGTGTCTCCCTTTCCACTGCTGAGGCTGAATACATTGCATTGGGAAGCTGTTGCACACAATTGCTCTGGATGCGACAAATGCTTGTTGATTATGGTATCATATCTGATCCCATGCCTGTCTATTGTGATAATATGAGTGCAATAAATTTGTCTAAGAATCCAGTTCAGCATTCGCGTACCAAGCATGTGGACATACGACATCACTTTGTGAGAGAGCTAGTTGAGGTGAGAATTGTGATTCTGGAGCATGTATCAACAGAGAAACAACTTGCTGATCTCTTTACAAAACCATTGGACCACAATACCTTCCTAGGTCTTCGTAAGGCCTTAGGAATCGTTGATCTCTGAATAGGTCCTGTCAGAAGAGGAGAGTCACGAAACATACATTGTACAGGCTAAGTTATACTGCTGCACCATCAAAACCTTGAGTCATCAAGTTCACTCTCGAGAATCATCTTCCATGAGTTCAACACCCACACTCTTAGGTTCACTAAAGAAAGACACTCATCTTGGATCAGGATGCTATCACATTTTCGTTCTGAGTACTGATCACTGTCTGGATTGAACGAGGAAACACATGAGAAGCTGAGTGTATGAGAAAGGAGAAACAGGTGTGTTACACAAAGAAAAATCTGAGTCACTCAGCTACAAAAGCTTAAAGAAAATAAGGCCTGGAATGATAGATACTCGGGTTGGAGCTGGATGCCACAACATTTTGACTCTGACCACGATCACTGTCTTGACTGGGCAGAGAAGATCTCAATTCTTAGAGATGGCTCGACTTGGATTAGGGTGTTACCCCACTTTGTTTCTAAGCTCGAATACCATCTCATTGCACTGAGTTGTTGATCGTACTCTTGAAGAAAAGTTAGTCAAAGTTATATGTCGAGTAGAAGTGACAGGCACAAGAGGTTTACAATGTGTTTCCAGACATGACTAATAAGTGTTGGTGTGGACTTGAGGATGGATGATTAACGGGAGTGAATCTCGTATGTGACAGCTACTCGGCTGAGAAAAAGCTACAGACTTGGGAGGACTCATTGATTTCACTAAAGTTTTTTTTGTGGTAGTTGACTAAGCTTGTGCAGCGTATTTTGGGTCTCTCCTCTGGACAAAAAGGCATCATGAGTATGTCTAAAATGGTTACTGTTATGTAAAGATCGTTTTTGATACTTTGCTCCTTGAATTTCGGATCTCTCTCTCGGGCTCTCACATGGTGGTAAGTGGTGTCAAGTTCACTTGGTTAAAAGTTGATGATGAGTTACAACTTGTTTCATTCTTGATAATTTTGTTTGTCATCTCTGTGATTATTGGGTCTCTCTGCAATTGGCTAATATTCATTGTGTTACTGATGTTTTTACCTGTATGTGCACCTAAGCAGGGGGAGAAGTTCTCTGGCAAGGATGATTATGTTTCGTCTATGTTGTTGCTCGTGTTATTTGTCTTTGTCTGTACAGGTGGCTTAGGTTGTCACATTCAGATAAAAAGGGGGAGAATGTAAGCTCAAGAAAAAGAGCTTGATCGTGTGAGGAACGGCACGAGGTGTTACGCATGAAGATTCGTGTGTGACACACTGTGACGAGTTTGTTATTGAGTAATGACGTGGCAGATACTCATTAACTCTAGGATATTGCTTGAAGATCAAGTAAAGAAGAATTGGAAAGATTTGGATTCATCGAGATATTAGGAAAGAGAATATTCGGTGGGGACTACTTAACTAGATTGCGTATGGGCAAGTTTAGGTTAAGCACGTCATTGTAAAAGCTAGAGCAAGAGAGTTGTTCTTGTCGGCTACAGAAATCAAGCAATAGGTTTTGGCGTTGAGTTTCTGTAACTTAGAGCTTAGGAACTGGTCCGTCGCTAGTCGTGTGTGACTGAGCTTAAATCGGATTAAACAGATCTAGGAAGATTGTTTAAAAGGTTTCTATAATACAAGAAGTGTTCTTGAAAGCTCTGTGTACGGTTCTTATTTACGTGTCTCTGAACTTTCAGTCAGCGTTAAGAGCGCCAATGACGATGTCAACCTCGTTCTTGTTTATCTCATGATCCAAAGACATGTTTGATCTTTTAAGCAATAATATGAGATGAGGTAATAATCTTCAAAAGCTTTCTGCTGCAGACACATCAAAAAACTTTGTCAGAAAAAAACACCAATAGCATCAAAAGAAAAGTACAATCTATCCATAAGCAAAGCTAGAAAACAGAAGTACTGTATGAAAGCTGAGTTGTACAAATATTACATAAACAGAATCTAGACTAAAACACGATAAAACATAATAGCCTATATATAAACTAATCAAGATATAATTCTCATTCTCAGCCAATTCATGATCACATGATCAAACAAAGCAATACGCAGAAGTTTAATAATATAGATACGGAAAAGGAAAAAGGGTTTGGCTTGGGAGAGAAGGAACCTGACTCGAGTTTGGGAGAGAATGCAGCCAGGTAGGTCCCAGGTTTTTTCTTCGTTCAGAGGGATAAACACGAATCAGTGGGGGTATATTATGCATTTGATTATTTATCACGTTTCTGTTGAATTGGTCCAATCACGTCTCGCGCATTTGCTGCTTCCTCCCGCAGTTTCCTCTTCGATCGTGCTTTTAAGGTGCGTCAAAGTGTCAATAAACCCAAAACCCGAGTCTAACCGATTGGTATGATGTTGGTGATTAGTTTTATACTTTTATGATTTTACCCGGTTTTGGGTTTGGTCTAAACCGGTGCTAGTTTTAGTTTTATGACTATCAAATTCTAAACCTCCATTTTTAAACCACTGTAATGGTCTTAACATAAAGCTATAAAAAATTGTAGTCAATTATTGTGATGGCTAGCTCTCTAAACTTGTACTATGCTACAATATACATAGAGAAACAAAAAACTATAGAAAAGAAGGCCTTGTATCATAACATTTGGTCAGAATAGTCTTCAAAAGAAAATGTTACATATTTTTATAATAGTTTGCTTTGATTCCAAGTGGATGTAACATTTAATGGACATTTTAATCATTTTTGTCATCATTATACACACATTATAGAGTTCTTGAGTATTCATTATAAACTCCATCTAAAGTTAAACTATTTCTCTATAGGATTTTGTAAAAAAAAACATAATGAGAAGTGAACTTTTGCTTTTGCGATGGAAAACTTTTTAAAGATTGTGCAATAGTCAACTAAAATTAGAATAAAATTTGATCTATGGGAGGCATGTGCAACCTACATAGTTATCAAATTGTTATAATTGATTTATGATACCATAATTTTTTATAAAAATTGTTTGAAATACCAAAAGTTAGATACTTATTCAAAAATACACTCACTATTTTAATATTTGAGCTAAGGATGATATAATTATTGTTTATGGTTTAATATTTAGGAGATGGAGTTGAATTTAAAAACTTCTATAAATAATTCTTCAACATTTATAAATAATTTAAAAGAGCTAGTTTAATCTTTTTCGTCACATATTTAAGCATTTATAAAAACGATTATCAGGAATGTAAATTTTAAAAGTGTTATCTAATACTATGTTATAAAATTAGAATTCCTCTAATTTTTATCATTTATAATTTACAAACGCGTATTTTGGATTTTATTATAAAAATGTGTAGATGAAGAGATGTTAAAGGAGCTTCTTACTTCTTAAACAGATTCTATATCTTATATATAAAAGTTGGTTTATCAAAAATACACAAGAAAAAACTTTTCGAATTGTTGATTCAGCGTCAAAAATGGTTTAGAACCAATGATTTATTATCTAATGGATTTTTCCGTTCTAATATTCTATGAGAGAGTTATCAGTATTTATCAAATTTGTTTCTATTTAACGGAACACTATTGGATTGAGTGATTAAGATATTATTGAAAAAAAAATAGTTTTTCTCGAATAAAATGAAAATATGATTCATGTAATGTAAGGAGAAAGATTTCCAGATTCGGGAAGATATATGGCTATGAAATAGGGACTAAGTGGATATATACGAGAAACTTAATAATAAACGAAATTTTAGTCATTCTCACAGTCACGTTGTAATTCTTACATAATGCATATATATCATGATTTAGAATTTGCCATAAACTAGCTTTCAAACTGTCATATATAGTGCAAGTGCTACGTCACCAGATAAAACAGTCTACCAAACAGTAGTTGAGCTCAGTGCAAAAAAAGAACTACCATAACTAAAGCTATCACTTTCTTCTCTGGCGAAATACAATTTCATATGCACACGTAAACATCATTGTGACTTCACAACAAAGTCGGAAGAATAGATAACACGACCACTACCAAATTATATTCTAACAAAGCTTACAACAAAACAAAAGGCTAATTAGTTACGCTAAAACATTTGGTGGGTTGTCATTTTCATAGTACATACGTTACACTCATATACTTGTATATAAATATAAGTATAGTAAAAGGAAATGCTTGGCAGAAAATGAATAGGATGGAGAGACTTGTGGTGCTTCCTTTCTCCGTCGGATGTATATCCGACTCAAGTGTTGCCGTTTTATCTCCTCTCTCTAAGCCTCATCATCATCATCATCACTCTCCTCAAGGTTCGATACATATATACATATGTTTATATGTACATATTGAATTGAAATCTCATGTATCTTCTGTGTGATCTCTTGATGTGTTTTCAAAAGGGATTATTCGTGATCAGGAAGAGGAAGAAAACATGACTGCATTCAAATTCCTTGCGGTTTCTAAACCGGAGATTTCTACCGGTATTAACCGGCTTTTCAAGAGCTTCAAGACCATTTCTCAAATCTTTGGTAATCTAATCTAAAATTTTCCATTTAACGATACTTTACGCAAGAAAATAGCAATAGAATCAGAAGGATACGTGTAGTGTCAACACTAATAGTCTAACACTTCATAGATCCATTTTTGTAAGCTTTTGCTTCATATGACTTATATAGTTTCCTTAAGGCTTTTTCTTCTTCTGAAACACAGTTTCCTTAAGGCTTTATTTTGCCAAATTCATATAATATTTGTCTTAGGTGGTATAAATTAACAATATATTTTTCGATGATTATCTCTAATAATATTATATATTATATATATACACTTTGAATATCAATATTGTAGCTTACAAGGAAGAAGAGAGTGAAGATGGAGAGACGTCAGGGATGGAGATAGGCGTTCCAACAAACGTAAAACATGTTTCGCACATTGGTTGGGAAAGCGGTTTTGCAGGTCCCGGTAAAGGATGGGAAGATCTCATACCTCCGGAGTTGCTTGCAGCTGCCGTCGCTACAAAAGAAGACATCATTAATCCTCATCTTCATCAAACTTCATAATTTATCACTCCCTTTATTTATTTTAGGTTATGTTTTGTACACGAATCTAGACATATTTTGATACATATGGGGAATATCTGATCTATGACACATTTTATGATTTGCCGTGCATATAGATCTTTTTAATACTAAAGTAGATATATATATATATATATATAGTGATTATATATTTTGTGGATGTGCAGGGTCTTCATTTTGTATATACTAAATAATATGAATATTTAAATATACTTAAGTAGAATACCTTATAAGATAAAATCACAAAGATCATCATATTATTTATGTTTTGCAATTTTATTATATTAGTATTATAACACTAATTAGTTGATTTTAAATTCATTAAATCAACTATTTTTTAGAGGAAATTATAATTTAAACAACTTTTTAAATTTACTTTAAAAAGATAACCATTTTCATAGATATCATAGATTTGGGATAAAAAATTAACCCTCTTAAATTATTTATAGATGTTTAAATTGTTATTTATAAAAGTTTTACTAAACTCTAGACAATAATCATCCAATCATAAACCTTAATATTTATGTATTTTTGAAAATGATAATCAATTGATAGTATTTCAAACAATTTTTTTTCAGATTCTACCAAATTCCTCTTGTATAACAAACCGTTGATTCCTAAACCAACAATGACCTGTGGGACCTTAATCGAATCTGCGGGGGAAAAAGTTAACAGAAAAAAAAAAACTAAAAATTGACTTTAGCAGTCAAAATAAATTCGTAGGAGGAATTTGCCAATCAAGGACTACAGAAACAGCATAGGATGTGACACGTGTCATAATCTGGGAGATAACAGAGAAGAAACAAACATTCCCTGATTAATAAAATCCAAAACCTCAGAGGGTCCATCCAACGTAGAACAGCAAATCTAAACAAATGGCGGCGGTTTTTCTCTTTGCTTGCTTTCTCGTATTGTCTCTGTCTCCCAATTAACGAGATTGTTGTTTTTGGTTTTTGTCGAATCGGGAGACTGTGTAATTGAGAGAGATTGATTGATGGGTTCGCATTTACTAATGGATGAGGATGATGACAACGGCGAGGTTTTGATTGCGCCGCCGAAGAATTTCTGGAAGGTGGAAGACGGAATATACCGTTCTGGGTTTCCTCATCTCGAGAATTTCGGTTTCTTATCGACCCTCAATCTCAAATCCATCATGTAATTAGATTCTGAATCTCTTTGGGCATTAAAAATAAGAATCTTTGACTTCCCCCACCCCCCCCCCCATCCTTGTCCTTTGTTTATTTTCCTTATTTAACTTTCACTCTCATACCCTTTTTCAAACATTTTGATTACAAAACATGTTTTCTGTGTTGTGTTTTTTTTTTTTGTAATTCTGGAAAACAGCTACTTGTGTCCTGAACCATACCCTGAGGAGAATCTCAAGTCTCTTGAGTCCAACAACATCAAGCTTTTCCATTTCGGTATCCATGGCAAAACGGTATGATTTAACCGTTTTATTCATTGGATTGAATCTTATGAGCTCGTCATTGACATTTAAGAAGACCCTTTTCTTGTTCCTATCTCTTTTTTTTTTCTTGTTCCTATCTCTCTGTACTCTGTTTGTTGGCTTATATAAAAGCTTAGTTGGATCATTATTATCATCTGGATTTGCATAAGCAAGAGCACTTAAACAATTGCTTGTTTCTGTTTTTATATTATGCCTCTGTTTTCTGAGTTTTGGATTGTTTTTACCGCCCACATAGGATCCTCCAACTCCTATGCCAAAGGATACAGTCTTGAGTGCTCTTAGAGTACTTGTTGGTAAGGAATCAGAAAGAGAGCCCCTTTTATGTTTTGTATTATCTTCTCCTTTTAGATGTCTCATTAGCTCCTTCTGTTTGTTTGCTTACAGATGTTAGAAATCATCCAATTCTCATCCACTGTAAGCAAGGAAAGGTAACAACAACTAAAACCCCAAACCCCCTTCTCCAAGTTTCATAAGCTTTTTTGGGTTGAGGTCTAATGGCGTTTCTGTGGGGTTTGTTGGCTAAATTTCAGCATAGGACAGGTTGTCTTGTGGGGTGCTTGAGGAAAGTTCAAAACTGGTGCTTATCATCTGTTCTCGAGGAATACCAGAACTGTGCCGGTTTGAAATGGAGACAGAGAGATTTGAGGTTCATAGAAGAGTTCGATGTGCTCGGATTAAGACAGTGCCTATACAGCATAATCTATCAGTACAATGGCTATGGTCTCAAGAGGAGAAAGCTTCTGTATCAAGAAGAGAATGTTGTCCAAGAACAGCAGAAACCACAAGCCACCAAAGGGTGAAAACAAGCTTGAAATCGGATTGATATTGTTTTTTCTTCTCTTTATTAGATAATGATTCTTTACATTTGTCGTTCTTAATGATGATGATGATGATGATCATTCTTTTGAGTTTAGGGTAGTTGTTAAAACCTCGAGAAAACAGAGGATTTGATTTGTTTCTTAAGAAACTAACAAACACATGTGGCGTTTGCTTTGTTAAGTATATTCTACAAATCAATAGAAAACTCAGAGATACTCTTTTCCCCGTGGCCTTGTTTCACTTGGCATAAAGTTATATAAACTAGAAAGATGTTATTTTTACAAGGTGGTTGCTCTTGTTTCTCCATCGTCATTATCTAATGCTAGCCTAAACTTAAGAATCTTGTGGAGCTTAGCAACAGGTTCAACGGTCTTGTGTGGTGTCTGGTTTTCAGCTGCTGGAACTTCTGAAAACCAAAAATGGGTTAAGGAATTTATTTGAAACAAATGTTCAATAGTGTACATGTTTCTTTTAGAGCCAAGTTTGTGAACATTACCCTTATCTGAGAAAGCAAGACATGTACCAATTGTCTCCAAGTATTCTCCAACCTTATTTTTTGGGAAGCAAACGAAAAGAGAAGAAAAAGAGATCAATTCTAAAAGCGAATTAAGAAGAAGAAGAAATGTTTTTTAATAGTTGGAAGTTAAGACTAACCAGCTTGATTTTCCCATCAATGGTCAATATGGGATTCAAAGTATCCAAACCCTGAGTGAGCATTATTGAAAACAAATTAGATATATGATATTAAATCCCCAATAGACAAAAGAAGTAAATAAGAGAAATGGAATGGTAACTGAGAGAGTAAAAGGAGCGTCTGAAGGGATGTCAATGTGCCTCGAAACATCGTCAAGATCCATCAGAACATATTCTTCTTCCTCTTCTTTACTCACCTTCCCCGATTCATCACTCATCTCTCTCACTCTGATAAATCCCTAAAATTAGAAAACAGAAAACTTTTAAAAGCTAATTTTTATAATTTCTGCATCTTTCATTTTCTAATCGCGTTTAGACTCTTCCTTATTCTCCAAATCTCTCACTAGAAACAGAAAATTATGTTGAGAATGGGCTCACCTTTCCCCTTAAATCGATAAAGCTATGTTGATTCGTGCTATGTCGCGTCAATTGGCTCTGCTCTCTTTCTTCGTGTAAAATTGGCGACACTGTGACCAAAAAAAAAAATGACGACACACACACGACGAATAAAGACATACAATATAGCCCAAAAAGCCCATCATACCGGGCTGCTTTGAAGCTATAATGGGCTTATAATTCTGGTAACAATCATACTGGGCTTCTAGGTTTTAATATCGTTAAACTTGAAAGGTGTGAATCCAAGTACTGCAAGAGCAAACAACTGATCGGGCAGAGCAGAGCAGAGCAAAGAAAGAAACCCTAACTGAAGCTTCGAACGATGAAGACAATACTCGATCTTCCAGAGAATCTGGTAGAGGACGAGATCTTCTCTAGGCTGTCGATTTCATCTCTGAACTCAGTGAGAACTACCTGCAAAAAATGGAACATTTTACTTAAAAACCAGATCCTTTTGGGTGAAGCAGCAGAAAGAAGAAAGAAGCACTTCCTGATGCTGGACTCGAAGTCAAAGAGGATCTGTTTGATGAACTTCGACCTCCTCTGTAACACCCGGTTCATCCTCACTCGATACCGGCATGTTACCAAACCACAATTGTGTCTCAAAATCCGAAAAAAAATCTCAAAGTCGAATTTCATATAAATAACGAAATAAATCCATAAATCCAATAACTCATATACTGAAATTATCGCTGAAAATAATAAAATATAAGTCTGAGAATAAAACAAATGAAAACGCCTAGAAACACCAGCTGTCCGATCAGTCTCCTATTCGTCCATCTCACCTGAAAGGGAGGAAAAATGAGGGATGAGTAACAGGGGAGTCACTCAGTGAGGTATGGGATGCTAAGCCCGAATTTCATTGACTTAGACAGAACACTCTGAATAAATATAATTTAATCCAAACATGTGACAAGCACGGCACCTAAAGTACCCATAAATCAAACAATGGTCCTAGCGGGATACACACCCGCTGCCCAATAAAAGGCCAAAAACCCCGCCGACAAAGTGCTCGGTAACACACGCCCGTAGACGATTTATCGATCTCGAAGCCTTGGCACAACAGGTCGACTAAGCTGTGCCGCAGCATCTCCACATCACATCATCAAATCATCAAATCCACTGGTCTCCGGCCGGCACACAGAATTACGTCTCCGTGGTCGGCTAACATCCAAATCATCTTAATATACTATTTAAATAATTAATAATCAATTACAAAAGACAAGCATTGTTGAACCATCTAGCACCCTAGTTCCGGTTTAAGCAGAGAACCTACATAGCTAAACAAGGAAAGACTGACTCAATTCACACAGACTGAACACATCAAAACTAAACTATACTTATTCAAAGTCCTAGGTCGTGTACGAGAAATTACGAGAATAGCCCTCACCTTAGCAACTGGCTGGAAGGAACAACGGAAGATGGTCAACCGAGATCAACTGCAACACGAAGGTTAACGACTTTTCAGGATCTCAGGAAATAAAGTTTCCAGAAATGGAAACTTTCCTTAAATAGAAACTTTCTTAAAATGGAAACTTTCCTAAAATAACGGGTTTCCTAAAATAGAATTCTCTAAATAGATTCCTATAACTAGGAAATATGGAGGCGACAAACTTACTAGAAAAACCGCTGGAAACTCGATCGGAAATCTCGCCGAAAGCTTGCCTGGAAATCCCACCGGAAAAAAAAATTCACTAGTGACTGATCGTTGAATAGTTCAACAACTTGTCACGCGCAAAGAATATTTTAACTTGATGAGAAAAAAGAGAAGGGATGGAGCCTCTTATATAGGGCAAGGGAAGAGAGGTAAGTTTCATCAACTTCCAATGTGGGACAAGGTAAAAAAAAAAAAAAGGGTTTTGGGTTTTTAATTGTAAAATGAGAAACAAATGGGCTTTGCCCTAGATTAGGGTCGTTACAATTATTCCCCACTAATAAGGAATTCGTCCCCGAATTCAAATACTGAGCTGAGAAAGGAAACAAATGTCTTCAACATGACTTACCTTTTTTTTTAGAAAAGATTCTCTACTAGTTACACTCCAAACTATGCGGTCCTCCATATCAAATAAGGTGAATGCTCTCACACTAAACTGTCAGTGATCTTAAACACTTTTCTTTTCTTCTAAAAACACATGATAAACACAAAGGACATCATCCAAAAGCATTAATTATCAAATTGAAAAGATGCGTACCATCAGTCGGCTTAACTCTCTCGCAGCCTCCTACTGGAAATACTCATGGATCGGTGGCTTGACGCTTAGGCGGTGGTGGAAGTGTGGCATGTCCCCTCGTCGGACACTCTCTCGAAATATGGCCCGGCTGATTACAGTTGTAACAATTCATGTTTGTTGCTGCTGGTGCTGCAATATGTCCAGCGGAAGTCGCATCAACTGGTCTAACCCGACAAAATTTCGCAATGTGGCCAAACCTCCCACACTCAAAACACTTGGCACATTCTCCCCTATGATGACGATGACAACGAGAACAATACGGTGCCTCTGACTGATCCCCGGTCCTCCTCTGAGACTCTGTAGTCCTCTCAGGTTTAGGTTGAGCAGATTTGAGAAGTTTCTGCTCCTCTATCCAACCTGCTTCCTGTTCAGCTGCTTTCTCCACCAAGTCTCCCAATCTGTAGTAAGTGACGACATTACACCTGTTGCGAATCTCCAAACGCATCCCATCCAAAAACTTCCTGATCAACTCATCTTCAGGAATACCACTTCCAACAAACCTGCGAAGGTGGTTGAACTTAACCTCATACTGCTTGATCGACAAGTCACCCTGGCTCACATGCTCGAAATCCCTCTTCTTTCTATCCATAGCTTGTTTCGGAAAGTACTTCTTATCAAACTCCTCGATGAAATCTTCAAAAGTGAGAATGTCAGGCCCATGGTTCAATCGCACTCCCTCCCACCATACCAATGCATCTCCACGCAAGTACTGCATAGCCAGTCTAAGCTTAAATTCTGGGGGACAATCAATATTCTCCAGCTTCCGTTGCAGACTCAGTTTCCAATCATAAGCAGTTGTAGGATCCACTGTTCCTACAAAATGCTCCATACCCATGTTCTTCATCATACTGGTGAGTCGGTAATACCTCTCATCATGAGCTGGATAAACCTGTGGTAATGGCGGTGGAGGTGGCAGAATCTGCTGGCCTGGAACCTGTTGCAATTGTACCTGAGGAATCTGCGCTGCTGGAACCTGCTGCAATGGTATCTGAGGAATCTGCACTGCTGGAACCTGTTGCGCTGGGACCTGCTGCGCTGGGACCTGCTGCACTGGGATCTGCTGTGGTGGAACCTGAGCGGCAGCCAACTGGCGAGCAACTTCCTGTGCGGCTACTCGGGCAGCTTCCTGTGCAGCAACCCGAGCTGCTTCCTGGGTAACCTGCTGAATGGCAGCCTGAGCAGCTTGCGTAGCTGCTGCCTGAACCATCTGCATGAGTGCAGCCTGATCAATCTGTGGGGCTACTGGCGGCACACCTTCTGTCTGAACATCCACTGGGGGAGCCTGGTCATCTACAACCTCGCGAGCATCGACTCTGGCTCTAACGGTGCGAGTACGCTTAGCTCCTCTCTTTGGCGGCATCTGAAAGGGAGGGGAAATGACAAGAACAGTCAATAACGGAACATTATCGAACAGAAAGGTGTTTCTAAGTTTTAAAAACCGTTGAAAACTTTTTATATCTTTGAAAATCAGGTCCCTTAACCGGCGTCCCGGGTCAGGGCCGAGACACATCCCCGCTCTGATACCAAATTGTAACACCCGGTTCATCCTCACTCGATACCGGCATGTTACCAAACCACAATTGTGTCTCAAAATCCGAAAAAAATCTCAAAGTCGAATTTCATATAAATAACGAAATAAATCCATAAATCCAATAACTCATATACTGAAATTATCGCTGAAAATAATAAAATATAAGTCTGAGAATAAAACAAATGAAAACGCCTAGAAACACCAGCTGTCCGATCAGTCTCCTACTCGTCCGTCTCACCTGAAAGGGAGGAAAAATGAGGGATGAGTAACAGGGGAGTCACTCAGTGAGGTATGGGATGCTAAGCCCGAATTTCATTGACTTAGACAGAACACTCTGAATAAATATAATTTAATCCAAACATGTGACAAGCACGGCACCTAAAGTACCCATAAATCAAACAATGGTCCTAGCGGGATACACACCCGCTGCCCAATAAAAGGCCAAAAACTCCGCCGACAAAGTGCTCGGTAACACACGCCCGTAGACGATTTATCGACCTCGAAGCCTTGGCACAACAGGTCGACTAAGCTGTGCCGCAGCATCTCCACATCACATCATCAAATCATCAAATCCACTGGTCTCCGGCCGGCACACAGAATTACGTCTCCGTGGTCGGCTAACATCCAAATCATCTCAATATACTATTTAAATAATTAATAATCAATTACAAAAGACAAGCATTGTTGAACCATCTAGCACCCTAGTTCCGGTTTAAGCAGAGAACCTACATAGCTAAACAAGGAAAGACTGACTCAATTCACACAGACTGAACACATCAAAACTAAACTATACTTATTCAAAGTCCTAGGTCGTGTACGAGAAATTACGAGAATAGCCCTCACCTTAGCAACTGGCTGGAAGGAACAACGGAAGATGGTCAACCGAGATCAACTGCAACACGAAGGTTAACGACTTTTCAGGATCTCAGGAAATAAAGTTTCCAGAAATGGAAACTTTCCTTAAATAGAAACTTTCTTAAAATGGAAACTTTCCTAAAATAACGGGTTTCCTAAAATAGAATTCTCTAAATAGATTCCTATAACTAGAAAATATGGAGGCGACAAACTTACTAGAAAAACCGCTGGAAACTCGATCGGAAATCTCGCCGAAAGCTTGCCCGGAAATCCCACCGGAAAAAAAAATTCACTAGTGACTGATCGTTGAATAGTTCAACAACTTGTCACGCGCAAAGAATATTTTAACTTGATGAGAAAAAAGAGAAGGGATGGAGTTTCTTATATAGGGCAAGGGAAGAGAGGTAAGTTTCATCAACTTCTAATGTGGAACAAGGTAAAAAAAAAAGGGTTTTGGGTCTTTAATTGTAAAATGAGAAACAAATGGGCTTTGCCCTAGATTAGGGTCGTTACATCCTCCGCAAAGACAAAGACGATGGCGAACCATCTATAAAACAAGTAAGCGTACTTGCTCAAATCCAGATCTCCAATGTGTTTCAGTGCGATGGTTTGTTGCTATGCGTCCTTGAGGATGATAGCTCTAGGCTCTTGGTATGGAATCCTTACTTAGGACAAACCACGTGGATCGAACCCAGACACAGTAGTTTCCATAGTTCAGACAGGTTTGCTCTCGGATACGACAACAACAACAACAACCACAAGATCCTGAGGATCTCTACCAACGAAGAACACGTTTTAGGGTTCGAACTCTACGAGTTTAGCTCGAGTTCTTGGAAGGTTCTTGATGATGTCACAAGCGAACACGTTTTATGGTCTCATGCACACGGCGGCGTCTCTTTGAAGGGAAACACTTATTTTCGTGCGAGTCCTGTAGCTTCCTTCCTCTGTTTCGATTTCACAGCAGAGAGCTTTGGACCGCTTCTCCCTCTCCCCCCGTCTCATTCTTACGATGGATTGCATTTTCTGTCTTTCTCTTGCGTTAGAGAGGAGCAGCAGCTCGCTGTGCTGTATCAGCACTGGCAGACACGTCAGACGATCGAGATCAGCGTCACGGATAAGATTGGTCCTGACGTTGTGTCTTGGACAAAGTTTTTGAGAGTGGTCACTGACTATTGGGTTGACCCTTCTGCTGGGAGTTTTCTCGTTGACGAGGAGAAGAAAATTGCTGTGGTTTTCGTTCTAGAAAGGGTCGGTGCCAGTGGATGTCTCTACCAAACTGCTCACGTCTTCGGACAAGATGGATACTTCACATCTGTGAGAATCCGAGAAGCTCATGAACTCGAAAACAAGGTTTCTTCTCCGAATACGATTACGAGACGTTTTGCCCCAGTGGTGTGCTCTTCGTATCTTCCAAGCTTACTGCAACTCAACCAACCAGGCTAATGTGGAAAGAATGCGATTGTAGTACATTTTCATCATCTTCTCTCGGATAAATTGTTAATTATGTGCGTTTATATTTTGAATGTTTTGGCCTCTCTTTTGAGACTGTTCATGTCTCTCGTGATATGTAATCAGATTCATCCTCTACTCACCTTTAAAACTGATTAGTATATATATGATTATATGTTTGGTTCCTGTGAAAAAAAGAAAAAAAAGCAGACAACTGATCAAAAATGAAAACAGAATTATCCTTATCACCAACAAGAGCAAACACTCCCAAGTCGTCGAAATGTAAGATAATAGTATTATGTAATCTGGTCCATTTTTCAATTGGATTCGTTTAGAATAAAATAGAGCACTTATGGATCGTGAAGCTGCACAAAGCACAATGAGAACTAGATTCTTTCTTCGCGTTTTTTAATGAAAAGAAAACAAAAAAGCATCTAACAAGTGGAGATGCTTTGAAAGCTTAAAAAGGAAGCAAAAGCAAGTCCCGGCATTTAAAGACAACACAAGCTAAATGTTTCTATCCAAACTTTTCAGACATCATTCAAATCAATTAACTAATCTTCTGTTTTGTTTTTTTTTTTTACACGAATTGCAGAAACACAAACAGATTGACACTAAAGAACCAAACCCATAAGTATAATGAAAATAAGTATCGATAAGTTAGACACGCGTGATTTATAAGAGATAATCATCATCAGAGATATCAGTTAATTTCATATGATATTAGCATCATCGCTATATTCTCACATCAACAACTTTAAGACTGACATCTTTTTATTACATAACTTCAAATACAAACTCCACGACAACACAATCACAACCAATCACTTCTTGAGGCTTCCTCTGATTCCAGGTTTAGGTTTGGAAGATTCAGGAGCAGCAAGCGCCTCGTGGAGATTCTTCGGCTCCTCGTAAGGCAGCTTAGGATGCTTCGACTCGTGATGGATCTGCATCGTCTTCAGATCCGGCGCCGTGATCTTGCAGTGCGGACACTCGTACTTCGCGTGACCTCCCTTCTCCTTCCCCGTCCTGTCCGCAAGCCCCGCCTTTCCTCCGCCTCTGTTGGTCAACGCTGCGTCGGCTTTCGCCTGGAGCTCCTTCGCCGTGTGCTTCTTCGGCTTCGCCTTGCCGGTCATCGTCGATTGGGCGGATACGAGAGGATCCGAAAGGGGGGGAGGGGTGAGAAGATGAAAACCCTAATTTCTTTGATTTGGGGGTGGTGACGAACGAGAGAGATGGATGCGAGATTATTTATCCTTGTTTAGAGTCTGAGAAATAATAGAAAAAAATATGAGAATAATGATCCTTTGTTTTGTCAAAGGTCTTTGTCGAGTGCAGTGGGGTCCACATATTAAGACTTTTGTTCGTATCCTTTATCCTTTTTTTTCGTCTCCTTTATCCTTTACTCTTTTTAGTTTTTACTACTTAAAAAAGTTATAAATGGTAATATATTTTGTTACAAAAGAATATAACACAAAAGTATTACATTTCTGATAAATTATTTAGTAAAAGTTACTAGACTCTTATAAAGTGTTATATTTCTGATAAATTATTTAGTAAAAGTTACTAGAATCTTGTAATTAACTATCTAGTACTCTCTCCATTCTATAAAATTAAGATTTTTTAGAATTTTCGTATTTATTAAGAATATAATAAATATTTATATCTTAAATTATTATTTATTTTTTTATATACTTTTTTCAATAACTATTCACTGGTAAAATTTAATCAATTCAAATATTTACAATTAATGTTTTTTTAAAAATATACAAAATATCTTAAAAGTATAAAAAAATATCTTTGTGAAATAAGAATAAAATCTATAAAATCTTACTTTAAAAAATCGGAGAAAGTATCAATCTGAATGGTCTAATTTATTTTTAGTTACCCGTATATATGATGAACTACATTTAAACAACAGTAGTATTTGATTAGATCATCCACAACAATAAATCATTACCAAATCTTTAACAACAAATTATTATAATAATATGTAGGGCCTAAATATTTAAGAATCTGTGCCACAATTACTTCTTAAAATTCTAATTTAAGTTGTCAAAAAGAAAAATCCTAATTTACGGATCTCTTTTCTGACAACCTCTTCACTGTGTGCGGATTCTACCGCCGCATGAAAACCTGCAATCGAACAAATTTTTTTTTTAAATTCGGAAAAAAAAAAGAAAAAAAAATATTCCAATGTTAAGTATTTGTTGTTGTGGGTGCTCTTACAAAATATCACTATACATTGCCTATAAAAAGTAGTCTACTATATAACTATATACTTTCTATAACAGTTATCAGCATATGTTTTTGCTTATACATATACGAAATTAATATCGGTTATTAAATGAAAGCAAAGTTGCTGAAATTAAATCTTGACAAAAAAAAATCCAACCAAAATCCAGATCCAACACTTCTGGAAATAAAGTAATTTACCCATGTGATCTTCTTTTCTTTAATAAATCGAGCGCAGCTCTTTTGGTACATTCAGCATGATCTCATTCAAGCAACGTACGTGGCACTACTCAAGAACACGAGCCAACACGTTTCACTATTATCATGCAGATAATATTTTTGTAGACAGCGACATTTATCTAGTTTCATGTCATAAAACAAACCGTGAGAATCTTGATTTCTTGAAATCCCTCAAAACAAAACTTTGTGAGGAAACCAAACAATGGAAGAACTAGACACAGACCTCAAAATTCCTGACCCTTTACGAGCCGATTGGTTCCTGACCATCGTCGACATCCAAGCCGATCTCATCTACAACGCACTGGTGGTCTTAACCTCGCCCCTCTTCCTCCTCTACCGCTCATACCGCCGCGCAACAGCTACGATCTCCGCTGCGGAAAGGGTTGTTAAACGTGCTCCATCGCAGATAAAGGGCGGTGCGGGGCGGATTGTTAGGAGGACATGGTTTGGTGTAATGGGCGCATGCCATGTGTCGGCGATAATGGTGGTGGCACTAATTTTGGCGGGTGTGATCGGTGTTGGTATTGTCAGTTTATATGTAGAAAAGCCTGTGGTTGTGAGAGAAAAATTGTTTTTCGATTACACTGAAGATAACCCAAGTGCGGTTTTTAGCTTCGACAAGAAGAAGAGACCATTTGGTGTCCCACTTGGACATAAAGTTCATGTCTCTTTAGTTCTCTGGATGCCTGAATCTGATCTCAATAGAAGAATTGGGTTATTTCAGGTAACTATCTTACTAATAAAATAAATGTTACATCGACTCATAGCCGGTAATGAACAAGTCAAGTAAAACATTGTTGGATTCTCATTTTTGAATTAATATTGAATATAATACCAACTTTAAAAATAAAAATCTTACTAGTCTTTACTGCTCCCAAATTTGAACTGTTTATTGGTGTTGCATGCACAGTTGAAGGTAGAGCTTCTATCATTAAAAGGAGAAATAATCGCGAGATCAAGCCAACCTTGTATGTTACGGTTCAGAAGCCAACCCATAAGACTAGCAAGAACATTCGTAATGAGTGTTCCACTTGTTACTGGAATCGCAAACGAAGCACAAACAATGAGAATAGATGCGTTAATACACCAAGAGAAATGGCCAAGAACAAGAGCCGTGAGGACGACTTTGATTCCACGTGCACAGACTCGGTTACTGCCTCAGTTATATGAAGCTGAGATTGTCATAAACTCGAAACCGCCATGGACTAAACGAATGGCTTATAATTGGAAATGGACTCTTTGCGTCTGGACTTCAATGTATCTTTATGTCCCTATTCTAATTGCCCTTCTTTGGTGTTTTAGACCGTTCTTGTTCCCTTACGTTGCTTCAAGAACCGTTGTGGAAAGCCAAAACTCAGAGACCGAAGTGGTCGAAGAGGAAGTAGGGGAAAGAAGACTGAGGGACGGAAGAAACAAGCCTCGTCGACGAACTTTCACTACCACACAAGAAACTTATATTTAGTAATAAAATTCTACCCTTTTTTGTGTTCTATGCAGAATCAACTTCTGCTCTGTAATAAACCGGCAGTAACAAGAAATGAAGAGTAAATGGACCAAAACGTTTGAGAAAAAATGTTAAGACTAGTTCGCAAAAAAAAAAACAAGATAATTGTTAGAATTTAGTAATTTCAAGTTAATTTCTAATATAAAAATATTTTAAAATCGTTCAAATGACTAATCTAATTTAAACCTTTCCAAAACCCAATCAGAATTTCTTTTATATAAAATGTGGATAATCTAATACTATTAAAGTATAAATACTTTAAGATTTTGTTTGGTAATAGGGATATGAGTTCTTAAAAAAAAAATTAAATTTTGTTTGGTAACAAAGATAGTAGATAATTTTGTCTTTTCCTTATTTAAATGATAAATTTAAGTATTTAATGTATTTTACTAATTTAAATAATAGATCTTTAATAGAATTAATTTTAACCAAAATAAATTTCCTTATAGATTTTTTGTTGACATTAAATATTTTTCAATATTTATTAATAAAAATAATAAAATAAAAATCACACATCAAAATCAATTTATATATCATATAAATAAAATATAAAATATTTTATTTATAAATTTTTAGTATAACACTTTTATAGTATAAGTCCAATTAGTTATAAATATTAGATTTTTATATGATACATTGTGATATAATAAACGATTAAAATCACATAATATAATTATTTAAAGTAATAAATATTTTTTTTGTTTAAAATGTTATACTAACAATTATGTAATACATATTAATTTACATATATATATATATATATATATATATAGATATTATCATTAGAACAAAGAAAAAAATTGAAGTGAAAGCAAATATTTATACGGCCATAGGTCAAACTATAGAAATAAACAATAATGGCGTAAGATTTTTTTTTAAAAAATTTATTTTAATTTCAAATATCTTTATATATTTTATTTATTTATAAATTATTTTATTTTTATTAATAATGCTAAGATTTTGGAATTGGAAAAAATTATGACCCATCTCTATATTATTTTAATTAAGAATTTAAAATTTATATCAAAATTTTTTTAAACTTTTAATTTTTATTATAACTACAGATGTTAATTTTCAATCTAAATTTATGTTTAAATATTACAAATATATCATTTATAAATAAAAAATTAAAAACATAAAATAAATACCCGTACGGTTGGGCGGGTTAAGATTTAGTTGGTATTAAATGAGATGAACATTTTAAAAGAACTTTAGAAAAGAAGATTTCAACAATTATTTCTTACTTGTTTAGCGTTGACTTTTAAAAATTACATAAAACTTCATGATTGGTAATTTCTGTGTGTTATAGATAAAAAATAAATTTAAAGACACTTAATATACCCCAACCAATCATTCCCTATATAAAAATACATCTCAAACATATAACTATAAATGAAACAAGTTTAATATATGTAAAAACTTAATATAACATAAAAACTTAAAAACTCTATAAAAGTAAAGGATTGATTTCATACGTAAATTATGCATTGTTTAAAAGTTAAGAGTTCAAAACATATATTTACAGATCAATTAGAGCTTAATTGCCATCAATGCAAATCTAGTTTCCTTTTTTTTTGTTTTATCTTGAGTAGAAGAACTGAGATATTCTTTCTAATAAATCTTAAATAACAAATCATTTCCGTATATATCTTGAAGATTCTTGTTATCTTTTTCCTTGCGAGACAAGAGAATACTTGTATATATATTTCATCCGCAACTTGCAGTTTTTCTAAATCGTCGAGAAGATAAAAACATGGTCGACACAAAATTCCTTCTTTTGGCTTTCATAGCTCTGTCACTTTTCCTTTCCGGTTAGTACTTCATAAACTCCATTTTAATTAAATAAAGCCACCATTTTAAAACCATCTTCTTAAAAACGCAAATCGATAGATGGTTAACACTTAAAGGAACTGTGTGTGTAGGTGCTGAATCAAGGGAGATTGCGTGGCCTAGCATTGAATTAAATTCATTGTGTTGTATCAATCAGGAACAGTTTGGAGCATGTGATTCAAAACAAGCTAATGATAGATGTGAGAAGCTGTGCCTTCATGGTTGTAGGCAAAACAAAGGCGGTGGCTGTCAACCTACTTCCACTGGTTCAGTTTGCTCATGTTACTGTTAAATTAAACATAGCATGTAATCTTTTGTTTTGAAATGATTCTTAGTAGCATGTAATCTTATGCTCTTTTTTTTGATTATCGATTAATAAAACTTTTCTTTTCTTTTATTTATTTATTAATTATTATTTTTTGAACAACACGTCTTCTTTTATTTTGGTCTGTTTTCATATAATAGTAATACTATGCTCTGTTTGTTCATGCAAAAGTTTTTTTTGGTTCTATGTCAAATATATAAATATATTACAGAAAAAGTTCCATAAAGTAAAAGACTGTTTTGCTTTATAAACCATACAATGTCTTTTGGATTAGAGTTTGATTTGTAAATATACCGAGAGCTTAAATAATTTCTATGGTCAACATCGCTAAAGTTTAGGTTCTCGATCTTCCACCTTAAGGATACGATACTTTCCTAGAAAATTGGATTCTTTATTTTCCTTTATTGATATATAAATATAGAAGCTTAGATTTTCTTGTTTACATTTTCAGTAAGTAATCATTTCGTGTACATTGAAGATTCTCGTTATATCTTTCCCTTTCACATGAATCAAGTGAATACTTGCCTATATAGCATTCGCAGAGTGCAGTTTTTCTAAAGAGTTGAGAAGATAAAAAACGATGGTCGATTCAAAACTCGTTATTTTGGCTTTCATAGCTTTGTCTCTTTTCCTCTCAGGTTAGTATTTCGTAAACTCCATCTCGTACCATTTTACAGAAACATCTTTCCGAAAAGATTTTCATCAACAAAAAAAGACATTTTCATCAGCAAGAAATTTATAAATGGTGAAACACTTAACTTAAGGAACTATGTGTATGTGTTTTCGGTAGGTGCTGAATCAAGAGATATCGCGTGGCGTGGCTTCTGTTGCATTAATCAGCAACAATTTGGAGCATGTGATACAAAACAAGATAATGATAGATGTGAGAAGCTGTGCCTCCATGGTTGTAGTAAGCACAACAAAGGTGGCGGCTGTCAAGCTGTACCTACTGGTTCTGTTTGTTCATGTTACTGTTAAACTACTATCATGTAAAAAAAAAAAAAATTAGTTACATGCTCTTATTTCTTTGATTATTGATTAATAAAACGTCGTCTTTTGTTATGCTCACTTTTTCTGGAACACAAATTTTGTTCATGTTACTTAACAATCTTGTGGTCTTCAATTTTATTTTCTCCAACTTTTTCTATTTCTTTTTCTGTATTTTTCCATTTATGTTTTTCTGTTTCAACATATTGTGTTTCTTACTTTTGTGAATTGTAATTCAAGAAGTAAATCTTGCTTGAATGCAAACAATTTACTTCATAGTTCACATCTCTCCAAATGAAAAATACAAAAAAATCCCATGAATAAATCTTGTTGCTAGTTATATCTGGAATCAAGAGAGTCTTAAATTTTATTAGAGCTTGTGAATGGTTTTCATGTCTGCAGCTTGAATGAGAGTTCCTTTCTCAACATGATCCCACCACTTTATCGAGAAATTGTCCACCACCAATCTAAACCATGGAGATGGGTTCACAGATTCATCACCAGCATCTGCTTTCTTCACCAGCTCCTTAAGCTCTTCACTGCTCACATACTTAATACATTAGCCACTTCATCTGAGTTTATCTGGAGAGCGAGGTCGTGTTCTCCTGTTGGGTGATCATGGAGACTAATCGATTCTTCAGCCATGGTGTGATTGCATGGTGGGTTATCCGTGTAGTATTGATGTAGAGGAGGGACGGAGGACAGGGGGCGAGAGGCGACGAGTGGTTGGAAGCGTGTGATGTTTAAGGTAGTTGACGAGGATGCATCTCATTAGGACGTAAAGACGGTATGATACTAAAGTTGCTGGTGACTTTCAAATAACCTGTTAACCGGTTCGTCTTAACCGGTTTGGCTATTTCCGGTCTCTTATGGTGATACAAGACTGATAGAATAGTCATTTTGTTATAGACCAGAAGCAACAGATGAACAAAGATGTTCATTCTTGTGTGAAACACCATTGCTGACCAAGAGTTGTCAAAATTCACGAGTGGGGACTCTCGAGATCAAAGAGTGTTTGAAAAGTCAGCTAATAGATTAAAACCAAGACGTTTTGACAATTATAAAATGCTGACTTTATGTCCAGTAACAATTATAATTCACTTTCCTTGTCCCCCCGGTTTGAAGCTAGTAAACAGAGTTAGATCTCACAGCCGCTTGATGACCGCATCCGAAGCACGCGGTTTCCACGTGACCACCACGAGGAAGGAGATCGTTGCACCGGCCTCTGCTCCTCTTCTTCCCTTGCCGGAAAACAGGATCATCAGTCTCTCTAATCTCGACCTTCTTCTCCCTCCTGTCGACATAAACGTTTGCTTCTTCTACAAGAAACCACTTTATAACACTACAAATGATGTCCTCAAGACTTCACTGGCGGAGGCCCTCGTCTCTTACTACGTCCTTGCCGGCGAGGTCGTGGCCAATCCCATCACCGGAGAGCCAGAGATTTTCTGCAGCGGCGCCGGCGTTGAAGTGGTAGAAGCCGCTGCTGACGTGGAGCCCCGAGAGCTTAACCTGCATGATCCATATCAAAGTATTGCCAAGTTTGTTCCAATTAAAACGCATGGAGTCTTTGCTATTCAGGTAACAATCGGGAAAGCCTATATAACTACTTCATATAAGGAGAAAATTTTAAAGATCATTATGAATCTACAGAAATAACTTATAAATTTAGTTAAATCTAAATACAGAACTATACATAACTTACTATTTGTTGATTTAGATAAATATCTAACATCAGTGAGTGATAAAAAAGATTGATATGTCTATTTTGCATTATTCAACATTTTTTTCCAATTTATGACGTGGGATAGTCAATAATACATCTCTTCAAAATGATGGCATTTTAGCTATCAATCTCGATAATGTTTGGAAAAAAAATGATTGACCGACTTTATTATGAATAGATTTGGAATGTATAAATCGGATTTTGATACCATATTAAATTATTTATAAGTAGAGTGAACCATCTATTATATATGTTATTTAAATTATTTTTACTTTCAATTTATGAAATTGTCCATAATACTATTTTTTATTATAATTTGTCTGTATAGGTTACTGAACTGAAATGTGGGAGCCTAGTTGTCGGATGCACCTTTGATCACCGTATAGCTGATGCATATTCAATGAACATGTTCCTCCTGTCATGGGCCGAGATCTCTCGCTCCGATGCACCAACCTCTTATGTACATCCGTTCAAGAGGTCTCTCCTGAACCCACGACGACCCTTGGTCATCGACTCATCACTAGACCAAATGTACATGCCTGTAACGTCGTTGCCCCCTCCACAAGAAATCACTAACCCAGACAATATCCTCACAAGCCATATCTATTACATCAAAGCAGATGTCGTACAACAGCTCCAAACTCTGGCTGGTAACCGTAATAGGACGAAACTCGAGTCTTTCTGCGCGTTCTTGTGGAAACTCGTGGCTAAACACGCTGCAACAACAGATTCAAAACTCTTGAACTCTAAACTTGGCATAGTTGTTGACGGAAGGAAGAAACTTATGGATCAAGAAACCAACACTTACTTTGGTAACGTCCTCTCTGTCCCATATGGCGAGCAAAGTATCGATGACTTGAACCACAAGCCATTGTCTTGGGTGGCCGACGAAGTTCACAAGGTGTTGGAGAGTTCAGTGACCAAAGACCACTTCTTGAATTTGATTGATTGGATCGAGACTCGCCGTCCGGTCCCGGTTTTATCAAGAATCTACGGTGCAGGATACGATGATGGACCTGCTTTCGTGGTTTCCTCGGGGAAGAGTTTTCCGGTGAAACGGATTGATTTCGGGTGGGGCTCGCCGGTTTTTGGATCGTACCATCTCCCACGAGGAAGCAGAACTGGATACGTGATGACAATGCCAAGTCCGGTGGTGGATAACAGCGCGGGAGATTGGATAGTTTACTTACATCTTGCGAAAGGACAGTTGAAGTTTATCGAGCAAGAGGCTCCTCATGTGTTTAAGCCAATAGACAATGATTATCTCAAGATTTGAAGCCAAACATAATATTATTTTATATACCTATCATTCTTAAGCTCGTTTTTTTCTCAAGTTATAATATAAACCTTTACTGTGACAAATTAAACAATGTTTGATTATGAGTTCAATCAAATAATTTTGTTTTGTGACTTTGTCCGATTAACACCTACAAAAAAACGAATGTTGAGAAATATTTGCTTCCAAGTAACATTTTTGGACAAACATATTTTTGGGACCATTGTGTATTATAAGCCAGCAGTTATAGTTCACAATAAAATTGGTGTGTTTAGAGAAGTAGTAAATGGTCAATTGTTATGGTAATGGATATAAGATTATGCGATTTTGTATATAGTTTTCATCTAAAATTTTAACCACATTGTTATTATAGTATTTTATAATATTTCCCATATAAGTAGATTTTTTTTCTTTATTGAAAATTTCATATATGATATTATATCCAATTTTTGACCCAAAAAAAAATTGACCAAAAAAATATATATTATATCCAATTTAATTTTCCCCGACGATTCTGCACCTCGCAATCCATCGAACACCAACACTGAAAGTACATAAATACTCCCAAGTGTCACTTTCCTTATTCTTTTATTTGAGGGTACTATTGACTTTCTATACGTAATAAAGAGAAACTGACAGTGATACACAAATAAGTTCAAAGTCTCAGGTTCCTTTGAAGATCACCTTCTAAACCCAAATCATTTGCAAGCTTTTGGATTCGAGCTTTCCTCCACAATGACTCTCTCTCTCCGAATCGCTCCGTCACCGTTATCTTTCCGTTACTCTCCGGTTCCGGCAACCGCCTCCGGCGGAGGATTACGTTCCGTGAAGCAGCGCTGCCGGATCCCGAACTCAGGCGTCGCGGCGGCGAAAACAGGATTCTGTTCCGGCGGTGGTGGTGTGTTAGATTTAAGGAAGAAGATCGGTTCCTGTGTGGTGGTGAGGTGTAGCTTAGAGACACTGAATGTCAGTGTCGGCGAGGTGACGGAGGTTGACAAGGACACGTTCTGGCCAATCGTTAAAGCCGCCGGTGATAAGCTTGTTGTCCTCGACATGTACACTCAGTGGTATTGTTTCGAATCACTTCTTCTGTTGCTTTTGTTCGAATTTCACTTTTACCTTTTAATTGCAATCTCTCTACTGCTTCTCATGCCCATCAAGAAAAATGCTGTCTTTTACCTCTTTTGTTTTTTTTGGGTCTCTGTCTTTATATTTATACTTGTCACTATTGAGTAACTTCAAATGGATTAGATTAGAGCTAATCTTCTGATCTCCTGAGTTTACATTATCGGACTTTTTCTCTGGACAGTTATGTTTCGTTTGTTTGGTTTATGCTGGATACAAAAAGGATATGAAAGTATGAATCTTTACCGAGAGTTGGGAGTATGAATGTTTAAGATAAGGTTCCTTAGTAAATGCTTTTTTTTTTTTTTTTCTGGTGT
Organism: Raphanus sativus; assembly: GCF_000801105.2. Lineage (NCBI taxonomy): Eukaryota > Viridiplantae > Streptophyta > Magnoliopsida > Brassicales > Brassicaceae > Raphanus > Raphanus sativus. Next base: position 28,545,683 of record NC_079512.1, on the reverse strand, counting down.
TGAGAAATAGTATCAAAGTTTGCATTTTTTTTTACTTTCCAATGCTCATTGGGCTGTCTGCAGGTGTGGACCGTGCAAAGTTATGGCTCCTAAATACAAAGAGCTATCAGAGAAGTACCAGGACATGGTGTTTCTTAAGCTTGACTGCAACGAAGACAACAAGGTCTCTTCTTCTTTTTTTTTGTGTGTTGAATGCGTCTTTAATCTTATTTCACTTAAGTCTTGGAAACAAAAAAAGAAAAAAAAACTTTTGATTGCAGCCAGTGGCAAAGGAGCTAGGAATTAGAGTGGTTCCAACCTTTAAGATCTTGAAGGACAGCAAGGTGATAACGGAAGTGGTCGGGGCAAAATTTGATGAGTTACTTGCAGCTATTGATGCAGCGAGGTCAGGCTGAGCCTCATCTCTATATACATATAATATCACTCCCTGCTGTAGAGTATTAGGACAAATTCTCTATCAACATGTAATTGGTTTGGTTCTATGTAAACTCTCTCTCTCTCTCTGTGCTGTTCCTTAACCGGATTCAGTTGTAATGTAACAGTGTATGTATAAACGCTGGAGGGCTAAAATGCTTTATATATCAAAAGTTTCATGAACAAGTGGTTTGGCTAGTTTTGATTGAGGTTAAGAATGTCTTTCCATTGCACAAGGTTTGATGACTTCAAATCTGGAGAGTAACATGGATTGTTGAAAGTTGAAACAAAGATATTATGGTGTATGTGCTTGTTTTCAATGGATGTTCCAACTAGATTGTTAACAAGTCAGTAACTTCGTTTTAGTTGTTCACCAAATCCAACTTGGCTTAGTATTATAACTTTAATCTATTTGTCATATGTATACTAGGCCAATGTATTTGGATTTGTTCATATATTCATAATTTTTTGGATTTATAATTCTAATTAATTTTGTTTACAAAGAAATCTTATAATTTTTCCATAGTAGTTATCGCTGAAAAAATATACTCCCTCTGTTTCAAGATAGATGAAGTTTTAGGATTGTTCACGATTATTAAAAAACTTGTTTTTTAATCTAAAAAGTATCATTAAAATATAAATTAAAAAGTGTTCAACCAATCACAAAATAAATTACATTTTATTATTGGTTACACAGTTTTTGATAAAGTTAAAAAGTACATTGATATACTAAAACATCAACTATTTTGAAACATCAAAAACTCCCTAAAACATCATCTATTTAGAAACAGAGGGAGTATTAATTAAATTTCTCTATGAAAAATGGGAATTAAAAAAAAATGTATGAAAAAATCGGACAAAAAGAAAATAGACAAAGCTACAGATCAGAGGTGACACGTGGCAAGATCTGGAAGAGAGTTATAATGGGGAGAAACGAGATCCGAGTCTCTCTCTCAGACACATCTGGTATCTATCTCTCTCTCTCTTTCTAAAGCTGGAGTGAACTGTTGAGCCCTTTGGTTTCATCGAGAGACCCCTAAAACCCGATCTAGGTGAAGAATGGCGTCTTCTTCTTCCTTCTCCCTCACCTCTCCGGCTGCTTCCGTCTATGGAGGAGCCACTCAAACCTCCTCGCAGTTACCTCTCCCAACCACTCGCTCTCGCCTCCCTCGCAGAGTTTCCTTCCGTCTCTCCTCCGCCAAGCCTAAGCTTCGCTTTCTCTCCAAGGTACTCCCATTCTCTCCCATAAAGGCTTGCCCTTTTTTTGTGTGTTATCTATTTGTATCTGTTCTTGATAAGTTAGTTTAATACTCCCCATTCATCTGCAAGGTCTTAATCCTGTTTGGTCTCTCATGTCTGAATCCTCTTAAAATGCGTTAAAGCAATACACATGCCTTTAAAAGATATCATATAAGTTTTTTGGCACTTTAAAAAAAATTGCAGCCTAGTTGAAGTAGCTAACCCTGTAGATCCTTCCCAATCTCTCTTCAAAATGGATTTGTTTTGTGTGTTATTTATTTGGATTTAATTTTGTTCCTCATGATTCTCTACGTAGTTTTATGCTAAGGCATTATAGAAGTGAATTTTTTATACATCATATATGTCTTGACACACAATTTGATGAAAATTGCAGCCTACTCGCAGTAGCTACCCTGTGGTGAAAGCCCTATCTAACCAGGTAAGCTCTGATCTCTTTTGAAATTTATTGTTTCTTCAAAAAGAAAAAAATTAATTCATTTCTGGACTCTCCTCCTGTGTTTAAAGGTTGGTGGAGGTGCATCATCAAATGCTTCAGCTCCTGCAGGACCCTCAGCTGAAGGAAAGGATACAAACTCATCAAAAGACTCTTCTTCACCTGATTTAGCTACAGAGGAGTCTATCTCTGAGTTCCTGACCCAAGTCACAACTCTTGTCAAGTAAGTACACTCACCCAACTTGTAAACCAGGATCACTATAACCATGACTGAATGCTCTTACCTCTACCATGCAGGCTTGTGGATTCTAGAGACATCGTCGAGTTGCAGCTGAAACAACTCGACTGTGAACTTCTCATCCGGAAAAAGGAAGCCTTACCTCAGGCCCAAGCCCCTGCGCCTTATGTTATGATGCAGCAACCAAACCAACCATCTTATGTGCAAGCAACGGCTCCTGCTGCCTCACCTCCACCTTCTTCTACTCCAGCCTCTTTGCCCGCACCATCCTCACCCAGTCCAGCGAAATCATCGCTTCCAACTGTTAAAAGTCCCATGGCAGGCACATTCTACCGCAGTCCAGGACCTGGTGAACCACCTTTTATCAAGGTTAGGATACTTGTTTCATTTTTTTTAGCCCATAACTCTACAAATACTTTTTAAGTGCCTGTTAGCTCAGAGCTATACAGAGACTTTAAGTACCTGTTCATATGTATTAGCCTGAACCCTGCTTGCAAAACAGCAATATAGTTAAGACAGAACCCTTTTTATCTCGTCACTTGGGTAAGAAAACCCCAGGTGTAGGTTATGTGCTTTAGTACATTTGAAAGAAGAAGAAGGAATACGATAAATAGGATAATCCCACCAAATGGGTTTTCTCCATAAGTAGCAATTCTCTATTTTTGTATTTCGCTGTCTGGATTCGTACTAATATGACTTTCTTGGTGCTTCAGGTTGGCGATAAAGTGCAGAAGGGACAAGTTCTATGCATCGTCGAAGCCATGAAGTTAATGAATGAAATAGAGGTATGTGTTTCTTAAATCATCTCTTACCAAATAGTAATCCAGTACTATCACTTCTCTTTTCAATCCCACTTGACCATCCATTTCATGCTCTCTAGATAACTTTACTTTACTATATCCAAACTCTGTTATTCACTTGTGAGTTTTACTAGGAGGAATAAGTTGTGCTTCCATTTTATAATGATTCCAAAATCCTACCTTTGAGTTTTAAGAACTGGAGAATGGTTTGTCTGTTTGTTTTTTGATTAAACTCTGAAACTTACAACTTCTTATCCGCAGTCTGATCAAACGGGAACCGTAGTGGATATCGTTGCAGAAGACGGCAAGCCTGTTAGCCTCGACACTGTAAGCTGTCTCAGTTCTCTATCTTTACTATATTCAAGAACCACATTTTTGTGTGTTTAAACGGCATCATCACTGAAAGAGGTCTCTACTGATATCTTTGTTTCCTCTTTCCTCCTGGTTTTATTACAGCCTCTGTTTGTGGTTCAACCGTAGAAGCGGCACCATGAGAAACGGAGAAAAAGGGCTACAATTAATTCGATCTATGTGCTTTGGTAATACTGTTTTCTTGAGTCTTTAAGAATGTGTCGTCCTCATTGTTACTGTCAGACTCTGTTAGGTCTTTTTAGTTGGTGAGGAGGAAGAAAAGAGTTTTTTTTTAGTTTCTATTTAAAGATAGAAGTTGAGAGCTCTGTCTTATTCATTTCCTCTTATACTATACACGCATTCTTGGTTCTGTTCTGTTATATTACAATTTTCCTATTTCAAAAGTATCACCCGTACGTTGGCTTGTTATTTCTTTGAGCTCGGTCCGCCCATTTAAAGTAACACCATCCGTGGAGTACAAATCCGTCTGTGGTACCTTGTAAATACTATAAACTATGAAGCTTCAATGAACAAATTAGGATGCATTACTAATAGTACCTTTTGGGGCTTTTTAACAGATTAGGGGGTTAAGACATAATATTCTTGTGGATTTTTATTAGATTGGCATGTTTTTGTTATAACACTCTTTTTAGATTTACATAGTAAACGAAAGTAAGCTGATGATGTTAATGAGACATGAGTCGTTTTGTTAATGGTGAATCATGAGTTGAATTCACCAATTAAAATTTATTGTGGGATGTCACCTGATATCTAGGCTTATGGAAAGATGACTAGAGAAATGAGATTTTGATTGTAGAACAGAGACAAAGAGCAAGATCGATCGGTGAATGATGTACACTAGGCTCGTTACGTATGACTTTTTTTTTAATCAAAAATGAATATCTATAGTCTATACTCCAAAACAGGGGCTATATATCTATAATGATCTGATCTAAAGTAAATTAATCTAATCATATTAAAGCCAACAAATTTCAAATTAAGCGTGGTTTTACTATCATAGCATAATTCCCACAGATACAAATGAAGAATGTTGAGCGTTTTTGGTACGTGACAGAATTAAACAAAATTAAAAAAAAACGTGAACGGCAGGATTCGAACCTGCACGTATCTAATCATATTAAAGCCAACAAATTTCAAATTAAGGGTGGTTTTACTATCATAGCATAATTCCCACAGATACAAATGAAGAATGTTGAGCGTTTTTGGTACGTGACAAAATTAAACAAAATTAAAAAAAAAAACGTGAACGGCAGGATTCAAACCTGCGCGGGCAAAGCCCACATGATTTCTAGTCATGCCCGATAACCACTCCGGCACGCCCACTTCTTGTAATCTGATCAGCTACAAAAATTAATTACTACAGGGTAATATTAATATTTGGATTCAAATAAAATTCGTTTCATATCTTCCATAATTTAAATAATAATTTTCATAAACATATGTTAATCTGTAAAAGAAAGTTTTATCAAAACTTTTATTAAAATATTTATAGCACCCAAAATCTTGACATGCAATTTCTTAGTCTAGGACATGGTTATGGTTATGTATTGTTTGTAAGAGCATGTGCAATGGTGGATTTGCACATGGAATCCTTAGCAATTGTTTAATCATTTTTTTTTTTAGAATAGTTAAGGATTTGAGTGAAATTAGTGTGTACAATGGTGATATCTAATTTGGAATCCTTAAGAATAAAAAATTAATATTTTTTCAAATTTGAAAATTAATTTTTATTTATTGCATTATAAAAATTAAAAAAACAATAATAAAAGTCATAGATACATAAATTATTAATTATCATTGACCAAATTTGTTCCAAATATGCTTAACTAAATCTTTTTTCAATTGTTCATGTATATGCGCATCCCGAACCTCTTTCTGGTTCTGATCGGAAAACATGTTATTGAGATTTGTAGGCATCTCGGTTTCGGTTTCCACCACTGAACTCCTGGTCACGCTTCCATCTTCAAATTCCAAAATGTCGATACGCCCGTAGCCATTGCGTTCATTTTCGACTATCATATTGTGTAATATGATACATGCTCGCATAATCTTTCCTATCTTTTTTTTGTCCCATGTAAGAGCCGGGTTTTTAACAATCGCAAATCGAGCTTGCAAAACGCCAAATGCCCGCTCGATATCTTTTCGGGCTGATTCTTGTCTTTTAGCAAATAACCGCGTTTTTCACATTGAGGCCGTGTGATAGATTGAATAAATGTTGACCATTTTGGATATATACCGTCTGTGAGGTAGTAAGCGAACTTATACTTGTGTCCGTTGACCACGTACTCTAACCTTGGAGCTCGACCTTCTATAATGTCATAAAAAACAGGAGACCGATCAAGGACATTAAGATCGTTTAAGGTACCTGGAGGACCAAAAAAGGCGTGCCATATCCAAAGATCTTGTGAAGCTACAGCCTCTAAGACAATTGTCGGTTTGTTTGATCCCCGGGCGTACTGTCCTTTCCAAGAGGTTGGGCAATTTTTCCACTCCCAATGCATACAATCAATGCTCCCGACCATCCCAGGAAACCCGCGTTTCTCTCCAATATCGAGTAGTCGTTGAAGATCCTCTGCTGTGGGTCTTCGTAGATAGTCATCTCCAAATAAATGTACTACTCCGTGAGTGAAATGATGTAAACATGAAAGTGCCGTCGTCTCACCAAGTCGGAGATATTCGTCAACCGCGTCAGCCGCAGAACCATAAGCAAGCATACGAAGGGCTGCCGTACATTTTTGTAGTGCAGAAAGACCAAACCTCCCGGTAGCATCTCTTCTTTGTTGAAAGAATGGGACGTTCTCTGAGAGGGCATAGACAATACGCATGAATAATTCCTTGTTCATACGGAAACGGCGTCTGAATAAATGTTCCTCGTAAGTCGGATGTTCGGTGAAGTAGTCATTCCACAAACGATTGTGTCCAGCTTCACGGTTTCGTTCTATATAAGCACGTTTCTTTTGCTTCTTGGTTTGGGCCTCGATGATGTTGTCGATTGTATCGTCACAGATATCGTCGAAAATCTCGTCCAATCTTTCATCCAATCCATCCTCTGAAGATGATGACATTTTGCCTGAGAAAGATTTATACACAATTTTTTATAAATTTATACATACATTATAAATTTATACAAACATATTTTTATAAATTTATACATACATATTTTTATAAATTTATACAAACATATTTTTATAAATTTATACATACATAATCTACGTTTGTTTCTTTACGGATTTTAAATCATTTGATCATATTGCAATGTGATCTAAGCTATCAATGTGTATGTATTAAAAATATATAATACAAGGAGAAGAAGTGATCATGTAAGCCAGGAGAAGAATATGATCATGTAATACAAAAGACATTATAATACGAGGAGAAGAAGTGATAATGTAAGATGCAAGCAATAAAGAAGACATTATAATACAAGGACAAAACAAGGAGAAGAAGTGATAATGTCAAACCGTTATACAAGCCGTGGGATCGATACACTTCGTAGCAAAATATTACAAGCATTCAAACTTATCATATAAAGTTTTGATAATGAGAAAACAAGGAGAAGGAGATAGTACTTATAATACACAAAGTGAAAAACATTAACCCCGTGACTTCTTCACATGGGCTACAAAAAAGGACCACCCGTGACTGCTTTCACCCCCGTGACTTCTTCTCCTCTTCTCCCGTGACTTCTTCTCCGCTTCTCCCGTGACTTCTTGACCTGAAACAAAACACATTACACAACAGTTAGTTCTCAAAACAAAACAAAACACAACACTACGCAAGCAACTAGCAAACTTAATTAGCCAACTACACAATACTACGCAAGCAACTAGCAAACTGACCTAAGGAACTACTTCACGCAACCTCAAACAACACATCATAACATTTCAGATAGTAGTTTCGACACTAGCTTCTCCTGGATCTCAGACAGTGGCTTTTTCTTCGCAAGCAAGCATTCAAGGACTTTATTCCTAGACACTTTTTCCTTCAGTTCTAACACGCCTTGTAGCTTTGACAACTCCACTTCTCTAGGATTCTTCTTCTTCAAACTGGCAGCTTTGGCAGCCTTTATACCGATAGGTCTAGCCTCAGGTTCTCTATCAACCTCCAACACTTGTTTCCGCTTTTCCTTTCCACCCTCCTTAGGCACATAGTTGGATGACCATTTCTGGTCATACCTCAGCTCCCTCCAGCAGTGATCCATGACGAACTTGTTGTTGTACCTGACGAAGAATAGGTCTAAGGCGGCTTTCATCACATCATCATCGTTTTGGCCACTTCTCTGCGCCCTCAGAGCCGCATCATAACATCCAGTAAACCTGCCTACTTGCTCGTTGATCCTAGACCACCTCTGCTTGCACGAAGGTATCTCTCTCGGTATTTGCCCAACGAGGTGAGGGTTTGCGTTGTAGTAGTCTACAATACGCCTCCAGAAAGCACCAGCTTTCTGGTCATTGCCGACGATAGGGTCCTTGCTCGTGTTAAGCCAAGCACCAATTAGGATCTTATCCTCTATGGGAGAAAATTTCCTCCTCTCCTTATTAACACTAGACTCTTCAGGGACTTCATGGACTTCAGGGACTTCAGGGACTGGGATAGGAGACTCATCAGGAAGTTCGGACCCGAACCAAAAGGGTTCGGGTGAATCAAGGTCTACAGGAAGTTGGCTACGTAGGAGGTTTGAAAAACCAGAGGAGCTAGCCATGGTTACTCTGTGTTACTCTACTAGTTACACAGAGCCTTAAGTTTAAAGCCATCTATATATTAATTTTTCAATTAAACCCATCAAATCTAAGCAGTTAGGAAGATAGGAAGTAAACTACAAGCATTTATCGTATAACTACTATACTAGAACATTTAAACCAATCAAATCAGAAGATATAAAGCAATTCAGTAGCATTTATTCACCGATATTAAATTACTAAATTCATCCTTTTAATTTTCAGAGAAGAAACAATACCTTAGTTAAGGAAGTCAAGTGTTAAAACACTCCCGTTTGAACCCTTTGAAGCTACTCCTGCAAACACATAAGATAAACAAGTCAAATGTTTAATTATACCATTGTATTATCAATCATGAAAACCAGATAAGTGTTTAACTTACCACGAAGAACGAAGAAGACCAATTATATTAAAACTAATAGGCACACCATTAGCTTAACTCGTGAATTCTCCCTTCCTAGCTCACCTACACTCTTCTCTAGCAGTAGCAGCTTCTCCTCACTCTTCTCACCTTCTTCCTTAAGCCGCCTTAGCAGTGACTGAAACTCCCTCATCTCCTCCATGACCGCAACATCCCACCACTTCCAGATGTGACAGTCTCCATCATCCGCATTGACGCAGCAGAAGTACCTTCGGCCTCGATCTTTGTCAGTGTAGGCGGTTGCTATAACCGGCTCAGCCCCACAGTAGCAAATCGTCGGGATTCCATCATCGGCCTCAGGTTGAGGTTCGTACTGAACCGCCTCAGGTTGAGGTTCGTACTGAACCGCCTCTGAGCTACTCTGACCTTCATCCGCGTACAGCTGAGCTTCAGCATCGAGAAGTGACGTTATGTCCAAGTCCTCTGATGATGAGGACGGCTGGCTGTAGCTATATTGTCCCATTCTAGTAAACCTGCAACAAAGAATACACAGCATTAATCGACAAACACTGAGACTTTGTCAAACATATAGACAAAGTAACTAATCATATACATATAGAATTAATCGACAAACACTGAGACTTTGTCAAACATATAGACAAAGTAACTAATCATATACATATAGAAATAGACTGAGACTTTGTCAAAACCGTAACTAACAAAAATATGGAACCAAAGAACCAAATCGTTAATAAAACCGTAACTAACAATTTGAATCGGTAATAAAAATGAGACCCAAATCGTTAATCTAAATGCTCTGTAAATACTAGGGGATTGAGAAACCTAAATCGAATGAAAAAAATTTTAATTTTCAAACCGTAAAAAAACAAACAAGATGAACCCTAATCGTAAATCAAATGGAACAAACAAGAAGAACCCTAATCGAAAAGTTCTTCGAACAAACTAGGGTTTTCAAATCCATTGAATAAAAAAAACCAAACCCTAGATTGAGAGGAAAACAAACAAGAAGAACCGTAAACAAGATGCAAACTAATCTACATCGATTAATCTACAAGAATCGCCATCTATTTACCTTCACGATCCGAGAGAGAGCAGTCGCTGAATCGCCGTCGAGAGAGGAAACGAATTTTTTTTTCTTTGCTTCGGTCGAAATGACCAAATCACTTTACCCCATACGAAACACAAAACCGGCCCGGTCCACTCACAATCGGACACGTGCATATTTAGCGAGTCCATAAACCGCAAGGATCGAGTCCGTAAACCACCTAATTACGGACCAATCTTTAAGTTTGCTAAGCTTTATATTATTATTATACTAAAACGGTGGGGACCATTACGCTCTAAGGACTCGGGGTGATCCCCCGTTGCGGCTGGTCTAAGAGCATAAAACAACGTTGGCCACTTTTTTTTCTTCTTATCACATTAACCATGTCACCACTTGTGAAAACAAACGTTGGCTAAAAACTGTTAATTACAGAAATGATTAAATTATAATTTTTGTTAATTTATGGAATTTATACAAGCTCCCGAAGTTTCGTCTCTCTCTTTTATCTTCTTCGCCTTGTATACTTCTAGCTGAAGATGCACGCCTTTATGGCATTTTCTGAGCTCTCAGCAGACTAACTTACCTAGTTAAAAGTCAGATAACCCAAATTATTAAAAAAATACTTTTCAAAATAACATCCAATTGGGGGTAGGATGATAAAGTTCTCAAAGACTGAGTGTGATTCCCATTGGCAGCGGTGGTATAAATAAACATAAGGGTAAACACGTTATAAATCTGTTGTGTGGTTTGTCATATCCTCGTATGACACGTGATGTGTTTCCCACGTGTGTGAGTATATCCGTTACCGCGTTACAATTTAAGAAAGGGCTTTTTATGGAAAAATAATAGGGTTTGTGTTGCTTGCTCAAGAAGGACACACGGTTTGATACTAAAGAAAAAATAAAATAAAGCAACACACGTCCGTTTCTTTAGTAAATACTCCATCTGTTTCAAATTAGATGATGTTTTGAAGAGTTTTGATGTTTTAAAATACATGATGTTTTGATATTTTTATATTAGTTTTACTTTATTGAAGATTGTGTAGCCAATGATGTTTTTATAGTTCTTTTGATGATTGGTTGAATTAGTTTTTAATTATATTTTAAATGATACATTCTAGGTAAAAATGTATTTTTTAGTTCTTGTGCATTAACCAAAACATCAACTATTTTGAAACAGAGGGAAGTAATAAATTGAAAGGAAAAAGACAGAGAAAAGCCAACTCATTAAAGCAAAATCGGATCTCGTCTTTGACCGTAGAAGAAGAAAAGAAGATGGGATTGTTATCGAACAAGATCTCCAGAGACGAACTCAAAGCAGGAGATCACATCTATTCATGGCGTTCTTACATCTACACCCATCACGGTTCCATCTCCTCTCCCTCTCTCTTAACTTTAATCAATATCTGAGAAGATGATGAATAACGTTTGATATTGTTTTTTTTTTCTCAATTTCAAAGGAATCTATGTAGGAGATGGGAAAGTCATCCATTTCACACGTGGAGGTGGTTTAGAGATCGGAACGGGGACTATCCAAAGAAAATAAAATTAGCATCTCTCAAATGTAAACTACTGATGATATCAATGATCACCAATATATATATATATATATATAAACAACTCATATATATAAAGATAAAATAAATGACATCCTCCAGCTACTTGGATGGTTAAAGCTACAACAACACCAGGAAAACCTATAACTTTAGAGAATAACAATCATTTTAGATGATTCGAACCAAACTACCTATCTGCAACTTCGAGACTCTCTGATCATCATCTTCTCCATTTAGAAGATGGATTTGGTGAGTTTTGGTCGCGGTTTTATGATAATGCCTTTCATAAGGCTTAGCTTGTTCAACTTGGATGTAATCTCTTGTTCTCAAAACCTGCAAAATTTTGGCAAAAGAATGAACAAAGGTTGATCAAGTGTATGAAGAAAATGACCAAACTTGTCTTCTGTCTTTTCAAAGACAACTTCTGATTGATGCAGTCAAGTCGAGAGTATTCACACACGCTTACACCTAAAAGCAAGATCAGAGCTTATTTTGTGTAGGGTTGTATTGTGGACATACCAGGGTCTCAAAGAACATTCTCGATTATTCTTTACGGGTTTTCCCAGCTAAAAGTTTGTCTGTTACAACAACAACATTTTTCCCATTCCCAGCTTCTTTTTCAAATACCGTCTGGAGATACTTCGCCACAGCCCTATAAGGTAAAAAGAGAATTAGTTTGATAGTTTGTGGAAGCTTTAGCTTATTATAGAATATGGAAAAGAACTATTCTGTACAGACCTAGTACGAGAAGACCATCCACTGTTCTCCAGAAGACGTGTTTCATCACCATCTTGCATACCATCGTCCTCCCAATGATCTTCATCAACTTCGTCATCATCCACGTTCAAAATTCCTAAATAGACACAGTGAAATAAACTATAAGTAAGCATAAAGCATGTTTAGTCTATTGATCAAACTGAGCATACAGAAGAATTGGATTCATTAAATTCAAATTCGAAAATAGGTTAGAACCTGTGTCATGTGCAACTTCCATGGTTTCCATTTCCTCCAAAAGACCAACGCCGGAAGAAGGTTCTGCATCTGCTGCACTTTGCATGTAAGCCTCCTCACTGAACATCTTATTATGCGGTTCGTATTTGTTAGCAGACTCTATCTGGATTCACTCCATCATTGTTTGCTTCTGCAAGTGGTTCATCGTTGCAAGTTCCCACTGCCGGATTACTAAAATCACCAGCTGCTGCGCATCCAGTTTCAACAGAACCAACTGTGTTACGGCATGGAGTTTGGTCGTCTATGCCAGTCTCGCTGACTTCAGCTGATGCATCCGTCTTCTTATCTTCACGTGGAAGCTCATCTTCAACTTTCAAGTCTGTTTCGTTGAAAGTGGCGTTGTTATCTACATCGCCTTCAGCAATTTCTATAACATCACAAACATCTCGACTCCCTAGCCCTCCATCATGGTTTTCATGGCATCCTTCCACCTCTACATGATCGAGTTTGTCCTCATATGGTTGACTGATCTCGTCATTCACTGCAAGATTTACTTCGACAGCAGCTTGAGCTCCATTGTTTTCTTTTGAAACTTCCAAATCACATGTTCCACCATGCTCATTATCATCTTTCACTTCTTCCTGTTGGTCTATGGTTTGTTGGTCCTGTGCGTGAGTAGTATGAGCCTCAGCAGTTTGTTCCTCAGAGTCATTAGGGAGAACTTGAGGATCAGAGCTTTCTTCAGTTGCGGTTTCTTCCACATCCCTAACAGAACATTCATTACCTTCCTCCACCACTCCAACAGAATGATGACGCTCATCATTCTCGATTATCATGATTCCTCTAAGATCATACGGCTCATTGTGTAGAGATACTAATTCCACTGACATACCTGAAAAACATTACCAGTGAGACTGCAGTTTATACAAGAACAATTGGGAGAGCTTGAATACAACGGTCTAAATTCTAGCGTAGTGACTTACCAATATTGGCTCCTTCAAGAGTCTATCCTCCAAAGCCTGCCTTTGAAGCATTACGATTTCAGCAACGGTGCAAGGTGCCTTCTTTCGCAGATGGCGTATACCTTCAATGTTTTCGTTGGTCCCGTATAACGCTAATTAGAAAAGTAGACAATCAGAATAAAATGATAAAACAAGTTAAAAAAACCGATATTAACTGCTGCAAGGTAATTTACAAGTGTGAGACCTAAAAGAAGAAAGTTAACACTATTTAAGTACTCAATTTAAGTGTCTTGCGCCTAATTGCAAAGCAAGGTTCAGCTAAAACAATAACTTTTATAAAAAGAAATCAAAGATATAAAAGGTAAACATACTCGCCATGCAAGACCATAGGGTCATCCATTAGAACCTTACTCTTTGTGGCGCAGTAGAACGAGGAGCAGCTCTTAACCGTTTTGTAGATGCTTTTTCAAGTACAGGGGTAGCCCTCATCTTCAGAAAAGATGACTTCCCCACTGTTAAATGAGAAATGAACATTGATTCAGAAAGCTAGCTCAAAGGAGTGAACTTAAATAAAACCTCAGAATCCTTATATAGGAAAGAGCAATAGATGTATAAAATAACAGAATCTGTTACCTAATATGGAAGACAACAAGTCATCGTCATCGTCTGCAGTTCTCTTTGACTGGATCAATCCAACTGACTCAACAGAGTTCAGACTTTCTGCAGTCAGGGTGCTCTCCGTAAAAGTGCGTTTTTTCCCCAGTAATGTTATTGTTTCCTGCATCCTCGTTACATGTGCCAGTGTCTTCTTTATCTGGTGTAGATTCAACCATGAAACCATTCTCATCTCCCAGTCTGTTAGGTGCAGCTAATACCTTTTCTGGTGCAGGTAAATCAGAATCAGTAGATCCAGTCAGATTTCCCAAGTGCTCAGCATCAGTTGCGTGTGCGTTATTCAGCTGCTCCTCTTGCCCATCTCCTTGTAAACTAGAATCTGTTCCCTGATTGACCTCAGTGGCAACGGCAAAATGACCTGGCAGAAACAATAAACATTATAATAATAGTGTTACATACATAACTCTAGTGATTGCAGTTTCTTTGACAAACCTTGGTTCTCTGCTTCAGGATCTTTTGGGTCTTGAGTTAAACAATGCTCAGCATCTGACTTATCCGCCACAACATTCTTAACACTGGTTCCTGCCTCAGTGATTGCTTGACCAGGACCCTCCTCCATCTCGGTGATGATGTGAGAACAACATGGCGATGTAACATGAACATGCTCTGCCTTCTCCTCCTCCGGCTTGTTCTGTGCGTTGAGATTTTCATCAATCAGCGATTTATCCACCTCCATGGGAGTAACTGCTGATTCTCCTTCATTATATTCAGAGGGCAAGTCATTCTCATGTCTATGCATCTCACTAGCAACCGGCTCTCAAGAGGCATTCCCACCTTCATCTGCATTCAGATCCTCTACCTCCATGTGATCATCGCATGCCAGCTGCGACGAGTTTGGCACTTCAACCAATCCAGGGGTTTGAGGAGCTTGAGCATCTCCAATGACCTCATCACGCAAAGCTAGATCTTCAACCTATTAAAGAAATACATTCATAAGATCTAAGAATAACAATAAATACCAATTTTCTGATAGTCCTACCATTATTTTCTCTGTTGGTACGCACCTTCTCTTGATTGACATATCTGGGAATGGCATCAGAAACTCCTACCATGTCATCCTTAATCTCTGGTGTTGCCGCATCCATCTATGCATTGTGATCAGTGCTATTAACAAATAAAATAATCCACTATGATAATAAAATCAAGAGAAGCCATAGGGAAGCAAATATGCAATAGTGGTACAAAGTATACAGCAAATTTAATGATAAAAAAACTGACCCTTGAACTCCCTCGTCGTCTGATCCAATAACTTCCTTATCCTGGAATACTTCCTGAAGAAAAAATAAATGAATGAGAAGAGATCATATGCAAAATTAAAATAATAAGAAAGGAGCTCATTCATGCAAGTAAAGATCTGAATATGTTCCATGCCAAAATACCTCGTCAAGCTCCAAAGCAGCTTGAGAAAGGAGCTCATCCATGCAAGTATACAACACCATCCATGGTATCCTGAAGAGTGATCTGTTCTCTTGTACTAACATGATGATCAACGTAATTAGTACTACACAACAAAACGAGGAGCAATGGATAAATAGAGATTCTAAAAATCAGAGTAAAGATTTATAAATCATAATGACTTAGAGCAGCACTGGAGGGAATATCAAGAAAGAAACTAACCCTTGAAAGATCTCATTGTCAGGGAGCTCCAAAATCATCAAGATCAAAAGTCTCAGGTCACGTAATCGAGTGATACGGCGCAGCGGATTCTTCTGGAGGTAAGTCAACAGCAGCAGAGCGAAAAGCTTGTTTGACCTTAAGCAACGCCTCGCTGCAATCATCAAAGAGGTTGTTCACCTTTTTGGAGTATATACGAACCACACCAAGCAGAAGATGACTAGACAATCGCAATGCAATTGGAGCTTCCGGAATGAGAATGGAATCTGCTCGGAAAAAGCAATTAGTCACATTAGGAAAGTAAAAAACTAAAACCTAAAGTAACAAGACAGGGCACTCACTAACGGAGACACCGATGTCAGTATCGGCGACCTGATTCCTTCGAATCTTCCTCTCCAAATGGGCAGCGATCCATATAGTCCCAAGTGGTCCTTTCTTTGCTCATAAAAACTGTGAATAAAACATTCCTCTTCCTCCTCCACACCCCAACCTTGAATTTCAACCAAGAAGAGGAGCCAGACTTGTTAGACCCAAAGATAAGATATGAAAGAGAAACATTGAAAATGAGCTCAACCCGACAAAAAACCCTCGAAATTGCCACAGAGCAGCAGAGGGCTCTCCTCAAAGCCCATAAGACTACTCGCTAACCGTATAATTCACCAATTCCAAGCTCGATTCAACGGAGATTTCAAAAGAGTATCTCATTTCTGGAGAAGTAGAATTTTTGTAGACAAAATACTCAAGAGATCAGGCATAATAACAGCGAAAGTAGTAGTAATTGCAATATGCAAAGTTTCAAATTTTTGATCTTTTGGTTTTGATTTGATTTTCTGATTAGACGGAGGGATTTGGTGCGGAAAAAGGAACACGAGTTCCGCTCCGTGAAATATGTCATGCTTCCATTGGTTAAGACACGCGTGGGCCGGACATTGTTTTAGTTCATTTATCTCAAACTAACTTATCAGCTTCGACTAGAATAAATAGTCGTTTTTTTTTAACGTCTGGATCGATTATTTTATCGATTAATTATGCTATTACAACTATGAGAATATTACAAAGACGATTTTACGGCCGACAATTCTACCACCTTATGAGAATACACGTCTGACTGCACCACTCTGAGCCGTCCTATGAAATCCATGTTCGATGGTACGCCATGCATCAAGCTGAAGATCTCCTATAACCTGTTTCTCCATAATCTGCATAATTTGGTATTTTCTGGGGTTTGAACCCCAGACCCCCGAGTGTAAAAGCAATTGAACCCTTGGTCAAACCACTGGACCAAGGGGCTTCCACAGAATAAATAGTCGTCACCCCAATTATTTTTAATAGGATAAGAAAAATCAAATTAAAATTTTATGTATTTAAACCTCCAACTATTAAACCGTTAATATCGTGAATCTTTCATTAATAAAATAGTTTTTTAATGGAGACCCGTTAAATTAAAATAATGTGTTATATAATAACGAAAACAACATGAGATTCTTATAATCAATTGATATTTAAGTGATTTAAAATCTCAACTATTTTTAAATCAAATAAAAAACCTTCAACTAAAACTATACGTTTTTAAACTATCAACTATTAAACCTTCAATGCCTTTAACCCTCTATAAAAGAGAACCATCAAGTTGAAACACAGAGTTTCATGTAATCTCATAAACGAGAGAAAGATTAAAACTCTCTAAATCAATGGCAATAACAGTGACAATTCATCCTTAAATATAGAAAACTAGAGTTTTTCTTTTCCTCTTCAAGAACCATCGAAGGTGAGATAAGTAAATAAAATTGTGGTGTTTCTAAATCTATTCTTTCTCTCCTAGAGACTAGACATCAACAGACGTTTTTCTAGATGTGATGGTCCAATGTAGTCTATTTTTTTTAATACCACAGCCTACAGGTTTGAGTTCTATTGGACTATGTACCCCTTATGTATGACTTTCCAAATAAGTTTATATACTAAAACATAAAATTTATGTATTGGAAAAGAAAAAAGGTGGTTACACTCGAACCACAATTCGGTAGTTTCTTTTAGATCTGTTGGTACATTTGGAAGGTAAAGAATGTCAAACTCTTTCCGCCAAAACTATAAAATAATGTCTTTTGTCAAAACGATTAATCTATTAAAACCGCAAAATCAAGTTTTTCCATAAATAAAAAATAAAATCACACTTTCGGTAAAAACTACAAAATTACGTGTTTTTAGCCAAACAGTAAAATTGCATTTTTTCACCGAAATGATAAAAGTTCATTTTCCGTCTAGAATACATTTTTTTGCCAAAATCCATAAAAAGAATACTTTTTCAATAAAATCATAAAATTATGATTTCCGTCTAAATTGTAAAATTATGTTTTCTTCAACATTGTAAAATCATGGTTTCTCACAAAATTATAAAATTTTGTTTTCTCATCAAATACATAAATTTTATTTTCCCGATAAACCCGTAATTAATATCCTGTTTCCAGGTCAATTCCGTAAAATATAGTTTTATTTTTCGATAATTTCAATCATTTCTTTATTTTTTAATAAAACCTCTATAAGTAATTTGATAATTTGTGTGATATATAAATTTTTAACTATAAAGCTTATTTGATGCCAATTTATTAACTCTAACATTTTATTTATATATAATATTTAACTCAATGTAAGTGTATATGAAGGTAATTTCTTGTTTATGAAAATATAAATAAAATAATTCCTCAGTGACAAAAAAATAAATAATAATAAAATAATTCCTTAATTAAATTGATTTCATAATTAATGGTTTTTTGTAGTATCTAAACCTGAAAGTAGTTATGTTTTTTTGTTGTTTTCATAAATTATTTGAGTTTTTTAGTTAATTATTTAATTCATCATATATTATTAAAAATAAAATAAAATTATTAAATATATGAGACATAATATTTATATTGTTCGGACACAAGACTATATTGTTTTGTTTGGAGACACAGATAATATTATAATGTTATTTTCATGATTATTTTATTGTTGTTCTAGTGTCTTCATTAATCATTAGTGACATTTTATGCAATATAATCCATAGTTAAAGGATAGATCTTGGGTCGATAGATAGATTATTTTCAATCATTTTTGGTAAAACTTTATTTATTTATTTATTTATTTGCAATAGTCCATTATTAAAAAGGTTGTTAATTTTCATTAACAACATTACATTATTTATTCGACCAAAATAATATTCTCTTCCCCCAAACCACGGGTTGTATTGAAATGAGTCATGGAACCAATTAAAATCCGTCTCATATAAAACTGCAATCTCTGTTTGCGTTTTCCACGTTAACCATTCAATTCATATATATAAAAAATGCAATCTCTGTTTATGGATCAAAAACATTGTAGCCATATAGTAATTATGTTTCTTCCAGTTGAGCTGCAAACTGATCTCACCATTCTGCTTCCAAAACAAAATCCCTAACCTCATCGTGGTCCACTAATCCATCGTCAAGACTCGCATGTATCTGTCTCTGTGCATACCTGCATTCACACAGTATTAACATATCAGACCTAATACAAGACAACACTTCTAATGGTGATAAGCAAAGCATAAAGGATTCTAGGAGGAGAATCTGTACCAACGACCATTATTTGCATCTATACACTTCTGCGCATCTTTGCTATCCTTGAATTTTATGAGGACAACACCCTGTGGATGAAACTGACAGACCTGTGAAAAGAAAAATGTATATTGGAAATAGTCTCCACTTACAACAGAGACGACATAAGAGAACAACAAACTTGAGCAAAAGAAGACACAAAATGTTACCTTCACTGAGAGAAGCGGCCCATGCTTTACACTCTCTTCCTTCACGTTATACTCAACCTCGGCACACAGATTCCTATCAGCCTGCAAACCGAGTCAAAAACGTTCAAGCTATAGGAGTTCACCTTTTTCAATTGAACTTATTTTAAAACTGGGCAAGACCCTACCCTCATCTGGGTTTGAGTGAACATGTATCGTAGAACAACAGTTGCTGGTACTGAGGTCTGAGCATCATCACTGCGAGCTATGTAGTAAAAAGAGAGACCAAGCGAAAGTCAATGAAAAGTTTACTTCCAACAAAAAAACATTTATGGGATTGAGTTATGCGCATCATCCTTACCATCTCTGGCAAGAAACGTCTTCTTCATGGCTTCATATATACGAGGCGGCTGCAACAATTTGTAATTATTGAAGTCAATCTTGTGCCATGAGGGCACAACTGATGAGAATATCAGTTAAATAAAAAACTGAGAAAATGAAAAAGGACGAAACATTTACCACGAAATTCGCAGATACAAGATTTTCACCATAACATCTCAAGTGCATCACTCTCTGCATCGCTAGAGCCTCTTGCACCGTTTCAAAACACATGTAGACAGCCCCTTTATTCCTGCATGTTAACCAAATTCAGACATATAATCACATATAAAGGCAATGGCAATGAAAATTTTTGACTGAAGAATTATTCTTACTTGTCTAAGTATAGATGGACGAGCACACCGTACTTGTTAGCCAATGTTTTCACATCTTCTCTGAACTTTTTAAGCAACTCCTGCAGCCAAACCAAGAAACAGTTTCATTTATTTGTAAACACATAAATAAGCATTTGACACAGTTTCAAATTATCAACTGATGCAACCAAACCAAGAAACAGTTTCATTTATGTCAATACTTACCTCAGTTTTGAACATAAACATGTTCTTCAGCTGGAGACACTCAGTTGGATTGGAGACAACCCCTTTTTGGTTGAGAAGAGTGAAAACAAGATTGGTCTTATTAATAAGACTGTCCAGCACGCAAGGTTTGTCCTCGTCACTCTCCCTTGCAATAGAAAGGCACTTCGCTGCAACATGCGTCATATCCGCCTCTTCGTTTGACAAGGCCTTTGATTGAGCGCCTAACATAGCTTCGCTGAGATGATCCAAGACAAATGAAACCTGCAAGAAGAAAAACAGCATATCAGTGATAAGATATTACTTTCAGATATTAGCTTCTAGGAAGCTATCAAAACTCTGTCCAAAAAGAGGAAAATTAAATATTCACCTTGATTCCTTCAACCTCTTTCGTGGAAGTTTTTGCTTTTTGAGCATCACAGAGTTGAGCAAACTAAGACGCAACACAAGAAATTGATTTGAGAAAATGAGGAAGAACAACAAGTCGAATTAAATATGTCTGTTCACATACCTGTACAAATGCAAAGCATTTGCATTGACCAGTTTTGTGAAGTGGTAACTCAACCAACTCAACAATACCATAAGGTCTGAACATCTGTAAATCGAAAAGAAAAATCTGTAAGAAATTCTATACACATAAATAAGCATTTGACTATAGAAAATACATACCTTTCTAAGCTTCAAAATTGTCATATTAGTTGGCAGGTTATTCACATACAGTCTTCGATATATAGGGCCAGACAGCTCTGGATTCCTCTCAGAAGCAGAGGTAACCACCATATCAGGTTCTCCGAGCCTCTCCCTCTCCCTCGTCACTCTCCTGTCTGTGTCTCTAGAGCTCTCCCTCACCCTCGTCACTCTCCTGTCTGTGTCTCTAGAGCTCTCCCTCTCCCTCGTCACTCTCCTATCAGTGTCCCTCGATCTCTCCCTCTCCCTCGTCAATCTCCTCTCCATGTCTCTAGAGCTCTCCCTCTCCCCCGTCACTCTCCTATCAGTGTCCCTCGATCTCTCCCTCTCCATGTCTCTAGAGCTCTCCCTCTCCCTCGTCACTCTCCTATCAGTGTCCCTCGATCTCTCCCTCTCCCTCGTCAATCTCCTCTCCATGTCTCTAGAGCTCTCCCTCTCCCTCTCCATGTCGCTGTCCCTATCAAGTACCACACGGCGTAAGCTCAATATGTAGAAACGAATAACCAGAGAAATAAGTCTTGTTCATGTCAGAATCAACAAAGAGAAGCGGCCAAGTGAAACACACTTAAACAAATGAAACACTCTTAAGGAAACCCATCAAGTACCACATTACAAAACTCACTCTAATTTTAAAACAAATAGAAACAAAAACCCTAAAGCTTCGAGATTCTGGAAAAAGACAACATTATAGAGAGAGGAATCGGAGAGAGAGATATAACGCCGTACCTCGCAACGCTAGACCGGCCGTGAAGTCGATTGGAAACGAGCAACGACCAACTTTGAGATCTAAAGCTTCGAGATCTACAACACAACTTTGAGATCGTATGAACCAAACCTTAGGGATTAAATGGGAATTCTATTTGAGACCGAAGTTCGTCAGTTGGGCCTTTTACTTATTGGGCCTATTAATTTTCTATTATTGCAGGTTGATGTCCGAAGCTCAAGTTTCAGCGGACAAAATAACGACCTATACAAATATTAAATGGGAATTCATCCAAAAAAATACCGAACGCAATAATGGCCAAAAGAAACCTGGACTCGAGCCTGGCCATTAAAACACTGAACATTTGTTGACTTTTTCAGTTTATTAAGAAACTGTCGATTGACTTACCAGATTAATTTACCGTTAATTGATAGTTAAGACATTGTTTACTAAACGTTAAATACTGCTGTTAAGTAAAAACAACGTCGTTTTATCACGTCGTTATGTTTAATTAAAATTGTTGTGGTTGGATTCGAACTCGTGCACTCGTGGTTCTTGGGAGGTCTTTGCCACTGAGCTAGTGGACTTTTCGTTAGATTACCATATACATTTCTTTTTATTGATCAAAATATGTTGATGTTTAATTAAAATTGGGGTTGGTTGGATTCGAACTCGGCACTCGTGTTCAATGGGAAGGGTCTTTGCCACTGAGCTAGTGGACTTTACGGTTTATTACCACACACAGTTTGCTTTATTGATGGAACGATGTGAGTCCTTCAACAAGACCATCAGGGAGGCTAGGAAAAAGCCTCTGCTCGACTTGTTAGAGGAGATAAGGCGCCAATGTATGACTAGGAACTTCACCCGGTCCAAGATGGCTACAGACAGGAAGACTAGGTTTACCATGAAGACGCAGCAAGAGTTAGACAGGGTTGAGAAGAAGTGCCACAAGTGTATATTGCGTTGGGCAATTGGGCCAGAGACTGAGGTGGAGTATCAAGACCAGTGCTATGTTGTGAGTTTGGAGAAGGAGACTTGTGCATGTCGAGGCTGCAAATGAATGGTATTCCGTGCATCCATGCTGGTAAGGTCATCCTTCGTGCGAAGAGAAAGCTTTCTGAATTTGTTGCTGAGTGCTACACAATTTCTAAGTGGCGTGAGACTTACAGTTATGGGATCAGACCTGTAAATGGGATGATAGAGTGGCCTCAGACCAATAGATTAGGTGTGATTCCACCAGCTAATCGAACTGGTAATCCTGGTAGGCCTAAAAACCATGACAGAAAGAAGGGAGCCAATGAGACAAAGTCTACTACCAAGATGAGCTGTGCGAACAGAGTAATGACATGCTCTAACTGCAAAGAAGAAGGCCACTACAAGAACAAATGTAATAAAGGTTCTGTTCCGAGTCCACCTAAGAAACCAAGAGGCAGACCAAGGAAATATCAGGTAAGGGTTTTAGTTTTTTAGCTATTGGTAATGTGTATGAGTTTGTTGAGGTTATTGACCATTCTTTTATATGATACATGGACTACATATTGAAGCGTCTCAAGCTCAATCCTCACAAGCTCAATCCTCACAAGCTCAAGCATCACGATGGGAAGTTCCCCAATCTTCACAAGCATCACAGATAGGAACATGGGGAAGATGGTTCTCTTAGATGATGATGTTGTCCCTTTTGTTTTGTTGTGTAATGATGATGTTGTTTCTCTCGGATGCTCTTGTTTTTCTTTTAGGATGATGATGTTGTTTCTCTCGGATGCTCTAGTTTTTCTTTTAGGATGATGATGTTGTTTCTCTCAGATGCTCTTATTTTTCTTTTAGGATGATGCTATCTTATGTACTTCTTTTAAGATGCTGATGATGTTGTGTTAAACAATGAAAATCGTTTATGTTTTATTCTTTGGGTTTCTGTTTTGTTATTTTTTGTCTCTCTAATCGATTAGAATGAAGAAGAAGAAGCAAACAAAGTCTAACATCATCATCCATAACATAAAAGAGTCTTACAACATGAGTCTTAAACCATTACAAAATTACACAAACATAGTCTCCTAGATGGAAATAACCATTAGAGAATCAAGAAAAGACATCACAATTCAAAGACAACCCATTCCTACTGCCTCTTTCTCATGAAGAACACAATACAAGAAACTGATGCCACCAGAAAACCCACTTTCATGATCACATTCAGCTTCTTAACTTCATTGCTAGCTTTCCTGAGATCTTCTTTCAACTCTTCCTCCACATTTTTGAGGCTGTCTATCTCCATTTTGAGCTTCCTCAAATCCGATGCAAAGCCATCAACTTTAGGCAATGCATCTTGAACCTCTTTGTAGACAGCTTCATCTGCCCATTTATACAAGTGATCCTGGACACAAATCATGAACAAAGTCTATGTTCAAACCATTTCACACTACCTAGCCATTGAAGCTTTATGTTATAAGGTTACATAAACACAATCAACAAGACCCATAATCAATTTAAACACGGAAAACACTTACATTTCGAAACGTTGGGCATCTAAAGAAAGTTCTTCCTGGATTTTCCTTTGTTTTTGATGTGTAAATTCCAGTTCTTCGACCACAGCCGCATTGCTCCGGGATACCACGAATACCCATCGTAGTCACAGACGAATCCTCACAACCCGAACTCATCATGTGACAATCGAAGAAGGAAAGGTGAGAATCGATCTTCTAAAGGAAGAAATTGAAGAGAATCGAGCTCTGTTCGTCGTCCTCGTTTTGATTTGAGAATTTAGGGTTTGGAGAAAACGTCGTCTTTCTTTTTGATTCATTTAACTGGGATTCGAAGATAATATAATAAACTTTGTTCGTCAATCTATTGTAAAGTCCATTAGCTCAGTGGCAATAAACCCGCACAATGATACACGAGAGCACGGGTTCAATCCTGATAGAGCACATATTTTTAGTTTCAAAAATAAATAAACTACGTCGTTTCATTCATTTGTCTTTAATCAGACAAAGAGATGAAACGACGTCGTATTCTTTAACAGAGAAAATTAACGTCATCTAATTTATCTGTTAACTCTGATAACGGTGGGATAATCTGGTAAGTCAATCGTAACGTTCTTAATAAACTGAAAAAGTCAATGAAAGTTTGTGCTTTTTTGACCACCCAGTAAGTCCAGGTTTCTTTTGGCCATTCTTGCCATGTTCAGTATTTTTTTGGACGAATTCTCAATATTAAATACAGACAGAATACATTTTCAGAAAATATATGTTTTTGAAAGCGTCTCCTTAAATTGGCTATTCATGTCTCTACAGCCAATACATTTTCAGAAAATATATGTTTTTACAAGCAAAAAACATTATTCTTAACTCTCTCTCTCTTGCACCAAAACCCCACTGGATCAGCCGAATCGTTGGAGATGATCTACAAACTCACCTAAAGCTAATTATGCCAAGTTGGATGAGAAATTGGTTTTCTCATTACCAAACCAAGATTTGGCGACAAAATCCATTATATACAAACCAAGAAAACCAGAGAGAGAATTGGAAAAATGATACACTTTGAACTTTTGTTTGTCAAAATAGAATTTTTCATACTTTTGATATTTTCTGGACATATTTGTCATTCTTTAATGGAAAAAAATAGTAAACTGGATTTTAAAAATGTAAAAAATATAAAAACTGTTGTAAACTTAAGTGTGACAATATATATGTTTGAATATTTTTAGAAAAAAAATTAGAATCATATTTTATTTAATCTCCTAACTACTGTTAGAATACTCATTCTGGTAATCTACGTAGTTTATAAATCGTATTCTGAGTTTTAAACATAAATATATCAAAGATATATACCATAATATAACATTTCTTGTATATTCTGACAAAGATAGAGTTAGTTACGTTATAATCAAGAAAAATATTTTCGGTCTACCTACAACTTGAAAACGATATATAGCCACAACTCTATGAGGTAGCTCGGCTACATTACGTGCAATAACATTTATGTCTTTTACCTTATATGACACCTAAAAGAAGAAAATGTTTCTTAGCTACTATACTGTGTTTTGCGTAGAAAATATATATTTTCTAGGTAAATCCGGAAAATATGGAAACTTCTATATTCAGTTAACGATGTTTCCATATTTTGGTTAATATATTTTCTAAATCTACCCAAAATCTATCTCGAATCTCACATATTCTCTCCCATGTTTTTTTTTTTTTGAACACATTTCTCTCCCATGTTTTAGTTTGATTTAAGACTAGAACCGGGGACTAAGGGCCTGACTGGTTCAAACGCAGCGGTTGCGGTTGCGGGTGCGAGAGTTTGCGGGTGCGGATGGTTGCGGTTTCAAGTGTTACATGGCGTTTTGTATGACTGGCGCAACGTTTAAAAATTGTTGCGTTTGCGGGATGTTTGTGACTGGTTGATTATGAGACATTGCAGCGGTTTAATAATAAATTATCAATATAAACATATTATAATATTATAAAATATAAAAAACATACTATTGTGATAAAATATAATAACTGTTAATATAATATGATTAATAATAATATTAAGTTTATTTTTTAATTTTTTTAAGTAGTTGAAAGTTATAGTTTTAATATATTTTATGAAGATTTATATTAAAACTTTTAAAGAATATTTTGTTTCTTTTTTATATATGTGTATATCTTTATATATGTATGTATATTAACTTTTAAAAATTATGATGAATAGCTACTTTAAAGTTTTTATAAAAAGAAAATACTATATTGTTTGTGAATTTAAATTAATATATAAAATGTATATATATTTTTATTTATAATATTCTAAATTTTAAATTTTTAAGTTTAAAATATTTAGAAAAAAAAGTTTAATATTTTTTTATCCAACCGCAATCGCCCGCAACCGCAAACGTTAGCTGGAACCAGCTTTTGGTTTTAAGAGGTTTAGAGCGGTTTAAAGCGATTTGTAGCGGTTTGTATGATTGTTTTGAAACGCTGTCAACCGCTACCAACCGCAAAAGCTGCGTTTGCGGGTGGTAGCGGGAAAACCAGTCAACCCCTAAGCGACGGGTTTTAGGTTTATACTTTTAACTATAGTTATTCATTAGCGCATATGGTTAGTAAATGTAGAGACGTCGAAGTCCAGTGGCGCGTGGTGTGGATGCTGTTGTAAAAGGTGTTGGGTTCGATTCTTGCATGCTGGAACTTTATCTTTTTCTTTTAATGATGGGTATTATTGTAATTTCCAATTTGTCTTCTCCTATTTCTTTTTAGGGTTTTCGACTCTACAATTTTTTTTTCCATGGCAGCCAAACACTTTTTTCACAGAAACCACCATATTTTGGTGTGTTTCGTGTTATTGTTACCTCACATATACAGAGATCTGCTATGAATCATCGTTGTCGCTGTTGATTTATTGGCCGACTGTGGTGAAAACGTCTGGCCAATGCAATTCTCCGACACAGAAAAAAATACGAGGAAGAAGAAACAGAGAATGAAGATGACGGATCTTAACCGTCGAAGAAGAAAAATAAATCTCCATTAACGAAGAAGCTTTCGGGGGACAAAACATAGGTCATAGATGATAGAAAATGGTAAAAATTAGGTTAACCGTGGTTTGTTTTCTTTTTCTATTTTTCCTTTTAGTTTTAATTATTAGATTGTATTAATAAAACAATAAACAAATATTATAAATTTTAATTAAGGTTAACATTGATTAATCAAAGAGTATAATCGTATTAACAATAATTAAAATCCTAAAGAGACAAAAATCTTAGACAAAATCCTATTGAGACAAGTTCAAGTTCTAAATGTCATATTTTTCTAATTTTTCCTATAGACAGACGACCACATATCATCATTTGGAGCCTCGTATAGACTAACCTTCCATATATACCTTTATTCAAAAGCAGTTGAAATAACTTATTTCACTCTTTTTGCAGAAAACACACAATGAAGACTATATGAAGAAAAAAAAAAGAAACAAACCCGGTCTAAAGCTAGAAAGGAAGAGGACCTTCAAAACCAGGAAGAAACTTGACAATAGAGCCAAAACAAGCATGTAGGCTTAAGGTAATAAGTAAAAGAAGCAGAAGCAACTTCTTAGCCATAATGTGTATTTTTTTACAGAACGATAAGAAAGTGGAGGGAAAGCACTGTTTTGTTTTAACGAGATGGTTCGTAAATGTTATTTTAAATGGAGGGTAGGTAGAGATAATATTACCATTATCACTCTTCAATACCTTACCTATCAATTCCCCAATAATATCGTCTCACATTTCTTTCACACGTGACATTTTTTATCATCCACACCAAATATGTTGGCTAGCTCTGTCCACGTATTTCATTTCTAAAACGAAATTTTGGTAGCTACCCGTCTTTCTTGTCATTGTTATGAAACAGTACCACTTAAGATTACCAACCACTACTCCCAGTAACGTTTTTAATGTGTAGATGAAATTAAATGTATAATAAGTACAAGAACAATAATGTGAAACTTTAATCAAAGCTAATAAGTGTAAAACTTCAAAACCCCACAAATCACTTTTCAGATTTTTTTATAACCGAGTTTCTGATAAAGAATTCTTGTTGTCCCAAATACATTTTCAAGCATCGACATTAGTCTATCTACCAAAAGCAAGCGTCTACATTTGTTCAACTTGGACAGAAAAGCCACATTTGCAGCGTTTGGTTTTTACAGCGTCTTGCTCGTCAAAAATGACATGCTCATGTTCATCTCCATCTCCATCTCCACGTTCACGGTCTCCATCTTCACTATGACACTTTCTTCCTCTCTTAACCCCTCCTTTCTTTTTAGGTGTTTTTACATTCTCCTGATCTCCTCCCTAACAACCGTCTCTGGTCTCGTTTCCAAACTCCTCGTTTTCACAACATCATCCTCTGAGTTATTGGCGTAACGGTTTTTCAACCTCTCACGGGTTAAGATGGAGGAAAGAAGCTGATACCATCTCGAAGCTGCTTGTGCTTCGTTTCGTTTTCTCTCCTCCTCTTCTCTCATTTCTCGTTCTTCTGCATATGCCTAAACACAAAACCAAAAAGGGAAGATAAATCCAAAGATCCCCATCCATATTCAAACCATAAAAAAATATGTGATTTTTACTTACCTCGAGGATTGCATCTTTGAACTCGGAGCAGACCACAATACCTACGAAAACAGAAGTAGCACGTCCACTTTTGTACTCGAAACCAACCATTGCAGGTGCATAATCTATTCCAAATCTCTTAGCAATTGAAAATATTCGAGGAAACCTTAAGTGGACTGTTTCAGGTGGGAGACATTTCTCAGACCAGACATCAACTTGACCCCGCTCGTTCTGTAACACACACATAATCTTTTTACAGTAGATTCCATTGAAGCAAATAAACAAGACCGAGATGAAGGTGATTTTTACCTTGGGGACAATTCCATTAACAGCATGAGGGAGACACAAGGGTTCCATTTGCCACCTTCCGTATAGTTCCATGCACCGAGAACCATCTTCACTGTCCTTGTTCCCATCTCCAAAATCGTTTCCTTTTCTGATCTTTGCGTTGCGCTTAAGAATCTATAAGGTGATAGTGGATATCAAGAGTTGATTATCAAACCGGAATGAATAAAGATAAAACATCAGGGAGAAAAAAGAACAGTGATATACCTTAAAGGGAACTTCATTGGCCTTAAGTTGAAGCCCATCACGTAGCCAACTTTCTTTGGTTCTAAGAGTCTGCACACAGGTTCGAGGATAAACGGAATGACCAGCGCAGAACCCCAGAACCGGACCTTTTGGGTGAAGTATCTGGTTCTTGTGAAGCCATTTCTCAATAGCAAATGATTGAAATAAAGGTCTCAGAAGTTTCAAGTGAAACATGAGCCATGAGCTATAATTAAACTCTTACCTGCTGGTTAGTGGGAAGAGCCTCAGTAAGTGCTCGAGTAGCCAACACAATATCTTCAACAGCACTCTTCATACCAAAGGACGAGCTACTACTTGCTAGAGGGGTTAAGCTCGCGGCGGCTGCCTCTAGCTCTCTTAACGGTTCTAATACCACATCCCACCACAGTGAACTCACCCGTTTTGATGAAACCGTGTGCCACTTTGTACAGTACCTGCGAGTGACGTCTTTAGCTCCACCACCAGCGAAGGCGACAACATATCTGAGTAACATTTTGCAAGCAGCGGCTGCAGCTTCCACCGTTTGTTCAGCATCTATCGTTCCGTTAACAGCATCTACATGAACCCATCTCCCATCCATGTTTTCCCCATTGCAATACACCTCAGCCCAATAAAGAGGAGAATCCACTTTCTTAGAACCGATAGCTGTGGACATTATTACTTGGTCAGAAACTGATAAGCCATTAGCACTTCTTTTTGTTGTTTATGGACTTTTCTTTTTCTCGGTTACTTTAGAACTCTGTTGGTTGTTTACAGTCGCAGTTGCAGCCATAGCCATGGCTAACTGCATCTCGAACTCTACATCTCCTTTCCTCCTTGTTCCGTCAGATTTGCTGGACGTTCCTGCTTCACAGGATGAGTTGACCTTATTGTCTTGCAGCTGAGCAGAACCCTCCTGCTGAGGCTCAGGCTCAGAGGTTTCACAGAGACTTTTATCCTCGACATGGGAAGAGGATTTGTTTGGGTGTGACGAGATGGCTTGATGCTTTGGAACCATAAGAGTGAAGTTCCTGAATGCCCCACGCTTCGTTTTACCTCTGTTCTGACCTGAAGATTCATCCTTGTCGGCACCAGGTTTTAAGGAGGCAACATCAAGAATAGACACAAACCTGTGAAACTCAAATTAGTGCAAGAACTCAAAACAAGCTTGGCATTACTGCCATAGGTACCTTAGATAACTATCTGACAGATTAAATATTGAAAAGCAAAACATCAAATGACACCGAACAATATCTTGTGGCAAAAAGAACAAGTATCACATGCCGAGCTGTAAGCTCTAATGCTCTAAGCAAAGCAACGGCCAATGCTCCAAGCTGCAAAAAATGATCCCATGAGTTTCCTATAGAACAT
The DNA here is from genome assembly GCF_000801105.2 of Raphanus sativus. Lineage (NCBI taxonomy): Eukaryota > Viridiplantae > Streptophyta > Magnoliopsida > Brassicales > Brassicaceae > Raphanus > Raphanus sativus. The sequence goes on along the minus strand of NC_079512.1, from coordinate 28,515,223 downwards.
TACTTTTCTAAAAGGAGGACAAATTTGAATAAAATTAATAGTGAAAAATTGATGTTTCAACTACACATGTAAAGAACTAAATTAATAAGTTGAAGTATGACCAATCTATCTATCTATCTTCTATTTATATAAAGTAGCATTTTCATCCCTCCTGAAGTGTCCACGTAGGCATCCATGTCATAAATCCATTTTTTGGTATTGCAACACGTGTCCCTTTCACCAGTACTCTGCGTTTCATTTATTCCTTTTGTTATTTCGTTTGGGTTTTGGGTTACACGGATTTTAAAATGGAGCTTTGAAAAGCCCAACTTGATAATAACTTAAATCACTCAAAACGCGTCGTCTTTCTTCAATGGTTCGACATTGTTTTCTCCGGCGATGTAGTCTCCAACACGAGGGTTCGATTCGGGAAATCGGCCAAAAAAACACTGAACTTTTCAAAAATTGCCAAAAGAAACCTGTACACTTGTCTGGCCAATAAAACCCTTAACTTTTATCGACTTATTTAGATTATTAAGAAACTTACGATTGACTGACCAAATTAGCACACCGTTAAACGAGAGTTAAGACAGCGTTAACCCAACGTTAACTGTTGGCGTTAAGTGAAACGACGTCGTTTCATTTTACACGATTTGAAAATAAAAATTGATAGACACCGGGGTTCGAACCCAGGTTGTTTGGATCAAATAGCAAGGTATTTTACCATTAGGCTAGTGGCTCATTCAATGTATGAACAAACACATTTAGTTTTATTTGGTATTAATTTTGAATATAAAAAACTCTCTAAAAATTTAAAAGGTCTTTAAAATTCCAAAATTTGAAAAATAAAGAATTTTTTAATAAAATTAATTTTGAAACTGAAATTAAAAATAAAATTTTATTTTCCTTTAAAAATCAAAAATCTTCCAAAATTTTCATTTTTAAAAATAAAAATTCATTTTAGGATTAAAAATTTTAAAAATAAATAAAAAAATCGAAAATAGCAAAAAAAAATTTAAAAATAAATTCGAATCTGAAAATAATCCGAATCTATAAAAAATATTTTTTTTATTTTATTATTTTTTTAAAAAATGGCCAAAAAGAAAATTTTCATTTTTGAAATTATTAAAAGAAAAATTGAAAAAACAAAATAATTCGAAACAAAATTCAAAAAAGTGATAAAAAATTTCAAATCTGAAAACATATAATTAGAAACTATAAAAAAATAAATAATAATAATGATAATAATAATGATAATAAATTATTTATTATTTATTTTTTTTATAGTTTCTGATTATATGTTTTCAGATTCGAAATATTTATAACTTTTTGGAATTTTTTTCGATTTTTTTTCAATTTTTTTTATAATCCAAAATATGAAAATTTTCTTTTTTTAGAATTACTTTTTCAGTTTTTAGAAATTTTAAAAATCTTTTAAAGTTTTTAGATAATTTTTTTATATTCAATCAGTACCAAATATAATTAAATATGTTAGTAACTTCATTGATTGAGCCACTAGCCCAGTGGTAAAGTACCTTGTTATTTGGATCAAATAACATGGGTTCGAACCCCGTGGGCGACTTGATTTTATTTTCAAATCATGTAAAACGACATCGTTTCATCTCATTTCAAAACGACGTCGTTTCACTTAACACCAACATTTAACGATGTCATTTTTTTCTGTTAAATTTGCTGACGGCGTGCTAAATTGGCAAGTCAACGAAAACATCTATCTTATTAAAGCTGAAGTATAATTTCATATTAAGTTTTTAAAATATAATATATGTAATTATTTATATGATGATACGTATTAAATACTATTAATTATATGATTACTTATATGATGGTACATACAAAATACGATTAATTATATGATGAAATCATATGATATATAATAATGACTAAGGATGGGTTTTCAGACATCCATACGGGTTTGGTTCTGATTGGTTTGCGTTTAGGGTTTTCGAGGTCAAAGATTTCAGTCCTATTAGGATGTTTCTAAATTTTTGTTTGAGTTTGATTCGGATCTTTGCGGGTTTAGTTTGGGTTTGGATAACCTATTTAAATTATTTTTAAAGTTTTAAATCACTATATATTTTAAATTTCTCAAAATCTTTAAATAAAGTAATATATTACCTATAAATTTAAATAACATATGTCAGAATACCTAAGCTTAACATATCAATTGGGTTGATTTAAAATTTTGGATACGGAATCAATAATTATTTTAAGTATTTTTGGTGATTTGAGTATACTTTAACTATTTTAGATATTTGTTTTTGACTATCTATATATATTTTCAAGTATTTTAAACCAATTTAAAATTATCATTCTTGATGTTTTATATACGCTAAATATAAAAACAATTAATATATAAGTATATAAATCTATTTTTAGATAAATTCAGGTACACGAATATTTCGGTTCGGATCCGATTCGGTTCTCTAACTAACAAAATTTTGAATAATTCGAATATTTAATCAATTTATGTTCAGGTTTGGTACTATATTTACAGATTGGTATCAGTTCTGTTCCTCAGATTCATTTTGCCAAACCCTAATAATTACATGAAAAACAAATATCATCATATTTTTAAAAATATACATCCGCGGAGGTGCAGAGATCAAAGTTTATAATCATTTATTTTAACAATAAGCCAAATAAATATGTTGATTGAAGAGCGAATAAAACAAAACTAGAGAACTACATAGTTTATCAGAGACACTCTATGTGTCGAATTTATTAAAAAAATATTAAAATAAATAAATTCAATAATTACAAACAAATAATATATTTTATAAAAATAAAAAATAATACTCGCGCTTTTGGAAGCGCGGATCAAAATCTAGTTGTTGATTAATTTTAAAGTCAACGAAAAGTTTGTGTTTTTTTGGCCGATTTCTCGTTTCGATTCATCTTCTTCCCCCGACCCTTATTTTTACCAGTTACGCATTCATCTTCTTAGAATCTCGATTCCATCATCCCTGATCTTCATAAACAGAGTCTTTCACAAATCAATTTTTTTTTTGAAAGTTCAGTTGTTCAATTCAACTTTAGATATTCCTTTTTCTAAAGTTTTCAGTTCAATTGTGGTTTAAGAGATATGTTTAAATGTTCTCTTGGAGTATATATATGTTTGAAAAAGGTTAGTGGAGGAGACGGTGGTGGTGGTAGCCAACATCATGACGGCACTAAAACTGATAGGAAGAAGAAACGTTACCATCGTCACACCTCTCAACAAATTCAACGACTTGAATCGTATTTTCTTCTCTCTCTCACTCTCTCTCTTTTTTTTTATTGATTCAGACACTCTTATAATGGGTTGAATCTATTGCAGGAGTTTCAAGGAGTGTCCTCATCCAGATGATAAGCAGAGGAACCAACTTAGCAGAGAATTGGGTTTGGCTCCAAGACGAATCAAGTTCTGGTTCCAGAACAGAATAACTCAGCTTTAGGTCATGTCTTAATCTCTCTCGCTTTTGTGTTTAAATTTTTTTCTGAATAAGATTTGTTGATACTGTTTCTGTATTGTTTCTGTAGACGCAACATGAGAGAGCAGGTAACAATGCACTAAAGGCAGAGAACTACAAGATTCGATGTGAGAACATAGCCATTAGAGAAGCACTCAAGAACGCTATGGGGCTGTTCGTTTCTCCATCTGAATGAGTCATTTGGATGGAGATGAGAGTTTTGTTTGTTTAGACAATAAAAGTACAAGTCATTTGAATGGTTCATTTAAATGAGTTTTAAAAATCTAGGCTTAATTTTTAGAAGGAAGATGGTTCATTCAAATGATCCAAATTGGACCATTTGAATGGAGATGGTCCATTCAAAATAGTATAATGTCTATTATACCCCTTATATAATTTATAAAATTAAAATTTAACCTAATATTGTTTTATCACTCACGAAAAATGACAAAATCACAAGACGTATTTTCTCACCAAAACTACGAATAATTTTTTCCGCCAAAACCCAAAAAAATGCATTTTCTCGTCAAAACCACAAAATGTGTGTTTTCCACCAAAACGTATTTTCTCGACAAAACCGCAAAAATATGTTTTCTCACCAAAACCAAAAACGTATTTTTCCGCCAAAATTGCAAAAATGTGTTTTCCCGCCAAAACGCGTTTTCCTGCCAAAACCACAAAAATGTGTTTTCCGCAAAAACCAAAAATATGGTTTTCCGCCAAAACCGCAAAAACACGGTTTCCCGCCAAAACCGCAAAAACACGGTTTTCCGCCAAAACCGCAAAAACGCGGTTTCCCGCCAAAACCGCAAAAACACGATTTCCCGTCAAAACCGCAAAAACGCGGTTTCCCGCCAAAACCGCAAAAAACGCGTTTTTCCGCCAAAACCGCAAAAACGCATTTTTCCGCCAAAACCGCAAAACGTGTTTTTCTGCCAAAACCACAAAAATGCAGTTTCCCGCCAAAACCGCAAACCCGTGATTTTTCGTAAAAACCGCAAAAACGCGTTTTCCCGCCAAAACCGCAAAATGCGGTTTCCCGCAAAAACCGCAAAATGCGGTTTCCCGCAAAAACCGCAAAACAGCGGTTTCCCGCCAAAACCCCAAAACGTGGTTTCCCTCAAAAACCGCAAAACGCGGTTTTCCGCAAAATTTAAGTATATTTTATGAAATAAAAATTTATAAATGTCAAAATGTTAATTTTAAAATAATTTTAGTGTAAATATATTTTATAATGAATAATAAAATTTTGTGTAGTTAAAATTGATATCAATTGATATCAAATATATGATTAAACCAAAACAAGGGTATATATGTAATTTGGTTATTAAACTCATTTGAATGATTCATCTAAATGGAAAAACAAACATAAAATACATTCAAATGATTCATTCATATGACTCATCCAAATGGAGAAACAAACATGGCCAAAAATTTGAATGGATCATTTAGATAGAGCACACAAATGGATCATCTAAATGGATTCATCTAAATGGAGAAACAAACAGGGCCTATATGCCCTAACTGTGGAGGTCCTCCCGTTACTGAAGATCCTTACTTCAATGAGCATAAGCTCCGGATCGAGAATGCACATCTTAGAGACGAGGTTTGTTTATTGATTATGGTTTAATCATTCAATCCCCCTCCTCTTTTCTAAATCCGATCTTTATTGCACAGCTTGAAAGAATGTCAACATTGCATCAAAGTACATGGGATGACCAATGTCCTCCCACCTCTCAACGCTACACCCAATGCACATCTCACCGTGGGATCTGTCCATGACTGGTCCTTCACTGGATTTTGATCTTCTTCCACGGAGTTCTATGCATTCTCAGCCTAATAACCTGGCTACTATATCAGACATGGACAAGCCTCTTATGAACGACATTACTTTGACTGTAATGGAAGAATTGCTTAGGCTTTTTAACACAAACGAACCTCTCTGGACTAGAGCTGATGGTGCCGGCGGCAGAAACGTACTCAGTTTGATGCTCAGGTTTATATTTTTGCATAGTTTGACTATGAAACCGGTGCTGGTCAATGCTTCCTCAGTAAGTGTATTTAGACAACAGAGGGATGGGCAAAGTGTATTTAGATGATATGGGTGATATAGCAGACGACCCAATCTCCTTTCCTGATGTGTCAATAAGAATGGTAGTTCAAAGAGTAAGCAATATTGGAGGGGATATTTGTCTTAAACACTCATCATGAGAGATGCTTAGATGCTTTGGGATGATGGTATACTTGAAGTTGTCTTTAGACCAGAAGTGTTGAGTTTTGTTTATTGCTCAAAGGGAAGAGAGAACTACTTCGGAAATGTTTTTGGAAGCTTGACTTGATTTGATTGCTTGAACAAATTAGAGATCAAGCAATCTTACACATAACGTCTGAAGGATCGCAAGTTCAATTATGGTGGGAAAGATCTATTCTCCTAACTAAGTAGAGTTAATTTAACATGGTTTGTGCTTCGTTATAAGGAATGTACGGGGCTTCGGCCTAGAATTTCCTATTCTTAAAAAGAAAGATACATATCGTCATGATGTTGTTGTTTTATGCTTCGGCTCTATTGATATATTTGTGTGAGCTTCACCATCTATTACGATCATGAAAAGCAGCAAAATTGTGTCTTTAGATTCTCAATGGTGCATGTATAATAATAGTATTTAACTTCAGAAGATACTGTCTCAGATTTTTGAAGAATGATACAATCAGTTTATTGTTACACGGTTTGAACTTCTCGCACTAATTATATATACATTTGTCCATCAGGCTCACTTACAAGAAAATCTCTAATCCCCTTTGTCGCCATTATTTGTTGTATGAATGTAAAGATAAAGGTCATGGTTATTTTCATGAGCTTTAAATGAATTCAGTCATGAGAGCTTTTGACCATTAAGTATATGGAATAGATTTACTAGATTTGCCTCAAGGTTGTTTTGAAAATTAACCTTTAGTTACCCATTTTTTATTTACAAAACCCATGCTACAATATCATAACTTTCATGTTAAAATAGTTTTCCTCATCTATATATATAAATTATTAAAATATTATAAATATTGAAACTCTTCAAAAAACTTATGTTAATATAATATTAAATACATGTATAATGAAGTAATTTATATATATATATATATATATATATATATATATAAATTACTAAACTAAATCACTTAAACTTAGCACAAACAAACTAACATAATTTTGTTCATTTACAAAGAACTACAAAATATTCAATTTAAACTATTAAAATTCAGAAACTAATAGAAAGAAAAATATATATTTATGTAATAGTAAACAACGTAATAGTAAACAAAAATGTAGATTACATATGTATCAAAGATAGCTACTTTACACCTAAACAACGACTTTAAACGAATTAAAATATTTGAAACATAATTTTATAGTTTGATATTTAAGTGTTAATTTAGAATATAAACAGTTAGATTTATACTTTCACTATTTTACTAAAGAAATATTATTTCTAGCCTAATGTATACCATAACGAAATGCAATCATGTTGACCCCAATCTATTCATATAAATGATAATTATGAGAGCCACAAACTTATTCTTAAGAACTTAAAATATAGTAAACCACATTTAAGCAACCAATTTTAGATTCAAAATTATCAAAAACCATACAAGGAGAACACTACATACACCTCATTCACTCAATATAATATGTTATATGTCGTAATCTATTAATATAGACACAAATATCGAATTCAACTATAATTAATCTTAACATATATAATCCTTCGACATCCTAACATTCTCAAAAACCATAAACATTATTATATACTTCGCTTATCAAAAGTTTACAAAACACACACACAAAGAAAATATACAATTACATAACATGTAAAACACAAAGGAAATCCATATAAAGACATGAATTACTTTAGGGATAATTTGAAGTTTTAAGTCATATTTGCAAAAGAACCTTTAATAAGTTAGTTTAATGAAACTAAAATAAATATTAAAAGTATAATGCTATTTATCAAATATAATGCTATAACAAAAATATTTATTAGGATGATCTCATAATTCTTTTATTATTTTTTGTTTAAAATATTTTTTAAATCTATAATAGTTTTTAAATATTTCATAACTTAATATAAATTAACTTTTATTATAATTCCCGCCCGTCGGGCGGGCCGACCCTAATATATATATCTACTAGGTGTTTTTCTGCACCATGTGCAGTGATAAATTTTTATAAAAATTAAATTATAATTAAATTTCAGTTTATTAATATTATATATTTTATTATTTTGACCAATAATTAATATAAATATCATTTAATTAAGCATAAAATTAAGATAAAATAATTATGTTTATTTTAAATTATATTTAAGAATATATATGTATATATTTAAATAGAATCTTAGATAATTTTTATTATTTATTTTGGTTAAATGTATTAAATAACTTGTAAAAAAATACTAAAAATCATATAAAAATTGTATAGTTATCAAAAATTAAAACTAAACAACATTTATAAAATTTGTAGAAATCTAAAAGAAACTAATGATATTACGATTAAAAATTTATAATTTTTTTAAAAAATGCACAAAATTTTGAAAGTTTTAGATAACAAAAAATTTATAATTATAAAAGTAAAATTAATTATATTTCGAAATTCAAAATGTCATATTTGAATATATTTATTTTAGTGATGATTTATGAGTTATTAACATATTCTAAAAAAATTCCAAAATATATATCAGCATTAAATGTAATTATCCATCTCATATTTGACATGTCATCAATCTTAATAGCCATGTACTATTATTTAAGAATATATATATATATATATAAAATTAGAATCTTAGATAATTTATTTATCTATTTCTTTTGGTTAAATGTATTAAATCAACTTGTACAAAATTACTAAAAATCATATAAAAATTGTATAGTTATCAAAAATTAAAACTAAACAACACTAATAAAATCTGTAGATATCTAAAAGAAACTAATGATATTACAATTAGAAATTTATAATTTTTTTTAAAATGCAGAAAATTTTGAAAATTTTAGATAACAAAAATTGTATAACTATAAAAGCAAAATTAATTAATATTTCGAAATTCAAAATATCATATTTGAATATAATTATTTCAGTGATGATTTATGAGTTATTAACATTTTCTAAAGAGTTTTCCAAAAATATAAATGAACATTAAATATAATATATGATTATTGCCATATTCTAAAAAGTTTTCCAAAAATATATATCAACATTAAATGTAATTGTCAATGTCATATTTACCATATGACATGTCATCAATCTTGATAGTCATGTCATATTTTTTTTTGCAAAAACGATTGTAAAGAGGACATGTGGCAAATCACTTCGTAAATAATGTCTAGGGGATACTAATAAAATAGGCTTTTTTATTTCCTTGGGGGAAATTTTGCCACCTGTCATATGTTTTATTTCCGGGTCTGGCACAACGCGTGGAGAATGGGCTGTTTGTTCAGTAATTAGGCCAACATTTGTTATGGACTGCCCGTTTATGTTTAGGGTTTCCCTCTCACATCTGCCGTGTCTTTCTTCGTGTTCATTGCGATAGACTGTAACGTTTTCTCTTCTTCTTAATATCGAGCTTTAATTCCATGCCCACCTTTATATCCACTCCGTCGCATTTATTTTCATAAACGAGCATCTTCGTAACAGTTCCAAGTTCTACCTATAAATAGGTGTATGCGGTGAGCGATGAAGATCTGCACTCGATAATTTATTTTTGCTTAAACAATCCGACACACTCCTTCAAACATGTCGTCTTCCTATGTTCTTCTCTCCAACTTGAGAGCCGGTCTTCCAACACGACGGAGGTGCGTCTTCTGAGGTTCTTGGAAGCTCGCAATGGCAGGAAAGATGGAGACATGCTTCTCCTTGATGAGCAGGTAGCTTCACCAACTTTCTTTTCTTATTTGTGTCGATTGCTTATTTTACATACAATGATGTCTGATGTTTGGTTTATTCTTGACTCCTCCCAGTTTACCCTAATCCACAGGACCATCAACTCAAGTCGCGGCCATACTTTCCGAAAGCGGCTCAGTGAAGGCTCCGTGTTCTCTCTCAGTAAGGCTATTGTGTTACGAATCACTTAGGAAGCTCATAGCTGAACATATTTAATTTATCAAATACTTTTGAATCTGTTGTTTTTTGTTGCGATTAACTTCATCAATCTTATGGTATGATATATAGTTTTCAGTTGCTGCTAAAAACAGAATGAGCCTTCTGAGACAAAGCCCCTAACGGTACACAATCTTTCACACCACTTCTCTTTCGGTAAGAATCTCCAATAAAAAATATTTTTTTCCTCAGTTGGGTTTTGTGCGTGTGCTCTGTGAGGAGGAATTGAATTTGATGTTCTTGGATTCATCAAAGATGATGTCTTCGTAGAAAACAGGAAGAAAAACACATTATATAAGAAAAAAACGGAATTGAAAAGAATCCATGTCGAAGAAGTCAAGAGTCTTTTGAGGAACGAGTTTCTGCCGATCTTGCTTTAGCAGAGGACCACAACAGAGGCTCTTTTCTCAGGCTTTTCTTCTGGTACCTCGGATTTTGCTGCCCTTATTTTGTTTGGAAAGGTATGTTTGTTAGCTTCGACCAAACCCATCTTCAGAATTTCTAAGTTTCAATTTTAAGTGTAGGTTTGTTTGCTCATGATTGTTGTTCTGTTTCTGCGCCAGACACTTGATGGTTGCAAAAGCAGGAGATGACAGAGTGAAGCCATAAACATGTCTCAAGACCACAAACCAATCTACTTACCGTAAAGAAGAAAGTCGAAGGAAGTGGCGGCTTACTTAGATGTCATAGCGGGAAATGTAAGAGGGTCACGATCTCCACTCATAGCAGAGCCAGGAGATCAAAAAGATACATTTAACAGACGAAGACAAGTTTCTAATAATGGGATGGGACGAGATTTGGGACGTTTTGACAAAAAGGTTTTTGTATCAGAGATTGAGGGCCTTTTTGACGGTTGAATGAAAAGATAATGACATTCCCTTTTGTGTTCTTGGCTGAGCTATTCTTGCTTTTGTATGTTTTGGTGTTTGTATCTAACCTCGAGTGTCTACGTGCCCCAATTTTGTCTAAGCGGTTATTTGTTCGCGCATGGATTGAAAGTTTTTATACGTACGTGTTCCATATGTACGTGCACTGTAGTTTATATAATTACTAGTGATTTTCCGGAGCTACGCGCCGGGTTCGTATGTTATAATTTTACATAAATTTATAAATTATTATATGGTTTTAAAATAAAATATGTTAAATATGAAAATAAAAATATATTAAAATGATATTTTTTGATTTTTTTTAGTGGTTAGTGACCGTAGTACATTACTTTGTTTGAAGTTGCTTAGTTCAAAGTGTAATAGCATAAGTGGTTGTTACTATATATGAACTATAATAATTATATTATTAATTATTAAAATAACTATATATAAACTATAAAACTTTTACTAATATATTTAGTTCAAATAATAGAAAGATGAAATACATTTCAAATTTTATAAATTTTATAAAAAATAAGGGTGAAGTGTCAATTTTTGGTAAAATAATTGGTGAGTATCTGGAGGGTTTCTCCCAAAATGGAGGATCATCACTTTGCTTGGATATTATGGTACATTTGGAAAGGAAGGAATAATAAGGTTTTCAGCAATTTGGATATTGATCCTAGAGATACACTAAAAATCGCAGTAACTGAAACAAAGAGTTGGGAAGACGCCCAGGTGGTATCCGCACAGGTAATAGATCGACCAAATCCGAGCTTACCGATCATCCCAGGACGTTGGTGTTTCACGGATGGCTCTTGGAAAGACAAAGATGTATTTTCTGGTCAAGGGTGGTATAGCACCCTAGAAGGTTTTGCGGGATTAATGGGGGCAAGGAATGTACGGGCTTCTCTATCTCCTCTTCATTCTGAGATAGAAGCATTAATTTGGGCAATGGAGTGCATGAGGAATTTGCATCAATTTACGGTCACGTTTGCAACAGACTGTTCTCAATTGGTAAAGATGGTGTCTGAACCAGAAGAATGGCCTGCTTTCGATAGCTATCTGGCAGATATCAAGAACTTGCGGGAGAACTTCCACAGCTCAGAGATCATTTATGTACCACGCACACAAAACAAGAAGGCCGATGGACTAGCACGAGGGGCTAGAACTCAAGCGTCTTTTGTTGTGCACATGGATGACGAGCCACCAACATGGTTTACAGAGTCTATATGAGTTTGTAAAAGTCGACGACAAAAAAAAAAAATTGGTGAGTATCTAATATTATATTTTTAAAATTACCATGTTGACTTTTAAAATATAGAGATGGAGTTGTGTGTGTTACTTTAGTTTCAAGGTCTCTCAAAAAGATGTATCTTCAAATAATAAACATATAATTATCTTCTATATTAGGTTTGTTATAATGGAAGATTTTGTGTGTGTTCATAACGAAATTCTTGTTTGTCCACCCTTATTTAGAAATATCAACGAATCTTAATATGAATATAAATATGTTTTTTATCTAAAAACTATAAATGGTTCCTAAACTCCTCTATTTAATGGACAACTTCTATTATAACCGGAATAGAACAATTTCACCAAATATTCCTCGTAAAAAATCAATTTGTTAATTAGTAAATGAGATGTTAGCATCTATAACGATCATGAGAAATACAATTTCTAACTATCTGTGATATTCGGGCTTGCTGACTTGTTGCATTTAGTATTGATTTTCACAATAAATGGTTAGTGTATTTCAAAGGATTAATGGTGAGGGTGGTGTGTGGTTTACATTAATTTTAAATAAGTTTAGCAACCAGGCAACGTTTTTAAATTTCTCTCAGATTGGAAGTAGATTCTTTTTTTAAGTTAAATGTTAAGAGTATATTAATCATGTTCACGGTTTTTAAAATGTAAACACGAATAGCATGCATCAGAGAAGTTATTGGTTTTCTTGCACAGTGTAACATGAGAAGATACCATAGAGTTTATGTATAATACCAATAGACCAAATGTTAGTCTTTTGGACTTGAATCGCCATCAATTACTAAACATTATTAGAGTGGGATGAGTGAAATTTCTAGATTGACTATATGACGGTTACGTCGATTGCGTTAAAGAAGGAGAATTTTAAAGGCTTCATTCTCCATCGTCAACATCAAATACAAAAAAACTCTATAAACCAGTGTTTTGACACCCGATTCGGACATTGAACCGGACGATTTACTGGGTCTCTGGATCATTGAGTCAACCGTGGGTGAACTGTGGTTTAGTAAATGAATTAGTTTTATTATATAGTAATATATTAGCTATGAAAATAAATATATAAAAACTAAAGTTAATATTTTAAATGTTTTCAAACATAAAGTAATAGTTTGGATATGTATCTATTTTATGTTTAATTTTTTTGAAAATACTCAACTTTAGTTTCTATTTTTGTATTTTTTATTTGACATACAAAATATTAAGAAATAGTCTAAAGTATTTAAAAAATATGTAACATAAGAGTTTATGAAATTAAAAAAAATCAAGACATAAAATTCATAATAAATTAAACTTCCAATCCAAAATTAAAACATCATTGTAATAAATTGCCAATATTTAAAATAAACTAACACCTAATCACAATTAAGACCCAAACACATTAAATAAAATTGAGAAGAAAATTTTAATTATTACCTAATCACAATTAAGACCAAAACACATTAAATAAAATTGAGAAAGAAATTTTAGTTATTAAAAAGAGAATGCCACATGGCATTAATCCTCCCAAGAAGAAAAAAAAACCAACTTTATTAGTTAAGATAGTGCTCCACTTTTTTTTTTTTAATAGAATGCTCCACTTTTTCTTGCTTGGTCGCTAACTTATACATATCCAGTTTGTATGTTTGGTCGGTCGCTATTTTGTCCACTTTCGTAAGCAAGCAACTAGATTTGTAATATGGAACATTAACATGTGTAATATATTTTGTGACAAAAAAAAAAGAACATTAACAATATAGAATATTAAACACTTACGGTGGATTAGAAACCAACATGTGTCCAACATGAAAATAATTTTACAGTTTTTTTGTTGGCAAACGAAAATAATTTTACATATTTGTTCACTTTTTAGAAGATCATATCTACTGCACTAGAAATTAACATTATATAAATTAATAACATTATTAATTAATAAATATGATTTTCAGTTTGGCCAATTCAAAATATGAAACAAATTGATAAAATAATAAGATCTCATGTAAATGTATAGTCTCACTAGAATCATAATTTAATAATTTCTATATATAGATTTTCTATAAGTAAAAATAATATAATGTATTGTTTGATTTAGATTTACAATGAATTTTTATTATTGTTTTATAATATCTAAAATTTTGTATCTGAAACACATGTAAATTATATGATACATATTCTCATATACATCAAATATTATAATAAAAAGGATATGCAGGTCGAATTATAAACTGTAATGAATATTTTCAAAAATAATATATATATATATATATATATATATATATATATATATTTATTTTTTTTTAAAATGAAACTTTTATGAATTGATAAATCTGTAAATTAATAAATTTATATAGTACAACATTATTAATAGAGTTTTATTTTCTTATTATTTGTCCATTTTCTCACTTCAATCTGTATGGCATACTAATGTTTTGCCGAGACAATTTTGAAGAGGTAAAGAGTTTTTGCATAAGATGTCCAGGAAAATTAATCAATTCAAATTCGATCAATGTTGGAGCATCATTAAAAATTCACTCACTAGACTCAGGATCCCTTTGAAAACAAATTATTTAATCAATACAACCACAATGAAGCCTCCAACAAATTGCCACATCTTTAACGTAGATAAAATATGTGAAAATTATTAGTACTTTAAGAGGATAAAATAATTTATTATATTCTTTCAAACAAAATAATCACAAAAACAAACACAAACATTTACATTTTCCTTATAAAACACCAACTTATTCTATGTTTATATTTCAAATGAATTTACTTTGTTACGACTAACAATTTTTTATTATATTTTTATTTAATCAATCAGTCACAACCATTTATACTAATCTATATTGACTTAACCAAATTTAAAAAAAAATAATACACTACTCAGAAAATATCATTCTCTTTTAACATATATTCATTTTCATGTTTTTAAACATATTTTCTTTACTAAAATCATAAATAAATTATTAATTCATTTAAAAATAAAATATATAAACCCGGCGCATAACGGCGGAATACTACTAGTATATATATATTGTCTAGTTTAAAATATAACCGTATAACTACTCAAAGGGATCCACGTCCTTCTCTATTTATTTCAATAAACATACATTTTTTTTTGAAGATTTCAATAAACATACATGCATTAATGTTTCCAATAAAACATTCATTGGATACGTACGTTTTTTTTTTTTTTTTTTGAGGTGTTGGCTCCTTCGAGACCCACCACCTAGACCCGGCACCAACCTGTGTCTGTACCGATTAAGGTCCTGGACACGCTTCCCCACCCGAGTTTCGAATCCGCGTTCCCTCAGCCGAAGCTTCGGGGTACCACTGGACTAACTCGTCCGGGTCACGTTTCTTTTTTTTGTTTGGAAAAAGCACTGGATACAAATGTTGACAAAACAAAACGCATATATACATATACATATATACATAACATTGGTTTATTTAATTTAGCTAAACTGTTACCTTATACTTTGATCTTTATTTAATAAATGTTTGTTGCACTTAAAACACAAAATAATAGGTTAGAATATATATATATATATATATATATATATATATATATATATATATATTTATGTTTAAAAAATATTAAGAAAATATTTAACTTTTGTTTTAATATTTTTTTTTATTTCAATTGACATATAAAATATCAAAAAAGCTTAAATTATTTAAATATTTTTTATAACAGATTATGATTTATGACATCTAACAAAAAATATCAAGATTTTAAAAATTCGTAAACATTTATTTATGTAATGTGAATAATAAAATTAATCTTCAAATCCAAAGTAAACGAAAAGTAAAACATTATAAATATGGATAACAAAACTGTAAAACCTAACTTCTTTATCAAAAATATACAAAATAGTTTTTTAAAAATAACTAAAAACTAAAAAGAAAAGTTTATCTATTAATTCAATCAATGGTTTAACCCGTAACCGGGTTTTAGTTATTTTGCGGGTTTTATTATTTTTTTAATAACAAGACTTAAAAATTCATAAATGTTATATGTGTTATGTGAATAATAAAATTAAACTATCCAAAGTAAACCAAAATTAAAACATTATTAATAAATTAGCGGTAACAAAACTGGAAAACTTAAATTCTGTATAAAAATAATACAAAAATATTTTAAAACATAAAAAAATTAAAAAAAAAGTAAAATTTATCTATTGATTCAACCAGTGGTTTAACCAGTAACTAAGTTTTAGTGATTTTGCGGTTTTTATTGGATTTTTAAATAAGAAGACATAAAAATTCATAAATATTATATGTGTTATGTGAACAATAAAATTAAACTTCAAATCCAAAGTAAACCAAAAGTAAAATATTATTAATAAATTATCGATAACAAAACTGAAAAATCTAACTTCTTTATCAAAAGTTATACAAAATAGATTTTAAAAACATAATTAAAATCTAAAAAAACATAAAATTTATCTATTTATCAACCAGTGGTTTAACCGGTAGCTGTGTTTTAGTATTTTTTGCGGGTTTAACGGGTTTTTAAATAACAAGACTTAAAAAATTCATAAATATTATATGTGAATAATAAAATTAAATTTCAAATTCAAAGTAAACAATTATTAATAAATTATTGATAACAAAACTGAAAAACCTTACTTCTTTATCAAATATTATACAAAAATAGATTTTAAAAACATAATTAAAACTAAAAAAGTAAAATTTATGGGGAAATTTCACTTATACACTTTTTGTGTACCATAAATCAACTTTACCGCTAATGAATGGACATTTTCACAAATATCACATTCATTAATTAATGTGTAAAAGACTACAATATACTCATCTACTTCATCTACTTCTCCTCGCTCTCTCCCGTTAATATCTATTTTCTCTCTCTCTCTCTCTCAGGCCAAGATACTCTCTCTCTCTGTGTCACGTTCCTCATCAAATCCAGAAACTTTCGTTCTTGAGGCGATTGAAGGTTCTTACCACTGTTCCTCTTCCGCCAGAACCATCGGTATGGAAGAAGGGTATTCATTTTGTTACTAGAAGCTTTGATTGAGATCAGTCCCAATCTCACAAACGATTTGAATGAGTAATTGAGTTGTTTCCAGGGTAAACGGGTAAACACTGATCTAATTCTTATCTTTTATCTCAGTTCCAGTTTGGCACTTGCATGAATTAAAAAAAAAATCAAACTTTACTTGTTTTGCTGTTTACTTGTGGTTCATCGGGAGAAGGAGAAAGTTAAGGTTTTTTGTGTGTGTGTGTCTGCAGTGATCGATGGATTATGACTCAGGTCGTGGTTATGATGATGACTCTCACCATCGTCACCTACAACAAGAACAGTTACCATCGTCGGATTATGTAGTGGAGACTGTTGATGATGACAGGAAGAACGGTGGTTCAGCAGCTGTAGATACTGGTGGGTTGCAGATGAAGAAATCCATTGACCATCACCATTCTTCTCCGTCCATGTGTTCTCCTGGGTTAGTGTTATCTTAGGTTTTATTCTTGTTTTCTTTTTTTGTTGTTTTGTATGATTTTCATGTGAAGCTAAAGATTTTGATGGAACGTTTTGTTGTGTTAGGAAACTATTTGTAGATGGAGTTTCTTGGGAAACAACTGAAGGTAACATGTTTTTCTTGTGTCTTTTTCTTTGTCTGAAATTGAGCTTGTTGGAACTTAACATGGATGGTGTTATCTTAGATTCTTTACACGTTGGAAGATTCAAAGTCATTGTGATTCTCTCTTGTTCTGTTGGTTTATTTTTTCTTTGCATTTTAATTCCATTTTTGATATTCAGAAAATTTTGCAAAGTACTTTGAGAAGTTTGGAGAAGTCGTAGACTCTGTAATCATGAGAGATAGAATGACTGGAAAGCCAAGAAGGTTTGGGTTTGTGACTTATGCTGATTCAGCTGTTGCTGAGAAAGTTTTGGAGGAAGAACATGTAATAGATGACCGCAAGGTAGCTATCACCTAAAGTTTCTCATTTCTCAACTTTTTTGATGCTTTAGTTAATCTAATCTATTAAAAATGAAGTACAAATTTGAATTAAACCTGAATTTTTCTAAATAATTACAATTGAATGCCATTGATTTAAACACAATAGTTTTAGTAATAATTAAAAGCCCTTTCGTCAATTAACCAGCCCATTAGGATTGACTTTCCCATTATTAACATGATTTATCTCATAACAAACAAAAATACTTCGGTTTACTATTTACTAGCCGGCAAAATTTTCCAATCTTTGTATAAATTGGTTTACAACTATTAATAAGCCAAGATTCTAAAATCAAGTGCACATAAAATTAATATTATTATTGTACATCATATTCCACTATCACCACTATCAAAGATTGGTTTTCATGCAATACACGTAATTCATACCAACCCTCATTTTATGTGTTTAGATATAAAAACATCAAACTATGAAATTTTACCAAAAGAAAAACATCAAATTGTGAAAGTGGACGTCCAATCAATGTATGGGTTCACAACTTTTAATAAACCAAAAGTGTAAAATGAAGTGCATCAAATTTACGGATCCAAATTTTATAATATACAAAAAATCATTAAAAATTCTCAAGCTGATATCATTAGACATATATATTATGAATGTTTGAAGTGTAATCAACATACTACATATAATCTTAATTAGCTCCACAAAATAATCATAAAATCAAGCACATTCCATCTACACTTAGCTAAATCATTAACCAAAAAGATGTCATACTTGAGGAAGACAATATTTAAATGAAAAAACGATTTATAATATTCTTTCCTATATATCTATCACATAAATAGAAATTTCATGATTGATATTTTCTTTGAAGTTCTATTTCCTTAAAAACTTTATATGAAGTACCTATTTATTAGGGCGTAAATCGTTTGTAAGATTCTTTTTTTGTTTGTAACACCGTTTGTAAGATTCTCAAACAACTAATATAATATGTATTAAACCACCTTATAGTCGAATTTGGAAAGTTGTTATTTTATTTCCTTTTAAAAAAAAAAAAATATTGATTATGAAATACTTGATTTCTATTAGTGAACTCAAGAATAACTCTAATCTAACTATTTAAAAAGGGAACTAACCAAATCTAAATAATTTTTAAAATATCATTATCAGTTTCAAGCAAAAAAAAATCATTATCGGTTACTAATTATTCAATCTAAGTGCATTTCACGCAAAACTAAATATTTAGTATAGATCTCCTTCTGTATCTTCACACCCACACTAACAATATATATAGAATTCTCTCTTTTTTTAACACAAAATATATAGAATTCCTATATAGTTTAATTTTTACTCATATTCAGAAAAAAACAAAACTTACTTAGTAAAACAAGTATTACTCTTATGACTGGTCGTTTAGGCCCATCGAATTTGGTTCGGTTCATACAGATTTTCAAATTTTTGGTGTAATACTCATAAGTTCAATTCGGGTTTTACTAATTATTAGATCGAGTTTGGTTCAGTTCCTTCTGTGTTCGATTCGGATCGATTATAACCAATGTTTGAAATCGTCTTAAAATATTTTTAAAAACCTAAATTTTTTGAAAAAAGCTCAAAATATATATTTTCACTAATCTAATTAAAAATTAGTTAAATTACCTAAAATAACTAAAACTATTCAAAATAACAAATAAAAAACTAAAAAATAAATTTAGAATACAAATACATTTGTCCCGACGCACAAATCATACTCTTGAAATGTGGCTAAAACGATTGACGGTTCAAAAAAAAATATAAACTATAAAATTATTGTGTTTAGAGATTTAATATTAAACAGTTAGTTAATATAGATAAATTTTAAAATATATATTATACCATTTTTGTAAAATAAAATATTTATTTATAAAAATAAAAATAAACACCTGCACGGGTGTGCGGGTCAAACACTAGTTCTTACTTGTATGTTAGGTTGACCTGAAACGGACAGTTCCTAGAGGAGACAGGGACACTAACATCATGGTAATGCTTCTGTGCGAAATCCTTGGAAGGAACAATGACCTTGATACCAAGAAGCTTGAATCCTTGCGTTCGAATCGAGAAATGATCTCTGATATCTGTTGGTTCATGAGAGACAGGATTTGCACACATATGAATAAACAAACTATACATATACACATGATGAGACCACTTTTAAATGATAATAAATAATATAGATGTTTGTAAGAAGTCTACAAATCATTATAAATATTTAAAAATCATTTATAAATAATTTATAACGGTTTATAAACCATATATAGGGTTTATAAATCTTTTATAAAATATTATAAATCATCTATATAACATTTATAAAGGATTTATATATCTTTATAAGAATCTATATATCATTTATAAAACACATATAAATATTTATATAACTATTTATAAAGGCTTATAAAACCATTTATGAAACATTTATAAATTTTATAAGAGCTTATAAAATTTTGTATCAACCATCTATAAAATTTATAAAATGCAAATAAATATTTATATAACTATTTATAAAGGCTTATAAAACTATTTATGAACCATTTATAAAATTTATAAGAGCTTATAAAACCTTGTATCAACAATCTATAAAGATTATAAAACACATATAAATATGTATATAACTATTTATAAAGGTTTGTAAAACCATTTATAAAATTTATAAGAGCTTATAAAACCTTGTATCAACAATCTATAAAGTTTATAAAACACATATAAATATTTATATAACTATTTATAAAGGTTTGTAAAATCATTTATGAGCCATTTGTAAAATTTATAAGAGCTTATAAAACCTTGTATCAACCATCTATAAAATTTATAAAACACATATAAATATTTATATAACTATTTATGAAGGTTTGTAAAACTATTTACAAGAACATATAAGCTATTTATCTAATCTATTAAAACTGAAGTACAAATATTATTTAACCCTAAGTTTTCCACAAAAATTACCATTCAATGCCATTAAACTTATACACTGTCGTTTTATTACTACCAATCCTGCGTAATAAATTTTACAAAATGTTGTGCACCTAGAATCACGTGGTTTGTTATCCTAATATGCCTTGGTTTAATTATTTCTGCAGAAATCAAAACAAACTTTGTTGGGCTTCATTATTCCAGGCAACCCATTCGTTATCTTTCTCTGAATCTCAATTAAGTTGCCACTTTGTTGGGCCTTGCCTCAATAATCAACTATGAGCCAATCACTTTTCTTTTCATCTTCCAGAAGTCTTTAAAAGCACATTTGTGCTCCATTGTAACTCTTGCCACTTTTAATATTTAGTGCACAAAAGCTTAGGTAAAAAAGAAAAAGAAACAAGACCAATTGTTAGGTAGGTATATTCGTAGATTTCTCCCCGGAATAATATGTTACAATAAATCAATTATGGGCTAAATATAATATTTACTATTATTTATGCCCATTTATGATCAAATCCATCTTTTTAGGTATATGTTAATGTAGATTAGTGTCTCAAGAAAATGTTAATGTAGATTTAATCAATTTAAATCCCAATACTGCTTTAATTATAAAATATTAAAGATTAAATAAAATAAAATTTCAAAAGTAAATATTATATATAATTTAGTGTATATGTAGTTCATTTTAAATTACTTTTAAATTCATATTCTAAGTTTTATTTGATTTTTAAAACTAAAGATAAATGTTTCCATATAAATTATGTGATTTTATTTGATATCAGTCCAACTAATATTCAAATCCAATAAAAATATATAGACTAACAGACTTATGTAATTCATGACAAGAAACAAATGAATGTATTATAAACAAAGATTATATAAACTACTATATGTTTTCTCAACTTTTTAAAATATATTTTACTAAAAATATAAAAATACTGAATTAAAAGGAAAGACGAAAATCGGCGCGGGGACGCGGATCAAAAACATCCATTAGATATTTACATTTGACTATTTATATATATTTTTAATTATTTAAACCAACTTATAAGTACCATGTATATTCTGAATGTTTTTGCATACATTAAGTCTAAAAAATAATATATATCAGTATATAAATCTATTTCGAATACATTCAGATATCTGAAATACTTTGGTTTGGATCGGATTCAGTTTCAGTTCTCTAAATACCTAAACTTTGATATTTAATCATTTTCGGTTCGGATTTTATACTTTTTTTTGGATTGGATCAACTTTTTAGATTCAGAATTTTTATCCAGCTCTAATATTGAAATGAAAAAACATATATTATAAAAATATACACCGCATGGGTGTGCGGATCAAAAATCTAGTATATCATTATAAATCATTTCTAATAATATATGTATATAATATTTATAAAAATAATTTATAAGTGTAAAATCATTTATAAGAATTTATATAGTCATCTTAAGGTGTTATAAATATTCATAAAATCATTTATAAGTAGTTTATAAATTATTTATAATAGTTTATAAATTATTTATAAAGGTGTACAGATAATTTATAAATATTTATAAAATCACTATAAATGATTCTTAGTCTTTTATAAGGCTTTATATATTACAAATGTTATTTTAAAAAGTACATTAAGTTTTTCAAAAGGTTCCAACAGAACCAATCCAAGCTAAGTATCACAAATATCTTAACAAGAGCATTATACTGAACATGTTGTTAAGGTTCATGCGAATGCTGAGCAGGATCAACATTCACTTCTGGTGCTGGAGCTGACCGAGCAGGTGTGAAAATAGGTGCCAAGCTCTCGTTGTCTCGTCCAGGGAAACGGATACCTCTCGCTTTGAAGCTCTACAAAAGGACAAAAACACCAAGACTTGTTTTGTGATCGATCAAAGCCAAACTAGTCAGAAACAATAGTCATGATCTTGTAACACATTCGCTTGACCTGAATTTTCTAAAGGCAAGTACGTCATATGTTTACTAGATAAGCAAAGCCAATAAAGTCGTAATACACATCAACACAATTAAGAAATGTAAATGGAACGTTCATGGTAGAACTCAGCAGCAATTTGTAATGTACCAGGTCATAGTTTACCTTGTAAGTTTCTGTGAAAACTGGTAGGTAGCGGAGTTCACTGGTCGATTCTCCCCAAGCTTCTATCAGTATCAAAGCTTTGTTTCGATTATTCACAACTATCTGTGGATCATCAATTAGCTTCACCATTTCATCAAGGATTCTCTCAGCTGCCTCCGAGAACGCTTTCTCACAGTTATTAACACACGTCTCAAGCAAAACCAAGGCGAGGTACTGAATCCTAGGCTGATTCATCATTATCCTTTTTTTATCCCACGGATCAGATCAACGCTGTTAATAGTCTCCTGATTAATCATGTCACATATCTCCAAGTTCATATCCCAGTCAGGCTCCTCTAGATTCTCCGAAGTAGCATCCTCAACTATTTTATCAGTTGGGTTCGGACCTTGGAAAAGTTCCTTGACTTTGAAGCTCATCGAGCTCATACCGGCAGTGATTTTGTTGCTTACTTCAGAACCTCCAATCTTGAGGTGCTCACCGAATGCGGTAACTTTGTCCATAATATTGTCACTCATCTTCGCTGATCCTTAAGCCTGTAAATGGAACACATCAGCTTACTCTGCCCAAGAGATCAAGAAGCAGGAATTGTACATACAAAACAAGAGAGCAAAAAGCTGAAACATCAATATACTAAAAGTAACAAGCAATACAGTATCTGCTTATTTTTCACTCGTACAAAAGAGCCCTTAAAGTCTAAACATGAATCAGCACATCTCTCTCCAATGTGCATTTAGAACTAACAGTCTGAAAAGAGATACGAGTTCTGAGGAGATTCACCCCATAACCAAATACACAAGAACAAATATAGCCAAAGCTTTTAGCTACTGATGTCTAAGTAAGCACGAGATGCCCACGCGTGTGTATAACAGTGATTCTTCTCAGATCTCCTAAAATATAACATTCCTTCCGTTGAACAGCTCTTACACCAGTATAAATTCCAATAAAACATTTTTACAAAATGCAATATATTACTTGCTACATCGAAAGCTTCTTTTGTCTGTTCCTCTCCTCCACCTAGAATCACATTGTAATTACTCGGCATCTTCGTCTTCCTCTCTTCCCTAAAGTACTCCAGCTCCTTCTGATTCATAACACGCGCGTTCCCTATAGGATACAATCAACAAAGAGATAAGCTTTTAAATTGATTGAGTTATATGAAGCATTAAAACGTACCGAACCATCTCCGATAGGGTTGGATTCGAGTGTTGGGTAGTTCTTTTGATTGGTACTCGTTGCTGAGGATTTTGCCGCCGGGGTTCTCTTGGGACGGGTCTTGTACATTTTGCCGCCAGGGGTTCATCGAGAGCTCGTCGGAGAGCTCATCGGAGCGGTCATCGGAGAACTCATCGCGGAGGTCATCGGAGAGCTCGTTCGGTCTCGTCGGAGAAAGTTTGTCGATTGAATTTAGAGATTTGTGGGAGAAAATAAACTAAGGGTATAATAGTCCTTTTTCTATTTAGATTTTAAAGGTAAAACTAGATTTTGACCCGCCCTTTAAAAGGTCGGGTATATTTTTGGTTTTAATTTTTTGAAAATTTTATACTTATGTTTTTTATAATTATATTTACGTTTAATATTAATTTAATTTAATATAATTTTTGATACATTTATTAAATATATCAAGTTGCATAACTATAAACTTGTGCCATATGTATTTCGAGAAATTATTTTTAAATTTCATTCTTAAAGTTTGCAACATATTATATTTTTTTATTACTTACCTAACATAATTAGTCATGAATATCCGTATACAAAAAAAAACTTACTCAGAATCGACTCTTGCAACATATTATGTTTTCTTAGTAGTTATCTAACATAAAAGTCATAAATATTTGTATCCAAAAAACCCGGCTCGAAAACGATCCGAAAATCAAAGTCTCATATTTTATTAGATTTGACCTATATGCTCGAACGTTTTTTACAGTGTTATATCCGAAAATATTTTTAATATAGAAGAGTACATTAAAAAATATAATTTTTCAAATATATTTTTAAAAATTGGTCAGTTTTCATTGTAGGTTGAGTTTGATATTGTTTTCGGATATAACACTGTAAAATCGCATTTAATAAATATTTTTATTTAAACAACCTATTTAAAACCCGTTAAACTAAATAAGTTTATATGAATATTTATTTCTATTAAAAGTCCAATTAAACGATGTTAAACATGTGTTTTGTTAATTGATAAACTTAATGTATGTGAAAGATATTTAAAATTTGAATGAATTAATGTCTGGTTAAATAAAAATTGAATTTTAATTTCTAAAATATATATATATATATTTATTTGTACATAAAATGGATGAATTTGATTTGTGATTTTTAAATTTTGATGAAACTTTTATCATATAACTCGAAAGAGTGCTGATTTAGAGAACCAATAAATATATTTATTATTTGATATATTAAGTTATTTATATTTGAAGAAAATATTATATTTTTGATATTTTGTTAAAATTTAAGAATTGTTTGTATTGTAATTTCTGGTTGTTTATTATAATTGACCAAAAAATAAAATATTATTTATAATAATTGACCAAAAAGTAAATATTATTCAACATATGTCTACTTTACAGTTTCAAATTATATATATATATATATATATATATATATATATTGTAAATATTATACTGTCTAGATTTCTTTGACTATTCAGAGAAAATATTTTTTTCATATGTTTGATTCACTGTTTTTTTTTTTCTGTCAATGTTTGATTCATTGCTTTTTTTCTGTCAATGTTTGATTCATTGCTTAAGCCCAAAAAGCTTTACAAAGTGGGTTTAGAAGTATCTAATAAAACAATACATGCTGAAATTAGGTTACAATGGTTGAGTATTAAGTGACGTCATAACCACCGCACCACCACTTTAGGTTTCAAAACCATGTTTTCTTCTTGCAGAAACCTTGACCATATTTTCAAAAACCACCATCACAAGTCACGCTCTTTTTGGAACAGTTTAACTCATGGCAGTGAACTAACCTATTAATAATACACCACCGATTGTCATTAACACATGGCTACATCAGAAACCACCATCACATTATTGATTCTTCATTAACCAATCATCGAAAATATACTCTGCTTCTGTTTTCCAATTTTATGTTTCATAGATCTTGAAATATTATGTGTAAAAGGTAAATCAACTAAGGTAAATCAATTAAAGTTCAAAAAAAAAAACGAAGGTAAATCAACGAATCATTGTTAACAAAGTTGCGTAAAGTAACTGTTGCATTCGAAAAAGAAGTTACGTAACTGTTGCATTCAAAAAAGAATGTAACTGTTTTGGTTAGACACATATAGCACGTGATTAGTATATATAATTATAATTAAATATTTGGACTCAACTAATATCAGTTGGACATGTTGAAGAATTAATAGTATTGATTGATAGGTACTAGATATAAACCCGGTAATTGAGTGATCAAAAATTTTTTTTTTAAAAAAAACATAAAGTAATAATAATTTTATTATAATTTTATGATTGATTTGCATATGTTTGTGAAATTTATTTTATAATTAAAATTTTTACATAAGTTCAAGTTAAAATTTTAATTTATAATCATGATACATAGATGAATTTTATTTATTTATTTAATAGATAGTTTTTGTTCATGATTTTTATTAAATAATTTATTATATTGTTGAATTTTATAATTTAATTTGTTAATAAATTTTTAAATTGCTTGGTTCTTCAAAGTTGATAATTAATATGAAGACAATTATATATTTAAAATGTGTCTTGTTCTAATATATATCATAATTAAAATAATATATACTAAGATAATAACCAAAACTAAATTTTTAGAAAGTAATTATTAATATTATTTAATAGTAATTTTCCATTTTTGAAATCCTAACCAAAATATAATTGCAAAAGATTATTTGAAAACAATTTGTTTCTTGTGACATGTGTTTTAAATATGTAATGATTAAAAAATATATGTACCATGAAAATAAAATAAACTAAGTTTGAAACAAATAATTTTTAAAATAATTTAATGTTAAAAAACAAATTTAAAATTATTTAATAGTAACTTGAAAATTTTTTCCTTTTTCAATTAACAGAAAAAAACAGATTTGAAAAATAATTGATTTAATACTAATTTTCTTTTTCTCAAATTTAATGAAATCTTATCATAAAATACTATATTGAGCCTAGTTTTTCAAAATTAATAGGTAACATGATTTTGACACATGACAATTATCTATTTTAAAATGTGATATGAGCTAAACTATCTCATAAATAAATAAATATATACTAAAATAACAAAAATGATTTCTGTTAATAGTTTATCATAAATATTATTTAATAGTAATTTCTATTTTTAAAATTTTAAACAAAATCTAATTGCAAAATAATATTCGATGATATTTTTATTTTAAATATTGTGAAATTTGTTAGAATATTTTATGATTAAAAATAGATAAAAGATCTGCGCTAAATCAAGAGTGTGTACTTGAATAACACATATATTACATAACTAGAGAGAAGGAAACGTTGCAAGTTGAGGCCCCAAATCCAAAATAAATAAGAGTTGATAAAAAGCGGTTGTGCTTCCCCCTGTTTGTTTTGGATCACCCAGCTACTTTCACTTCACCGACGTTTGGAACAAATACCGTGATTGAAGTAGACCAACCCTGAAAAATGTATAATTGCTAGTCAGATACAAAAACTCAGACGAATTAAAACAAAACAAAACACACCAAAAGCATGAAAAAAAAATTTACCGGATGTTTAGCATGAGAATGGTCTTCTTCTGGACCAAGACCTGACTCTAGTCTGTTTGTCTTTTTGGCTCTCTTCCTATTTGGCTCTGGTTCCTCAAATGGTGCAGGTCGCTTCATCCCCCTCCTTGAAGGCTGACCATGAGCACGAAGATGAACTTGGCATCCCGGTGGAATGAGGCATTGTGGCACCACATGATCCATGGAAGCAAAACAATCCACAACATCCACAAAACCATGCAACCCGATGCCCACTGCCTCCTCATGCTCACGATCCAGAAAACAGAACAAACCCTCAAGAACTGTGTCCATACAATCAACACGTTTTTTGCAAGGCTCTAATACTTGTGCAAACCCCTCAACACAACTTGCATACAAACGGAACTTTCTACCAGTCGGCTTCATAAACTCAAACTTAGGTGTCTCAGCCACTCTCCTCCTCAAAGCTCGCTCAAAACTCGTCCCATACCGCACCACAAACTGCGCCGTCACCTTAATAATATACTCTTCCCGGAGTGTGGACCGCCCAGCAGGAGATGCAAGATGGTCATGTCTTCTTTGAGCAGGATCATGAGTAACTGAAGGTTTCATTGGAGGCAGCAAAAGCGTATTAGGCAGCCTGAGTGTTGGTGGGATCATATTCATCAAAACGTGTACAGGTGCTGGCACCACAACAGAATAATATTCCTCCTCCACGTGAGCAAACCAGTCAACAAGACCCACAAAATCATGCAAACCAATTCTCTCCCCCTCCTGCGATTGGAGAATCTCGAAAAACATGTCAAGAACGGTATCTGTATACGCAGCGCTCCTCTTCATCCTTTTGCAGGGCCTTAATACACTTCTATACGCACAAAGAAGGCCGCAATAGAAATAGTGCCTCCTGTCACCAAAGACCATAAACCCAAACTGAGTGTTCATAACAACTCTCCTCCTCAAACCCAGCCGGAACTTCTCCCCGTACCGCTGCACGAACTGTGCTGTGAGCATAATAACACCAAGCTCCCTGACTGTGATCCCCTTTTCAGGGAACTTAAAACTACTTTTGAAACGGTAAGGCCGAGCTACTCCATCAGGTTGATCAGTTCCATCTAGATTCTCATCATCAGCCTTATGGAATTCAGTAAGAAGCTGACATCCCCGTCGTTTCACCATAGTCGAAAGGTGTTCAGGTTGTGGAGCGAAAGCAAGAAAGAGGCTTTCACTCATGTGACTAAAACAGTCAACTCCACCCACAAGCGCATGCAAATCAATAGCAGCCGTCTCATCTCCGTTTTCGAGCTTCTCCAGCTGGAGAGTGCGGGAGAAAAACTCAAGGGCGAAAGCCGTAGAATCGTCACCGTACCACAACTTGTCGGAAGGCATTATAACAGTGGAATACACTCTAACAAGCGAGCTGAAGAACTTTGAACACTTGCAATCACTTGGCTGCAGAAACTCAAACAGAGGGTTCATCAAGACTACCTCCATCAAATCCCGCCGAAATTCTGAGCCATACCGAGCCACAAACATCGCTGTCAGCTTAATAATACCCAGCTCCTTGAGCGTGAGCTGCTTCTCCAGGATTTCATATGAACGAGGTGCATCTATTAGCTCTGGTTCTGTATCATCATCACTAACAAGCTTCGATGGCTGCATTTGAGGCCATTCGTACATCATCTTCGAAAGGTGTGGAGTTGTTGACATGACAGTAGCAAAGGCGTCATTATCCCTCTGGGCAAAAAAGTCGACACCACTCACGAAAGCATGCAAGTCGATCAGAGCCATCTCATCCCCAGCCTCCAGCTTCTCCAATTGAAGACGGTCGAAGAAAAACTGAAGACAGAGCGGCATATCGTCATAATCATCATATCTCGTCCAACACTCACCGGGTGGCAGCACTAACGGCATAATGCCACCACCATCTCTCATCAGAGATTCTATGTATGGCCTTATTACACTGGCGTAACCACGAACAAGCCCACCACAGAACTTAAACCTGCTACTAGTCGGCTTCAAAAAATCAAACTGAGGTTTCGGATTCTGAGCCACATGCTCCTTCAAAGCTCGCAGAAAGTGCATGTCATACCGCGCTATAAACTGAGCAGTGAGCTTCATGATATATAAATCCTTGAGTGAGATACCAGGAGGACGACTGAACGAACTACTCCACAGAGTACTATAAGTAGGCAACAGACAAAAGGCTTCTTCTTCACCATCATCAGCTACAGAGCAATTATGACTAGCAGTAGCCGGAGGAGCATGAGGCCTGCTGGTAACCTGAGCCACCTCCTTACGGTAATAATTAAGCTTATCCTGGTAGTATGCGTGATAAGGGTCTGACCTCAACAAAAAGCTAAATTTTTCACCATTATCCTTATTAAGGGCCACCAGCGTCTTCTCAGTCTCCAAACCCTTTTGGGAAACCAACCGAGCAACATCCTTGATAAAACTTGTCTTCTCTTGTCGCTTTGTAGCCATTTTTTTTTTCTCTACAAATCAATCTGCATAAAATATGAAGGCAACCCAGGCTTAAATAGAGGAGGCACTCTTAAATAAAAAAGGAAAGTCAGTTACAAAAATAAAGGAAATAAAAAAAAACACACTACAACATGATAGAGACCTACAAGAGGAATCGGGGAGAGAGAGAGATATATAACGCCGTACCTCGCAACGCTAGACCGGCCGTGAAGTCGATTGGAAACAAGTAACGACCAACTTTGAGATCTAAAGCTTCGAGATCTACAACACAACTTTGAGATCGTATGAACCAAACCTTAGGGATTAAATTGGACAGTTGGGCCTTTTACTTATTGGGCTTATTATTACATAGCTTTATGACATACACTTTTTTTATGTCATAAAGTCATTAGTTGATGTTTCTTGGTCGCATCTTAATCTTAAATCTTAATACTATTTATGCACGAAGATGAGACAAACAAACCCCTCAACATTCATTTAGAAGGAAAAGCACCGAATGTTTGAGCCCCTTTCAGCATAAAAAAAAAAAAAATATGACACGCGTACCTGATAGTGGTCAACTAGATGAAATCCATACTCGTTTAGGCAGAAAAGGAAGCTTTGCTCTAACAATGACGACGACTGCTGCAAAAAGTGATCCAAAGTTAGCAATTGCATAAAGTGAAAATGTTCTCAAGACCATAAAAAGGAATGCAAAACATAAGCAGCGTACAGTCAACATGATTTACATACCACTGCTCTCATTTGTTGTACAGCCATTCGCTTTGTTTCTTCTTCTTCTTCTAATGCCGAATTTATAGATGAGGATCCTTCTTTGCTACCTACAGACCATCCAATACCATGAGCCTCCTTTCTGCTTTCGCCTGAAAGTTGGATCTGTTAATTGTCCTCTTTTAGAAGCTCTACAGAAGAAAAGAACATTCAGTCAACGGCTACCTCTCTGCTGCTGCATCTTGATTACCATTAAATAACGAAGGTGATCTACTTATAGCTTTGCAACCTAGAAATGGAGTAAAGATAATCAAGTTTGAGCACAAACACCAACGAGGAGCCTCTAATACTAACGTACGTCTAACACACCCATCCTCTATCACGTTGCGTTATAATGGTGATCAAGAACTAGTTATCAAGAACTGGCTGTCTAATATCGGAGGCATCATCAGAAATAGTAATCAAATTAGAGCTCACCATCCATATCAGAATGGCTTGGGCAGTTTCCACAAACGTTAGTCCAGGTCCTGAGGAAAGTATCTGCAACAAGGAGCGTCTTTCGCCTAATTCAATTCAATTTCTCACTGTACATCAAACTTATTATGTCAGGTGGGACAAATATTGGAGGCGGATCGAAGCAATACCTAGATCTCCTCTTTTGAGCCAAACAGATCTACGACGCCGTCGTCGGAAGCCGCCAAACTTGATGGAGATAGAGTTAAAGATCTCGGTATAAGGTTGGGTATATACAAAACACGGATAGAGAAACGTGCACGGCGAAAATCTCCGGAGAACAGAGGGATGATCGAAGATCGCCGTAGAGGGAAAAGAGCTCCAAGTGTTATGGGAGGGAGATTCGAGCGACGTTTGAAGGAAAAAAAATATCTTTTCATTTATTTATTTTGTGCGATGACTACCCCTTATTTACTAAACATTACAATTTTTGCCCAGATTATCTAGCTGAAATTCAATGTCAATTTGATCCTATTTCTTAAACTGTATATCAATTATACATGTAACAATATGTATATCTTTTAATTTGAATGAAAACTGCAATTAATGATTGTCTTTTGTTATGTATTGTTATATATAAAATATTCAACTTTAAAATGTATACTTTTTAATGCAAAATTATTAAATATATTTTATCACATATCTTATAAACTATCATTTTTTTTATTAAATATACTATATATATATATATATATATATATATATCAAAAAAATTACAAATAATATTTGCATTATTTATATTGTATAAATCTATATTTTTCATGTAGTCTCTACACTATAAATATATTTTTAGTTAGAGTGAATTGACTAGATATACAAAAGAAACATAGAAATTAGGTAACTATTCAAAGCAGTAAAACTTTGAGACAATTAGTAATGATGGAGTGAGCAAAACTTTGAGGCAAAAACAGTGCCAACCGTGTGTTTAGGTAGATCACTAAACATGGTAAATTGTATAGGTAGAGAGTGCAAATTCTCTTTTATTTATTCCAATTTCAAAGAAGAGAGTGGCAAAGAGTACCTCATAATACCTAAGAGACATATGACACTACAAAAGAATAAGTGAATTAAATCACTTACATTGTATCAGAAAATTAAATGATTATATTTTAAGTTACTTGTTAACAAATGAGACAAATATAACTAGTTCAGCATCAATTATAAAGAAGTAATGTTATTATCGATTAATTTTGCATCAGCTCAATAAAATGATTTGCTTTTTATTCATTTGTATCAATTTAACATAACTGATATTCTTATATATATATATATATATATATATATTTATCACTTAAATAATTGATGTATTTACTTTTTTTTGTTAACATCATTTATTAATTTGATACAAAACTTACATCAATAAGAATAATGACACTAATACAAATTATGTAATTATAAATTATTTTGACATCAGTTTAATTAATAAAAATGATGTTATTTTATGCTATTTTATCATTTATTTATTTTGTTCTGATATGAAATATTAATTAAAAAAAAAAGAGATTACAATGCAGTTAAGGTTTTGTGGCTCTCATTTAATTGTGTTTTATTCTTAACAGTTTTTTCTTATCTAAAAGCATATTCTTTTCTCATGATCTCAATCTCCACTTCGTCTCTCTAGTGCTTAGGCTGAGTTAACCGTGTTCTTGTTATTAGAAAAAGATATTCTACAGGCAATCAATCTTTTTTTAAAAAAATGAGTAAGATGACGTCTCATTAGCAACCCATTGGTGGCATGAAGAATTGTTCCTTATATGATGATGGTGATGATTATGTTTCTTCGTTTGCATGATCCAAAAGAAGGTTTGCTAATCCAACGAACTTAATGAAAAAAAAACTATAAAGGTATTATTATTATTATTTCTTTTTCTGTTATTTTTTCTGCAAAGATTACAGTTTCTTGTATTTTATTTATGGCTTAAAGATCTTTATTTTTAAAATTCATTCTCTTATAGTCTTTTCTAACCATTACAAATTACACTAGAAACACATAGTTATCAAACTTTTCGTATATCTCTGAAAAGAAAGGGTTAAGATGGTTTGATTATGTAGTATGCCATTGATTTCAGCAGAAGCAAGAGGTGTTGGAGGAGGAAACTAATTCTGCTCAGGTGTAAATGTATTCTACTGGAAAATTGGCTGATCACCAATGTCCAGAAGTACAGAAGATGGAAAGTCTACACGAGAGGAAAAAAAAAGAAGAAGCCAAATCTTGGTTGAATAACTCTTATCATAATTATATTAATTGTTTTTTTTAAGAGAAAAGAAAAGTTTGAGCATACATAGTGTCTCCAAAGACAATAAGAAATAGATTGATTGCTTGTAGAATATCTTTTTCTAATTTAAAAAAAAAGATTGATTGCTTGTAGAATATCTTTTTTTACAAAAAGAAAAAAAAGAAGAAAAAAAGATTGATTGCTTGTAGAATATCTTAATCTTTTTTTTTACAAAAAGATTGCTTGTAGAATATATTTTTCTAATTTAAAAAAAAAAGACTGTACAACAATTAATATAATTATGATAAGAGTTATTCAACCAAGATTGATTGCTTGGTGTAGAGTCTTTTTTTAAAACGAGTAAGGATATTCTACAAGCAATCAATCTTATTTTCTTCTTCTTTTGTTTTGGTGTAGAGTCTTTTTTTTTTCTTTCAATTCATATCTTTCGTTTTATTAGGGCTTCTATGTAATTATAAATTATTTTGACATCAGTTTAATTAATAAAAATGATGTTATTTTATGATCCAAAGTTAGCAATTGCATAAAGTGAAAATGTTCTCAAGACCATAAAAAGGAATGCAAAACATAAGCAGCGTACAGTCAACATGATTTACATACCACTGCTCTCATTTGTTGTACAGCCATTCGCTTTGTTTCTTCTTCTTCTTCTAATGCCGAATTTATAGATGAGGATCCTTCTTTGCTACCTACAGACCATCCAATACCATGAGCCTCCTTTCTGCCTTCGCCTGAAAGTTGGATCTGTTAATTGTCCTATTTGCTACGTACAGACCATCCAATACTCAGTAGTTGCAAGTAAATTCATTATAGCAAAAGACTTTCTTCACAACTCAATTGTTTTGTTTGTCTGTAATGGTAAAATTCTCCAACAAAGCTTGAAGCAAAATTTTGCAAAATTGACTTAAGCAGAAAAGGATAAAGATCGTGTTTAGTTACCCTCAAAGGAGTTGTAGAAGACAATCCATCATCAGTCCTAAGATCACGCAAGAGAATAGCTGAAAGCTCATCTGGTATCCACAATGTAAGAGACTTAATGCACAGATTTAGCATAGTTGTATGAAGCTCTTCAAATTTTGGACTTGTCTTCTCTTCTGCCTTAAGTAGTGGTGCTGGCAACAGCTAACGAACTTTGCTTCCTAAGCCCAGTTAGTATGCAACTGCTTTCCAGGACTGTCAGCAGTGACTGCAGTGATGGAGCTAAACCTTGGTTTCCTCAGCAAAGGATGATAACTTATCAGAAATTGCAGTCGTTGTTTTCCTTACACCACAGTCTTGGAGAACCGAGACTCAAGGGGACGGTATTTCGTGTGGTTCAGCAATGCAAACAAAAGACGTCCCATAAAAAGAGATTTCCACAAGGTGGAAGTGCTTCACAGAGAAATTCGAGTTCTTTATCTACATCTGCAAGAAGTGCTGAGACACTGTGGAGAAAGATCCTATAACCTTCGGACCTGAAGCTTAGGAGGTCTTCCAAAACACTTTGGCAGTGCCTATCAACGGCATCTCTTATTAGGCTAACTTCAGGACCAAAGTACACCGTTAGACAACTGTGGAAGTCGCTTTCTTCAGGTGATGATTTATTTCCGGACCAAGTTTCTTTGCGTTAGGCTCAATGAACCAGACACCACACCACCACCTGTAGAATGTCTGTTTTAAGTATGCTTGGAAGTTTTGACCTGCACTGACTCTGCCACACTGACAGCTTTAGCCAAATCCTCAAATCTGGAGTCCATAATGGATTTCATTCTTTCCACAAACGCCTTGTTAAATATTTCATCCCATAGGTACAAATCGTCTGGCAGAACAAGCTCCCGGATTCTATTCCAAGGCAGCTCATTCTCAGACCCAAAAAACACTATTAAGCCAAATGTAAACTACCACTCAAGACATCTTTACTATCCATGGTCTCTCTGATCAACTTACCTGGCTGACTCTGCACCAGTAACCATAGCTTCAATCAAATTCTTCCCTTAACCGACTCAGGCAAGCTTTAGAAATGTCAGTTTGATAAAAAATAAATGACCATGACGGATTCCAAATCGACTCCGAATGAATTCCACAACACAACCTCCTCTGAATTCCACCAAACAGCTGAGAAGAGCTGGAGGGGTACTCAAGAAAAAAAAGAGGCATAGGCTTGCAAAAAGAGTTCACCAACTTGTCCAACAGTAACCTGAATCACACTCAACACATCACAAAGCACTGAAACCCACATTCCCCGCAGAATCCAACTCTTGCTTTGAATCTATAAACAATTCAAGCACTCAAGCTCATCAACCACCGCGATGGCAGTCAAGGCGTCCCAGTCCTAAACCCGAATCCAGAAGCCCGCTCAAGGCTCCCTCTGCGCCTTGAAACCCTCTACTATCTACCACGGATGGATGCTCCAGTAGTGGAAAATTAGCCAACAGCGTACACTTAATCTTGTTCTCTTATAACCGTGCAGAACTTTGACTTGCGGGTATTGTCATGTGGAGCAGGTAAACATTTCAGTCTCGTATGTATGCAATTCCTCAACTTTTTTTTTACCTTATTCGATCAAATTGTTTCCTCCCTTGCAGCCTCCACGAGCCAAACATTGTCATGACTGTCATCCATGTGTTCTTCAGTTTGATATCATCACTGTGTTTGGTTGGGAACTTGTGTAGGCCAGAAAAAAAACCATTCTAAATTCTGGTAAGACTATTCTCCAATCATGTTAGAGACACCAAAGCTGGGTTGTAATGGAAGTTTTGTTTCGTTTTGTTTCCATGATATCAGGCGGTACATACTGTGAAAAGAGTGCTCTATGCATCTGGACACTCATCATGTACATTGACTACCTTAGTAACGTAGCCAAGCCTTGGTATTAATACTTTTTTTCATCTCCTTTGGCCAAGTACTAAAACAGATCCTAATGCGTTGAAACATGAATTAATGTGAGCAGGTGGAAGAATGCAATTATCATACTACTGCTTATCATATTGGTGATCTCCTTGATATTTGTGCTGCTTCTTTTGCTTTTCCCAGGTGTGTGTACTGTATTCACATCTTCTCGATACTTTCCTCAATCTCATAGGTGTTGTCTAACTGCTTACGTTGGTTGTCCTGCAGCTACCTCATCCTTACGACTCAAAGCATTTATGAACTTGTGAGACGAAAACGTATTCCCTACATGAGGTATTCAACTCCTCTTCTATAGTAATAACATCAACTTACTCAAGAGAGAGAGAACCTATTTTCTTTGTATAAATGTTAAAATGTGCTTGTTGATGGGTTGTGACATTGGTTATGTGACAACAGAGTATGCGTTTTGTTAGGAATATCCGGGAACGAGTGCATCCTTTTAGCAGAGCAATCAAGAGGAATCTATACAAAGTCTGTTGCAGCAACGATACTCTAGACTCGTTGCCCACCGCCTACGAACTGGAGGATAGATCAAGAATCTCCTCCTACACTTGCTTAGATATCTTGAATTGTCGTTGTTGCTAAGTGTTTCCTTTTTGGGTTTGAAGAACTTATATTGTTTTAGTTGTCATTAGTCTATTTGAAGATAACATGTTTTAATCTAAAACCTGAGTGAAGTTGTAAACATACACATGGATTCCAGTGAATAAAGATAAAAATTAAAATCATATATGCAAAGAGACTATGTTCAAAAGAGAGACTCTAGCTTGGATCATACGCCTGTACAAGCTTTCTAGCGTCTCCTCCAGATCTTCAACTACAATATCTACGTTATCTAAGCTGGTGATCAAACACTTGATTCGTTCCTTCTTTACCTCTTTCGCCGAGCAGAATCTTTGTAGTTCTTCGTCCATCAACTGGTACTCGTTCCTGTGTCCTGTCTCAACTCGAGCGCCAACGTTCTTGATCACCAGTTTGGTTACTAAAGCCCACTTAGAAGGCCTAGGCTTTGGTACTGATGTGGATAAGGACAACAAGACTGTCCTGAAGAAAGAAAAATGTTTAGGAACAGACTTGTCGGAGCAGTGTGATCAGATGATGAGTTATCCCTGAGTAGGAGTGATCGGCTTGTTTTAGCAACAAGAGTAGCTTAGAGAGGACCTTGCGAACAGCTTTCCTGGACCGGATAAAGGAATTAACGTGGCGGCGGATGGTAGAATCTCCACCGTGTCTCCTCCGCCTGAAAGCAGAACGGAGGTCACGGAGACAGTCCTTGATGCGGCAAGTGATGTCTCTTAGCTTGGAACACAAGTCAAGGTGTACAAGTGAGAGATCGAGAAGATGAGAGAAGAAGGAGTGATGAGGGAGTAGTAATGAAGAAGGTGATTCGTTGAAGAGATGAGAGACAGAGTCATAGAGCTGTGAGAGAAGTGAGAGGCTGTTGTTATTATTATTATTATCGGTAGATAGATTCTTGAGGGGTTGGATATGGTTGAGACCATTTGAGTGTAGCCGCCGAGCTGGTAAGCTACAAGATCGAACATGGTAGGAGGTAGACATATTGATAATGGGTTTTGATAATAGAGAGAAGCTTTAGCTAGAAAGAAGCTGAAGTTGAATATACAGAGCTAGGGATATATATATATATATATAGGGAAAATCGCATTTTAAACCTTCGGAGTGTCACATTCTAGCACTTTAAACACTGAAGTTTTTTCACTAACACTTTAAACTTTGAAAGTGTCATTTTTCGCATAACAAACCTCCAATGAAGTTTACTTGTTCTTCAAGGCAAATAAGTGACCGGTACTGTTCATTTGACGATGAGGTGTCAGTTTTTTTTAAATAATAAAATACAGAAAATTGAAAAAA
Organism: Raphanus sativus; assembly: GCF_000801105.2. Classification (NCBI taxonomy): domain Eukaryota; kingdom Viridiplantae; phylum Streptophyta; class Magnoliopsida; order Brassicales; family Brassicaceae; genus Raphanus; species Raphanus sativus. The sequence continues at coordinate 28,477,135 of NC_079512.1, read as the reverse complement.
AAATAAAAAAATGGAAAAAAAAATCAAAAAATCTTAAAATTAAAATTTCAAAACTAAAAATATAACAATTATTTTTTAAAAAATATGTTAATTTTAAATAAAATAGATTTTTTTCTTATATATATTAGGTTTTGGTGTGAGTGAAACTTCTTAGATAAGAGACATACCATTTAAAAATATAGAAAAGAAAAAAATTATTATTATTATGTTATGTAAATTTTACATATTTGTTAAGAGATCTATTGGTATTATTTATAAAAAAATAGAAAATTTAAGTTTGTTTAAAAAGAAATTAATTTATTAGTGAAGTTTAAAATTAACATATTTAAAATAAATTGTTTTATTTCAGTTTGAAATTTTAAATTTAATTTTTGAAATTTTAATTTTTATGTTTTCGAAATTTTAGATTTTTTTTTTGAACTTCCAACTTTTTAGAATTTTTTTTGGAATTTTTTGGAATTTTTTCTGCATTTTATTTATTTTTATTATTAAAAAACAAAAAAAACTGACACCTCATCACAAGATGAACAGTACCGGTCACCTATTTGGTTTGGAGGTTTGTTATGCTAAAAATGTCACTTTCAAGGTTTAAAGTGCTAGTGAAAAAACTTCATTGTTTAAAGTGCTAGAAAGTAACATTCTGAGGTTTTAAAATGCGATTTTCCCTATATATATATATACTAGTGGTATTCTGGCGCTACGCGCCGGGTTCGTATGTTTCATTTTTAAATAAACTTATAATTTATTTAATGATTTTAGTAAAAGAAATATGTTTAAAATATGAAAATAAAAATATGTTAAAAAGAATGATATTTTTTTCTATCCCCTTGTTAGTGGTTAGCTACAGTATGATATTATTTTGTTTTGAAGTTGCTTAGTTTAAATTGAAATATCATAAGTGGTTGTGTCTGATTGCTTCAATAAATATAGAATAAAAAAATTATTAGTCATAATAAAGCCAATTTAGTTAAATTTAAACATAAATTAAAGTTGATGTTCAAGAAGGAAAAAACATTTATATATTTTGTTTGAAAATTAATATGAAAATCGAAAGCATTATGTAAACGAAACTGAAAATTGGAACATAATTATAATAATTTTAAATTATAGATGACTTTCCCTACATACATGACATCTTATATTTATACGAAGCCATTGATTAGTGTAGCGGAAATGAATTATTAGTAATGCTGAGATTAGTAATGTGTATGCGACTTTTCCAAATATAAGTAAGTTTTTAAAACATTGAGTGGATGCTAGTTGTTTTGGATCCTGAATTATTAGATGGACATAGAAGTACACTTAAGAAAAAATACACATTTTTTTCTTTACAAACCGAAAGACCCTGTAAGTATATATTTACCATACGTATACGACAAATCGACATATACTATTTTCTCAAACCGAGTCATGATCAAAAACCCATATTTAAGATATTAGATTATTTCACAATTTAGGCAAAATCATTTGAAAAATGTTAGATCTCTAATAAATATTTCGTACAAATTATTTACACAAAAAATAACCTACAGCAGACGCAAACCACGTGCATCCTTCTCATAAATACCCGACTCCAAACCAGTAGATCTCATTTCTCTAACAAACAAACGTAAAACACAGCTTCATCGCCTATACTCTGAAATCGATCAAAGCCCACCAAACATATTTGCTTATTTACGAATTCACTTCGGTAACCAGCAACAAAAAAAAATGAATCAAAACTTGAAACTTCATAACCATGTATAGCTCACTGTTTCTTGCTTTACCATAAACATCATCAGAGTTGACGTGCCAGTCTCTGTAAAAAAATTATCTCACTTGACAATCTCGTGTGTTTCCCTTGGAGTCACGCAGCACTAAGCTGTCTAAGTCTGAACAGTGTAAGAGACTTGCTTTCAGTGGATTACAAATTTACAATGTGACATTGAAAAATGTCTATAGAAGATACAGAATGAGGAAGTTCTCTTCACCTGTTAGTTTTAATTGGTTAGTGATATCAGCTTTAGATGTCAACAAAACAGCAGCTACGTCCAGGTCACAATATATCTGTATACATAGGAGAAAACCCACAAAACATGAAACCTGTATTTCTTACTCATTTGTGAAGATTCAAGAGGACGTTTAGAGGTGTTGGACATTCCATCTGTGGGATTGACATTCCGTAACGCAAAGAAAGCTCCACCAAGTATAAGTATCTTCTTCATTTTACTCGCAAAGAACGATACGTTTGATAGCCTAAAACGAAAGAAATCATCATGTTGATAAACTCTCTTTTGCCACTTCTGTTGCAGCTTTCCCATTGGAAGATACGGTTGCAAATCCACTCAAGAAGTCTGAAAACAATTAGAAAGACATTTGGTAATGAGAAACTTTCAATAGATGCACAGTTCAAAAATTTTATACCTCATGAAACGCAAGAGCATCATTTGTCCCATCTTCGGTGGCTGCAACAACATGGCCACTTCTCATCAGAGATTGTACCAGAAGAAGCTTGTCAGTAGCCAAGCTTATACGTGAAGCAACCAAGTCAGAAAAAGAACCAGGAAAAATGAGTCACTTATCTCATAAATAAGACATTTAAGACCACAAAGTTTAGCAGGAATATTGATTATTTCCTGCAAGAATAATCCCTCAAAATCATCATATACTTTTGTAATATTCAATACATAAACTGTAATCCCCAGCTGCATTTGACAAACTCTTATCTAATAATAGAAGTTAAACTCAAAGGCAAACCCAACAGTGACTAAAGGACTAAAAACGAAAACAAACAGCTATCTTAGGTACTAACATGACATCATAGATCCCAAGTTTGCAAAAGAAGAAGAAACTATAACCTTAAACACAGAACTATAGAAGAAGAACCACAAGCACAGAACTATAGAAGAAGAACCACAATCTTTATCAAGAGTATCTTCCTGAGTTCACTATGATAACTGTTCAAGCTAACTGTACCGCAGACCGGAATCGCAACGATGTAAGACGGCAGATGTGAATTCACAATCTGCAAACAACACCCATGTCAACGAAGAACTCAGCATATATTTCAACTTAAGAGAGAGAAACTTAGGAACTGAAGATAATAAGCTTTAGGAACTCAGCATATATTTCAATCAATAGATATGGGTTTAAGAAAGTCTGGACATAGTATTAGAGATGAATTTTATTTGAACTTGAGTTTAAAAACAGAAGAAGCAATAGCCTTTTTGGTACTACGTTAGATTTTTTAAGCTATCACGGGTCATATTCAGAAAATTTTGAAAGACAAACCTGCAAGATTATGGCTATTGCTTCTTCTGGTGGATGTGGAAACTCAATCTTCATGTCTAGTCCACCAGAACGCATGAGTGTCGCCTTGTAGGGTCCTGAAAAAAATTGAGACGTTCGACTGTTACTTCTTCTTTGTGGGACGATTTCCTACAACAAATAAATACATTTACCTTAATACGCTCATCGCTACTGAATCCATCAAGCTTATTGAGCAACTCCAAAATAGTTCAATGCACTTCTATGTCACCGCTAACTAAAATACGGATACCATAGATTATGAAATCCAGAGAGTTTGAGCAAATACAAAATTACAGAAACGAAAGTACTTACCTTCTCATCGATGATGAACATGTCAACGCTGATGAGGTCTCCCTTGGTGATATTTCTGGCCTCCAAAAAATGCAGCAAACGCACCTCCGCGGTATTAGAGCATCGACCGGCTCTGAAATCAGCAAGTAGAGTGTATGAAGATTTGGAAATTGATTGCTGCAAATAAGAATCCTGTTTGATATCGTGTGTGGTGCGCTCATCGTAGAAGGAGGAGACCGATATTTATAGGGAAGCCTTCAATCGGTTACTATGGAAGATAAAGAGGTACTTTTATTGCTGCAATTCGCCGGATTGGATCAATCTCTAAAACTCGGAATTAAGATGTGATTTATTGATAGAAGAGCTTTACGTCGCCGATTGAAGTGTGGGGGAAGATGAAGTGACGTAGGGGGATTGAGAAGATTTTTTAGCGATGGGTTTGGGCTCTCTTCCGAATCTGCAATCCAACGCGCGTTTAAAACAAAAAAAAAGAAATAGAGCAATCACGTCGCGACACGTGTCGCAAAATGCCCCATCTAAGAAAGGCGACGTGGCCACATTGAGCATCCAGAGAAGTCTGTTTTATAGTATAAGATAGAGAGAGAGAGATATAGGTCAAATGAAATAGTATTTTTTTATACTTGTTGTGAATGTGGGGTTGATTTGTTCAATCAAAGCCTAATGTTCTTTCTTGACCAGCGGGATTTAGATTAGTGACACTTGAAGGATAAACCAATATGGAAATCTGCAATTCGATATCTGTTGGCCACCAGATAATTTAAAATTGTATTTTTGAAACCCACGGAATACTCAGTTGATTTTGGTCGCCGGACTCAACGGTTAACTCAAAAAATATGTTCTTTCTTTTTATGTTTCTCTCAGTTACTTATAAAGTTAGCTCCACATCTACCTAATTTGCTAATTTCATGTTTAAGTAGGTTCATAGCTAGTATTATCTCTCTTTTATGTGTAAAAAAGATAGTTGAGGTTTTTACCAAAAAAGAAAAGATAGTTGAGGTACCCATTTAGTTGTGGTAAGCATCTCCTTCAACTTCTGTGGTGATAAACATGTCCGGTCATATGTATTTAGACGCCTAAACGATTAAATTTTTAATAAAAGTATTTCGAAGTAATTGTGAGATTTTTCAGATTTCTTTATTTTCCTTCCGGTTTTAGGTTTTACAAATTAGTGAGCATATATTGTCTCATATTTGTGTGACTAGAGGAGTATAGTATAATCTAAGCGCCAAAATAGTTAAACTGATAATTATCTTTAGAAAAGCTGGTGGTTGGATAATACTATATACGTGTGCACGATCTCTAAGGTCGGGAAAGAAAGTAAAAGAAAACAAATTAATAAATGATCAATCGAGTTTCTCTTGTTCCATTTTCGAGTCGCTCAAAACAAAATCCGATCGAGACAATAGTCCAAGATACTAACAGACAAAAGGCATTATATATAAATGAGTGGAAAAAAGAAAGTTCAAAACTGTGGAAAGAGAAAAGTGGAAACAAGGGTAAAGTTTTGCTTTTGACAGAAGTAGAGTAACATTTTGCTCTACTTTTAGCATATTTTTAAAGTAAATGGGTGAAAAGTGTTTTTCACTTGATGGGACAAAAACAGAATAAGTCAGTTAGAATTTTCTTTTACTCCACAATATTCTGGCCAATGATGCTATGCAGTCATAGCCATAGTTCAACAAAAAGAAAAAGTTATCGAAAAGAACAAAGCTGTCTACCCCCGAGTTGTTGCAAAGTTATCAATTTAAAGCACCCTTTATAGCTATGATCTCTAAAGCGATTCATGCATTGTATGTAGGTCAGTGGCCCAAATTTATTGCAAGAAAAGTTAAAAACAAATAGGGTAGCTAATGTGGAAGTCAATATCAAGTATATTGGATAATACCTTACCAAACCGGTACAAGTAAATCACATGTCAAACCAAATTCTTAACCAAGAAAAAGGCCCGAAATCACATGTCAACAACACACTAAGTTATAATATAACTACATGTCTTAGGTGAAAACCTACTCAGAAGGTTATAAACTTGATATTGGTTATAAACTCAAAGATTGTCACCACGGATCATAACTGCCAATACAACTGAATAATATATTAGTATATCATACAATCTCTCTCTGTATACACAAACCCCACACAGATTATTACAACCATTACAGAGAAAATAATCATTTTCTTGAATAAACGAACCTATTAAATGGGACACTTACATTACATATGTAGGAAAGCAGGCTTCAATATATATATATATATATATATATATATATATATATTATTAATTAAAACTGGCAGGACTTTGGCAGACGTTTTCAGCCGAGTCTCTTTGGCTCCTATTTTTCCTTTTCTTGGATCTCAGAACTGTGGCTTCAGTATCTGTTTCCTCCTCACCATCATTCACTGCTGCTTCAACAGCTTCTTCTCTTGTAACTCTCTACCCAAAGGCCATGGCTTCCCGCATCCAGAACAAACTTTATCATCCTACAAATTTAATATGATCAGAATGTTACATACTATACTAGTATTGATGTCAAACTCAGATACATTTCAAAGATCTGTGTGTGTACCCTTTGAGACAACAAGCTTTTGAGGCAGTACTTGCGTATCCGGACCGTACAACCTTCATTTGGACACAAATCCGCCTGAATACAAAGCATCAGATAGCAAATCAGCAGCTAATATATCATATCACAATGTGAGAATCTATTTTATATGTGAATCTTATCAGATTTCTTTAGAAAGCAGACCTTTACTCCAGCTTCATTGCAAACCTCACAAGATCTAACATCATTGTTCCTGAACCAACTGCGCAGGTCAATAAGAGATCTTATACCAAGTCCAATGTTACAGTCTCTTGTGCACCACAGCCATTTGTCCTTCACAAGTGCATTGAGAGTTTTTTCCTTTTGCGACAATGAAAAGTTCTTGAATGCAGGAGGGACTTGCTGTTGACTGCTGCTGGCTTCACTTGGTAACTGAAATATCAACACAAGATCTGTCAACCGTAATGCTGAGAAATTTTCAAAATTGATATTCGTATGATCCAACAAACAGTCCTACACGGGGATGAAACACTTTGTAGCAACCAACAAAAATTGAATGGATGGGTATTTGATCAACAAGCATATACGCAACAAAGTTAATTATCGTTTCAAAAATCTCAAAGAGAGTACTTTCAAGTGACTCTGTAAAATAGTAACAGTTTTAGAAGTCACCATGATCAGTTGATTGACAAGTGAATATTAACCATCAATAGAAGTCAGGGACTCTGATAGACCTGATATGCAACCTTGGGCAGCTTCATCCTGTGCAATTGCTTCTATCTGCCATAATTTAAAGTCATCAATGTCAAGTAACAAATAGCACAGCTATTCACTCAATACAACCCATAATCATCTCAGTGGGCATAGAGCAAGAAAAGATAAAGACATGCAGGAGACTCAAATTTCTAATGAAATAAAGTCGTACAAATGCAACTTACAATGCCGTTAAAGAATGCAATCTGCGGAACAGAATACTTAGTCCCGAGTTTGGATTGATCATCGGAGACAGTGTTAACAAACATAAGAGAGCTCTTTGTTAATCCCTATCAGTTAAAGTCTGCTGAACACCGTGATTTTTGAGTAGGCCCAATGCTTTATTTCTGTCATAGTTGCTCCAAGAAGGTATATGTGGTCAAATATCTTCTTCTTACCAGCTCCTGCCAACGAAGCCAATGAAGAACATTGAAAACAGTTCCTTTTAACATTCCACATTGAGGATAACCAGTGGTTCAATATAACCCGTTACCATCAATCAATGTTTGATCTGACCAAGTCTTCAACAAAACTCCCCCCCCCCCCCCATCGACCATCATCATATCGGTTACAGTTCCGATGCTTAACAGTGGCTGGTCAAATCAACGATAGACCCGTTAGTCGCATACCCACAAAAGTTACGTAGTACACGTAAGCATTTCATATTTGTTTTAACTATATTTGAGAAAATTAGGTACAAAACGATTCCTAGACTTGGTTCACGTTTCGATCAAAAAAAAAAAAAAGACTTGGTTCACGTTTGATCTAACCAAGTTTGAATTTCAAAATAAAGTGATACTAATCGGTAATTAATCAAACTTGAGATGGTGATATACCGTTTGTTAATTTATACTCCTTTTTGTAACATGCTATGGTGATATACCTAATTCATATCTGTAATTAATCAAACTTGATATGGTGATATACGGTATACCGTTTGTTAACTTATACTCCATTTTTCCTAGTAGCATGTTACATAAAAATACCATGGCTTAATTAAAGCTGTTCATAAAGGGAAGTAATTAAAACAAAAAGCCTTTGTGAGGCAGTGCACACCACGCGCTCATACTTTTCTCTCTCAAAAGTCACGATTTCTAAGGCTTCTCTGGTCACCGGCATTCAACGTCAGACTGTGAGACTGCCTCCCACCCCTCCTCTTCTTTCGGATTCTGAGCATAACAACGGATTGGTAGATCTTTGGTGACCGGAGGTGTCGTTTCTCTTCTCCGTATCCGAGTTGGTCAGTTCTTAAAACTTGCAAAGTTTGCAACTTTTGTTCATCTTTATATGTTAAATCCGAGTTGGTCAGTTTTTAAAACTTGCAAAGTTTGCAACTTTTGTTCATCTTCATATGTTAAATCCGAGCTGGTCAGTTTTTAAAACTTGCAAATTTCCAAAATTTCAACGGTCAAATGTCCCTGGATTTTTTCTTTCGGTGTAGTTTTTTTTCTCTTTTTTTTTGCGTGGGTGTTCGTTTTTTTGCTTTCAAGATGAAAGCTTTTGACTTGTTTAACTTCAGAAAATATAATCTGAACCTGTTTTTTTAACTTTTTATTTCAAGCACCATGGATGTCAACTACCCAAAGTTCTATTCGCTCAAGCCTAGGTACATATCTGGTCCTGAAGTCACTGATGCCATTGGAAAAGAGGTAATTTAGACAATTTTAATACATTTTGATTACTTTTCATTTTCTAATCTATATACTGAAAACTGTAGGATTCTGACATACCGGCTTCAGCTCATCCAACTCACGTTCCGGCATTGTGTTCCGAACGATTGAGTTGGATGAAAGCCAATGATGTGAATCATTCAGAGCCGTATCAGTTGATACGTAATAGAAAGTTCGAGTATCTCTCATTTCTTCTGGATACGGTATATTTGCATTAATTTTTGTATTATATTTTCAAAAGCTAATGATGATGTTAATCAAATTTCTTTTTATCCTTTACAGAAACTGTCAAAACTAGACAAGTACCAGAAGGATTTTGATGATGGGACCAACCGTGTAGCTTACTATGCTCTTCCTTTCTTCTCGTGCTCATCGCTGAACCAGCTAATTAGCCTGGTAAAATAATTTTTTAAAATTTTCTCTTTCCTTTGCTTTCCTGATTTAGTTTTGGGAGAATTATTAAACTAGGCTAAATTTTATCGTATTATGAAAGATATAGGCCAAATATTCTGTAATAAAAATAGTAGTCTCAATGCATCTTTTTTTATTAAACTAAACAAATCACCATAAGTAGGGGTGGGCAAAAAACCCAAACCGAACCGAACCGAACCAACCAAACCGAAGTTAAACCGAACCAAACCAAACCGTGCTTTTATGTAACCCAATTGGTTCATGTTTTACTCAACCCGAACGGTTTGGTTTGGTTTGGGTTTAAACCGAACCAAACCGAACCAAACCGATAATCCAATATATATATAGTAAAAATATATATGATATATATATATGTGTATTAACATATTGTAAATTTTAGTTAAAGTTTTGTTTTTCATTTTTTCATAACTTCCATATCTTAAAAAAAAAATTATAAATACGATTCAAATAATACTATTATATACAAAATCATGTAGCATAAGTTTTTATGTTTTCACTCTATTATTTATGAGTTGATTATTTTTTAATAAAAGTATAAAACTGATGCCTTCATATTTTATAACCAACTCAAACTACACCGAACCAAACTAAACCATAATAATGTAAACCGAACTAAATCTAAACCAAACCGAACTGAACCAAACCGAATTAAACCCAAACCGAACCCAAACCAAAGCTACTTTGGTTTTAATTGGTTTAAGTTTTATAAAACCCAAATTACCCAAACCAAACCAAACCCAAACCGAACCCGAAACTAAACCGAAATGCCCACCCCTAACCATAAGTTACAATCTCTAATGGTTTCCCCAAGTCTCTAGACCGCAATCCACTAATACAACCAAAAATATTCAAGATACGCTGTCCTAAAACTTTCGACGTGATGTGCCCTTTTGTGGAACTTCTATCCTTAGCAGATTATGTATGCACGTTATTGTCCCTTTAATTGTTCTGATTATTTTAATTACTATGACAGATGCGCCGGATGATCACCGTTGCTAGATGGGCGGAAATAGCGAGATGCACTAGCCCTCAGGTGCTTGGTTGGGTTGTGACAGTTTCTAAGAATCTGATGCCGAGGTTTGATGCGTTATTCATCCGCCTTCCATCGCAAGAGGATGAACCGGAACACTGGTGTCGAGTCTCTTCCGAACTATACCTTGCAGCTCAGCAAGTGTTGGGATTACTCCAACAAATGAAGGAAGCAAGAGTGAAGCTTGCACGCATTCATGTAAGTCTTGGGATTGTGCCTAGTGATGAGGACAAGTTCATGATGAGGGAACTCAAAGCTGAGATTGAATTCTGGAGGCCTATTGAAAGGGAGGCACTAAAGTGGATTGGGGAGTGTTAGAAGCTTTAAAACATAACAAGGAGAATTAGATTATTGCTATATTCAATGCTTTTCGCTAGTATTTAAAACATAACAAGGAGAATTAGATTATTGCAATATTCAATGCTTTTCGCTAGTATTTTTACCGTGTTATCATTTGTTTTTTTTATATAAGTAAAGTAAGTTAGTATATGCATGCCTAATAAAATATTTGATAAATGTTGGAAAATATAAGGAATAGTGCCAAACGGACTCTCACGATTGTCAAATTTCATTTATAAATATTTTGGACATGTGTATGTCACTATCATTATGATAATTACAACAACAACATTGTAGCAGCAAAAAAAGGATAATTACAACAACGATGTTGATCCTTGTTTGGACCACACCCACTCTGATCCCTTTGCCAGTTTCGATACGTGTATATGGATACATACACATAAATATTTATTTACAATATGGTTTTGTAGTTTTTCTCTCGTCGTTATGCATGCACCAATTAGTACCTGTGATGTCCATTTATGATTTTATCTTAGGTTTGTTAAGATGACAATGCATCAGCATTACATGGATTCTTCTTAGCAGAAGATTTTAGTCTTCTTCTGATTCTACTGAGAATGAAGCGAGAACCGGATTTCCCACTTTTCGCATTGTTGCATGTAGTTTGTGTTCCAGGTGATGAACCAGGAACCAGTCCATTTGATCCAGGCTTCAAGTTTACAATTGTTTGTGTTTCTTTGATTCTCTGAGAATCTCCTGAAACTGGTGAAGTACCAATGTCCCGGGATGATCCTTGTTTAGAATCCAAGAACTGAGATGCATCCACAAGGCTCTTGCAGTTCTCAACCTCGCCACTGTCCTTCAGAGTCTGAGCTATCAACCGCTTTATCAACTCACTGAACTTCTCTTCTGAATCATCATCTACTGAGTCAGCATCCCTCTGATGATCCTCTGGTTTCTTGTCTGCATGATCATTAACATCCTCACTGTTGGTTTTGCTGCATGTTCTGCTTCTCTTCTTCTCCTTTGTCTTTCCTCTGCATTCAGTATCACACTTTTGCTGAGTCTCCTCCTCTTCAGTGAGGTTTTTGACACACTGCATTTCAGCTTCACTCTCCTGAGACAACAAACCACAAACAATCTAAATCAGTTACTAACTCCTCACAGCAATTTTACACAATAAAAAACAAATTTGATTCTCAAATCCAGTACCTCAAAGTAGCAGTCACAGGTAAGCTGCTTCTCCACCATAGTCTCAACACCTGCATTATTACATTAACCAACAAAATGAGAATCCATTTTTTTTTGGTTTCAGACACATTTTCCTAATGATGTCCCAAAAGATAAAAAGAAACTGAAACCTACGATTCTTTTGCTTCCACATTTCTTATCCATTAAAAGCTTATGGATAGATCCACCATGTCTAAAATCAAACATGCTGTTCATAAACATCCAAACACATTATATCCCTTCTCTTGAATGATGTCTTCTGTAAATCTCTTTCTCCATTGATAATACTTCACAGTGCTCTTCTTCTCTCTGTTTTCTACACAACAGTAAATATTATCATTTTTAAAAAAGTTACCAAAACTGTGAGTACAATCAAAGAATAACATGTCTGAATCAAAACTGATTATTATTATATGATTCATTCATGCAGTGTTGATCAAAGAAAGAATAGAATATAAAAGAAAAGAAAAAGTATAAAGATTTAACCTTTTGGAATCTGAACCAATGCTTGCAAGAAGAGGAATGCCGAGATATAAAGAAGTACTACTGATAATAATAGTACTCTGCCCTACTCACTTCGAGTTCTGCCTCCATTGTTAAGCAGAAAATGAATCTTATAATATTATTGTCTTTACAGAGTTCACATAAATGCGGCTTTATATAATAGTGTCTTTAATTTGTTTTGTGAATTTTACTGGTTAAACAGAACAGTAGTGAACGTAAGTGTAGATTTCAAATCTATTCTATTAAAACAGAAGTACACAATTAGATTAACCCTTAATGTTTCACTATATTTACATTGTCATGCCATTGAGGTATTAAATGAAGTTATATTTAAGTATGATTGTCTTTTCCTAATTTAAATAACAGACTAGAGTTTTGACCTGCATGTCCATGCAGGTATATTTTTCATTTTATAAAATATATAACTAAATATTTAAATATATAATTTACATTTTAATGTTATTATATATTGCATAGTTATATAGCTTTATTGTTTTAAGTTTCTTATTTGACATAATTAATATATAATGATTTGTCGTACGTATTAAAATTGGTTTTTTACTATTACACCTAATATATTTTAAAGTTCGGTATAATAAATTCATAATTTGAAATTATTAAATAGAAAATCACGTACAATATATATTTTTAATAAAATTCTACATTTTGCATACAATATAATTTTAAAATTTATTTAGTTATACTATAGAAATGATATTTTTTGAATAATTTATGTTTTCATATTTTATTTTAAAAATATACTTTAGCATTTATAATGTTATTATAGTGCCTAATTTTATATGTAAACACATTATTCTGTTTAATTAGTTCAGTCCTAATATTTTTAAAAAATTATGCATTACAATATCTATTATATTATTTTAGAACTTTATTGATATATGATATTTTTGATGTTACAGTATTAAGTTAGTATTATTTTTTATTTTTTATCAAATTAAGATTTTAAATAATATATTATTTTAATTTTTACAAAATTTCTCGTTTTCCGTGTTTCATTTAAAAATAATAGTTTAGGACCTATTATTTTATATTTTGTAAAAAATTTGAATTTATCATAATGATTTAGAGGATATATTTTTAATATTTATATTTAGTCAGTATAAATTTGAAAAATTACGTAACTATTTTGAGTTTGGAAGATTATATGACTTTTAATTCTTCTTGTTATTAAATTAATGTATTATTTTGTTTAATAAATATTAAAATTTTCAGCAACTTTTCATATTTTCAACAAATTTTGTTATAATTGTAAATAAAGAATAAATTTATTTTTAAAATTATTTTCTATTGAAAAATATTTAATTTTCAATTTTTTTAAGTAGCATAGTTTTTAAATAACACATGAATTACAGGTTAGTTGTATAATTAATATTTTGTTGATAATTATTTTTAGATGATATATTGTTGGAAGTTTCAAAATAAGTAAAATAAAAATATATTATTATTTTTAGATAATACACTATGTTGTTGTGAGATAGAGAATATACGTTAGCAACTCGTTTTTTAGGTGTAAAAATATTACATGATAGAATTTCTAATTTAATACAATATATTTTAAAATTATAAAATTTATAAGTATAGCATATCTTAATATTTAATTAACATTAACTTATAATAATTTATAATCACGAAATTAGGTATTATTTATTTCATAAAAGATATTTAAAAATGTTTGGTAAGATTTTATTAGATTTTTTTCAACAGATTTTTTATATGAAATTGATTTATTTTTTGATATCCTTATTAAGTATTAAGATATTTTGAAAATAATGTATATTTAATTGATTAATGTAAATAATCAAATCATATTAACTAATTAATGAATTGGTCCAAAATGACTTTTGTACAGTAGATTTTTTTGTACTTCTATTTTAATAGAGAAGATTTAAGCATTTAATGTTTTTTCTTAATTTAAATAATAGATTTCCTTAATAAAATCTTAACCAAAATATATTTCCTAATATATTTTGTATTAACATATTAAATATTTTTAATATTTATTAGTAATAAATAATAAAATAAAAAATCACACATCATAATCAATTTATATAACATATAAATAAAATATTTTTCATATATTATTAGCATAATGCTTCCTATATAAGTCCAATTAGTTACAAATATAATATTTGTTAATATAATACACTGTTATATAATAGACGACTAAATCAGAAAATATAATTATTTTAAAGTAATAAATAAAACCGTTATGTTTTAAAATGTTATGTTAATAATTATGTAATACATTTTAATTTAAATATATATAGTATACCATTAGTGTAGAGAAAAATTTAAAGTGAAAGAAAATATTTATACGGTTACGGGTCAAACTCTAGAAATAAACAAAAACAGCGCAACATTATTTTCTGTAACAAATTTATTTTAATAGAAATTATAGTTCCAAATATGCTTATATATTTTATGTATTTATAATTTTATTTTCTCTGTATTTGAGGGATGATAAGATTTTTGAATTGGAAAAAATTATGACCCACCTCTATATTATTTTTAATTAGTAAATTAAAAATTTATATCAGAATATTTTATTAAAATTTAAATTTTAATTTTTATTATAATTGTAAAGATTAATATTACGAATACATCATTTAATATTAAAAGAAAAATTATAAAATAAATATCTATCCGCCCGGTCGGGCGGGTCATGATCTAGTTTATTATTAATGTAAGAGAAGTTCGAATGCATTATGGAACAGAGGAGCCTCTTAACTGCGAATGCTGTATGGAAAGTTTCAACGACACAACACTAACATTTCAATGCATGTTGATATGATTTATAAGATCTAATTTCTGATAATGGATCAGCCGAAACCTAACCTCTCCTTCATGTGATCCGAGAGTGACGTCTTCGAAGAACATCGATTCATAAACTTTGCCGGAAGAAACAGCGCTGCGAACGTTTGGCTTGTTCGGCATGGTAGAGGAGGTAGCGGCTTTGCCCCTAGCTTTGATCGATACGCCAGAAAAGACTCCGGATACGCCGGAGGAGACACACGTTTTGCTGATCGATCAACCGGATGCGACACCAGTGTTCACGATTGGTTCGATCAGATTGGGAGAGGAGATAACGGCCTTGCCGTCTTGTTTCCTCCGGAGACAGTGGATTCGCCGTTGGGATTCATCGTAGAGAGCACAAAGAGTTTTGATTGAGATCAGGTCCGGCCCAGCATAAACAACTGCCTAAGGCAAAAAATGGTTTTGGCGCCCTTCGAGGTTCGAACCCAATACCTAGCGCTCATCAGATTGACACACAACCACTGGGATAACATGAATATTTTACAAAACTTGGCGCCCTTTAATATTTAGTCTAATTTGGCGCCTAAAGCAGCTGCTTCCCCAGCTTTATGCCAGGGCCGGCACTGATTGAGATTAAAATCCGAAGAAGAGTATTATATATAATTTCAGAGGAATAAAGGCGAAACGGTGCTATTAATGAGGTTAGTGGAGGTTTGATTGCAAAAGAGTTGAAGAAAGGGAATTGACAAAGAGGAAGACAAAGGAATCGACCAAAGTGAAAGGGCAGAGACGTTTTGCACATTAGTGAAGTGGACGAAAAATCTTTTCATGATTGGTTGATTTAATTTGCTGAGTTGGACACTCTCCTTGCTCTAATTTAAGATTAGAGCTTTTAGTATAGTTTTGATATTGCTTCTATTTATTATTTTTTACTACTACTACTACTACTATATTTACAAGCCATAATCCATAAATAAATATATATATTATATATATATATATTTAAACTAGAAAATTAAACTATTTTATGGTTTATATTTTCTCTTCGATCGTTTATTAATTCATATAATCATGAATCAAACGTCTCCTTTGATTTTCTTCTTATATTACATGTATGTCATTGCTGTTTAGTTTTAATAATACTAGAGTTTATCCGCCCTACGGGCGGGATATATTTTATTTATAATTTAAATTATTATTTTGTATGATTTTGTATGATTTTGTAGTTAGCATTTTAAGTTAGCACTAGATTTTGACCCGCCCTTCAAAGGGCGGGTATATTTTTGTTTTACATTTTTTTTTAGAAATTTTAATTTCATGTTTGTGTATTCTTTGTAAATCATATTTGTGTTTTCTGTGATCATATTTGTGTAAATATTACTTTTTAAAAAGTTCAGTAAAAGATTTTGATAGTTATATTGAATTTGTGATTTTTCATAACTATAAACACTTCTATCATAGTCATTTCATATATTAATTGTACTTTATTTCTAACAGCTATAAATTTTTATTTTTCTTAAATAACAAAGTAATATTATTTTTGATCCACGTTTTCAAAGTGAAAATTTATTTGCCGAAACAAATTAAATTTATTGAATATAAATTTATATTTCTGACTATTTATTTACATTTAAATGTTACAAAAAAGCATTATATATGTGAATATTATAATAGGTTTAACGTTTTAATAAAAATAATTTTGATGATGAAATATATAATCAGGTTTAAATAAAATCAGAATATTTGGTATTTATTATCATTTTTGAATTATTCACGAAATTAAATATTCGTACTCGAAAAACCAATATAGAATCTATCCCATAAGTTTAGGCCTCGAATCTGATTAAATTGGACCTATATATTAAAATATTAATTTATTATATTTATCTAAGTTTTGCTAAATTTAATTTATGATATAGTTTTAGTATATTTTCATATATGATATGAATCTACGGCACCAGTGGTAAATCTAGTGATCTACATTGAATTCAGCTCAGATTTTGAATTATAATTATAAAATTTCTATTTAGAAATCCCATACGATTAAAAATCCATCAAATTTTTATTTATCCGTGATTTTGTAATGGTTGACCCGAAAAATTAAGATAAATTTAATTATCTTTTAATTATTTAATTTCATGATAATTATTATTTATCGGCAAAATCCTAATTTCGTAGATATATTAGTTAAATAAATTTGTATTTCATGAATTGAAATAAAAATCTAATTATTTTTATTTTATATTAACTTTTTCAATGGTAAATAATATTATATTAATTATTTATTTTATTAAAAGGTCAGGGTTAGTAAATATAAAGCATAAACTTAGATTTTAAATATTAGTAGTCATAATAGTAAGAATAAAGGTGGTTATTAATTTGGATTAATTAATGTATTATTGTTGATTAATAACATATATTTTCCGTAACAAAATGTGCATATATTTTCAAAAAAAAGTGATGTAATTATTATACATATTTAAATCGACATATATCAATAATTTATTTGTACATTTTCATAAATGTTGCAGTTATGGATCCTAGAATATATGAATTAAAGGAAAACAGTTATAAAATATTTGGTTTTTTTTAATAAGTTCCGACCATTATGGACTTAAAAGGTGGTTATAAAATATTTATTTAGATTTCGTTATAGAATATATGGTTTTTTTATTGTGGAAAAAAATAATTGTTGGACATAACCCCATATCAATTGGACATGTTGAAGAATTAATATTATTGATTTGTGAAAGATGTCTACAATAATGACACTTTCTTGATGGCACTATAAATATCATATTAATTAGTTCCATAACAACTTTTTTTCAACATAGAAACATGGCGTAATGAACTGGTTATTTCACTAATTTGTGCGCTGGCAGCTGAGTTAGACACTCGAGATAAAGATAACTCTCTTAGATATAGTTCATGTACACATCATTAAAGACCCAGAGTAGTATACATAAATAATATAATTCTTCTTAACAAATGCTGCGGCTGGGTATGTTTTTAATCCTCTGTTTTGTCCTTATAAGCTTTGCTATCGATTCTGTTCCAGAACAAATAGCACTGGTTATTTCAGCCCCAACGGTACTTACTACGCAAATAGCCGTCTTGTCCTCTCTTTCTCTTCCTTCCAAGGTCACGGCTCAAGAGGGTATTTCTTCAACGGTTCTAGCGGTCAAGAGACAAACCGTATCTACGCAATAGGAATGTGCATGCCAGGATCGACTTCAGAGGACTGTTCTGATTGTATCACGATCGGTTCTGATGGTTTGATACAAAGTTGTACTAACCAGATAGAAGTGTCTTCTTGGCCTGGTGATCCCACGCTTGGCCTTGTGCGCTACTCCAATACAGATCAAGTCCCTTCTATTCTGGTCACAAAATCTAGAGATATCAACTTAAATCTAACAGAGTTCAGGTCAATGTGTATGATTGATGCAGCCTCCACAGTTAAAAGCACATCATATTCTAATAATAACCATTACACAGCTGATGTTGCAGGCTTGACACCTTTCAGCAACTCATACGGTTTGATATAAAGATTGCTAAACAAAAGTTTCTATCTTTTCTCCTCCTTTCCATCCTCTCTTTCTCTTTCATCGTGCATGTCTCTTGGATTTTATACTTCTGATTTCACACTCACACTACAAAAAAAAAGAAGATTATTTAGCATAACTTATTTTCTATATTTACATTACTTATAAATGATATAAACAAAATTTGCATCACTTAATTAAATAACTCTTAAAGTGGTGATGCAAATTATTTGCATCATTTTATTAATAACTGATACAAATATTTTTATTATTTACATCAGTTAATGTTAATGTTTATCAATTGTAAAAGGTGATATTAATACATACATCAGTTCTTTTTTTAAAAAACGATGTTAGTATCAGTAGAAATAAATGATTTCAGAATTTTATATGATTTATTAATAACTAAAATTAATTAATATAAAATTAATTGTATAATTGTAAATTATTATCAATTGTAAAAACTAACGTAAGTTTATTTCTGAAGATAAATAATTTAGATACTTTATATCCATAATTTTCCATTAATGATATGAATACAAAGAAGTAAAAACATTTAAAATATCAGAACTATACTAAAAGCAGCTAATAAACCACTCTGAGTGTGTCCACGTCATACTTTTTATTCGGCCAATCAGATTTGTTAATTTTTCCACGTCTGCGTTAATGATCTTTGACGCGTTGGACTTTTAATTTTCTGGTCCGTTCTATTTTCTTTATGTCACGGCCCTACCAACTATGCTCTCCCTTCTCCAGCGCCGTAACCTATCTTCTTCATCTCTGTCCTTTCCACTGTCGACCCCTCCATTCCTCTTCACTGTCGATCCGTTTCAATGTCTTAATCTCACGAGTAACCGATCCTCCCCTCTTTATCTCGTACCTTTTGACTCCCATCCCTTCCATTACGCATCTCTCTCAATCCGTTTGACGGTTTTAACTTCTCGATTTATTGCTCTAATCAATGGATTCGTTTAAGCTTCTTCTCTGTTTTCCTATTTATAGGACTCTTTTCCCATCTGATTCATTTTACCTAGCTTTCTCCTCTTTCGTAGTCAAAAGAATCTTTCAGAACTTTTCCGATGGAACCCACCGGCAAATCTTCAGCCTCTAGCCTTCGCAAGTCCACCAGAAAGACCGACACCGCCTCTGCAACTGGGAAACCAAGCGAGAAGCCATTTGCTTCTCCCGCCGCTGTGAATACCGCCGTCTCATCCGCAAGTCCGGTGAACCCTAACAGCGTTGTCGATCTCCCCTCCGCGACTTTGGACAAACCAAACGGGAAGTCGATTGCTTCCTCCGCCGCTGTGGAGAACCCTAAAGAGAAGACCGCTGATTCAGCTCCCAGTCCGATGATCCCTGCCGCTGCTGCCGCTCACCCTGCGAATCGCGATGAAGTTATGTTGTTCAGGGATGTCTCACTCGGACCACACGAGTGCCGGTTTGCTGTTTCGTTTGATTCACTTCTGGGAAGCTCGCAATCCAAACACCAAAACCCTCATTGGACAAGAGATACCTCTTATAGACGAAGAGGTTAGTCTACGTATCTTTCTTTCATTCCACTTGCTTTACATTTGCTCGATTGTAATAGTTTTTCATTTATCGATTGAGTTTCCACATCCTCTTGCTTTAGAATCGTAAGGTTGAGATTGCATTTACCTAACTCGGTTACTCAAATTTATCTACAGGGGACCGTTATTCAAGGTTTTGTACCTTCTGGTCGGGTGGGAACATTTGATCTCATTGCTGGTTCCCTCTGCATATTAGGATATCAATTTTAGTGGTCTGACAAATACAATTGGAGTTTTTCTCGGATTGCCTCTCTGACAAATACAATTGGAGGTAATGTTATATAAAGGGAGCTTGAAATGTAGCTATCTTTGAGGTGTCAAAGCTACAAAAGTAGAGTTGGAAGATGATTATCTGTTTTTTGTTTCTCTTTTTGTTTCACAGATGTTAGTAGATACGTAAGCCATGAAGACAATTCGTCTAGAAATTCCTTCCCTTGCCAGACTGGTTAGCTATCTGATCATCACCAGTTTATGTATATGTGCATCTGCTGGTGTCTCTGTATTTTAAACTTTTTGTTATTTGTGTTATCTGAGCATAAAACATTTGGTATCATAAAATATTTTTGTTTCAGTATGATACCAATTAAGTCTTTTGAATCTGAAGTTTGTGATATCATTACAGACTTCAACTGCTGCTAGCTCCTATAAATTTGTGAGCCATGAAATAAGAAGTGCTTTAAGGTCATTCTATCCTTAATCGATTTAGGCAGTTAGCGTGCACTGTTTCCAGAAGGAACTCCCATGGAGTTGCAGCACATCATTAAACTCAAGGTGATAATAGTACTCAGATTATCTGTTTGAAAATCATGTTACATACTCACATGACTGGTCTAGATGAATAGGATCACGGAACCATCTTTAACACGTAGATATGTCTATATAAATATTTGGACTGCCGGATACTAACTCCTGCCGATTTGTGGTGTTGATGCAAGGTCTTAAGAAAGCTCAGCAGAGCATACTTGATGATCTCATCAAGCATGGCCCAAGGTTTACACAGCCCTCTGTCTCAGGGGTAATGCCACAAGTGGTTCCAACCCACCTGCACTGCGCTGGTAATCACTAATCCGGGTACAACAGCTAGGTTTATAGCAAACAGCGAGGATGTGTTAACCAGGCAGAAGCTCTTGGCAGAGGAGCTGAAACCACTGGCTTTAATAATTTAATTGCTCTTACTGAAGCTGCCAAATACCTCAAAGATGGTCTCTCTCTCACTTTTAACAGGACAAACAAGCTTTCTTCAAGACTTTCTTCACGTGGCTTAAACCAGGTTCATCAGCGACTGATGTAGGAGCTTGAAAGCTCCATCTCCTGAGTTTTCAGAGTACATCAAACAGAGAAGATATGATCTCCATGATGTTCAAGCATATGCGAAGGTTTTTTTTCTTTTGTCAATGATATGTGTTTCTGTGTGTATCAAAACCCTTTGTCAAGCTCTTATCCATGTAACAAAAATATTCATTGTATTTTGCTAAAGACGCCAGTTTTAAGTTCAAACTTTTATTATCCTTATGTTTTCTCTGCATAAAACGTTGGGGAGGTGAGGGACATAAGGACCACTTACACCAAAAAAAACCCAATCCAGTGGACGTCTCATGGTTCAAGTCTGAACTCATTACTAGCTTCACGTAGATCCCCTCAGCAGTTTGGTTGTTGCCGTCTGACCTTGCGTCTTTACATGACATCTAGCTTACATCTTCAGATTTAGTTAACAGGCTTCCCTGAAGTACTAAGTCTGTGTGGAAAAGGTTCATTATTACTTTTTTTTTTTTTTCATTTAGTATTTTCCCTTATGCCTTGGTAGCTTCTACCTTATATTCTACAGACCTAATATCAATAAGCCGAGAATATGTGTCACATGGTACAATATTAGTCTTTCTATTGATTGACACATATACTCTACCCGCTTTCCAAGCATGTGATCTTTTAATAAGCTAACTAGACCTTGACCCGCCCGACCGGGCGGGTATTATTTTATGTTTTTAGTTTTTTTATTTATACTAAATGATATATTTATAATATTTAGACATAAATTTAGATTGGAAATTAATTTTATAGTTATAATAAAAATTAAGATTAAATGTTTAACAAAATATTTTGATATAAATTTTAAATTTTCTAATTAAAATAATATAGAGATTGGTCATAATTTTTTCCAATTCCAAAATCTTAACATTCTTTAAAAAATATAAATGAATAAAATATAATCTTGTGTTGTTGTTGTTTATTTCTATAACTTGACCCGTGACCGTATAAATATTTGTTTTCACTAAATTTTTTCTTTGTACTACTGATAATATATATATATATATATATTTGTAAATTATATGTATTGCATTATTGTTAATATAACATTTTAAAACAACAATTTATTTATTACTTAGATATGGAAAAAATGTAAATATAATTTATTATTCACCAAATTTTAGAAGTTAACGTAATTATATGATAACTTTCTGTGTTTATAGGTATATTAAATATTTGAGAGTGATTATAGGTTAGAACTTATTGTCAGCAATTATATTTTGTTTTGATATTGAATTTATTTTGGCTAAAGAAAAAAAAATTAATAATTATCTATTGGTATTGGTGATTTATCTCTATCATTGATTAA
Source organism: Raphanus sativus (assembly GCF_000801105.2). Classification (NCBI taxonomy): domain Eukaryota; kingdom Viridiplantae; phylum Streptophyta; class Magnoliopsida; order Brassicales; family Brassicaceae; genus Raphanus; species Raphanus sativus. Next base: position 28,454,577 of record NC_079512.1, on the reverse strand, counting down.
GTCATTAAAAATAAAATAAATAACTTCTTTCTATGTGAAGATGTTGTTTCCGATTTTTAAGGAAAAATCAGAGTGTAAAAAACATGCATTTAATAATCTGAAAAGACAAGATTTTTTTAGGAATGTTAATTAATAGGTTCAGTGGCATGGAAGTGTAATTAACATTGAAAACTCAGGGGCATTTCCTAAGTGTACTTCTCTTTTAATAATAGAGATGCATGTGATTTTAATGCTTAATTTAGTTTTAAAACAGAATCTGTATTTTATTAAAATTTGCATCTATTCTATTAAAACAGAAGTACAAAATTAGATTAACCATTAGTTTTTTCACTATATTTACATTGTTATGCCACTAAGATATTAAATGAAGCTATATTAAGTATGATTGTCTTTTCCTAATTTAAATAATAGATATAAGCATTTAATATTTTTTTCTTAATTTAAATAATAGATTTCCTTAATAAAATTTTAACCAAAATATATTTCCTAATATATTTCGTATGAACATATTTATATTTTAAATATTTATTAGTAATAAATAATAAAATAAAAAATCACACCATCAATATAATTTATATAACATATAAATAAAATATAAAAATATTTTTTCAAATATTATTAGCATAATGCTTCATATATAAGTCCAATTAGTTATAAATATAAGATTTGTTTATATGATACACTGTGAATAATAGATGATTAAATCACAAAATATAATTATTTAAAGTAATAAATGAAATCAGTATGTTTAAAAATGTTATATTAACAATTATGTAATATAATTTTAATTTACAAATATATATAGTATACCATTAGTACAAGAGAAAATTAAAGTGAAAAAAATATTTATACAGTCACGGGTCAAGCTTTATAAATAAACAAAAACAGCGCAATATTATTTTTCTTTAACAAATTTATTTTAATAGAATTATAGTTCCAAATATGGTTATATATTTTATGTATTTATAAATCTATTTTTTTGTTTTTGAGGGATGCTAAGATTTTTGAATTGGGAAAAAATTATACCCACCTCTATATTATTTTAATTAAGAAATTTAAAATTTATATCAGAATATTTTACTAAAATTTTATTGTAAATTTTATATAACTGCAAAAGATTAAGTTCCAATCTAATTTTATATTTATATATTACAAATATAATCGTTTAATATTAGAAGAAATATAAAAATAAAAAATAAATACCCGCCCGGTCGGGCGGGTCAAGATCTAGTAGTTATAAGAAAACGAGACTCATATTTTGTTCAAGAATAAAAAACTAGACATCGCATTTTAGCTATGTTTTCATAAAATATTTTCATAAATTTATAATACTTTTGGTCAGTTTTAAAATTTATTAGAAATTAAATTGAATAATGATAAAATCGTACTATGAAAATGTTTGCACTGACTGCAGACACCAACAAATCGGATTGGCCTATACCAAAAGTAAATAGGTTTGGCAAAGTAAATCTATATAAGCTAAAACTAGATTTGACCCCGGCTTAGAAAGCGCGGATTTGGTTTCGTTAAAAAATATTTTCTTAAATAAAGTTTTATTAGATGATGTGTATGAACATATTCATATGTATGGAATCGTTATTAGTGAGGGATGATTTTAAGTACATTATGTAAAAAAATTGGTATATACGGAGTCGAGCTAACGTGTTTTTTTTAGATGCGTTTTTTGTTCGAAAATGAAATTTTGTATCTTTAGTTTCAAACATATAGTAAAACCGAAGAAAATCTATATGGGCAATAATTCCACGTACACATATTTTTCTGTATATTAACTTTCAACATAGAGAAAATTATAACCAATAATATAAAATATTTTTTTATAAAGATCTAAATTTGATAATTTAAAATATTTTAGATGTTTTAATTTTGTACCCATATTTGTAATTAGTGCTTTTGCTTTATTATATTTTTAACAATTTGGTTTTGTGTCATGGATTAAAGCCCATCACGTTTTTAAAGTTGAATAGTAAAAATATTTGATATGATTTTCTAGTTGGAGAAATAAGAATGTTATTGGAAATTATAAATACCGATTTTATGAATTATAAGAATTAATGTTTATCCCAGTTAAATTAGGTAACATATTCTTTTTTGCAGTTATTACTAAACTTGTAGATCAAGTATTCTTAAATTTTATGTTTTAAAATCGTATGGAAAGATATTGCTTCAAAATCTAATCAAAAAAGTTGTTTTCAAAACTATTCAATTAAAATAGGTTAGAGAAATATATGCTAAATATTAAATTTATCAACACAGACTTCTATTTTTTCAAATTTATATTCAGTTAAAATAGGTTAGAGAAATATATGCTAAATATTGATTTATCAATACTAGACTTATATTTTTTCAAAATTTCTGACGATTTCTTAATAAACTAAATGACTTGTCAAATTAATAATATTTTGTCATATCATTTAGATTCAAAATAATATAGTATTTTTAATTGATTAGTTTGATTCCAAATGATAAAGTATAAGTTAGCTTCCATTTTGAATCACTTTGACCTGCTTTGAAAGCGCAAAGGGAAGCCCATGTTCTTTCATAGACATTGGTGTAATGATGGTGCCATGAATGTGTTATTGTGAAGAACATGTATTGTGTTCTAAATTGTCGTGTATAACCTGTTTTGGACTATCAAATATAGCTGTTTTATGGCTAGATATTAGTTTGATTCAAAATGATACAATATATGTTCGGTTCTGCTCTGAATCATTTGGCAGATAGAGAATGAATGTGTTCTTTCATCTACTTTAGGGTATGATCGTGCATCATTGTGTTTACTGCGAAGAACATGTACTGACTTACAAAATGGTCGTGTATTATATTACAAATCCCCTATATATTAAAGGAGAAGCATTTCTAAGGTTTTTTAAACGATTTTGGTGAGAATGCATGAGAAGGCTCGGATCCACGTGTCGCTCTGTGAGGGAGTTTAAGAAAACGGATCATTTAATGCGTCGCTTTCTTCCCTTATTTGTTTCAAATGTCAAGAAACTTAACGATTTTTTTTTTGCATGCTCGAAACAGTTTCTCTTGACATTCTCGAACAGTTTCTCTTGACATCATCGACAAGAAACACCACAATAACAACATATAGTTTGAATCCCATCTCAGCAAGGAAATAAAGATCGTAGCAAACTCATTACCACGAACCAGAAACACTTAGAAGATTTCTTGTCGACGATGGATTGGACCCGAGTCATCATTCTCTTCCTTCGAGTCTTGCCCGTCTCCTGTCCGCGGGGTCTTGATCTGAGATCGATGGAGCAGCACTTAGCGTAGACGAGGGGGGACAAAAGTTAGTGAGAACATTATATTGGCTGGAACTCCAGTTGCGAAGGCCAAACCTCGCCTCGAATCCGTGGTGAGGTTTGCCGTTTGCAAACAGGAAGAGATAAGGGATGAGCAGAGACATAGTAGTAACTGTGGAAGATTGTAAAGAGAGAAGGAGAAGATTTTTGATCGTGTAACGAAGAAGAAACTTTATGTTTTTCATAGTCTTCGATTGTATATAGGACTATATACTACAAAACTTCTTTGTCCTTTATATTAAAAAATTTACTTGCATCACACATTTTGTCTCTACACTGATTTTTAGTTTAGTTCTCGGTCTACAACTATTACCCAACCATCAATCGAAAACTAAGCTTCTTTCCTCGACAACAATTTCTTTGTTATTATTTCCATTCCTATTTTGCTTTGACGTTAAACTCATCTGCGGGAATGAAAATTATCTATGGGATCTCGTGTATTATCATTGACACATGTCGTCTCCTACGTTTAA